>NW_025964024.1:2537692-3740792 GCF_023055435.1 Haliotis rufescens | reverse complement strand
GGGGATATTTCGTCACTCTGTGACAAATACTTGTTTATTTTTATCTTAGAATTGTTTTACTTTACCATTTGTGCGACCTATAACTTGAAACTAGTGCCTGGATTCTTTTAAAATTTAGTGAACAGTTTCCATACTAAAAGAAGAGGTACAGTGAGAAGTTTAATTTTGATGAGTGGATTATCTGAGAAAATATTGCTTTCTTCATGTTTTGAACTTGGAATGGTTTTTTTTGGCTTCAACTTTTGTAAGACCTATAACATGGGAACTACTGCATGAATTCTTTTCCAAGTTGGGGTACAGTATCTATACCAATAGGAGAGTTGCATTGAATTATCAGAGAAAATATCCCTTTTTCATGTTTCGAAATTAGAAATATGTTGGAGTCAAAGTCAGGGGTATTAGTGAGTCGTGCTCACTTTTTGCCTTTTTTTTTTTTTTTTCAACACCCAACACATGCCAGGGGTAGAAACTAGCATGTTTAGTCCACTAGTCCTTATAATGATAACATATAGCAAAACCCTTAAAATGGGCCAATTTCTACTAGTCCTTTTGATACCTTAACTATTGGGCAGTTTGGCAAAGACTACAGGACTAGTGCCAATTTCTAACGCTGCATGCTCAAGGAACTAATTTTGCAGAATGTATGCTGACTGCTCCTGGTGGTGTTCTGCCTCTGAGTTAGAATTGGTCACAGGAACCTAGGCTGGGTGAAAGTTAAACCTTATGGATTTGGCGATCAGGCTCGGTTGATATCTACCCAGATGATATTGATTGTTGCTCATAATATCAATCACTAGATTGTCTGGTTTGGACTCAATTGTTAACAGGCTGCCAACACATCGCTGGAACATTGCTGAGTGTTGTGTTATGCAACGAACAAACAAGTGTTTTTTGTTTTCATGTTAATGTCCCCAGACGTTTGTTAACAAGTTCCACTTACTTCCAGATGAAATACAACAGTCGCGGGTCCAGTGTAGCTGTGAGCCGTGTCAGCTGAAGAAGACTCTGCTCAAGTCCAAGGACTCCTGGTTCCATGCAAAGGACAAATCCCTGTGAGTAGACTCAACCGTTGTCATCTTCCCTTAGCGTGGTAATGTCTTGCATGTAGATGTGATCAAGTTTGTCATCTTCCTTTAGTGTGGTAATGTCTTGCATATAGATGTGATCAAGTTTGTCATCTTCCTTTAGTGTGGTAATGTCTTGCATATAGATGTGATCAAGTTGGTCATCTTCCTTTAGTGCGGTAATGTCTTGCATGGCGATGTGATCAAGTTTGTCATCTTCCTTTAGTGTGGTAATGTCTTGCCCATGGATGTGATCAAGTTTGTCATCTTCCCTTAGCGTGGTAATGTCTTGCATGGCGATTTGATCCAGTTTGTCATCTTCCCTTAGCATTTTAATGTCTTGCATGGCGATGTGATCAAGTTTGTTATGTTCCCTTAGCATTTTAATGTCTTGCACGTCGATGTGATCAAGTTTGTCATCTTCCCTTAGCATTTTAATGTCTTGCACATGGATGTGATCAAGTTTGTCATCTTCTCTTAGCATTTTAATGTCTTGCATATAGATGTGATCAAGTTTGTCATGTTCCCTCAGCATTTTAATGTCTTGCATGGCGATTTGATCAAGTTTGTCATGTTCCCTTAGCATTTTAATGTCTTGCACATGGATGTGATCAAGTTTGTCATCTTCCCTTAGCATTTTAATGTCTTGCATGGCGATGTGATCAAGTTTGTTATGTTCCCTTAGCATTTTAATGTCTTGCACGTCGATGTGATCAAGTTTGTCATGTTCCCTTAGCATTTTAATGTCTTGCACTTGGATGTGATCAAGTTAGTCATGTTCCCCTAGCATTTTAATGTCTTGCATGGCGATGTGATCAAGTTTGTCATGTTCCCCTTAGCATTTTAATGTCTTGCATGTCGATTTGATCAAGTTTGTCATGTTCCCTTAGCATTTTAATGTCTTGCATGGCGATGTGATCAAGTTTGTCATGTTCCCTTAGCATTTTAATCTCTTGCACTTGGATGTGATCAAGTTTGTCATGTTCCCATAGCATTTTAATGTCTTGCATGGCGATGTGATCAAGTTTGTCATGTTCCCTTAGCATTTTAATGTCTTGCATGTCGATTTGATCAAGTTTGTCATCTTCCCTTAGCATTTTAATGTCTTGCATGGCGATGTGATCAAGTTTGTCATGTTCCCTTAGCATTTTAATATCTTGCACATGGATGTGATCAAGTTAGTCATGTTCCCTTAGCATTCTAATGTCTTGCACATATATGTGATCAAGTCTGTCATCTTCCCTTTGCATTTTAATGTCTTTCATGGCGATGTGATCAAGTTTGTCATCTTCCCTTATATTAGTTTGTGCATAGATATTAGAAGGAAGGTGATGGTGAATGAAGTTCATTACCATGATAATAGTGTGTTAGTTTTTGTAAAAGGTTTAACTTAAAATGGTAAATGGCTAATCTGTAATTCAAAATGATACTTAGTAAAATTGGCATGGTTTATGTTGGTTGCTTTCATCAGTCATGTCAATAGACGCCGTTCTGCATCTCCGTGTGAAATTATATTTCCTTGTTTTTTTTTGTTTCAGGAAAATTGGTTTGATAATTGGCTGGCTGATCTTTTTCCTGTTGGCCTACAAAGTGTCAAAAATACAGATGGACTATGTGGAATACGACCCTTTCCAGGAACTTGAAGTTGACAGAGTGAGTATTTGGATGATAGTGTGCCAAACTGCTTTTCAACAAAACAAAAACAATACATGTTGGCCATATGATCAGTATGATGACCGAACTAATTGGGGAAACTATAGTTTGGTGCTGTGTCGTTGCTGAGGTCCAGTTATGGTGTAGCTATGGCCATAACCAGGTATACAGCATGATCAACTTTCATTTTTCAGTCCTGCTTATTTTTGTTCAGAAAGGAAACATTGATTTCTGAACAAGATATACAAAATCAACTTATAGTGGGGAATTTGCAGAAATGATCAGTCAAGCAATATTACCACGATCAATAGTGGTTCAAGCGAGGGGAATAACAGCAAGTGTTCAGACCAATGTGTGTTGTGATGAAATCGGCAAATTTCATTAAATGTTCTGTAATCTTGCTTCAATGTCATGCAGTGGTAGGGCTCCCACATAGTTGATGCTGCATGGAGGAGGGGTCATTTGACTTCCATGAATTATACACGGCCTTATATCATTGCCTGACTGAAATTAGACAAGCATCGATATTAACCCGCTTAGGGACCGCATTTGGATCGATGCTCGTGACATCAATCACTGGATTGTCTGGTCCAGACTCGATTATTTACAGACCCATCAAATAGCTGGAATATTGCTGAGTGCGCCATTAAACAACAAACAAACAAACTCTGCTCTTGTCACTGTTACACCACAAAGGGGCCACATGTATTCATGGGTGATGGAAGGAACGTGTGTATATAAACCCATGGAGTATTGACAATTAACGTTTACCAACTATGTCTACAGGGTGCCAGCCCGGGAGAGATCAAGAAGGCCTACAGGAAGCTTAGTTTGATTTACCATCCCGACAAGCAAACTGGAGACCCCAAGAAATTTATGAGAATAGCCAAAGCTTTTGCTGCGTGAGTACATTAACTTTAATAAGTTTAGTGTTCGGTTGCAAATGAACTTAACATGTATCAAAACGTATGTTTGACACATCTAAACATGCTAAAATGAAAACCCATTCGGTTTATGTCCTAAGCATGCTAAGTGCAATATATATCATGTATACAATAAACTGCGGTTATAACGAACTCAAAAGGACCACTAATTTTAGTTCATTATAACCATTGTTTGTTATAAGCATATATACAGCAAATATACAGCAAATGGACTGGATCAAAACACATTTCATCATATCCGTAAGTGTATTATAAGCATGTTCGTTATAGTTCGATAGTATACTGTACATCTAAAGAATTTTTAGGTTTGGGTTTTCCAAGATAGCTTAGTTATAATTTTGAACTGAATTTCTGATATTTCTTCATTAAACAGACTGACAGATGAAGAGTCTCGCAAGAACTGGGAAGAGTATGGAAACCCTGACGGTCCTGGAGGTAAGAGCTGTGAACACGGTGCAGTCTTCTGAATTGTAGAAGACAGGATAGAGTGATTGAGTTGGGTTCAACACCACTTAGAACAGTATTTCAGCACATTTTGTCCCGGTGTGTCAGCTTGTTGGGAGAGGACACACAAAGTGATGCAGGTCTTGGATGTTTAACCACCAGCACAGATGCTCACAGACATGGAAATGTAATTAGGCCAAACCAAATTTTGAACACTTGATCATAGGGTCCTGGAACACCTAAGGGACACAACTCAGTAAATTAATGGATCGAAACTAGAATTAGTGATTTTTCTATTGTGATGATTATCCATGATCCACTAGGTATCCAGTACCAACTAAGTGCTAGACTTCAAGGCTGTTTACCCTATGTTATAGATACTGTGACTTGACAGATGGCAAGTAGCATGTCAAGTCCTGTTCAGATTCAAATTAGGTGTTATCAATATTTGGATACGAAGATTTCCAAGTGCATGGTTACCCCTTGACGTATCCCACTGACAACAAATGTTTGGGTTGCAATTTTGGCAGAATGTACTGATAAGTCAAGGTTACTTTTTTAAGTTTATAATGTGTAAAAGTGGTTTCCTGTTTAACACATGATACCTTGCTCACGACCTAATACATATCACGATACTAAGGCGCCGTGATTCGCTGTGCAGAGTTGCGTCCCTTGGGCATGCCAGAAACCTATGATTTTCGGTTTCAAATCCCGGTTTGCCCCAATTATGTTTCTAGGTTTGTCAGCACCATACCCGTGCTCGTGAGTTTCACCGAAGTGGTAAACGTCCAAGACCTGCATCACTTCAGGCTTTCCTCTCACTTTAAGCTGACACGCCGTGATATAACTGGAATAATGCTAAAAGCGGCGTTAAACCCAACTCACTGTCTCACTCTTATCTGTGGTGCGTAGGATGGCCATATATCTGGCACACTAACGATTTACTGTTGGCAGTGTTAGTATGGCGCAATGGATGAAAATATTTATGTTTTCTCTACTCATTTTCACTAGAAATTAGTGTTTGGTGTAACATTAATTAAAGAATACACTTAAGGTAAGAATCAGTACTTTTTACTTTGTGTGCGATTGAAAAGTCAGTGTACTAATCTTGAGTATGGTTGCGGTCCTTTATCTGTCCATATCTGATGACTCTTTATGTCACATGTTCTGCATGACATTGGTTTCAGCTACCAGGTTTGGTATTGCTCTGCCCAAGTGGATTGTAGAGAGAGAAAACTCCATGTGGGTAAGTAGCCCCTGATTAGCAAGCAGGAGCAGCAGCGTATAGGGCGTTTCCTGCATATATTTGACACAATAATTTCCTGAAATATTCTCAAAACTTTTTTAAACAAGTCATAACTGACACAATACATTACTGACTACAGTTTTAATGTTGATCTTCTGACCTGAACCTCCTCTAGATAAAGGATGGACTATGTATTCTAATGTATTCTTAGTAATTTCTAAAATGACACTTGTTGCATAGATAACTGATATAAAATAGTGTATTAGTGTAAACTCAACTGTATTAGTGTAAAGAAAGTCATAACTCTCAAATCTAGAAAAAGTCCCCACTCTCAAAAATATGTGCTGAGTCATCATTTTCTCAAAGGCTATGTAATGCCCTGTTTCCTGGTGTATGTGAGGTAAGCATGTGGTGTGTGTTGCAGGTGCTTGCTGCCTATCTCCTGGTGTTCATGATCCTAATGCCGATCATAGTGGTAAGTGAAACAACCTCCAACTTGCCGGGCCTAACGAAATGTGTAGGCCCTGGGGCACCCAGCAGGATAGCTCCCAGTCTGATTTACCACAAAAATACATTTGTAGCAACATGTCACAACAATATGTTGAGAGTCATTGTCAATTGTTTTGATATGGATGTTTAACTTTTATTATTTTGACATATCACCATGTAAAGGTAGCATTTACATTACCATAATCGTATTGAGCCTTCATCTCACAAGCCAACCAAAGAAAACCAGCAGAGTCCTACTACACTATTGAATACAGTAAACTAGGGTTATGACAAACTCAAAGGGACCACTAAATTTTAGTTTGTAATAACCGTAGTTCGTTATTACCATATATACAGCATATACACAAAAGGCTGGGTCAAAAAAATCAGTTGGTGATATCGGTCAATTCGTTTTAAGCATGTTCGTTATAAACGTAGTTTACTGTATGTTCTCACTTTGAATAGAAGTAGCCGCACAAATTACAAACAAGACACAATCCCCCCAAAGTGTGCATTGTAATGTTTAATCCTCCACAATTCCCATGGAGACCAACTAACCGAGTACGTGTGATGATTTACTGTGTTTGGTTCCCTTGAAAATGGGGAGGGTTTTATTCAATACGATGTAACCATTATGTGTCTTGTTTGTAGTTTGTGTGTCTACTTCTGCTTCCACGCTGTACATTTCCATAGTTTGCTTGCTGATCTGTGGAAACATATTAACAGTGTATACATAAGATGTGTTTGAGGGGCGGTTGGGTAGCCTAGTGGTTAAAGCGTTCGCTCGTTACACCGAAGACCCGGGTCCAATTCCCGACATGGGTAAAATGTGTGAAGCCCATTTCTGGTGTCCCCGTTGTGATATTGCTGTAATATTGCTAAAAGCGCGTAAAACCATACTCACTCACTGACGTGTATGAAAAAGAACTCAATGAATTATGCAGTGACTTTCATTGATTGAAAAGTTGTAATAAAATCTCCTGTTCGGTGTGTCTGTACCAGCATTATGACATCTTCTTCCACCAGGGCATGTGGTGGTATCGGTCAATCAAGTTCAGTGGAGATCAGATCCTGCTGGATACCACCCATCTCTACTTCTACTTCATAAGCCGAACTCCAAACATGATTCTCAAACGTGAGTTCACAAGTTTACTGCAGAAATATTAATACCTGTATCTGTACCAAGTAGGATATGCCTGCAGCTGTCTGTGTCCACTTTGAGTGAGTCTGCTGGGAATGCTAATGCTGTTTTCTATCTCTACCTTGAGAGTTGGGAAATACAGTTTGTCTGTAATTTATGTATTTGGATAATTTCTATGACTTCTTATTTTGCAGTTTGTAGATGGACAGTGATTTTTAACAATACGATGCTCATTTGTTTTCTATCATCACTTCTCTTCCCCAGGTGCTGTAATGATCCTGGGAGCATCATTTGAATTTGACCGCTTTCACAATGCTGAGATCGCAAACAGACCAAGTGACAATGAAGAAATTCCAACAGTTAGTCTTGATTCTTTTTTACTTTTTTGACAGATCAACCTTCAGTGTGTGAATGTTTTATTTGTTTCCGTATTTTACTGTGTTTGCAGGTGATGTTTTGTATTTTCATCTGTGACTGTTTACATATGTTGTGTTCCCATGTGTGACTGTTTACATATGTTGTGTTTCCATGTGTGACTGTTTACATATGTTGTTCCCACATGTGACTGTTTATATATGTGACTGTTTACATATGTTGGGTTCCAACGTGTGACTGTTTATATATGTGACTGTTTACATATGTTGTGTTCCCACATGTGACTGTTTATATATGTGACTGTTTACATATGTTGGGTTCCAACGTGTGACTGTTTATATATGTGACTGTTTACATATGTTGGGTTCCAACGTGTGACTGATTGCATATGTTGTTTCCATGTGTGACTGTTTACATGTTGCGTTTCCCTGTGACTGATGTTGCGTTCTCTGCTGCAGCTGATGAAGCTGTTGCCGAACATCCAGAAGGAGAACAAGAAGCCGCCGCTGTGTTACCCGTACAGCATCAAGGCCCGCGCCCTCATCCTGGCTCACTGCCAGAGGATGCCCCTACCCCCTCTCAGCCTTGACCTTGGTAAGTTACAACTTACATACATCTGTTTCAACACATAGCCTCGTGAAAAAATATGTTATCTTTTTTCATCATCCTTGAAAAGATGCATCTTAAAGTTTAGTTAGATAAATGCCTTTTATTGTAAATTGTTCTTGGAACTGTGTTCTGTTGTATTGTTTTACTGTCATGTGTTTTTTGTTTTGGTTCCTCAGACAAACAATACATCCTGAACAAATGTCCATACCTCCTGAATGAGATGATCAACATTTGTGCCCAGCAGGTTGCCATGGCAATGGCAGGAAGATGTAAGTGTTGCCAGGATGTCATTCTGTGCCCACCCACTCAACCCACCCGATGAACCCATCCACCCAATTCACGACCCCTCTCAGCATGTTTAAATGACCCACCCACTCAACCTGTCCACTAATTCCTCTCAACCCACCCGATGAACCCATCCAACCAATCCACGACCCCTCTCAGCATGTTTAAATGACCTGCCCACTCAACCTGTCCACTAGTTCCTTTCATCCCACCCGATGAACCCATCCACCCAATTCACGACCCCTCTCAGCATGTTTATATCACCCACACACTCAACGCAGAAGCTCAGATGTATATCAGTAGTGTGTGTATAAAATGATATGAACTCACATCATATGATAATTGATATCCTTAGTATTATATTACTGTTTGAGTCACTATATGCCTGAAATAAGTGTGTGTCAAGCATGTACATGGCACGCTATTGCTTGTCAAAAACTGTGACTGAAGTTCGATCAGAACGTGTCATCATGGCATCCTACCCTGATGGGGTGTTCGTGTAAAAAACTGTGTCACCTATATGAAGTGTGTCAAGAAGAGCTGAGTATTGCCTTGTAATTTGCAATACGATTCGTATCTTGATACGGACTAACAATACTACTGGTATCACGTTACACCACATCAAATAGTAAACAATTATGAAACCACTGAAATACAGCTCTAAAACATCTTTCTTCATACATTTGACTGACGATTCAAATATTGTGTGTACCTTAGTTTCGATGGTCGTTTCATTCCTAGTGTCAAGCATGCAGAACAGTGTCACCATGTATGAAGTGTGTGTCAAGCATGTAGAACATTGTATCATTAGGTATGACATGTGTCAAGCATGTAGAACATTGTGTCACCATGTATGAAGGGTGTGTCAAGCATGTAGAACATTGTGTCACCAGGTATGAAGGGTGTGTCAAGCATGTAGAACATTGTGTCACCAAGTATGAAGGGTGTGTCAAGCATGTAGAACATTGTGTCACCATGTATGAAGGGTGTGTCAAGCATGTAGAACATTGTGTCACCATGTATGAAGGGTGTGTCAAGCATGTAGAACATTGTCACCATGTATGAAGTGTGTGTCAAGCATGTAGAACATTGTGTCACCATGTATGAAGGGTGTGTCAAGCATGTAGAACATTGTGTCACCATGTATGAAGGGTGTGTCAAGCATGTAGAACATTGTGTCACCAGGTATGAAGGGTGTGTCAAGCATGTAGAACATTGTGTCACCAGGTATGAAGGGTGTGTCAAGCATGTAGAACATTGTGTCACCATGTATGAAGGGTGTGTCAAGCATGTAGAACATTGTGTCACCAGGTATGAAGGGTGTGTCAAGCATGTAGAACATTGTCACCATGTATGAAGTGTGTGTCAAGCATGTAGAACATTGTGTCACCATGTATGAAGGGTGTGTCAAGCATGTAGAACATTGTGTCACCATGTATGAAGTGTGTGACAACCATGTAGAACATTGTGTCACCATGTATGAAGGGTGTGTCAAGCATGTAGAACATTGTGTCACCAGGTATGAAGGGTGTGTCAAGCATGTAGAACATTGTGTCACCAGGTATGAAGGGTGTGTCAAGCATGTAGAACATTGTGTCACCATGTATGAAGGGTGTGTCAAGCATGTAGAACATTGTGTCACCAGGTATGAAGGGTGTGTCAAGCATGTAGAACATTGTGTCACCAGGTATGAAGGGTGTGTCAAGCATGTAGAACATTGTGTCACCAGGTATGAAGGGTGTGTCAAGCATGTAGAACATTGTGTCACCATGTATGAAGGGTGTGTCAAGCATGTAGAACATTGTGTCACCAGGTATGAAGGGTGTGTCAAGCATGTAGAACATTGTGTCACCAGGTATGAAGGGTGTGTCAAGCATGTAGAACATTGTGTTACAGTGCAGCAGAGCCCCCGCCTGGACACGGTGGAGAACCTGATGAAGCTGAGTCAGATGATCATCCAGGGTCTGGAGGAGAAGGCCAGCTCACTGCTGCAGCTGCCTCACATCACACAGGACATGCTGAGACACTTCGTGGGCAAGAAGGTGAGGTCACAGTCAATTTGAAGGTTTATTTGTGTAGAGTATGTCCTTGGTTCCCTATGCTTTCCTTTAAGTACGACCCATGACGATAGGTTTTCACCAACCCATGCTTGCCGACTATGCTTGTCGTAAAAGGCAATTAACGGGATCGGGTGGTCAGTCTTCCTGACTTGGTTGATGCAGGTCATCGATCCTAATTGTGTGAATTGATGCTCATGATATCAATCACTGGATTGTCTGGTCCAGACTTGATTATTTACAGACTGTTGTCACATAGCTGGAATATTGCTGAGTGCGGCGTAAAACAACAAACCAAACCAAATTCTTCAAGTACAATAGTAGATGACCACAGTGGCTGGGACGCTTCAACAAAGACTTAGCTGTGATCTGGCAAATTGAGGATGTTCCTTGGTAATATTCACCTTGTTATCACTACAGTCTTTGCCCTGTTTCAGAGGAACATTCGCGCCATTCGTGACTTGGTGTCCATGAAGGAGGAAGATCGGAGATCGATGCTGCGTGGTCTGAATGACAGTGAATACAATGATGTGATGAACGTTTGTGCCCACATGCCCAATGTCATCATGGAAGTCACATCTGAGGGTAAGCTTTGCTTGTCCTGAAACTCGTCAGAGGACATGTCTCATCACTATTAACAACCTAATGAAAGGGCAGGAGCAGGTGACCAAGTGATGTAAGATGTCACAATTATCTATGAAACATTGCATCTCTTAACTGTGCCAGGATCTGCTGATCATGGATTGCCCAAATTTCATTTCTTGGTCTGTTCCTTGCTGCCCTGGTCACTTTGGACTTTCTCCCTATTTCAGCTGACTCATGATTTGACAGAGTACTGCTGAAATTGTCCACAGCCGTGTTAATCCAAACCCACTCACAAATGAGTTACTGTTAACCTTCTAGCGCCTAACAGGCAGCTTGAGTTGTATACTCCCCAGGGAGCTGATAATGAAAAATTGAGTGCACACTGATCCACTGACCGGGGTAATAATAATGCAGTGCTTCATGCACACGTTGTGTATATATTGAGTTATGTGCTTTACAAGCAAGTCTTTAGGTGGGTCTTTGAAGGTCAAGGTCACTTGAAAGGTCATGGGGTTTCTGTTTTATAGAAGTGCTGCTGCATTCATGGGCTGTCCTTGTTCAGAAAAGATCCAACAGTGTGTGTTACAAAGTTAGCTCAAATAAGAGAACATTCTGTTTGCAGCTTTGCAGTAGAATAGTGTTTTTTGAAAAACTTGAAATGATGACATTAAACCTTGAAATGCAAAGAACCTTCTTAAAATTTAGGAAGCTAGATGCATTCTAGCTTTAAATTATACTGTATTGAATAATGATGTCATTCCACTGGACATGCTGGACGTGATATCTCAGAGCAGAAATGCATTAAGGGTCTTCAATGTGTCCAGCAAGTTGCATCAATCTCCGTATTTCCCCCAACAGAAGGTAATGGTAACAGACTGTTATTGCATGATGGTGGAAAGATTTCTGTGGACTTCTAGAAATGGAGTGAAGGCAGCTTCTTCTGTTTTTGGATGTACTTGCAAATACAGGCATTGGGGTAGCCTAGTGGTTAAAGCATTCGCTTGTCATGCCGAAGCCCCGGGTTTGATTCCCGACATGGGTACAATATGTGAAGCCCATTTCTGGTGTCCCCCGCTGTGATATTGCTGGAATATTGCTAAAGCGTCGTAAAACCACAATCACTCACTCACTCACTCACTCACTCACTCACTCACTCACACAAAGAAACATTAAGGGTATTTGTGAAGTGTGATTTAGATGAAATACAAAACATGCATTTTTCTTTCCTGTCCAATCTCAGTTCTTGATGATGAAGACAAATCTATCACTGCTGGATCAATTGTCACGGTAACGGTGAGACTGACACGCGAGGATCTGGGCTCGAAGTTAAATCGTGAGTTGCCAGCCTCCGAAGGTGTTGAAGATGTTGGAGACAACGATGGAGATGAAGAGGCTGAGGATGGTGAAGAGAAACAGGTGAGATAATACAGTCCTGTCGTAATTCCAGGTCAGAATAGATTCCCAGCTGCTCATGCTTGTCCCAAGACCGAGACAGTGATTGGGTGACCAGGCTCTGTGGTTTGGCACGGCTAGATGCTAATGCTTTCAATCTCTGATTTGCTTGGTCTAGATTTGAATTAATTACAAGCTGTGACTCTGCTGTTTCACTTCGGCTAATTTACCCGTGAAGATCCAGGGTAGAAAAGGTCTTCAGCAACCCATGCTTGTTGTAAAAGGCGACTATGCTTGTAAAACTCCATTCACACAGGGATAATGTTTGTTGTTGTTTTTTGCCATATTCAACAATGTTAAAGCTGTTTCAGCAACCCATACTTGCCGTAAAAGGCAACTATGCTTGTTGTAAGAGGTGACTAATAGGATCGGGTGGTCAGGCACACTGACTTGGTTGATGCATGTCATCGTATCCCAATTGCATATATATTGATGCTCATGATGTCTGGTCCAGACTCAATTATTTACAAACTGCCATCATATAGCTAGTATTCTTGAGTGCAGCTTAAAAAACAAAAAACAACAACTGTTGGGTGACTGGACATCATATTTCTGACAGAAGAGCCCCAATATTGTTCAGATTGTCAGGTCTAGACTTGATTATTTACAGACTGCTGTCCCAGCTGAAATATTGAGTGTGATGTTCAACAATAAACAACTAAACTTGATGAATACATTGTGCTGGGTTTTTCTAAGATGTTGCTTTGACTTCCTTGTTCCCCCAGACAAACGCCTCCCCCCAGAACAAGCCCAAGGTGTGGGAGAAGCAGAAGAAGAAAGGCAAGAAGGGAGGAGCCAAGCAGAAGAAGAAGACCAAGCAAGCCAACCAATGGAAGGCTGCAGCTCCACCAGCCAAACCAGAAGCAGCACAGACGAACGGGGTAAGGTCCTATACTTGTTGTATACCACGCAGGCTAATGGTGTAACTGTTTTTTACTTGTTTAGTAGTACACAGGCTAATGGTGTGAAAGTTGTTTTGCTTGTTTAGCACACAGGCTAATGGTGTAACAGGTTTTTTTTGCTTGTTTAGTAGCACACAGGCTAATGGTGTGAAAGTTGTTTTGCTTGTTTAGCACACAGGCTAATGGTGTAAAAGTTTTTTCTACTTGTTTAGCACACAGGCTAATGGTGTAACAGCTATTTTTCTTGTTTAGTAGCATACAGGCTAATGGTGTAAAAGTTTTTTGCTTGTTTAGCACACAGGCTAATGGTGTAACAGTCTTTTTCCTTGTTTAGTAGCACACAGGCTAATGGTGTAACAGGTTTTTTCCTTGTTTAGTAGCACACAGGCTAATGGTGTAACAGGTTTTTTCCTTGTTTAGTAGCACACAGGCTAATGGTGTAACAGGTTTTTTCCTTGTTTAGTAGCACACAGGCTAATGGTGTAACAGGTTTTTTCCTTGTTTAGTAGCACACTGGCTAATGGTGTAACAGGGTTTTTTTTCTTGTTTAGTAGCACACAAGCTGATTGGGGTAACAAACCTGTACTTGTTGTTAAGCAACAGGTAACAGTTTTCTGCTAGTTGATTAACAGTGTGGGTTATTGTTCTTATGTATATTGTTTAGCAGTGCATGCATATGAGGAAACAATACTATTCTTGTTGTTTAACAGAGCCGGGTAATGGTCTTATGCTTCTGTTTGGCAGCTCAGCCATTTCGGGTAATGTTTCTATATATCTGGTTTATCTGCACATGCGTACATCTTTACTCATAGTGGTGCCTATGCTTGTTGTCAGAAAGCTGTAGGTGTGTAAAACAGTGTGAACAACCACCTTGTGCAAGCAACTTATTTTTGCTTTTATTGAACAGAAAGCAGCTAAATCAGCAGAAGCAGCAGCAGCAGCAGACGCCGCAGATACAGCAGACGCAGCAGATGATGATGAGCATGAAGATGTGCCCGAGAAAAAGCCACGAGACTCGCATGCTGAGGACTCTGAGGAGGAGGAGAGGAATGAGTCAGAGGAGGAACAGGAGGAGACAAAGAAGCCTCCTAAAGTGGAGGAAGAGGAGAAGGATGAGGAGGAGGAAGAGGACTGGTCCAAGTTCCAAGAAGAATCGAGGAAAGAGAACTCTCTAGAAACCAAGAGCAAGGAGAGCCATATTGTCCACTGCCCGTATTTCCCTACAGTACGTTGTATAATATGCTTGAACACCCTTGTAATAGTAGTCAGAAAATGATTCTTTGAAGTATTGATTTTTGCTATGGGAAGGGATCAGGGTTTGAAACATAGGCTCTGCCAGCTGTGGACATGTCCAGTGAACCTAAAACATGTCAGTTTGTAAAATTATGTTTTCCTCTTCAAATATGAATCAAATAGGATAAGAATGAGAAATTGTTGGTTCTCAGGCAGGATATGTGAATAAGAGATGAGGGGATTTTTTAGGCACGGCGACTTGACTTGTTACTCATGATATCAATCACTGAACTGTCTTGTCCTGAGGTCGCCGTCATATAGCTGGAATATTGATTTAAAATATGAACACCCCCATATTCTGAAACTGTTGCTGCCCAAGGTATTATGTAGGTTGCGGAATAACGGACCTGAGTGTGAAGTTAATACTGAATAGGAATACTGAACAGGGAGATAACTCCTTCTTGTTGTTTGGAATTCTGAACAGGGAGATAACTCCTTGATGTTGTTGGGAATTCTGAACAGGGAGATAACTCCTTGATGTTGTTGGGAATTCTGAACAGTGAGATAACTCCTTGACAGTGTTGGTGGGGGATACTGAATAGGGAGATAACTCCTTGATGTTGTTGGGAATTCTGAACAGGGAGATAACTCCTTGATGTTGTTGGGAATTCTGAACAGGGAGATAGCTCCTTGATGTTGTTGGGAATTCTGAACAGGGAGATAACTCCTTGATGTTGTTGGGAATTCTGAACAGGGAGATAACTCCTTGATGTTGTTGGGAATTCTGAACAGGGAGATAACTCCTTGATGTTGTTGGGAATTCTGAACAGGGAGATAGCTCCTTGATGTTGTTGGGAATTCTGAACAGGGAGATAACTCCTTGATGTTGTTGGGAATTCTGAACAGGGAGATAGCTCCTTGATGTTGTTTGGAATTCTGAACAGGGAGATAACTCCTTGATGTTGTTGGGAATTCTGAACAGGGAGATAACTCCTTGATGTTGTTAGGAATTCTGAACAGGGAGATAACTCCTTGATGTTGTTGGGAATTCTGAACAGGGAGATAACTCCTTGATGTTGTTGGGAATTCTGAACAGGGAGATAACTGCTTGATGTTGTTGGGAATTCGGAACAGGGAGATAACTCCTTGATGTTGTTGTTGCAGGACAAGCAGGAATGGTGGTGGTTGTATGTGGCGGACAGGAAGCATCACCATCTCATCACCGCCCCCGTACAGATTTGCAGCCTGAAGAAGGAGGAGGAAGTCCAGCTCAAGTTCTCGGCCCCACGCAAACCTGGCTCGTATCAGTACTCCGTCATCCTGCGCTCAGACTCATACCTGCTCGACTTTGACAAAATATCCAACATCAAGGTATGCGATCACTTTTAGAAAATGTATTTCCTTGTGTAATGTTATTGAAATCACATACACTCTTAAGAGCAGCATTTAACCCTGCATCAAGAACTCTTTCAGAGAAGAATAACTTCTCTGTGTCAGATGTCTGAAAAAACAAAGAAAGAGGATCATTTGGTGAGACTCAGTGACTGATATGATTGTGTGTCATTACACCCCTGATGGCATAGATGGTTGTTCATGCTTTCAGTCACTGGTTTGTCTGGTCCATGTGTCCCATAAAGCAATCTTTGTGGTAGGATGATCGTAACTCCCATCCTTTAACATAGATTTATGATAGTCATAGCACAAAGATCACTTTGCAGAAAGGGCCCAGATTTGATTATTTTACTGAGTGCATCATTAAATACAATAAACCTTCAAAATACAAGATGTTGCAGCCTAGTGGTTAAAGCACTTGCTCGTCATGCCGAAGTCCCGGGTTCGATTCCCCACATGGGTATAATGTGTGAAGCCCATTTCTGGTGTCCCCCGCCATGATATTGCTGGAATATTGCTAAAAGCGGCGTAAAACAATACTCTCGCTCACTCATTCACAATACAAGACTAAGACCTAAGACAAGAATAAGACTGACCACTCCTGTTGCAGCTGGACGTGAAGGAGGCGAAGGTCGTGTCCGACCATCCGCAGTGGGACATCTCGGACGACGAGGCGGAGAAGGAGGATGGCGCGGGAGAAGATACAGAGGAAGATAGCGACTACTCTTCCGAGGAGGATGACGACGATTAGGAGGGATGGGGAGGATGACAGGTGGGAGGTTGTACAGAATGTTATTGATATATTATCCAAGAGGGATGTGTTTAGGCAGGGAGTAGGGGAGGAATGCAGAAGAGGGTAAGGCATATATGTATTTCATTAGATTCGGATGAGAATGGGTGAATATGGGGGTAGGATAATAATTAAGTGGGAGGGATAAGTAATTATGGGAGGGAGTAGGTTGACGTGGGTGGGGAGGGGGTAGGTTGACGTGGGTGGAGGGGGGGGGGAAGGAGTACCGGGCTATTCCAATGTTACAGAGTGTGAGTGTACAAGCTTGTTATCTTATGTGGTATGTTCGGGGAGAGATTAGTGCAGCATTGTTGTTCAAATGAGGTCCATGATTGGGTTCTTGTTATATTCGAGCTTGGTGGCGACTGTCCCCCGGGTGATGTGTGGGCAAGCACTGAGGACAGATGTGTATATGGATGGTGTGTATGGATGTCAGAGTGATGACAGCAATAGTTGCTCCAGTCCTGACAGAGCTAATCCCTGATGGAACAACCCACAAAGTACATATTATCAAACCAGGAGGGTGTCAAGGTAAAACATTGCATCAGATATTGTCCTTCACAGAACATTAAGGGATCCGTTATTTAGTGTAAGGGTCGGCCATCTGGATTGAACGTTAAGGGATGAGTCAATTATTGCAGTGGTCGGCCATCTTGAGTGAACATTAAGGGATCAGTTATTTAGTGAAAGGGTCGGCCATCTGGATGGAAGCAGTGGAGGAGGACAGAATTAGGGTACTTAAACAATGACATTTTATTTTAGATATGAACCGTCTGAAATGTGTTTCTCATATTGAAATCACTTTGGTTATGTTACATTATAGGCAGCTCAAAAGTAATAAACAAGCACTTTGGGTCAGGTTGTTTTACTGCTTAAGCATACAAATTAAGCATCCCCTTACTGGTATTCTCCCTGTGATAAGTGACCAGTCCCTATGTTCTTGAGGATCAGGTCTCGTAGCCTACATGTGTACCAGTGTCAGGGTAAGAAGGGAACCTGCAAGTGCTTGTGATGTCCGCTTGATTATAGCTGCTGATTGAGAATGAATGATATTTATAATATATAAGATCGAACGATCTGTCGAGTTTGAATAAGATGGTGAATGTTATATAGATGTTTTGTTCACATTGTTTTGTAATAATATGTGACCATGTTTTGAAGCTGTGTTTTCGATCAGTTTTGTAGATTTACTGCTTAACATTTTACTGCATAAACTTTTCACATCTTCGGGCATTGTTTTTTAATTCATTTATCGTTTGTATCACTTTGTTCATTGGACAATGCAACCAAATCGTGATGTGTAACAGTGATGCCCCGGCATATGAAGACAAGGTCCCTCCATAATGTCTGGACCTCTTAACCCAGGCACGGTTCCTGGGACTGTTGAATGTTACACTGTTCCACACAGTTGCTAGATTGAGCTGGCACAGAGCCTTGACCTATGTCAATAGATCCAAGATGGAGGAAACACCAGATTATATGGAATATGACCCTGTTTTAGGTGTATCAGTAAAAGGGCCAAACAGATTACTGCGGCTAAAACTGCCAATTCTCTTCTCTTATCAAATGTCAATTTAGATTTACCGTATTCGACCTTATTTGCGCCCAGGGCGCTCTCAAAATTAGAAATAGGGGGCTCTTATTAGAAAAAAGTTTTGGTGAAAAAAACAAACAGCCTGAATGATACAAGAGAAGAGTCTGTGCGTATTATACACGACCGATATATTTTTCCAGAACTTAATTCCCCATAATTAAGGGTGCATGTAACACACGAGTGGGTATTATGCACAAATAAATAATGTTGTGTACATTAATCAATCAGAAGGGGTACTAATTGGGATGGTTCACTAGCCATGCAAGATATTAGCAAATATCGCCGTGGGCGCTTAGTAGAGCGGGGCGCTTATTACGTTGAATACGGTAGTTGTACTTTTTAGTCAACCCAAACAGGTTACTGCCAATTCTCTTCTCCCATCAAATGTCAATTTAGATTTAGTTGTACTTTTTAGTCAACTTCTTAAAGAAGATAAGAATTTCAACTTTTATTCTTTCAGTGCAATGTTTCGGTACCAATACAGGTACCTTCATCAAGCAAGAGCTTGCTTGAGATATAAAATGGCTGTTCTTTATATTTATGCATTATATTCATTACTGTGCCTCTGCAATTTAAATCACACAAGGTCTTATCTCATGATTGAACATGTATACTACTGAAAAGAACTAAGAAGTTAAAGGTCGCCCGATTCTTTCATATTACTACAGTTGTGGCATGATAGATTAACTATAGTAATAGGAAAGAATCAGATGTTCATTAACTTCTTTTTCGAGTGGTATGTGTTTTCGGCTGATGTCATAATGGTATAGCAGAACATATATCTTCAAACATCAAAATTTCTCATCATAGACTACCATTCATAGTTGGTGAGGGGCGGTCGGGTAGCCTAGTGGTTAACGCGTTCGCTCGTCACGCCGAAGACCCGGGTTCGATTCCCGACATGGGCACAATGTGTGAAGCCCATTTCTGGTGTCCCCCGCCGTGATATTGCTGGAATATTGCTAAAAGCGGCGTAAAACCATACTCACTCACTCATAGTTGGTGACAGGGAAACTTCCTATGAATAATCAAAACAACCGTCCCAGGAATCGCTGACAGTTTTTATTCTTATTACTTAAACTCCATAGGTTCTTCCCCATTTCCTGTTTAGCTCTCGATGTTGCAGTTGTGTTGTGTATGAAGCCGAGACATTGTCTTCATGTGATAATGGTAATCTCAATGCTATTATGTATAATAAAATTTGAATTAGCAGACATACACTGTCGTTTTGAATGGCAGGAATAAAACGTGCTGGAAATGCCAGAGTGGAGCCCTCCTTGAAGACAATGTTAAACATTTGTTTCTATATACAGGGGTGAGAATCTTCCGTGGATCCGCGAATTTTAGTGACCAAGTTCATTAAAATCTTATGGTTTCCCCCATAACACCCCCAAATTATGGACCACGCTCCATTGTAAGTATCAGCTGAAAAGGAAAACAGCCATTCTCATCCCTGTATATATAGTAATGGACTATTTTGTATTTAGAATTAATCTTTTTCAGGATATATTTCCTAATTCCACTCTGACAGCTATGCTAGTCAAGTGCTCAAGGAGTTATTAAAGCCTGGTCGCTGTTCTTGGCCATAGGTTTCTATATGTTCTCCAAGTTGTGACATTAGGATAAGGTGCTTTAATAATATGTTCGGATGATGACATGTGGAAGACCCATCATTAACTACATACAACTAGTCAGACAGGACCAACTTCATTTTCATGTTGTATGCCTTCTGTTCAGTTTGCAAACAAAGATTGTGAGAAATATAAGTACATCGGCATGGGAAAGTTGTATACCGGTACTACTAAAAAAAAGTTAGGGACCCCCTGATTCTTTCATATTACTCAGTAATGGCATGGCATGACAGATTAACTATAGTAATAGGAGGGAATCATTGGTCCTAAACTTTTTTTAAGTAGTATATATTTGAAAATTTGAAATAATATTGGTCTCACCTTGAACCTAATTAATAATCTTACACTGCCTGTACGTCTTTGTCGTGCTCTAGTAAATTGTTGCTGTTTGCACCACAAAGTCCTGTGCAGTCACAGCTGAAAGAAAGCTTCTTATTTGATTTTCCAAACTGATTGGCTATTGTTGGTTTAACACTGGTAATACTGAATATCAATGCGACAGAATGTGTACATAGTAATATCCTGGATAAGACTGTTATGATGTTGGAACAATTTGGTGTTTGAGGGGTTTTCAGTCAATATATTTATGTGACAATATAATTCGCATTCTTGTTGAAGGTTATCATGTTTGTAAATAGCTTATTAATCTGATTTTGTAAATAAAATCTGAAATACACAATGTACTTCATGTCATACCTAGAACAGAGCTGTGAAGAATATCTCACAATGTGTTGATGTTAGAAGGGTTTTTAATATGAAATGCTCTTTGACTGTTCATAGTTCTACAGTTTACAGTAAGGCCACACTTGACACCAGCTATTTCTGGTATCGGTAGAATGGATAATTTCATGACAAGTGCTGAACAAAGTAAAGGAAGGCTAAAAAAAATAAGTCTTGGTTCTCAGGCACTGCCCGCATCATTATAAAGTCTGCCTCATGTTTCGTTTTTATTTTCATTTTCAATTATTTTTTTAATTCTCATACTTAAAAACGATGCGATCCAATATACCACATAGTAACTTCCCTTTACGTGCCCACTGCTTAACTACGCATCTCATGTTATGGTAATGCGGCAATAGGAGTTTGTATGCTTGTTTATGTAGGGAGGCCCTTTCCCAGAAAAAAAAGAAATATCACCACCTGCCTGCATTATATTTTCAAAAGTCATTGCCTGAGAACCAATTCTTTTATTTTTTAAGCATTATGGTCATGAAATTAACCATGACGAACACGAGCTGTCAAGATGAAAACACTAGGATGTGCAATCCTCAAGTCGTCAATCTGCTTTCTTACACTTTCCTGTGGCAGATCTAGCAGTGTGAAGTGTTTCTTTACAGAAAAATAAAATAAACTATTTTCATTGTCAGTCTACCTCTGTCATTTTTTTGACGCGAGTAGTGGAGAGAACAGGTAAAGTGTGATGGTGATGCCATGCTGTGAGAACTTCATGGTGTGTAGCAGGTTCAGGGTTACCCTGTTTCAGAACGATATTGTAATGTTGCCCATTGGCTGAGGACACTTTGCATGGTACAACATTTGTGCAGGCAGATGGGGCAGTCTGGTAGCCTAGTGGTTAAAGCATTCGCTCGTCACCCGAAGACCCGGGTTCGATTCCCGACATGGGTACAATGTGTGAAGCCCATTTCTGGTGTCCCCCGCCATGATATTGCTGGAATATTGCTAAAAGCGGGGTAAAACCATACTCACTCACTCTACAGGCAGGAATATTTATAGCCTGTGCAGATGAAACAACTGCAAGTTTCCTGAAGGGATATATCTAAGCGAGTGTACAATAAATTTATATTTCTTAAAATAATTGAAGTTTAACCATATTTTCATTCACAAAAGTAACTTTAGAAATGGGTAAGAATACAATGCCTGAGTGAACTTCCCCATCTATTAATTACATAGTGCCAAATGATTTATACTACGTTTGTTTATGAGAATACTCCCACATCGAGAAACCTACATTATGGGAACAATGACAACAGAGTAATTAGGCATCGAATCAATGTAATGCTTGGTAAAAGTGGTTCCTGCCAGGTGACCTCATTTGCATATTTATCAGATCGTCATACCTAGTTTATCAGATTGGTTTTATCGCCACATTAACACTAGCAATTATATACCGAACTGCAAAAGACACATCATCATGGATAGATATATGAGAAACCTTATTTGTCCAAACACTGTAAACATACTTGGAGACATTAAAAAGATGAAACTTGGCAAAACTGATCATCAAGGTTGAAATTAAACTGTCAAATGTTCTTAAAGTGAAACACAACACTAGTCTCTGAGAAAATGGCATCACAAGTCAGGTTCTCGTGTGTCTGCCACGTGCATCGATGACTGCTGTGCAACGTCGATACATGGAATTATTTTACAGACCGCCGTCATATAGCTGGAATATTGCTGAGTGCGGCGTTAAACAACAAACAAACAAACAAATAATTGACATGCGTTGATGGGGTAGCAATTTAGAATATGTACTGCATTATATTTGCTTGGAAACATGATGGACTAGTTAAGAGCTATGAAACGGGATGAGTATTGGAAGGTTGCGGTTTTGGAATCCAGAAGTATTCGTTGTTCTACAGATGGTTTCTTGAGGTAGTATTTATATCCGCCAATGACGTATATGAATCTGTACTTTTGAGTGTTGTGTTATGTCTTGCTACGAACCCGTTACACTTAGCCAAGATGGGCACAACAGGGTTGAGCTCACAATGTCTGACTGGCGTACGTAAGACAACGTAACCGTGTTGTGCCGCCAGCACATATGCCTTGTACTTTACTGTCTCCTTGAGTTGAACTTTCGTTTCATATGGTCTGAAGTCGACAATGTCATATATTCCTGTATGGTCGCCTTCAGACTACTCATGGTTTGGGCGACAGTATCTAATTCCCGACGTTATGTTAACTGGCGTTATCCATGACAATGACACTGGTTGTTTAAAATGGGCAATAGCTGAAGTTCCAACCAGTCTATGAACACATCACCACCTATAATTTCCTGATTAAAATCACCAGTTTTCTTTTTTCGCCTTGTATACTAGCACCTATCTATCAATAAGGCCCGGATCACGGGTTGCGGCGTACAAAACAATGACACGATTACCTTTACCTGATGGTACCATGGGTGCATTTTGTCCATCTGCCGATAGCCACATGTGGTCAGTGGAATGATTCATTCATCAAAGTAAATTATCTGGAAGCCCTGATTGAGATGAATGGTTCGGAGATAATGTGACCTCATCGACAGGATGGAATATTTTCCCCCGAAAACTGCTTGGTCATCGCCACACGCAGTATATCGAAATCGGCAAAATTAAGTGTAGTCAGGGAAACATTAATAATATCTTAATTTCCTTCCGAATTTTACAAGTCGGGGATACCTTCTGCTCTTAAAACTTGCACATTATATCCTTTTACGTTCTGTTTTCGTTTTTGAGACCACCCTTAAATCTTCTTGTTGTTATTTGTCAGTCTGTAGACTTGATGGTATGAATTGAAAACCCTATAACTTGGGCAGTTCGCTAATTCTATCTAAACTAATAAATGGTTTCCCTCTCTTAAGTGTAAAACACTTTCCTTATACAGACTCAATGTCGTGTACCATAGCTATGTCTATGCAAACGTCAAGTAACATGCATCATGGGAGCCGTGTTGACAAAACAAACGCAGTATCTTTATTTTTTTTAGAAGATGCACATCTCGAATTTTCTCCATATGATTTCTTTTGTGTGCATTAGTTGTTTTATGAAGGCTACATTAGTATCATTATAACGGAGTCATGTGCGCATATTTCTATAGTCTGTTTTAGACTGCCATCACTGGACTTAGAATAAATGTGAACTTAATGTTTTCGTTCGAATTTTTCTCCTGTAAACTTGTCGAGAGGACTCCTTGAGACTGAACTACTTCCAACTACAGGTACGTCGATCGGTAGTTACTCGATATTACAATAGCAACAGTCTGTGAATTTTTTAATCCATTTTAAATGGGTAAAATGCATTTTTCTAGCTTTTCCGACAGTACTTTAGACTGATCTGTATGGCAAGTTTCATCGCGAACTATTCAACAGAAATGGAACACGGATAGATGAGACAAATATGCTGATTGCTATATGGCCCCGTTTTTAAAACAGGGGGATAACAAAAAGAAGTAATTTGAAATTATGACTTAATATCAAAAGAAGAAAATATGAAGAAATATCGAGCGGCTTACGAGTCATGCTACAGCAACAAACCCTACCCAATTTGTTCCAGTTCTGCCAAATTTTACAAAGAAACATTCCCGAATGAAATCTGATGGGTCAGATGGATGGGTCTCCTCGCCATATCTCTCATCATCAATCTAATCCTGTTGACATAATTCAAATTGATGAGTATTAGTGAAGTGGGTTGAAATTGGGTTTAACGTTGCATCCAAGATTATTGCACTTATTATAGTGTGTGTGTGTGTGTGTGCGTGTGTGTGTGTGTGTGTGTGTGCATGCGTGCGTGTTTGTGTGTGTTTTGTTTGTAGTAGTCAGGACTGGTGCCGATTTTTAGTGTTAGCTCACACTAAGATACCATGCCGCAGTTTAACATGAATACCCCACTCAGACACAGTATACTAACTCCAAGCCAACCAGTCCTTGTTTTAGTCCCTTAATGCCCAGCGCAAGACAGGGAAACAACAAGTACCATCTTTTAACGTCTTTTGGTATAAAGTGGCTGGGGATCAAACTCCGTGCGGATGCTCTACCACTAGACCATGGAAGTGGTCTATACTTGTAAATGATGGCATCGGGAAAGGTGAAATAGTTACTGTACCTGCTTTGATGGTGGTGTGAGGTG
This sequence comes from Haliotis rufescens, assembly GCF_023055435.1. Lineage (NCBI taxonomy): Eukaryota > Metazoa > Mollusca > Gastropoda > Lepetellida > Haliotidae > Haliotis > Haliotis rufescens. Next base: position 3,716,062 of record NW_025964024.1, on the reverse strand, counting down.
AAATGGGGTTTAACGTTGTATCCAAGATTATTGCACTTATATAGCGACGTGCGTGTGTGTGTGTGTGTGCGTGTGCGTGTGCGTGTGCGCGTGCACTAGATCGGACTCATGCCGATTTATAGTGCTAGCTCACTGGGATACCATGCCGCAGTTTAACAAGAATACCCCACTCAGACACAGTATACTGACTCCGAGCCGACCAGTCCTTGTGTGCCTTAATGCGGAGCACCTGACAGGCTAACAACAAGTACCATCTTTTAATGTCTTTTGGTATGACGCGGCCGGGGATTGAACTACGGACCTTCCGCTCTCCGGGCGGACGCACTACCACTAGACCACAGAGGCGGTCTGCTTTGATGGTATCACACTATAATGACATGAATTCATTTTACAATCATGTGTGAATTTCAAAGATTGTATCTGTGAAGATGAAGTTTGTTCTAAGCAGTGTTTTTTTTGCTGAAATAAGATTGCCATGCGTAGAGGTCGGGTTTCCTTCCACACCATCAGTCAGTAGCGTAGGTAATGGTAATATGGTTGTAGTAAATGTATGTTTGTAACAATTTTGTATAGAGTTACTAATCTATTGTGGCCTTTTGGAATTATCAATTTTATACTAGAATCATGTCTCTCTCAGTCTCTGGCTATCCCTGTATTGAAAGTTGAAAGTTGAAAATCTGTCTATCTATGTGTGCCCTTGTCACTGTTAGATGATATTCCCAAATCCAATTGTTTTGGCTCATAACATGTCTCCTTTCTCACGTTTCTTCAGCAAGAAAATAAAGTTCTGACCTGAGAAACATCTTTCATTCATGAATAAAGAGATTACCATTTTCCATAAGTCTGAGAACCAACCGTCCCAGCCCAAACTCATCAGCAAGACAAAACCACAAGAGTGAGTATGGTTGTATGCCACTTTTAGCAATATTCCATCAGTATCACGGCAGGGGCACCAGAAATGGGCTTCACACATTCTACCCATGTGGGGAATCGAACCTGGGTCTTCGGCATGAGGGGTGACCGCTTTAACCACTCGATTACCCCATCGCCCATCCAAAACACAAGAAAGACATGGATATACTAGATGACAGATGTTGTATTTACAATGAAATCAACACATTGTCTGGCGACCTGTCTCCCCAGGAGAATAGAAACAACACCGGTGGGTGTTCCAATTTACATAATTACAATAAAACAAATATTGATCCGTCTGCTGCATCAGGGCAAGGGGGGACAACTCTGGTGCAGAGTTGCATGTCTGACAGTTCACTGAGAGTGGCACAGCTGCTTCCCTGGTCACAACAGTCTGTTCACCCACTGCTAGTGAGCAACAATCGGCTGATTCGGGTTGTGATGGAGCGTGGGAGGTAAGCTGGGGCGCTCCTCCAACTTGTCATACTCCAGGTGAAACTCTTTCGCCACTTTCCGCCAGTTCTGTGCATCGAAGAAGTAGTATGTTCCCCTCTCATACGTGTTGGTTTTGACGATGGGATCCATACCCGGTGCCCGCGTCATCCACACCCTCTCCTCCTTGTGATACCTCCACTCTCGACTGTGACTGAAAACATTGCACGCAGGACGTAATAAATAACCGTTATAAACTTATCTAAACATGTTATGTTGTTTGTTTAAAGCCACTTTCAGCAACATTCAAGCTATATGATGGCAGCCTGTAAATAATTGCGTCGACCAGGTTACTGGGGACCAATTCTAACTCAGAATACCCACACACATCATAGAATGGTCTGTAGTTATGCTAGAGATCAGACCTCATATAACCCTTAAGGGTTAGGCAAAGAAGTGTTTCCTAGCATACGTGTATATATTAGCAACTCAAAGCTGAAACAATAACGCAACAAAATGTCATCCTTAGTTGATGCTGTCCAGATCATAATGCTGTGTCTTCAGAACAAGAGACTTCAGAGAGGAACTGCAACCTACAGCAGTTCTGCATCAACAGCTGGGCCAGATCCACGATAATGTGATCCCACATAAGCCATTCTCAGACATTTCAGTGACAGATGCTAGATGTATTAATTGGATGAATGTTAACATAATTCAGAAAACATAACATACCTATTTTCAGAACCGACTAATAACTGATTTCTATTTGGGAAATGTTCCAAAACAAATCTATTAGATAAGATTGGAGTTAGGATGTGACTCACAGTTCCGCTGCTGCCGCCAACTGCAACACGTCCCCACCGTTCATGTAGAACAAGAAGAACAGCAAGTCCTCCCCGTACCGGTTCAGCTTGATTGGAGCCAGCTGCACAACAACAACTCAGTTGTATCACAGGCACTTACAAGTCCCACGCTCATTAATCCCACCACTTGCCCAACCTTCCACATTCACGCTATTCCCAGACTACTAACTTGTGCTGAGGATATGCAAAAATCACTGATGGTAGTCCTCATTGACTAGTTGCAGTTGAGGGCTATAACTTGAACCAGCTCTCAATGATTCAAGTTTGCTACAAATTGGAACTGAATAAAACGGACCGAAAATACAAACAGGAAACATGACCACTTTCTAAATGGCATTGTGTATTCATAGCTTTCGGCCATGGGAGCCGTGCCAATTTACACTTGTCAGAGGAGTACTCAAAGTACGTGATCTAGACTACCAGTTGTCGGACTTTCATTTTTGTGGAAGCCTCGGTGGCTGAGTGGGTTAGATCGCCGACTTTGTGTGCTGGCGATTAGGTGCCTCACTCTGGCAAGTGTGGGTTGGAATCCCGGACGGGACTCAACTCAAAAAAGTATGAGAATCTGTACTTTACTAAGAAAGTGTTATCCCAAATATAACATTTGTTACAGGAAACATGACTACCGGTAGTAACTAAATCTGAGGACTGGTGAAATAAAGTTGACACTAGGATTATGATTAATTGAATCTGTAAGGCTGGCTCCCCATTATATTGTTATCATTGTACATTTATCATACCCTGTGTAAATATATCAACTCAATACTAACTCAGTATTCATCTGGTGAAGGGGCAAGAAAAAACCTTGAAACATCACTACAAACAATAATGAAGTTGTTACAATAAAACTTTCATGTTGTAATAGATAACTCCTTTCACAAAACTGTCACCATGGCAGGACTTCTGATCAGTATATTGTCAAGGACATGACTGATAGTCCAGAAAATGTCATAAATTGCTTATTCAAATTTGGTAATATGGAACAATGTCCCATCAAAAGATGATAAAAACCAAGAAAACGTCCTGTCATTTGCCTTAAGCATAATCTCTGCCATGGTTACAACACATTCTTGCAAACCTATTCCAAGTTAATGACAGTTCTTGTTCTTGGTCAGGCTGCCACTTCCCAGCAGTTCTTTGCTGTAGTGTACTGTTAACTGGAGGCTGTTTCAAATGCTAGGTAAAATCAGCCAACTCACCTTTTCCCTGATGAAAATGTTTGTGAGATATTCTGCAGGCACATGGAAGTCTGAAAGTAAACATCAAGTCCATGGATAACATCTGATGCTGTTTAGTCTGACATCTGGACAAATACTTTCCGCAAACTAACTCAAAATACAGAGGCCTCATTTAAATCCTATTTCACCTGACTTTGAACCTAATCTTCACAGCCAACTGTGCAACACGATTCTTGCTCAGTGTCTGAAATAGTATTTCTCCGAACAAGCCAGGCGGGCTGGTGAATTAAATGCAACTAAACCATCTTGATAATTATAGCATAATTATGCTATAGTAATCTTAATCGTAATCATTGTTCTCAGATTTTCTTTACTCTAAAATTGCAAGTGATCTCAAGGCATTTGATTGGCAAACCAAGAAATAATTTTTGCATTTGCATTATGTTTCCATAAAACAAGACAAAAGAGTAGCCCATGCCCACTGACCGACTAGAATTTATAGAATAGATCAATCAATAGCAAGTCAGGCAATTTTATGATATGCAGATCTACACAGTGTGCACACCAGTTTTCTACTTTCATACCTCCATGAACACAAAAGCAAAAAATGTATTAAGTCAATTCTTAAATGATTACAAATCTAACTCTTGCTCTCAAGTAAGTCCTTCACATAATCAATGTCTGATTCAAAATTGTCAGTGTATAAATTGACAGGAAGGAACAAACTTCACCTATCCCGACAAACTTTACCAACCACAGGTTAGCTGGCAGGCACGTACTTCGGACAATGTTCTTGCTTGTCCACTGACCCACACAAATTGTCGCCCTTCTTGGTTTTGTGACCAGGGCCTCATTTCACAAAGAGATACCAGAGCCAGGACTGTCGTTAGTCACTCTTTGAAGTACGGGACTCAGAAGTAGAGCTACGAACGCTTTGTGAAACAAACGGGGCCCAGAGTAACACAAACATGAGACTGTGAACATACTTGGTGTTCAGTGTTATCTCAAGGGTCAGGGTTCTGGATATCAGACACAGACTGGGGAGATTCTCATATCAATTATCCACCTCACCTGAGACAAGTGGTTTGTTTTGGAATACCTCAGTGCGACTCATATTGCGTTCATCTTACTGGCGTCTAATGCACCTTGTTTCAACTTTGTACAACAACTCATGGATATCTTATGTCTTGGGGATATCTTGTGCAACTCATGGATATCTTGAGGAAATTACGGCTATCTTGTCCAACTCACACATATCTCATGTAGCTTATGGATACCTTGTGTAACTTACAGATATACTGTGTAAATTACGGACATATTGTGAAACTTATGGATATTTTGTGAAACTCCTGAAAATAAAATTGAAACAAAACAAGAACTGAGTGAGTGAGTGAGGTCGGTTTAATGCCGCTTTTAACAGTATTCCTGTTATATCACAGCGTGTCAGCTTTCTGTGGGAGGAAAGCCCGAAGTGATGCAGGTCTTAGACGTTTACCACTTCGGTTCAGCTCACAAGCACGGGTATGGTGTTGACAAACCTAGAAACATAATCAGGGCGAACCGGGATTCAAACCCACAATCAGAGGTTTCTGGCTTGTCCAAGGGACACAACTCTGCACAGAAAATTGCGGCGCCATAGATGACTGGGCCACCCGTGCCCCCAAACAAGAACTGAAGCTCTGACATAGATGTGGTAGAAAGGAGATATAAACACTGGATTATTGAGGGATCCGTACAACTTACCGATATCTTGTGGCCGACAGGGTGCATCTGCCCAGGGGGACTGAAACGTACTGTAGAGGTTTCTGGAACAAAATCAGCGAAAGCTGTCACAGACAATTGATGACACGTTACAGCAACTTAGGGCCATTTTACTCAACACATCCACATTGAACACATATGACAGACATTGGTAAAAGTTTGAAGGCTTAATGGCTGAAGTTAATAAATCGTGCTCTTCAAGGGAATTTACACAAAAGTTATGCTTATATATAAATATACACAGTGAGTTGAAGCTGTTCCTGGAGTATATATCCCATGTAGTCATACAATATACTCATGCACATTACACCAACCACGTCCATCCATATGAAGGTTAACAAATATCCAACATGTCAAACAATGTAAACATAGGCAACTTGGTCATACAATGTTATCATTGCCAACATGGTTGTGCAATGTTATCATTGCCAACATGTTATCATTGCCAACATGGTCATACAATGTTATCATTGCCAACAGAGTCATATAATGTTATGATTGCCAACATGGTCATACAATGTTATAATTGCCAACATGGTCATATAATGTTATCATTGCCAACATAGTCATACAATGTTGTCATTGCCAATGCAGTATAAACTTGACAATATGTCCAGCAATGATAAAAAATAATGTCAAACAACCAACATGCGAAACATTGTCAAATAATGGTAACCGCTCTAGAAAATGTCAAATAATGTCAACAGTGTCAAATAAGGCCAACCATTCTGGACAATGCCAAACAATACCAACAATGTCAAACAAGGGCAACAATTCTAGACAATGCCAAACAAAACCAACAATGTCAAATAAGGGCAACCATTCTAGACAATGTCAAACAATGCCAACAATGTCAAACAAGGGCAACCATTCTGGACATTGCAAACAATGTCAAACAATGCCAACAATGTCAAACAATGCAAACAATGTCAAACAATGCCAAACAAGGGCAACCATTCTGGACATTGCAAACAATGTCAAACAATGCCAAAAAAGGGCAACCATTCTAGACAATGCCAAACAACATCACACAATGCTTGACAATGCCAACATTGTCAAATAACACCAACAATGAACATGTATGCAAATATAACAACCATCACAGTCAGTTTAGTAAGCTAATGGCCAGTGCTGCAGTACAGAATTTTGTTTTTCAAAAATATGATACCAATCAGCAGTTTCACATGGAATATTTATGTACGGTGACAGTGAGATGAAAACAACAAACATCCACAACACACATCAGAAAGTATTTGGGTAAATGTACACCTTCCACACACATACACACACACTCACTCACACATATACAAACACACTGACAAAGAGGACTAGCTACATAGATTAGGCACAACCAACACTGAAAAACAGACACTTCTCAAAACTCAAATGGATGATACCTGCAAAAGATGAATTTTCTATTCCATTCAAACCATTGAAGGGATCAGTCCTCATGCAAGGGAAGATGTTATTTCCCAAATGATAAGGAACAAACTACATATGCCTAATCCACAGATCTCCCCAAACCAGAAGGGGAACAACTCTTGACATCTAGTACATGTATTTTCATTGGTTGGGATATTCCGTGAGAAATGTTGGAGTAGATGAACACCTTTATAAAAGTGAACCAGTACATTAAGGAGGTCAGAGGATGATGATGATGATGATGATGATGATCCACCTGGCTCTCCGGGATTGACAGGACAAGAGGTGAAGGTCTATACCCAGATCCCACAATGTCATATGAGTCAGAGGTCACAGATCTCCGCTACCTCAATGAACACCACAAGCACTTCACTGAGATTATTGACAATTGAATATTTCACCAAGCATCTTAATCAGTTCACCAAGCATCCTGAATACTTCAGTGAGAGACATGAGTATTGAATACTCCACCAAACACCTTGAGTGCATCCCAAATAATGACCAAGTATTTCACTACACATCATGTGTTAACGGCCAACTAAAAATAACACTAATCCCATCCATGAAGACATGAGAGGTTTATGGATAACAACATCTTTAGTGTTTGTAACCACTTCTTGCCCTTCGTCATTCACCTGATGATGAAGGAACAAGAATCAGCCAAAAAACCTGAAATGTTTTACCGTATTCGACGTAATAAACGCCCAGGGCGCTCTCAAAATTAGAAATAGGGGGCTCTTATTAGAATATAAATTTGGTGAGATTAAAAACGAGGTTGAAAGATTGTAAATTTTGTGGTTTATGCTGACAGCCTGAAATGAAATAAAAGAAGAATCTGTGTGTATTATACACGATAGATATATTTTCGAGAATTTATTTGCCCATAATCAAGGGTGCATATAACAAACGAGTGCGTATTATACACGAATAAATAAGTCTTTTGTACGTTGATCAATCGGAAAGGGTGCTAACTGGGATTGTTCCCTAGCCAATATATTAGCAAATAACGCCGTGGGCGCTTATTAGAGCGGGGCGCTTATTACGTCGAATACGGTACTTAACAATAAAGAAATTGTTATCCACATGTGTTTCATGTCTTCATGGTCTTTCAACATTTAAATGCCCATCAAAGACATTTTCCACATTAGCACCTGAACATAAACACCACCAAACCTGACTAGGAACAATCTGTGATGATCTAGTCATACACTAAACACCAAGTACAAACATGAAGTTACACATGAATACTGCATCGACCAAAGTAACTTACACAACTGTGGAAGGAAAATCCCGGAAACAACATGGTCTATAGCTTCTGTTCCTGGCCTGCTCTACAGCCTGACTACATTAAGGGCTGCAGCAGGAAGCACAACAGAGACCTTACACTCTACTGTCGTCACCAGGTGGAATGGACAAGGATCTATGGCTTACGTCTACCCCGAAACCTGGCCTAACTTACTGTAGATAGTGTTAAATGTCATCACCAGATTTAACGGACACTGTTGCTTACAACTACCCACAAACCCATTGAGGTTGACTGCAGACAGTGTTAATGGCGTAAGATGTTAGTGCACGATAGAAAGATGGAGGAGAGGAGGACAACAGATGCGTAGAAATTAAATAAGCAAATTTACGGAACACTTGAGACAGCAAGATACCAAATTTCCAAAGGATTCAAGTTTATTTTTCTGATACACTCAGTAGAAAGTTACAAAGCACTTAGGGTCAGATATGGGAAATTTAGAAGTAGTTAATCCGTTTGTCAGTGTTATAACCTGGAGCTGCACACATTCCCTTCCACAGTGCTTACTGTTCCCAGCGGAGTCAATTAAGGGTCTGGTTGTATTTCATCCAGTAAATGTACTACGACAGACTGTGCTTTACTACTGGTGTTTTGCAAGGGGAATGGCACTGTGTTGTTGTTAAGCAGACAAGAAGAACAATTTGTTGTAGAGATGTTTCAGGAGACTGTAGTGAGCATTCCGGCAGAAACAACGGGTAAATGAAGAAGTTAGTTTGAGAATAATGGTCAGGCCTACCTCTTAGAGCTGCACAGAGAAAGAAGCATTGATCAGAACATGATTATCTTAATTATCTGAATCATCGACACATGGAACGTTTAACATTGCAGGGATCCTACTACCACTTCCCCGGACAGCCATGTTAACAGCAGTGAAGGGTGTGCTAGATCCGGCTCCATTGGAGTCCAGTATTTCATTGACAGACAGATGTGTTGTGTTACAAACAAGATAGTCATTGTGAGCGAAAACAGTCTCGCGGCTGCAGGATTTCATTCATGACCATGACATAGGAAAAACGTTGGTGAGATAGAAAATTATAGAAAATTATCATAACATGATGTAATGTTTACAAGAAAATAAGGAAATTGAAACAAAACGAGAACTGAAGCACTGGCCAATCAGCTTAAGTAAATGCATGATGACTGCAAACACGGACATGGAGCCAACCATGTGCACAACACATGCAGCCCCACCATACCAGCAAAACAAGACACCACCCCAGCCATACCTTCAAAGGGACCAACATTGGTACTCTACACACACTGTCAGCTACCCTTACAATAACTACTCAAACAATACAACCAAATCATGGACTGGTTCTAGTCACAGTCAAAATACCTTACTCATAAGTTAAGATTTGTCTTATCCCCTGTGATATATAATAGTGAATACAGTTCCTATTAACAAATCCTAACAATATGCCTAACCGATTTATAAAAGCTATATTTTGAACTGTTTGATTGGTATTCGAAGGTGAGTGTATATTTTTGGGTGAGCAATAATTTTGTTTTAGTTTCACACATTTTACGATCAATACAACAAAAATGTTGAAAAACAAGTATCGTGTTCTGAGTTATAACCATGTCAATAAAAAGGACTGTCTCATGTCTTTCTCGATTGAACATAGAATTAGTGACAACCTGTGACACAGCGGTTATTCGTAACATAATGACACCTCCAACAGGTGCCCCAATGCGAGTCAACAAGGAGATGCTGGCACAGCACACAGTTGCTTAAATTGAAAGGCCAGGGCAAGCTAGAGAGAGGTAGATGCTGGAAAGACACTTACTCAGGTGAGTTGAGATTGAGGCCCAATGTGGTGAGATCAATCCCAGGTGCTAATGCAACCAAGTTGGGGTCGTTCTCGGACGCTCTTATAAACGTGAGGAGACCCACAATGCCGAACTGATCTGTGACCATGCCCGGCGGGATGTTCGAGACTGTGCCTGCATTGGAGGAAGCACAAACAAAAATACATGGGTGTATTAAACATGAACACGACAACAGCTGCAAAATAAATATCTTTCAATTTGTTGGATAGACAGACCAGGGGCCCGTTTCACAAAGTGATCGTTTGGTTTTTTTTGTTTTTGTTTTTTTGTTTAACGCCGCACTCAGCATTATTCCAACTATATGATGGCGGTCTGTAAATAACTGAGTCCAGACAATCCGGTGATTGATATCATGAGCATCGATCCACGCAATTGGGATCGATGACATGTATCAACCAAGTCAGCGAGCCTGACCAGCCGATCCCGTTAGTCGCCTTTTACGACAAGCATAGTCGCCTTTTACGGCAAGTATGGGTTGCTGAAGGCCTATTCTACCCCGGAATCTTCACGGGTCTCACACAGCGATCGTAGGGCTACGACTGCCGTAAGTCCTATACTTTAACATAGACTTAGGACAGTCTTAGCGCTACGATCTCTTTGTGAAACGGGCCCCAGTAAGTCACTTTGTGCATAATATGCAGGATATATACTGCTCAAACAATTAATTAAGGACTGCCCGATTCACTTGTCCTCAGCGTTTGTAGCTTGTCCTGCTTGAACAAGAGAAAAACGTTTACTATGTTTACGTTTTACTGTCAGTAAATTTCAGTTCTAATCTGAAGCAAAACTGAAACATTGAGAACTGGTTAAAAATTATAGCCCTCACATTCTACTAGTCTGTGAGGACTCTAACTTGTCCTTAGCATAATTTAGTAGTTGCTGACTGGACTGAATTTCGAAGGCTACCCCACCCTCCCTACTATGAGTGAGTGAGTGACTCACCATCTGGGTGCGTCTGTATGCCTCTCTTTGGTTGTGATGATTTGTCGGAGGGTTTGTCCTTGCTGTTCACCGACTCGAAAGTTCCCGGTGCAGGCTGCAAGAATACACACACATGTAAGTGATGCCACCCTGAACAGGCCTATCACTAGTTCACAGTCACTAATACTTCAAGGTGAGGTGAGGCGAGCCTGACCTTCCAGTTAGTCGCCTGCACTTATATAGCGACGTGCATGCACATGTGTGTGTGGTTGCTTGAACTAGTCCCGACTGATGACGATTTATAGTGCAAGCTCACTGAGATACCATGCCGCAGTTTAACATGAATACCCCACCCAGACACAGAATACTGACTTCAACCCGACCAGCCCTTATTTTAGCCCCTTAATGCCGAGCGCCAGATAGCGTAACAACATTTACCATCTTTTAACGTCTTTTGGTATGACGCGGCTGGGGATCGAACCCCGGACCTTCCGCTCTCTGGGCGGATGTTCTACCACTAGACCACGGAGGCGGTCCTAATACTTATGGTTCAAGGCATATGCTGGGCCTGGCAACAGAAATATTTGGGGACCAAATGGATGATCATTTATATTTTCCTGCAATCACTCATGTTATTTGACAAGGAGGGACATTATCGCCTCTGTATTAAAATAAAGCCTGTTCCCTTAATTGGTCACCTTGGCAAAGCTACAACTGTATAAAAATTCAGAAACTTAAATTACAATTTGAGAATGTTGACCAACTTGTAAGACTGTCGTGGAGCTGAATATTTGCCTCTAAGTACACCTAAACCAATGCCTTTTACATACAAGCACTGGTAATGATAAATCGTAGATATCAGTTCCGTAACATCCAATCTGAAGCTGACCTCACTCTTGTTCCCTCATCTTCCACTGACAACTTAACGACAGCCACAGAATCACGAGTAAGTATGGTTTTACTTTTATCAATATTCCAGCAATATCACGGCGGGGTACACAGGAAAATGGGCTTCACACGTTGTACCCATGTGGAAAAATGTCTTCTTAACATACATACTTCTGTATGTGTTTCTAAGGTTCGAGTTTCTTTTGGCAGTGAGCATATATTTACAACGCAAGATTGTATATTTACCATGTCATATCTTTACCCATGCAAGTTTGTATATGTATCATTGTACATTTAAATACAAGTTTGTATATTTACCATTGTATATTTAAATGCAAGTTTATATATTTACCATGTCATATCTTTACCCATGCAAGTTTGTATATTCACCATGTCATATCTTTACCCATGCAAGTTTGTATATGTATCATTGTACATTTAAATACAAGTTTGTATATTTACCATTGTATATTTAAATGCAAGTTTGTATATTTACCATGTCATATTTTTACCCACGCAAGTTTGTATATTTATCATTGTATATTTAAATGCAACATTATATATTTACCATGTCATATCTTTACCCATGCAAGTTGGTATATTTACCATGTCATATTTTTACCCATGCAGGATTGTATATTTATCATTGTATATTTAAATGCAAGTTTGTATGTTTACCATGCAAGTTTGTATATTTACCATGTAAGGATTTGGAGGACCAAATAGAGCACTAACAGTTTTCCTTGTTGAGTCGTTTGCCGACGACGCTGGGGGATCTGGAATAAAACAACAATGTTGCTACAGTGAGGGAGTAAATGTAACTTCAATGCAGTGAGCAATATTTCAGCTGTATCTAACAATGTTTTCAAACAATTTTGGATACACCCAATCTTCAGACCTTAGGGTCATGTTTTAAGTATTGCATTCTTGCATTACTATCAAAGTATTGTCCAGCGCTGTAGCATTGTATATAACCTACATGTTTTGTTTGCATTTTAACGCCATACAAAGAAATATTCCAGTTACAAGATGGCGGACTGAAAATATTCAAATCCGGACCAGACAATCCAGTGTTTGATATTATGAGCAATGCCAAACACCGTCGGGTATGAGACATGCAACCCACCAGGTCACCGAGCCTGACCACCCTGTCCAAGAAATCACCTCTTATGACCAGCACAGGTTGAAGCGGACATTCTCAGCAGGAAGCTCCACATGGTCGTGTAGCACTGTGTATTTACTTGAAGAACAATCATGTAGCACAGTTTACTTACTTGAACAATCATGTAGCACAGTGTACTTACTTGAAGAACAATCATGTAGCACAGTGTACTTACTTGAAGAACAATCAAGTAGCACAGTGTACTTACTTGAACAATCATGTAGCACAGTGTACTTACTTGAACAATCATGTAGCACAGTGTACTTACTTGAAGAACAATCATGTAGCACAGTGTACTTCCTTGAAGAACAATCATGTAGCACAGTGTACTTACTTGAACAATCATGTAGCACAGTGTACTTACTTGAATGATCGTGTAGTACAGTGTATTTACTTGAAGAACAATCATGTAGCACAGTGTGCTTACTTGAAGAACAATCATGTAGCACAGTGTACTTACTTGAAGAACAATCATGTAAGCCAGTGTACTTACTTGAAGAACAATCATGTGCACAGTGTACTTACTTGAACAATCATGTAGCACAGTGTACTTACTTGAAGAACAATCATTTAGCACAGTGTACTTACTTGAAGAACAATCATGTAGCACAGTGTACTCACTTGAACAATCATGTAGCACAGTGTACTTACTTTAAGAACAATCATTTAGCACAGTGTACTTACTTGAACAATCATGTAGCACAGTGTACTTACTTGAACAATCATGTAGCACAGTGTACTTACTTGAAGAACAATCATGTAGCACAATGTACTTACTTTAAGAACAATCATGTAGCACAGTGTACTCACTTGAACAATCATGTAGCACAGTGTACTTACTTGAACAATCATGTAGCACAGTGTACTTACTTTAAGAACAATCATTTAGCACAGTGTACTTACTTGAAGAACAATCATGTAGCACAGTGTACTTACTTGAACAATCATGTAGCACAGTGTACTTACTTGAAGAACAATCATGTAGCACAGTGTACTTACTTGAAGAACAATCATGTAGCACAGTGTACTTACTTGAAGAACAATCATGTAGCACAGTGTACTTACTTGAACAATCATGTAGCACAGTGTACTTACTTGAACAATCAGGTAGCACAGTGTACTTACTTGAAGAACAATCATGTAGCACAGTGTACTTACTTGAACAATCAGGTAGCACAGTGTACTTACTTGAAGAACAATCATGTAGCACAGTGTACTTACTTGAAGAACAATCATGTAGCACAGTGTACTTACTTGAACAATCATGTAGCACAGTGTACTTACTTGAACAATCATGTAGCACAGTGTACTTACTTTAAGAACAATCATTTAGCACAGTGTACTTACTTTAAGAACAATCATGTAGCACAGTGTACTTACTTGAAGAACAATCATGTAAGCCAGTGTACTTACTTGAAGAACAATCATGTGCACAGTGTACTTACTTGAACAATCATGTAGCACAGTGTACTTACTTGAAGAACAATCATTTAGCACAGTGTACTTACTTTAAGAACAATCATGTAGCACAGTGTACTCACTTGAACAATCATGTAGCACAGTGTACTTACTTTAAGAACAATCATTTAGCACAGTGTACTTACTTGAACAATCATGTAGCACAGTGTACTTACTTTAAGAACAATCATTTAGCACAGTGTACTTACTTGAACAATCATGTAGCACAGTGTACTTACTTGAACAATCATGTAGCACAGTGTACTTACTTGAAGAACAATCATGTAGCACAGTGTACTTACTTTAAGAACAATCATGTAGCACAGTGTACTCACTTGAACAATCATGTAGCACAGTGTACTTACTTGAACAATCATGTAGCACAGTGTACTTACTTTAAGAACAATCATTTAGCACAGTGTACTTACTTGAAGAACAATCATGTAGCACAGTGTACTTACTTGAACAATCATGTAGCACAGTGTACTTACTTGAAGAACAATCATGTAGCACAGTGTACTTACTTGAAGAACAATCATGTAGCACAGTGTACTTACTTGAAGAACAATCATGTAGCACAGTGTACTTACTTGAACAATCATGTAGCACAGTGTACTTACTTGAACAATCAGGTAGCACAGTGTACTTACTTGAAGAACAATCATGTAGCACAGTGTACTTACTTGAACAATCAGGTAGCACAGTGTACTTACTTGAAGAACAATCATGTAGCACAGTGTACTTACTTGAAGAACAATCATGTAGCACAGTGTACTTACTTGAACAATCATGTAGCACAGTGTACTTACTTGAACAATCATGTAGCACAGTGTACTTACTTTAAGAACAATCATTTAGCACAGTGTACTTACTTTAAGAACAATCATGTAGCACAGTGTACTCACTTGAACAATCATGTAGCACAGTGTACTTACTTGAAGAACAATCATGTAGCACAGTGTACTTACTTGAACAATCATGTAGCACAGTGTACTTACTTGAATGATCGTGTAGTACAGTGTATTTACTTGAAGAACAATCATGTAGCACAGTGTGCTTACTTGAAGAACAATCATGTAGCACAGTGTACTTACTTGAAGAACAATCATGTAAGCCAGTGTACTTACTTGAACAATCATGTAGCACAGTGTACTTACTTGAAGAACAATCATGTAGCACAGTGTACTTACTTGAACAATCATGTAGCACAGTGTACTTACTTGAAGAACAATCATGTGGCACAGTTTACTTACTTGAAGAACAATCATGTAGCACAGTGTACTTACTTGAAGAACAATCATGTAGCACAGTGTACTTACTTGAACAATCATGTAGCACAGTGTACTTACTTGAACAATCAGGTAGCACAGTGTACTTACTTGAAGAACAATCATGTAGCACAGTGTACTTACTTGAACAATCGTGTAGCACAGTGTACTTACTTGAAGAACAATCATGTAGCACAGCGTGCTTACTTGAAGAACAATCATGTAGCACAGTGTACTAACTTGAAGAACAGTCATGTAGCACAGTGTACTTACTTGAAGAACAATCATGTAGCACAGTGTACTTACTTGAAGAACCTGGCAGCGCAGGGAACTCCTCCTGGGTGATATTGAACTCGGGGGTGGGGTCCGGAACAGCTTTGCTGACCATACCTACTGTAGGCAAACAAATACCCTCTTTAGTCACCGCGGGCTTTTTTATACACACTGGAGACTGACACCATTAACATTTGCATCATGCAAACTTAATTGACTACAGAACACTGATCAGATGATTGCATAGAAAAGCTACAAGAAAATATTACTGATAGTTATCAATACTTGTTATTTCAAAATTGATGTGTCATTATTAACTTTGTATCATACAAGGGTAATCTATGTTTTGTTAAGTGTACATTACAATCAGAATATAGAACAATTACAAACAATTAATCAGAAATATGTAATTAATTCCATATGTTAAATTCAAACAAAAAGTGTAATAAACACAGCATTTGAGAAGTGTTTATTATGGCTGAAGAAAGATGAACATTGTGACAGCAGTGACCCATCACCATTTCACTCCTGAATAGACAGTGAAAAAGTCTTTAGCCAATGACGAGGCAGTTAATTTATACAGAAGACAGGGAGGCTACAAGATGATTTGAGGCAAAGAGTTCTGAGGGAGATAGATGGAGGAAGCATGGCAATAGTGCAAAGTAACTCCGCAGAAAACTAGGTAAGTTTGCCATGGTTTTATTCTTCCCAAGACCATGGAACAGAATTTATTCTGAATGATTTCTATTAATAAAAATAAACGAGCACGTTTATGATAAAATGACAAGACCTTTCAGCGTAATTTTTACCAACTGTAACAGACCATGTTGATAAACGGTTTTCAAGCTGGTCATAATGATTGTTTCTAATAATTTGTGGCTGTCAAAACTGAATCATTTATTTTTATAGATACATGATTCACATCTCTCCTAAATTGCCAGAGAGCATGCTCTTCCTTCTCAATATCTGCATTAATACCAAGACAAGGTGGTCTATCATGTGAAATGATTCAAAATAATCACCTAATTTAAATGTGGAACCAGACAGCTGATATTTCATCTAGTTCATGTCAAAAACGAACTTGATCCATTGGCTAGATCTTACCATAGTTTCGAGCGGTTGGCATGGGATTGGGAGGGATGTTAGATCTGTTGCTTAATGATGGAAATTCCGACAAATCCAGCGCTGGATGGTTGTTCTCGTTACCTGCCAAATATACAGAGGTTGAGAACTCTTAGAGAATTCCTGTATATGCACAACAAGCAAAGGCTAAAACAAATAATAGTTTTGGTTCTCAGGCACCACCCGCATCATCATAAAGTCTGCAGCACATTTTGTTTTTATTTTCATTTTCAAAAAAATATAAAAATCCTAATACTTTAACACAATGCACCAAACAAATTGAAAAATCGAAACAAAAACGAAACGTGCAATGAACTTTATGAGGATGTGGGCAGTGCCTGAGAACCAAGGCTATTATTTTTTTTAGCCTAACATTGTTCTTGTATCGGCCAAATGTACAAGATTGAAAAGAATTAATACATATACATATAAACACACTGTTCTGAAATAGCACACAGCAATAACTACAGTTTTGTTTCTAGATCATACCACATACTTTATTATTATTTGTTATCTCACTACAAACTTCCTCTGTCATATTAAGTATTGCAGCATAATGTAGACAAATGATTCCTAAGTTGGTCTTAGATTTTGTATGATTCATAATATAAAGATCACAATCTTTACAAACTTAAAAAGAACAAACTCAAAAAAAGACACAATTTCAACCAATAACCATTTGGCTACAGATTTGATGCCAGCAAAGAGATTCAAGGCAAAATACGGAGAATATCACCTGAGTGTCTTCCAGTGTCAAATAAATGAACACGGGTTATAAATGTTACAAATATCCAAGGCTTGCCAAGGATATTTTTACTTTCATCAACAAGTCTTGAAATATTTCAGCTTGGAAGAAATTATATTTATCATCCAAAATGACTCTTCCAACATTATGTGTTTGTAAACTGTAATAAGCAGTTTGATTAGTACAGCTTCAGTGGCAGAGAGATAAGTGATGTCATTTGATTGTGATGCCATGTTGTTCGTTTGTTTGTTTTGTTTGTTGTTTAACGCCGCAATCAGCAATATTTCAGCTATATGACAGCGGTCTGTAAGTAATCGAACAGACAATCCAGTGATTGACATCATGAGCATCGGTCCTAAAAGTTGGGATATAATGACAGCCTGACCACCCCGATCCCATTAGTCGCCTCTTGCGACAAGCATGGGTTGCTGAAAACCTATTCTACCCCAGATCTTCACGGGTCTTGTGACGCCATAACCGATGACATCACAACAGTCTGCAAAGCATAGTGATGCAATTTCATTGTAGCGATATTACCTAGGAGATATCACTTGCTCTCTCAAGTGATATCTCCTAAAGAAGCAAGTTTTGGATGATAAATCAGTTTCTTCAATCTAAGCAAAAGATCTGAAATCTTAAATTCACAACAACTCATGAGGAAATTAATTTAGAGTTAAAAGATTGCATACCTTGCCTGCTCCCCGAAAACCCGAAGCTGTTCGTGATACTAGTGATTGGTCCGGCGGCACTGGAACACATAGGACACAGACACAGTGTAGTAGGAGCGCTTCAGTGTGCACACAGCACACGTCACCATGGCAACAACAGATCGAAACATTGTCGACAATTCCGCTGTTTCACACAGTTGAGAAACAATGGGTAATAGTTGGAACAAACCACATGGAGGAATGTATCACATATCACTTCACTATATCGTGTATATGTATAGGGTAATATGCTCGTAATACATAGGGTAATAGATACTAGAAATATTTGGGTAAAATAAACTTATTATATATTAATATATTTCGGGAAATATACACTTGTAATATGTAGCCAAATTAATATATACATGTACTTTGCCATTAATGATAATGATAATGATAATGATAATAATAATAATAATAATAATATATATAAAAAAATATAAAAAATAATTAATTCCATGTATGGTTCAGTCTAAACTCTCAGGGTTTGATAATCATGAAAATCAGAAGAATAAATATCAGTTAGCAGCTTCAGCAAATTGTCCACTTCTGCTAGTAAAATGTATTTCTGTCTAGTAAGCAAAGCCTGTATACAGGACCATAATTCTAAAACAAGTTGCTGCTCAGGCAGTGAAAATTCATTAAACAGAAACAAAATTATCTGCTATGGCATGTTCAGTCCTTTCACAGCCTGACAAAGTTCAGTACAAGCCATCTCCTGTGGCTTCCTGAGTGATCCCCCAGACACTGAGAGACTGATGTATCAGTTGGTGTTAAATGTGGTGAGGGCACTGTTACCTTCCGAATGCTGAGGATAGAGTTGTCCGCTTCTGGAGATTATTGAGAGGCTGAGAGGACTGGTTCTGACCTAGCACACTGCGAGGTCCGATCACTGACAGGCTGCAAGCACCAACAAACTCACTTGCACATCATGGGGAACACAAGTGGGCAATACAGTGTACATCAATGTAGTTTTTTGTTTAACACTATCCTCTACAGTATTCCAGTCGCATGGTACTAACCCGTAAATCAAATGTTGGGAAACATAAGGGAAAGTGACTGCTTTTACGCCGCTTTTACCAATATTCCAGCAATATCACAGAGGGGGAAACCAGAAATGGGCTTCACACATTGTACCCATGTCAGGAATCGAACCTGGGATTTCGGCGTCACAAGCGAACACTTTAACCACTAGGCTACCCGACCACCACCCATAAGGGAAAGAGAAAGGGCAGTAACTCATATTACATAGAAGCCAAAGCCACCACCAGTGTTAATGGACATTAAGACATCCTTTCCATCAAAGAGAATCTTGAGGGCTTTCTTTTGTGCTTTTGTGATTCTTGCAAACTCGATCATAATCAATGGGACTGGCCAACCCAACATTGAGGCCGGTTTGTAACTCGTATTCTGATCGGTACATTAGACCTAGCAGCGTAGCCAATGAAATTGCCAAACGGATATCAATGGACGGTAATTTGAGATTGCTAGAACGACGGGAATGGATCCAGGGGTTAGTGTAGGTTACTAAAATGCTAGCCCTGGAGATATAGAGGATGCTATTGGCGACACCGTACCTGTTGGGCAAGTGTTGAGGCTGCTGTGTATGGGGAAGCTGGGTGTTGACAGTTAGTCTGCATGTAACTATTGGCGACACAGTACCTGTTGGGTGAATGTTGAGGCTGCTGTATATGGGGAAGCTGGGTGTTGACAGTTAGTCTGCATGTAACTATTGGCGACACAGTACCTGTTGGGTGAGTGTTGAGGCTGCTGTATATGGGGAAGCTGGGTGTTGACAGTTAGTCTGCATGTAACTATTGGCGACACAGTACCTGTTGGGTGAGTGTTGAGGCTGCTGTATATGGGGAAGCTGGGTGTTGACAGTAAGTCTGCATATAACTATTGGCATCACAGTACCTGTTGGGTGAATGTTGAGGCTGCTGTATATGGGGAAGCTGGGTGTTGACAGTTAGTCTGCATGTAACTATTGACGACACAGTACCTGTTGGGTGAGTGTTGAGGTTGCTGTATACTGATGGGAAAGCTGGGGTTCATGCTCGTCGGCGTGATGTGACCGCCACTGCTGTTGCGTCCGGTGAACTGACTGTTTCCAATACTTCTTTGGGGCAGACCTGGAAACAGGGAACACAGCTGACTGTCTACAGCTCCATCCACCCCAGCATTCACAGCATCTTCATTTTGTGAGTCAACATTTACCTTTGGCTGTCTTGATTTTACAACTAGTTTTAAAATATTACATGAATGTAAGGATAACAAGTATTTGTCACAGAGTGACGAAATATCCCCCGCCATATACACCATAGTACCAAATATGAAGACAATCCAGCGATTAGTTCTTGAGATATTGTGGCAACACCGTTTTCCAACTCCAAAAACAGATTTGCCTGCTGTGACCTTGAAAATGGGGTCAAGGTCACCAAATCTGACAGGTGTATGCGGTGTCTGTATATACACTATAGTTACAAATATGAAGACAATCCAGCGATTAGTTCTTGAGATATCGCGGCAACACCGTTTTCCAACTCCAAAAGCAGATTTGCCTGCTGTGACCTTGAAAATGGGATCAAGGTCACCAAAACCGACTGGTGTCTGCGGAGTCTGTATATACACGATAGTTCCAAATATGAAGACAATCCAGTGTTTAGTTCTTGAGATATCGCGGCAACACCGTTTTCCAACTCCAAAAGCAGATTTGCCTGCTGTGACCTTGAAAATGGGGTCAAGGTCACCAAAACCGACTGGTGTCTGCGGTGTCTGTATATACACCATAGTTCCAAATATGAAGACAATCCAGTGTTTAGTTCTTGAGATATCGCGGCAACAAACAGGTGGGACGGATGTACGGACGGACGTACGGACGGTCGTGAATACTATATCCCCCGCTTCGCGCTTTCGCGCGGCGGGGGATAAAAAAAAATAATAGTGTTGGTTCTCAGGTACTGCCCACATAATCATAAAGTTCTGTTTCCATTTTCATTTTTTTGTGTGCATTGTGTTTAAGTATTTTATATTTTTTTCGAAAATGGAAATAAAACCGAAACGTGTGGCAGAGTTGATGATGATACAGGTGGTGCCTGGGAACCAGGACTATTTTTTTCTTTTAGCCTAACAAAGAAAGGGATATGCTTTCTAGAAAGTAGTTGGGAGAGATACACAGGCTGAAAAGGTAGCCAAAATGGTATGTTTGAGCGCGGTACAATCTGACTCACCCTGGCTGTAGAAGTTGTTTCCAAACCCGGATGACAGCTGAGACGGGGATTGGGATGTCATCTGTCACAGAAAACATTGATACCAAAAACATAGTCTGTCCATTAAACACCATCAATTAGCTAGGAGAGATCATTTTGACGTCATATTGGTGCCAAACTACAGATAACAACATATATATTTGATAATCCCTCAGTAGTCAGTCAAAACAGGTTTCACTGTATGTGGTTTACAGAGTTTTGCACAATACATTAAGCAGATCGAAAGAAAAACAAGAATAAATTCTTGTATCTACATGATGTTGTGCGTGTGGGACAGCTTAAATCTGTTGTTCCACAGGTCCTATACCATGAAATGCTACTGTCTTTCTGAAGCAAGGCATGAACAACATCTATATATTCAATTTGGGAATTATCTACAATTCCAAGCTAAGTGCCCTCGGCAGGAAATTTGAGAAAAAAAATTTGGTCCAAATTTGGATAGTTTTAAAGTGCATATTTTTCTAAATTCAGAGGTATCTTAACATTAAATCTTAAAAATACATTCACTGCAATAATGTTAAACTAAGCATTTAATCTTCCTAAACTTCCTCTATATTGGTTGTTATCAGTGAAATACAAGACACATTTCTTCTACCTATAACAGTATGAACTGGAAATGTCTAAAGCCAGTCTGGGAATTCTTAGTGACATATGCTGCAGACCTCTAAGCAGGTCGGGATAAATCCCTGTATTCAGTCTATTACATCTCTTTACATAATATCATCAGGTCTGAACACTATCAGCACATAAATGTTTGCTTGCTGTTTTGATGGCAGCCTGTATGTAAATAATTAAGCCTGGGCCAGTCAATCCAGTGATTAACATTATGAGCAACTATCAAGGTCAGGAATGTCTTTGACATCAACCAAGTCACCGCGCCTGACTAAACAATCTATTAAGTCGTCCCTTATGGCCAGCATCAGTTGCTGGGGGCTATTCTAAACTGCAGTCCCCACAGGGTACACACTAATGAGCAGTAAATAGTGTCACTGACCCGCACCTCCTTGTCCGGGCGGAACACAGACTGACTGAAGTACAAGCTGGGATCATCCTCGTCTGTCTCGAACATGCCCTATACACAAAACACAACATTGTAAACTTCATAAAAATTAACGTCTCATACAGATAAAACATGAATTGATCATAAAATTATTCTGAAACACATCTTACAGCCCTATTCCTCAAAGCAGTCTTGTAACTGCCACTGGCTAATTCGTTTGTTCGTTTGTTGTTTAATGTCACACTCAGCAATGTTCCAGCTACATGATGGTAGCCTGTAAATAACCTAGTCTGGACCTGACAAGCCAGTGATTGATATTGTCAGCAACGATCCACGCCGTCAGGCAATGATGACACGTAGTCAACCAAGTCGCTGAACCTGACACCTAGATCCATTTGATTGCCTCATACGACCAGCACAGGCTGGTGGGGACCTCTTGTAACCCGGAATACCCACATGGACCTCTGTCTCATAGTGAGTCAGGACAAGCCTAGTGTTGAGGATGGGGCTCTGATCAGATACTTTCCAGTATTATCTGCTTGATATTTTGGGTAACATGAATAAATTCAATCTTTTAGAAGGACTTCAACTCACATGCTTTCTTGTTTGAGTTTTTGCTTGTGGCATACCAATCATTCCGAAGTTTCTGCGTGGACCCGGGGATGGATCGGTAACGTTTTTCTTGTTCATGCTGAATCTGAAAAATAAATATGCATAAATGATGTGTGTTGCACTATACAACATACTTAATATCTACTTTAAACCCTACAATCTATGTAACAGTAATAAACAGCCATGCACTTCATATCTTTGTGACACCCTGACATCTATGTGACAAACTTACATGTGTGACACCCTGACATGTATCATCTATGTGACATCCTGATGTGTGACATCTTTGTGACACCCTGACATCTATGTGACACCCTGATGTGTGTGACACCCTGATGTGTGACATCTTTGTGACACCCTGACATGAGTGACACTCTGACATGTATGACAACAATGTGACACCCTGACATGTAACATTTATGTGACACCCTGACATCTGTGACACCCTGACATTGACATCTATCTGACACCCTGACATTGACATTTATGTGACACCAAGGCATGTGTGACATCTATGTGACACCCTGACATGTAACATCTATGTGACATCCTGACACGTGATATCTTTGTGACACTCTGACATGTGACATTTATGTGACACCCTGACATCTGTGACACCCTGACATTGACATCTATCTTACATCCTGACATTGACATCTATCTGACACCAAGGCATGTGTGACATCTATGTGACACCCTGACATGTAACATCTATGTGACATCCTGACACGTGACATCTTTGTGACACTCTGACATGTGATATTTATGTGACACCAAGACATCTGTGACACCCTGACATTGACATCTATCTGACACCCTGACATTGACATCTATCTGACACCAGGATATTGGCATTATGTGACACCAAGGCATGAGTGACATCTATGTGACACCAAGACATGTGTTACATCTATGTGACATCCTGACATGTGTGCCATCTATGTGACACCAAGACATGTGACATCTATGTGACACCAAGACATGTGACATCTATCTGACACCAAGACATGTGACATCTATGTGACACCAAGACATGTGACATCTATGTGACACCAAGACATGTGACATCTATGTGACACCAAGACATGTGACATCTATGTGACATCCTGACTTGTATGACATCTATCTGACACCAAGACATGTGACATCTATGTGACACCCTGACATGTGTGACATCTATCTGACACCAAGACATGTGACATCTATGTGACACCGTGACATGTGTGACATCTATCTGACACCAAGACATGTGACATCTATGTGACACCAAGACATGTGACATCTATGTGACACCGTGACATGTATGACATCTATCTGACACCAAGACATGTGACATCTATGTGACACCAAGACATGTGACATCTATGTGACACCCTCACATGTGTGACATCTATGTGACACCAAGACATGTGACATCTATGTGACACCCTGAAATGTATGACATCTATCTGACACCAAGACATGTGACATCTATGTGACACCAAGACATGTGTGACATCTATGTGACACCAAGACATGTGACATCTATGTGACACCCTGACATGTGTGACATCTATCTGACACCAAGACATGTGACATCTATGTGACACCCTGAAATGTATGACATCTATCTGACACCAAGACATGTGACATCTATCTGACACCAAGACATGTGTGACATCTATCTGACACCAAGACATGTGACATCTATGTGACACCCTGACATGTATGATATCTATCTGACACCAAGACATGTGACATCTATGTGACACCCTGACATGTATGACATCTATCTGACACCCTGACATGTGACATCTATGTGACACCCTGACATGTGTGACGTGTGTGGCACCCTGAAATGTACCTAGTATAAAAGTGGCACCCTGAATCAGGTAGTAATAAAATCCTTCTTTAAGCAATATTTGATATTGATATCATTTGGACATGTGGCACCCAAAAATGTACTATCTTTGGGATATCTTACTACACGAATATACATGCAGGCCTTAATTCTAAAGATAGTCATAATGATCATTGCATTACGCTGCAGTTTTACAAGTTTTAGGCTGCTTTTAGCAATATTCCAGCAACATCATGGCGGGGAACACCACAAATGGACTTCAAATATTGTATCCACGTGATATTCGAACCCAGGCCTTCGGTGTCACGAGTAAACGCCTTAACCACTGTGTAATAACAGGACCAATCAGTACACATTTGCTTATTTCATTGTCTGTGTAGAAATAAAGTAGTTAAAAATTGCCAAAATCACACCCTCAATTTACAGAATCAACTTGCAGTACCAGAACTTTGAAGTATTTGGTATATAGAGATCTTTTCTGAAACCATTCACTCTTGTTGAAATCACTGATAAAAATTATGATAATGATGCATCTTCATGTTACTATTGTTAACAATCTTTTTTCCATTTTATTCTGTTGTACATCAGCAATCATGACCATGTTTATGGATTATAGCAGTAAAAACTAACAGTTTTGGTCTACTAGTCCTTATAACGATAACATATAGCAAAACCCTTAAAAATGCCTAATTTCTACTAGTCCGTATGATGACTTAACTATTGAGTAGTTTGGCAAGGACTACAGGACAATTTCTAATCATGCTAATGCTGGATTATATATGAAATAATGAATTACA
Organism: Haliotis rufescens; assembly: GCF_023055435.1. Lineage (NCBI taxonomy): Eukaryota > Metazoa > Mollusca > Gastropoda > Lepetellida > Haliotidae > Haliotis > Haliotis rufescens. The sequence continues at coordinate 3,690,299 of NW_025964024.1, read as the reverse complement.
ATACCAATTTCATCAATCACAAATATATTACATGAATATTCATGAATTAAGTACCAATGACTGTTTCAAATAATCTAGCTTTAAACATGATAAACTTTACATAAAATGGTCCACTATCTTACATTGACTATGTCAGACAATTACAGAAGTAGCCCTGGAAAAGACATGAATATGTTAGCTGAGTTTCAATGAACTACAGGTTAAAGCAACAAGCTCAGTTGAACCCAGTGAATATTTAATGACACCCAAGCTTCAAGACAAAACGATACGAAAGCCTGGTAGTGTAAGTGTGCATGACCAATAGCTAGGAGCTTGGTACAAAGACAGCATATATGTGAGTGACTGAACACAACCACAATTGCTGCTGCCAAAATTATTAAATGAGCTCTAGAAACTACTACTACAGTTAGTAATGGCTCAGACAGAAGCACTCTCTACTCTTCAACATGACTACAGCCAGTATCATTCCATAATGTCTACAGAGAGCCACAACCTCCTGCCATAACTACAGCCAGTAGGTTACTAACTAGTAACACCATGACTACAGCCAGTAACAAGTAACACCATGACTACAGCCAGTAACAAGTAACACCATAACAGTCAGTAGGTTACTAAGTAGTAACACCATGACTACAGCCAGTAACAAGTAACACCATGACTACAACCAGTAACAAGTAACACCATGACTACAGCCAGTAATGATTAACACCATGACTACAGCCAGTAACAAGTAACACCATGACTACAGCCAGTAACAAGTAACACCATGACTACAGCCAGTAACAAGTAACACCATGACTACAGCCAGTAATGAGTAACACCATGACTACAGCCAATAATGAGTAACACCATGCCTTCAGACACTAACAAGTAACACCATGACTACAGCCAGTAATGAGTAACACCATGACTACAGCCAGTAACAAGAAACACCATGACTTCAACCAGTAAGTTACTAACTAGTATCACCATGACTACAGCAAGTAACAAGTAACACCATGACTACAGCCAGTAGGTTACTAACCAGGATAACCATGACTACAGCCAGTAACAAGTAACACCATGACTACAGCCAGTAACAAGTAACACCATAACAACAGCCAGTAGGTTACAAACCAGTATCACCATGACTACAGCCAGTAACAAGTAACACCATGACTACAGCCAGTAACAAGTAGCACCATGACTACAGCCAGTAACAAGTAACACCATGCCTACAGCCAGTAATGAGTAACACCATGACTACAGCCAGTAACAAGTATCACCATGACTACAGCCAGTAATGAGTAACACCATGCCTACAGACACTAACAAGTATCACCATGACTACAGCCAGTAACAAGTAACACCATGACTACAGCCAGTAACAAATAGCACCATGACTACAGCCAGTAACAAGTAACACCATGCCTACAGACAGTAACAAGTAACACCATGACTACAGCCAGTAACAAGTAGCACCATGACTACAGCCAGTAACAAGTAACACCATGCCTACAGACACTAACAAGTAACACCATGACTACAGCCAGTAACAAGTAACACCATGACTACAGCCAGTAACAAGTAACACCATGACTACAGCCAGTAATGATTAACACCATGACTACAGACACTAACAAGTAACACCATGACTACAGCCAGTAACAAGTAGCACCATGACTACAGCCAGTAACAAGTAACACCATGACTACAACCAGTAATGAGTAACACCATGACTACAGCCAGTAATGAGTAACACCATGACTACAGCCAGTAATGAGTAACACCATGACTACAGCCAGTAACAAGTAACACCATGCCTACAGCCAGTAACAAGTAACACCATGACTACAGCCAGTAACAAGTAACACCATGACTACAGCCAGTAACAAGTAACACCATGCCTACAGCCAGTAACAAGTAACACCATGACTACAGCCAGTAACAAGTAACACCATGCCTACAGCCAGTAACAAGTAACACCATGACTACAGCCAGTAACAAGTAACACCATGCCTACAGCCAGTAACAAGTAACACCATGACTACAGCCAGTAATGAGTAACACCATGACTACAGCCAGTAATGAGTAACACCATGACTACAGCCAGTAATGAGTAACACCATGACTACAGCCAGTAATGAGTAACACCATGACTACAGACACTAACAAGTAACACCATGACTACAGCCAGTAACAAGTACCACCATGACTACAGCCAGTAATGAGTAACACCATGACTACAGCCAGTAACAAGTAACACCATGACTACAGCCAGTAACAAGTAACACCATGCCTACAGCCAGTAACAAGTAGCACCATGACTACAGCTAGTAATGAGTAACACCATGCCTACAGCCAGTAATGAGTAACACCATGACTACAGCCAGTAACAAGTAACACCATGACTACAGCCAGTAACAAGTAACACCATGACTACACCCAGTAACAAGTAACACCATGACTACAGCCAGTAATGAGTAACACCATGACTACAGCCAGTAATGAGTAACACCATGCCTACAGACACTAACAAGTAACACCATGACTACAGCCAGTAACAAGTAACACCATGACTACAGCCAGTAACAAGTAACACCATGACTACAGCCAGTAACAAGTAACACCATGACTACAGCCAGTAACAAGTAACACCATGACTACAGCCAGTAACAAGTAACACCATGACTACAGCCAGTAACAAGTAACACCATGACTACAGCCAGTAATGAGTAACACCATGACTACAGCCAGTAATGAGTAACACCATGCCTACAGACACTAACAAGTAACACCATGACTACAGCCAGTAATGAGTAACACCATGACTACAGCCAGTAACAAGTAACACCATGACTACAGCCAGTAATGAGTAAAACCATGACTACAGCCAGTAACAAGTAACACCATGACTACAGCCAGTAATGAGTAACACCATGACTACAGCCAGTAATGAGTAACACCATGCCTACAGCCAGCCCCAACACGCTGTTGTGTTATGTCATGTGATATGTAGAGCAGTTCAGGTAGACCAATATGTCGGTCATCCATGTCATCTGTAAAACCTTCTTCATTGGCATATGTTGAATGTCAAATAATTTGGCTTTTGTTTGTTTTTCTTGTTGTTTAACGCCACACTCAGCAATATTCCAGCTATATGACAGTGGTCTGTAAATAATCTGGACCAGACAATCCAGTGAATGACATTATGAGTATCAATCCACACAATTGGAACACGATGACATGCATCAACCAAGTCAGCGAGCCTGACCACCCGATCCCATTAGTCGCTTCTTACAACAAGCATAGTCGCCTTTTACGGCAAGTATGGGTTGCTGAAACAGCTTTAACATTGTTGAATATGGCAAAAAACAACAACAAACATTATCCCTGTGTGAATGGAGTTTTACACCATAGTAGTTAGTGAGTGAGTATGGTTTCACACCGCTTTTAGCAATATTCCAGCAATATCACGCCGGGGGACACCAGAAATGGGCTTCACACATTGTACCCATGTGGGGAATCGAACCCGGGTCTTCAGTGTGACGAGCGAACGCTTAAACCACTAGGCTACCCGACCGCCCCTTACAACATAGTAATAATACCAACCTACTGTCTACCCCATATAAGACATACAATCAGTAAAACAACCACTGAGGACTGACCTTTCCTTGTGGTCACTAACCTGTATACTATACAAGCAACATGACAACCTGATCCCAATCAAAGACAAAATAAAAATGTACTTTTGACTCATTCCACTAATCCAAGAGATGCTAGTGTTAGTGACAAGTGATTATGGCCAAGGGGAGATAACCGGAGATACCGGATGTGATAATGAAGGTGAACACTCTCAGTGAGGTAGGGAAATCCTAACATTGCTATGTAACTGGTAAGTAACGGTAAGAAATCAAATGTTTGGTACAGCTGCTGAGATATCTGGTTAGGTTGTGAGGATGTTATGGAGACTGTAGAGATGGCAGTTTAGTCTGGATCTTGAACAAACAAGTCGTATTGTACGTGTAGTTTTACAAGCCTTCCCTGTGTTAATATTCTTATCATTGCATCATCATTTCATTTACATCATGTACAAAATTATCTCATGGGTTTCTTCTTCACAAACTTAGTACATTTTTATTCAATAATAAAGTAATGTATTACAAGGGTGGTAATGGTTATAATGAGGGGAGGGATAGGCTGAAATCATGATAAACTAACTGAAGGACGACACATCAGTCTATCATCTCTATACACCAAGCACTACTAATCATTGTTATAGTCTATGAAGAGTGATTGTTTGTTTGTTTGTTTGTTGTTTTACGCTGCACTCAGCAATATTCCAGCTATATGTTGCGGTCTGTAAATAATCGAGTCTGACCAAACAATTCAGTGATTGACATCATGAGCATGATGAGCATCGATCTATGCAATTGGGATACAATAACATGCATTAACCAAGTCAGCGAGTCTGACCACCCGATCATGTTAGTCGCCTCTTGCGACAAGCATAGTCGCCTTTACGGCAAGCATGGGTTGCTGAAGACCTATTCAAACCCTGATCTTCCCAAGTCTGAAGAGTGAGTGAGTAGGGTTTAAGGCCTCTTTTAACAGTGTTATAGTCATATCACTGCATGTCAGTTTATTGTGGGCGGAAAGCCCAAAGTGATGCAGGCTTTACCACTTTGGTGAAACCCACAAGCACGGGTATGGTGCTGACCAACCTAGAAACATAATCAGGGTGAACCGGGATTCAAACCCACGATCATAGGTTTATAGTGTGTCTAAGGGACACAACTCTGCACAGGGAATTGCAGATGCTTAGACGACTGGGCCACTCATGTCCATTCTACGAAGAATGAACAAATATTGTCTTACCTTGCATCAATAATATTACAACTATTAGCGGCAAGCCCCTATGAAGGCTAGTGCATTAGATAATAAATTTGATGAGATGAGAATGTCCCCACCTTAGAAATAAGACTCACTGAAATTATTGTCAAAATTACATTATTAATGTAAATGTATGGAAGGTTCTCTCTAATATTATACTTTGATGTCAGGTTAATCCACATTCATGGTCGATAGGGCAGGAGATGACATGAGAGATTGGAAACTTTCAACTAACTGGTAACACAACTGTGAACATGAACAGTTACAAACACCAAACAAATGGTCCTGTTAGAATATCATGCATTTACAAATACCATGCACTGAAACAGATTCAAGTTTAACACATTGTCACAGATAAGGTGTTGCGAAACACTTCTTAGATCGTACTTCCTGGAACAGTTCCATTCAGTTACATCTAAACAAGCTAAAGGATGGAACACTCGTGCTGGTTGGAAACAGTTACGGTCAACAGGGGTTAGCACCAACCGAAGGACTGGCTACTTACTGGGCATTCCAAGACAACGGATCAGCCCCAAACCTTCTGTCACCAACAAAAGATTGGAGGCATTGTATTAGTCACAATTAATTCTCATGTTGTAATGATTTTATACACAAACGATTTCTTCACAAATGTTCAAGTATGTGCCTCGATAATCTATTTTTTTTAATATCACACAGAAATATTACCAGTTGATTTCTAGACTCCTACTAGTTTGCCTATTTTCTTTTTTAAAACGTAAGTTCATAATAACTTATTTGCAGCTGTCAATAAGCAGAATTCCTCAAAATTAAATAACAGTGTTATATTATCACAAATATTACAAAAAAAACATGTTAAAGGTTCTAGAACTACAAGAATCTACCTACTTCTAAAGAATGGTATACTAATTCAGAGCTCATGCCATCTTCACAGATTCTGCAATTTGTTGAATTAATTACAATAGTCACCTATTATTTTTCACAATTAAATTTCGATCACAATGAAAACATTTATAAATAAATGCTACCACTATACAATAAAATGCATATTTTGACATGACATTTAATAAACCACACTACCACAATGGTTTCCAAATGGTCCAGGAGGCAAAATACAATCGCTTGGATTCTTGATCACTGATGGCATGAACACTGAACTGTCTAACTATCTACAGTGCTAAAAGGAAAATCAAGTATACTGACTGTGAACCTGGTGCTCCTCCCCCTCCACTGCTGCCTCCACCACCCCCAGTGCCACCCCCTCCCCCAAGGCCTGTCATACTGTCTAGCTGGTTCCGAAAGGCCATGACTTACGTCTCTTGGAATCAAGTAGCTAGTGGCCTGTCAACATACAGTAATAATGCAAAATTAGTTCCACACATCATTCATAAAATTACAAAGTAAATCAAACCTTGAACACATTGTAATCAAAATCATTACATTGATATGTTCATAACAAAACAACACAATAGTTTGTGACTGTAGGTGCAAGTCCAACTCCAAATATAAAATATTCCATATATACATGTATATATAACACCAAAAATCTACCAAAAATTATAAAGTGTGATAGCATGAAAAGGTGTGGTAAAAATGTTCACCTCTTAAAGGGAAACAAAATTCCTACTTTCAGTCGTCTAGCCGACACCATCTTTATTAGCCAGCGTAATTACCAGAAACCAATCAGTGCCAGCGGCCCAACAAACTGGGCTTCTGACCCGCGAGGGGCCAACTGGAAAACCTTGTTGACAGCGAGGGGGAATCCCCCTCAATCCTTGCATTTAAGTGGATGATGCTTACTAAAACCTTTCACCTTGCCAGTTCATCTGTGTGTGTAAATGTGCATGTACATTAATGTAGTTTGATATACTGAAAATACATGTCAGCATTAGTATTGTTACAATGAAATTCAGTTCATATACTCAACAGCAACAACCCTTATTTTTTTTGGCAAATTGCATATAATACAACAATTACTACTCCCTTCTTGTCATCCATGTTTCATGGTTTAACCCTCCACAGGTGTTTTTGTCATCATTCACTTGATGCTCAGTTAATGATAATAACATTGATCAAAGGGTTAACCGATAATATGTTGACTGATTAATCACTGTTCGATTGAGCGGAGGTTAGCTTGTGCCCTGTCACATGACAATCATTGAATCGGAAAAAGCGTGTTGCTTTTTGTTTCAAAGCGGAATAGAATGGATTTATTCTGACTCTCAGAAATACACGTGAAAGATCATGTGGACCAATCAGATCCCATCATTCTGACATGGCGGAAAGATAAGTTTCTTTGTTCAGCTTCAGATGTATGGGATATTGTTCCTTTATCTGCGGATATATTCCTCGAACATGGTAACTGCCTGATATTATACGTGTAACTTTTGTCAGTTGTGATTACGATATTTGCATTTTGTCTTCATTCATCCTCAACAGTGACTGACCAAATTGTTCCACACGTAAAACATATCCGGCATTAGCAAACAGCTGTTCCAAAGTGCTACACTTATGGTTATTATTATTTTTTTATATATAGTAAAAACTGCAACTAAAATAACTTGATGTTGGAATATTTTATATCTGATAAAATAATAGTTTCAGACACTATTCATCTGATCATTGCCTCAAAATTCTTTGAAGTTACATTTATTGTGTAAGTTTTAACTGAATCACCGGTAGATTGGTAGAAAATGTGCAGACAGCTGATCATGCTGATTGATATTTCTGGCTTAGTTTACAAGAAAATACACTCCGTATTCTTTATTTCTGTACATAAAACAATGCCAAGCAGAACAGACAATACAATTTAAAAGTTCATCATGATTTGTCATAATTTATCTGAATTTAACATTTTTTATTGATCAAGTTTGTTATCACCTGTTCGTTTACCTGAATTCTCTGAAGGGATACTATGTATTTCTTAATTGTACATAACATGATGTTGACCGATAGTTTGACCCTTTCAAGTCATACATGTATTAATCAAGAACAAAACACATGTCAGTTTGGCTGCAGCTCTTTAATGTACACATTTGTTATGCTATACGGCTTCTCATTCTTTGCTAGATGTCGCTTTGCAGAGTGCAGCAAGAATAGCGTCGACCACAAGTCAAACAAGTCGAAATTATAGTCCATAATAAGCAAATTTTGAATCTGCGAAGAAAAAGCCGATCCATATTTCAATACTTTCAAGTTTTGGAGTGTTGTTTCCCGTTAAAAAACTTGAGACATGCAATCAGTGGCTGACTCCATCCCATTCGACAACTGTCTGACATGATGTGCCAGCAACATGTCCATAAAGGTATAATATTTTTCTAAATAACTCTTTGTGATAATTTGAGAGGTTGAATCATCAATCAGTGAACATGGTGAACAATATGACATTCTTCACTGAAATTTTTATGCTACATGATAATAGTAGCACCATGCGACAGTATACATCCATGACTACCAATTAACACAGAAGACAAAAAGAAATATTTGTTTACAACCACAAATAAACATTTGAATGAATCAGCACTTGATTAGTGAAATAATCAACAGCATAAACTATCATACAAGATTAATTACATCATAAACATCTTTTGAGCATCACTATGAATAGGTCTATTCCATCCACAAATAAATGATAGCCTGATTTAGAAGTGAATATGCAACTGTCTGACTCAGCGTGTTGTTATGCATTTTATGGCGTTATCAAGACCCCTCGAGAACCATAATGGACATATGCAAGCATGATTAAATAATAATTTGGCTTTGTTGAATGTGACAGTAGTAACAGCTTGTCTTTTCAGGTGCAATTTGGGGACGAGTTATTGTCACTCTTCACAAACGCTGTGCCGCTTTTTTTCATAACATTAACCGCAGTTTGAAATATATATGACTAAAACAACAAAGACGAACACATATATTTACATACCTTTCGTAAAACTGGTAAATTTTATAATTTTTATCCCAAGATGGCATGAAGACATTGTGCGAAATTGGGCATACTAAATCGACCTTGACCTTCCATTTTGTAATTTTGATTTAGGAAAGAGTAACATCAAGAGTGGCGTTTGTGATAGTCTAAAAACAAAGTTAGGGCTCCCAATTAACCATATATGGATTACCTGGAGACAAATGTAGTTTATCTTTTTTATAAATCCTCCGATTTCATGATTCAGCTAGTTAAAACCTCTTCTGATGTGAAAACCATGATTGTTAATTCTATACTAGCGCCATCTACCGATGCAGGAAGAAAAGCCAGTTACCTCCCTTACATTGACCCGACTCCATCAAAACTTCTGGTTTCATCTACTATGCTATGAGCAATCACTACCCGCAAATGGACCTTTGTTGTCTTATTGTTTTAATCTTTCAACGCTTTTTTTAATCACACCCAGCCTCATCACTCTACTTTCATTGGACTTAATTGTCTTATCTGCCATTTATCCCATAGGCTTCCTCGTCATATTGTTATCGTAATAATCCTAACTTGTTCAGACATATCGTTACGAACAATAAATAAGTTACTGTCAATCAAAGTTTCACGTCTTCGTATTCTTCAAACTTCGAAATGCCTATCGAAGACTACTGGGGTACCAGTAAACGATATTTGTGTTTCGGTGTCTCGCTAAACGGTATTGAAGTCCGCTTGTCATAGTCTTGCTTCAACAACGTCAATGATATCAACGGTAAATGCAAGCTATGTTATACGTTTAATCAAATACTTACCCTATTGCTGATGGGAGTTATAATAGTATATGTACTGACATTCTGTTCTCACATAATATGGCTGTTTGGGGTCTTTGTAATCCCATAATCGCAAGAGTGAGTGAGTTTAGTCTAACGCCGCGTCGCTTTAGACGACTTGCATGTTCATAACAGTTGCAGGTAAAAGAGGTAACACTCCTAGAACACAATCCTAATTAATGATGCCATCCACACGCTTTATAAGAGATAACTGGAATGCCCGGCAAATTGAACTTCATGTGTGGGAAATAACAAAAACAGTTTTTGTACACTTGTTCTTGCCTTGTGTCGTGATGCTATAAATAAACGGTTAGTTCCGAGTTTGCTCGACCCGTGACGATTCCGGGGTAGAATAGGTGTCCAGCAACCCATGCTTGCCGTAAAAGGTGACTATGCTTGTCGTAAAAGGCGACTAACGGGATCGGGTGGTCAGGCTCTCTGACTTGGTTGATGCATGTCATCGATCCCAATTGCTTGGATCGATGCTCATGATATTAATCACTGGATTGTCTGGTTCAGACTCGATTATTTACAGACCGCCGTCATATAGCTGGAATATTGCTGAGTGCGGCGTTTAACAACAAACCAACCAAACCAAACCGAGTTTGCTGAAAAAAAACACATTTGAGCTCGAGTGAGTGAGTGAGTTAATATTTTAAGTCACAGCGGCAATATTTCAGCCATATGGTGACTAAATCAAGTTATATATTAATACATAGAGACATTAAAATCTGTCGACAAAGGACAGTAAAAACACTAGACTATCACAGATTTAAAACTAGCATATCATGATAAAATTAAGAACAATTCAGAACAGTACACAATAAAAATGGGCTATAGATCACCAATAACCAAAGGTAGGTCACCATACTAGGTACCATGGGGACTTACGATACTTCTGCTACCTACATGGTAACCCAGCAGGATTTACACCATCCCTCTGGCTACTGGTGATTGTCGGCAAGTTTAAGCCAAAACATTTAAAAACAACAAGAATTCTACGATTAAAAACATGGAAAATGAAAAATACTTTGAATGAAATGGGACTTACATACCTTCTCAGGGGGACAATTATTTTACGTTACTTCAACCCCCTTTGAAGGTACAGCCACTAACAATCTCAGTTATTACGTCATTCTACCAAATTAAAATCACATACTTTTTACAGTACATGTACATATCAAAATTTATCAAGCAATTCTATTTCTTTTAAAAAACCAAGAATTAAATGAGAATTAATCTGATTAAAAAGATCCTTTAACGATGAAACTTTGAAATACTTATCCCTTGTGATGGAAAAATCAATACAGTCAAGCAGGACATGCTTGACCGTGGTTCTCTCATCACAAGGGATACAAAACGGAGGATCTTCACCTTTTAACAAATATTCATGTGTGTATCGCGAGTGGCCAATACGACATCGTCGTACAATGACCTCTTCAAATCTGGACTGACAACCCAAGTAGGTGTAACCGATGGTTGGTTTTACAGCATGTAATTTATTAATACCTACTTGGGTGTCCCACTTCTGCTGCATTATATCTCTGATGTAGTTTCTTATTACAGGTTTATAATCGCTGTATGGAAGCAGAAGTGGTGTCACAGATTTGTTGAGTGCTGCTTTAGCTGCAGCATCGGCCATTGTATTACCAGTGATTCCAACATGGCTTGGTAACCAACAGAAAATGATGTCGCATTGTCCAGTAGCAAGCTCATTAAACAATTCAACAATTTCCATTAAAAGTGGATGCGTGGAAGACATGTTTTTAATAGCTTGAATGCAAGAAAGAGAGTCTGAAAAAATAATGAACTGTTTATGTTTAGTTTGGCTGTTGATGTATTTTAGAGCCGTTAAAATAGCATGTGCTTCTGCTGTGAAGATAGAACAGTTATCTGGTAATCTGGTTGAGATAGTTCTGGATCCAATGACGGTGGCGCTGGCAACAGCATCACCATCCTTGGATCCATCTGTAAATATAGATTTATGAGTATCATACGTGCTTCGTAATTCATTATATTGCTGTTGATAAATTAATTGATTTGTGTCGGATTTCTTTAGTTTACTTAATGTTAGGTCTACCTCGGGCTTCACTAACTGCCATGGTGGAGAAGTGAACAGCCGAGTGGGGGCTATGGTTTCAAGATTGATTTGGGCAGCAGAAACAACAGATTGTATCCTTATTCCAAGGGGTGGAATAAGAGATGGCTTCTTATTGTATAGATTAATGTACAGAGGATTAAAAACACAGTCATATGCTGGATTGTATTCAGTAGAACGTAATTTAGATATATACTGTAAAGATAATTTAATGCGTCGGTGTTGAAGGGATGGCTTATCAGCCTCCACATACAAACTGTGAAGAGGTGAAGTACGGAAAGCTCCAAGACAAAGTCTCAGGCCTTGGTGATGAATGGTGTCTAATACTTTTAAATTGCTCTTACAAGCCCCACCATAGATGAGGGAGCCGTAATCAAGTTTTGAGCGTACAAGAGCTCTGTATAGTTGGAGGAGGGTTTTCTGATCCCCTCCCCACTTGGAATTAGAGACAACTTTTAACAAATCTAGGGCTTTCAGACATTTATTCTTTAAGTATTTGATATGTGGTAAAAAGGTTAAATGATGATCGAAAATTATACCCAAAAATTTCGCTTCTTTTACAACTTTAATGGGGTTGTTATCTAATATTAGTTCCGGGTCTTTGTGAGGTTTATATTTTCTGCAAAAATGAATACAGTTAGTTTTAGATTTGGAAAATTTAAAGCCATTTTCTAGACACCATTTTTGAATTTTATTTAAACACAGTTGCATTTGCCTCTCAATCGTATGCATGTTCTTACCACGGCAAGAAACATTAAAATCATCCACAAACAACGATCCATCAATTGAATCGTTTAAAACCTTTGCTAAACTGTTGATTTTAATACTAAACAAAGTGACAGACAAAATACTGCCTTGTGGGACACCCTGATCCTGATTATAATGATCAGACAGGGTAGAACCCACGCGGACTTGAAATTGTCTGTCAGATAAAAACTTGGACATAAATTGAGGCAAACGGCCTCGCAATCCAAAGTCATGTAAGTCTTTTAAAATACCATGCTTCCATGTAGTGTCATATGCTTTTTCTAGATCGAAAAAGATAGACACTGCATGTTGCTTATTTACAATGGCATTCTTAACGAATGACTCCAGTCGAACTAAATGGTCAATGGTACTGCGATTTTTACGGAAACCACATTGAATGTTGGTAATTAAGTCATTTGATTCTAAGTACCATGTTAATCTATTATTGACCATGCGTTCCATGGTTTTGCAAACGCAGCTTGTTAATGAAATGGGTCTATAATTTGAAGGATCAGTATGATCACGTCCAGGTTTGGGTATGGGAACAATTATAGCATCACGCCATGAAGAAGGAAATTCTCCTGATGTCCAGATTTTATCAAAAATCATCAAAAGGGTTTCTAAACAGGGTTGCGGTAAATGTTTTAAGAGTTGATAATGTATATTATCAGACCCCGCAGCAGTGTCATGAGCTTGCCCGAGGGCAGTATTGAGCTCATGAATGGAAAATATTTCATTGTAATCCTCCCCATTGTCTGAATTAAAATTTATTGGTTTCTTTTCTTGCTGCTTTTGATATTTTTGGAATTTAGGGGCATAGTTCGAGGAGGAAGAATGTTGAGCCAGAGTTTCACCAAGTTTATTAGCAATATCAGAAGTATTTGTTAATAAGTCATTCCCACTTTTAAGGTGGTGAACACTAGATTTAGAACCCTTACCTTTAATTTTCTTAATCATGTTCCATACCTTCGATATCGGCGTACGTGAATTTATCTTGGAGACATAAGTTTGCCAAGACTGACGCTTGTTTTGTTTAAAAGTACGCCGTGCCTTAGCGTTTAATATTTTTAATTTATTTAAATTGTGGACCATAGGATGGCGACGGAAATATTGTTCAGCTTTTTTCCTTGCCTTCCTAGCTAGTTTGCAATCATTGCTGAACCATGGCTTACGTATGTGAGGATTTGAAGAGGACTTCGGAATACATTCATCAGCTATTTGATTTAGTGAATCGGAAAAAAGTTTTATGGGATCAGAAACATCAATAAAACCATCAGGTTTTAGATGATTAGAGCAAAGGGTTGCATATAAAGCCCAGTTCGCCTTAGTAAAATTCCATCGTGATGACGGAGAAACATCAGATGGTGTCACAGATTGTAAAATGGTAGGAAAATGGTCGCTTCCACAGAGGTCATTGTGGACTGACCATTCAAATTCATCAAGTAAATTAGAGTCTACAACGGACAGGTCTAAACAAGAGTAAGTGCCAGTTGCAGGATGTAGATACGTGTGAGTACCATCATTGAAAATACACAAATCATTATTCAAGAGAAAATCCTCAAGTATCTTTCCTTTATTATTTGTGTCATTACTACCCCAAAGAGGGTTATGGCCATTCAAATCTCCCATGATAACACAAGGCCTAGGGAGTTGGTCATACAGTGCTTGAATATCAGACTGTCGAAGAGAGTACGACGGTGGTACATACAATGAACATAATGTAAAAACAATATTTAATGTTACACGTACCGCAACAGCCTGAAGAGGGGTATTGAGAGGAACAGGACTGTGAATGACGCCCTGCCTCACCATAACAGAAGACCCTCCAGTTGCTTTATCCCCTGGAGGGGAAAAGCAATGGTAGGAGTCGTACATTCGTAAATCAAATTTATCTGTTGCTTTCAGGAAAGTTTCCTGTAAACATAATGCTGATGGTTTTAAATCTTGAATGAGTAGCTGAAGGTCATTAAAATTATTCCGAAGTCCTCGACAATTCCATTGTATTAGGTTAGCCGAGCAACTCATGGTGGTTCGACTGGAGATCGTGAACGGGAGGAAGACCCTCTCCGTTGAATTGGCGGAGATGGGGTGACTTCCATATCTAGAGGTTCAAAGGGGTTATGAACCTCCAGAGGGACTGTCAATGGTAAAGGCACCACAATGTTTTTCAGGGCCTTAGAATCTTTTTTCTTTTGTCGTTTTCTTTCTTCTTTGGACATAGACACATTTTTCATTTCAGGGATAGGTTCAGGTGCAGGAGCAGATTCTGGCAGAGGTTCTGTAGAAAGTACAGTTTGTGAAGCTGTTGAAGATGAAACGGTTGTCTTGACAGTATTAACTGGAAACAAAAGGGTCTGCTCGTCTGAGACCCAGTTAATAGCTGTTTGGCATGCAGCATCAACTTTGAGTGGAGACGAGGAGACCGCAGCAGAGTAGGTCAACATGCTAGAGGAATTGGGTGACTCTTGGTTTAATAAATTCTTAGCAGCTGTGAATGAAATGTCGTTAGTGTGTTTTATTTTTAGAATTTTTGTTTGTCTCACAAAACAGGGGCAAGATTTAAAGGAAGACATGTGATCGCCGCTGCAGTTTGCACATTTGATGGTATCTGTGCAGTCTGTGCTATCATGGGACTTACTGCAGCGGGAGCAAACAGGCGAGTTACGGCAAGATTTCGCACCATGTCCAAACTGTTGACATTTGAAACAACGGAGTGGATTTGGTATATATACATCCACTCCGATGTTAAAATACCCTGCTTTAATAGATGTTGGAATCTTCGTGAGAGCAAACGTGAAGAGATAAGTATTTGTTTTTTATGAAATTCTCACCATCTTTCCTTGAGAATCTTTTCACAGAGGTCACGCCTTGATTCTTCAGCTCTGTTGCGATCTCCTCCTCAGACATATCAGAAAGACATTTCGCACGGTCCCGTACAATGCCACGACATGAATTCAGAGTCTTGTGCACTGAGACAACAATCTCAGTATTTGCGAAATGATGTGCCTGGAGCAGATTTAGAGATTGCTGTCTCCGAGCACATTCCACAAGCAAGGAACCGGACCGGAGACGAGTAACATTTGAAACATTTCCACAGATGCCTTCAATTGATTTGGAAATTACAAAGGGGTTGAGTTTCAGGGGCTGACCATCAACTCCTTCTACAACAAGAAATCGTGGCCAAGAATCGATATTTGGTACAGTATCTTCATCAGAAGATATTGCAATATCTGTGTCTACATGCCTCCTTTTAGTTTTAGATCTAGAACCAGAGTGAAGTGGGGTAGCCATGATGAAAGAAAGATGTCCACACCCCTGCTCCCCACCCTCCATGGAGTGACAACAAGGACAGTGATGTAGTGGAAACCGACTACAAACACCAGGGCTACAGGGGTGCTATACTCCAGCAAAAAGGACACAGGTAGCTATTTTAGTCAAACAGGGTTAAAAGTCAGACTGGTTCCGCCCAAGACAGTTATCTGATGACAAATAGAACCCGGAGGTCATTGATGCCAGATTGGCCCATGAGCCACCGCCTTCTGGCGTAAGACTCTAGGCAATGTATTCAATCCAAAATTGTTAATTCATACAAGTTATGAATGGCCAAGACCAATATATACATTAAATACAACACAGGTGTGTATATACAATGTTACGCACAGGGCCTGGCATGACCAGCCGATTGATAAGACCGGGCCCATCTTACCACCCGTCTGGGCGAAGTAAGGGTCGAAGTAGTGTGTTGGGCAAAGGAACACAGTTCCAGGAACCAGTGCCCTCAACTACCAGACTCCCGTCCTCCGCCGACACAGGGACGCAACCCACGGCAAACGGGCTGCCCACTTTGGTCGCCTCTTACGACCAGCAATGGGGTGCTGTGGAAATATTCTACCCCGGTTCCACACGGGGGAAGAGCTATTAGCGCTACCCAGCACTCACCACGAGGAGGTATTTGAGCTCGAATGCAGTCAGTTGTAACACAGGTGTTAATTGGCTAAACAATGGGGGATTATAGTATTGTCTTTTCCACCTCATGACCATTGCAGGCACCAGCCAGTTTGCATGAAACAATAAAACGATTTTATATTTATGTATAGATTTATTTAATTTGTGTGCACAATTTATAATAATTTCCAGATAAATAAATACACATGACACTTATAGAACACTCGGGTACATATATTAAATATACATATACATGTACATTGCAGACTTGACGGAATGGAACTGGGGGATTCTGTTAGGGTATTCTCGTGTTGCCGGGGCACTGGTGGCCCAGTCGTCTAAGGCGCCGCGATTCGCTGTGCAGAGTTGCTTCCCTTGGACACACCAGAAACCTATGATTGCGGGTTCGATTCCCGGTTCGCCCCGATTATGTTTCTAGGTTTGTCAGCACCCATGCTTCGTGGGTTTCACTGAAGTGGTAACGTCTGAGACCTGCATCAGTTCGGGCTTTCCTCCCATATTAAGCTGACACGCCGCGATATAACTGTAATACTGTTAAAAGCGGCGTTAAACCTAGCTCACTCACTCACTCACTCGTGTTGCCTCAGTCCCTCTTCGTTCCGCAAACCAGCAACTTCATGCGTAGACAATAACAAAAACAGTTTTTGTACATTTGTTCTTGCCTTGTGTAGTGATGCTGCAATTAAACTCATACCGTTTATGAAAAGGAAGCTTTTTCACGATACAACACTGAAAAAGATATTTTTTCCAAGACAGGGGATCAGCAGAAATCTTTGGATGCTGTATCATATGCTTTTGAAAATGAGGAGTATTGTTAGAGTGAATGTGTGGTTAAGAAGTGTTATTTTCTGAAAAAAATCTAAGATGTACTGATAAGTTATGAAATATTCTTTCGTGTGATAGGCTTTCCCTGGGCGGAAGTCTCGTTTGTGTAATAGGTACTTTTTTATGAACAACAAAAGAGGAAACAACTGTTACCGCTTTATCTCTACTACAGGTAGTGACACTAATTCACAACTGAATAGGGGCGGTCGGGTAGCTTAGTGGTTAAAGCGTTCGCTCGTCACGCCGAAAACCCGGGTTCGATTCCCGACATGGGTACAATGTGTAAAGCCCATTTCTGGTGTCCCCCGCCGTGATATTGCTGGAATATTGCTAAAAGCGGCGTAAAACCATACTCACTCACTCACAATTGACTACAAAAGTGTTTTCCTTCCAGTGGTGGCTTTAAACATGCGCTTATACAATTATCAGTTCATTAATGTTTAAACACATACATTTCGTATGGTGGCAACAATGAGCATTGATTTAAGTCGCATTCATGCATACTAAGCAGTGCGGTTGAGTTACCGCTTTATTCTCGTATCTGCTAATTTGTATACCAATGACAATATGGTGAACGATTTTGATATAATAATATTCATGTAAAACTTCATGAACGAATATTTTTGCGTGAACGAAGTGGGTCATAATTGTTTCAGGAATTAGCCACAAATAAGTAGGTCATATATTCAGACAAAGGCAACATGATAGTAATTTGGATATGGAGGAAGCAGGTTTGACGTATTGCTATGTGTAAGATTGTTTCAGCCATTCAATTACAGGGGAAGAAACGATACAATAGTGGTTTAATATATAGAATCGCTGTTTGGGCTGGTGCCGTGTGTGCCGACTGGGTGTTGGTGGGTGAAATGTAGTATCTGTAGTGGTAGTAGTGGTAGCAGTGGTAGTAGTGGTGGTAGTAGTAGTGGGAATAGTAGTGGTAGTAGTAGAAGTAGTAGTAGTAGTAGTAGTGGTAGTAGTAGTAGTGGTAGTAGTAGTAGTGGTAGTAGTAGTACTAGTGGTTGTAGTAGTGGTAGTAGTAGTGGTGGTGGCAGTAGTAGTGGTAGTAGTAGTAGTAGAACTAGTGGTGGTAGTAGTAGTGGTAGTAGTAGAAGTAGTAGTAGTGGTGGTAGTAATAGTGGTAGTAGTGGTAGTAGTAGTAGTAGTGGTTGTAGTAGTGGTAGTAGTAGTAGTGGTGGTAGTAATAGTGGTAGTAGTAGTAGTAGTAGTGGTGGTGGTGGTGGTGGTGGTAGTAGTATAAGTAGTAGTGGTGGTAGTAATAGTGGTAGAAGTCGTAGTAGTAGTAAGAGGAAAGGTTCTTTCGAAAAAAATATTTTTATTATTTTAAAGACATGTTTTCGTTGACTAAGTGTTAGTCTACAGTAGTGGTAGTAGCAGCAGTAGTAGAAATAGTAGCAGTAATAATAGTAGTAGCAGTAGCAACAGTAGTAGCTGTAGTAGTAGAAGCAGCAGTAGTAGTATTTGTAGCAATAGTAGTCGTAGCTGTTGTAGTAATGTGGCAGTGTTGTATATATGCATATTTTCTGTATTTTATATATTTGTATACATATGTTTTATAATGAAATGGTGTTTTAACCTTTTATTATGTTGAATCAAATTAAATAAACCTGTAAGGCTGCTGTATTCTACAGCTCTGCATAACGACTTGTTCTCAGCGTGGAGTTTTCTTTTCTTTTAACTTCTACTGGTTGTGGGATAGAGTAGGTAGCTTGGGTCGGTCCTTTGTTTAGTACAGCTTGCGCCTGATTGGCCTTGTTTCAAATACTAACACCCAACATTTAACCAGCATACCAGCCACTACACCTTGACCATGCGGACAACAAATATCTGCTCTGTGTAGTATTTTCATCTGAGGCCGTCCAAATAGATGCAGGCACCATAAGTCCTGTCAGTTGTGTTGGTGAACGCAGTTCACGCCCCAGTGTACAAGGGCGTTTGTTCTGATAATAAATCCTCACGACAAATAACGATCTGTGTTATTCATGAACACCCCCGGTTACAGTAATAGTGGTAGTAGTGTAGTAGTAGTCGTAGTAGTAGTAGTAGTGAAGTAGTGGTGGTGGCAGTAGTTGTAGTAGTAGTAGTGGTGGTGGTAGTGTTTGCAGTTGTAGAGGTAGTCGTGGCGGCGGTGGTGGTGGTAGTCGTAGTCGCAGTGGATAGGGGCAGTGTTAGTTTCGCATGCACATCTACGAGGACATGCACCATCAAAGATTCACACTGACATATCTGATACGATAAACAGCATCGATTGAATGCTACATACATTTTGTTTGACCCTGTAATAGTTTACAGCTTCACATCGCCCAATGTACTGAGTATACATTTGTTATTGCAGACAGAGAATATAAAAAGTACTTAGTCTAAACTCTGTACCGAGACAGACAACTAAGTGGTTGATATGAGCAGCCCTCATAACGGCCCTCCGCGCCTGATTTGTAGACGCCATGTAAGACGGCAGATCGAGTGCTTGGGGTCTTTATCTAAAACGACCGCCTCCGTGGTCTAGTGGTAGAGCGTCCGCCCGGAGAGCGGAAGGTCCAGGGTTCGATCCCGGGCCGCGTCATACAAAAAGACGTTAAAAGATTGTACTTGTTGTTACCCTCTCTGGCGCTCGGCATTAAGGGGCTAAAACAAGGACTGGTCGGCTCGGAGTCAGTATACTGTGTCTGAGTGGGGTATTCATGTTAAACTGCGGCATGGTATCTCAGTGAGCTAGCACTATAAATCGGCATCAGTCCGGACTAGTACAAGCAGCCACACACACACATACACGTGCATGCACGTCGCTTTATAAGTGCAATAATCTTGGACGCGACGTTAAACCCCATTTCACCTCACCTCACCTTTATCTAAAACCCGCAGCCAGCCCAGGTAGTGTCATGTCAGTGCATTTACAACATCGGGTCGGGCACTTTTAAAATAACTTATACTGTTATTGTGTGTTTGTTGTTTAACGCCGTATTCACAAATAGCCAATAATATGACGACGGTCTGTAAATAATCGAGACTGCACCAGATAATCCAGTGATTGATCTACGCATTTAGGATACTATGACATGCATCAACCATGTCAGCGTGTCCGACCACACGCTCCCGTTAGTCGCCCTTGACGACAAGCATGGTTGGTGAAAAAAATTCTGACCCGGATCTTCAATGGGTACTGTTCGTAGTTAGTACATGCCTATACAATGTATAGGGAACATACAGACATTTAGCATTCTCACAAGAACCAAGCAATGGTGTCATAAATGTGTGAAAATCATATGAACTGTTTTTGGCTCGATCTTTTGACATGTGATTGATAAAAAATGAGTTGAGAGAGTGACTGAGTGATTGAGATAAACACCGCTTTAAACAGTAGTTTAGTTACTACGGTATATCACGGGTTTGTCAGTTTGATGTAGGTATGAGACGGTTTAGTTAAGTTACAACAGTATATCACGGGTTTGTCAGTTTGATGTAGGTATGAGACGGTTTAGTTAAGTTACAACAGTATATCACAGGTTTGTCAGTTGTAGTAGATATGAGACGGTTTCCACTTTGATGAAACCCACGAGCACAGGTATGGTGCTGAAAAACCTAAATACAAATCAGGCTGAACCGAGATTCGAACCCATGATCACAGGTTTCTGGCACACCTAAGGGACGCAACTCTGCACATTGAATTGTGACGCCCTAGATGATTGGAGTATATATGGCCCCGTGACCATTTTCAGTGTCAGGGTTGGTTATCCAAATAATTAATATCAAGCAGCTGCCATAGGACTACTGTTAGGTATAGTTGGAACAAGAGTGAGTGAGTGAGTTGGGTTTAACGCCGCTTTGATCAGTATTTCGGTAACATAGCTTAATGTGGAAGGAAAAAGGTGCGTTTACCATTGATGTGATACCCATTGCCACATTGTTACCATACATGTATAGTAATGACGAATCAGGCTTCTTAACAACGGCGAATCCGGAGTTTGAACACTGGATCATAGGATCCTGCCAAATCTAAGGGACGTAACTCTACACATCGAAATGCGCCGCCTTGGACACCTTGCATTTACAGTTTATTGAAGGCGGGACAATTCCATAGACCATCTATTGATGTGATGTACTGTGTTTTCTCTTTAGTTCCTTTTTACAAATACGAAGTGAAAATTCTGCTGGATAAATCCTGTCTCTGAAACGCATCCTTTCCCACTCACAGCTGTTGTATGATAGTCCTTGTTCGCCCTGATTATGTTTCTAGGTTTGTCAGCACCATACCTGTGCTCGTGGGTTTCACCGAAGTGGTAAACGTCTGAGACCTGCATTACTTCGGGCTTTCCTCCCACATCAAGCTGATACGCCGCGATATAACTGGAATACTGTTAAAAGCGGCGTTAAACCCAACTCACTCTCACTCACTCATATCAGAATATATTATTAATTAAAATTATTGAATATAAAATATTTGTATACCACCTGTTCACGAATGGTGATGCTTGGAAAAAGAAACAGGTTCAAGAGTACACCTTATCTCATTTGTTCTAACATTAAATGCTTGTTAATATTGACACAGCAATGTCACGCCATCGTATCTTACAATGACTGGGAATTGATATTTCAGTCAAAGCGCAAATTGTGAGGTTGATCCCAACGTGAACAATATATTTTCGTGTTTGTAAATACAGTGTAATGGGCATTTGTTTATTATCTTAATGCTGTGAAAGGACTCGAAGGAAATTATACACCCATGTTTGATGGTGGCAAAACATGAAAAAAAAGAAGAAGAAATGGTTATTGGATGGTGATGTATATTTGATACGGGTATCATCAGCGATATAACATGCATCATATCGACCCGTGAAGATCCGGGGTAGAATTGGTCTTCAGCAACCCATGCTTGCCTAAAAGGCGACTATGCTTGCCATAAAAGGCGACTAACGGGATCGGGTGGTCAGGCTAGCATGTCATCGATCCCAATTTCGTGGATCGATGCTCATGATGTCAATCACAGGATTGTCTGGTCCAGACTCGATTATTTACAGACCGCCGTCATATAGCTGGAATATTTCTTAGTGCGGCGTTAAAAAACAACCAAACAAATAAACATGCAATATATCAATTAGTATCTCACAACAGGCGACTGTTTTCAGACTAGAAGCGTTTGTATTTTTTATCCAATTTTCAATTAAATACGTTCTTTTGCCCTCAGTTTATATTGTACCTGCATGATGAGAGTGATAATGTTGTGAAATATATCTTTTGAGTTCTTCCCTTCAGAGAAAATATAAGTGACTGTGTTGAAGCAGTGCCTGAAAACAACTTCTGTTGATCTATTCTCGAGATCTATTCTCCAAATACATATTTGGGGATTATAGTGCCATACAGCCTGATCACCTGCTATATTGCCTACTGCAAATAGAACAGAAATGTTTTAGTTTTACCGTCGAGTTATGACTTATATTTATAAATGACGAGGTGATTTCGAATTTGTTACCATGGTAACAAATTCAACTTGTGTCGTTGGCTGTGACAACTGAGTTATTTCTGGAAAATGAATTAGCACAATTGATGTTCTTAAAAGAAGCTAATATCATATAACGCTAAAACTGATATTTCCAGGTATTTGAATTATGGATTTGCTCTATAAACGTTTTTTTAAGGACATATGACATTTTGAGACAAAAATTGTTTGAATCGAAATTCATATGTTCTTGTCCTTTAACAAAACGAAACACCCAGAAATATTACAAATCAGTATACAACTCAGATACTGTGATATTTATTCATGTACTATAGTGTCTGAAAAATATTGCTTCATTTCAGCAGAAAGAGTAGGTAACACTTCCCCTCAGCTTCAACAAAATACGCAGGGGCTGTTTTAAGTTTACATGTATATTGAAAAGAAGAAGAATGCAAAATCTGTTTTACTGCGTGTTCCTAATTAAATAGATGTGTAAATTTGATACAGGCTGTCGTAAACCCAAAAGTGCTTTAAGGATGCGTAATTTTATATCGCACTGGGAAACGAGTTCATTCATCATGGTGATCTTGGAGTACTGCATATGGAGACGCAGCCAAACAAGGGGAGACAACTCTGTTCAGACTGTTCAGTCAATGCGTGATGTCCTTGTTTTTGCGCACGATGGCTTGGACCTATTGTAACACCGTCCACAGGATCAGTAGGCTGGGCGGAGGCTGTCACATTGATGGCACAGACGGTTATCTATAGTCGTTAAGACCTCTCGCAACAATAACAACAACGTGTCCTTCAATAAGACCATATATCAAAATGACAAGCATCTGGACTATTTAGAGAATAAGATTATGATGAAACAATATATACAGATATGAACACGCCTGATTGATGACCGGCATGCACAATGTACATGGTATAAGCTTTACCTCAGAACATGATATTATTGAACGTTAAACACTGACAAGCTTTATAACGAAAAAATACTGTTTGTCGGGCATTTGAAAACAGCTTACAGCATTCTGTACTTTACCAAGTTTATAGTGGTTCTGAAAAAGCATGCTTTGCCATTTATGTTGTTAACTGTGTACTTTGAAAAGTTTTATATACAGTATGTAACACACTCTCTGAGGGGGGCGGTTGGGTAGCCTAGTGGTTAAAGCGTTCGCTCGTCACGCCGAAGACCCGGGTTCGATTCCCGATATGGGTACAATGTGTAAAGCCCATTTCTGGCCGTGATATTGCTGGAATATTGCTAAAAACGGAGTAAAACCATATTCACTCACTCTATAGTAACATCAGCATTGTAGTATTCGACATTATAATATACATATATAGATATAGATATAGACATGGATAGATATATAAAAGTTCTAGCTGTACCAAGACCCGGACATAATGTCATTAAGGTGGTTCCGTGTCACCGACCTTGGCTTACAATGTGCACAAACAGGCGACGCTCTGGAACAAGAAAAGCAACAAAAGGTTCAATATAACTGTCGACATGACGTTCAAACGACATAATAGATTAAGCCCCCTTTACTAGTTGCAATATTCTGCCATTAATACTCACATTGATACTCTTCGAACCATGTTTACATTAGCCGATGGCTTGAAAATATTTCACTTTCACTCTTAGTGTCATCGAACAGACAACAAACACATATGATTTGTAGAGGTTTGTGGGTGACCTTGACGTTCGCCCACCATGCTTTCACGTTGGGAAGGAGATTCGCTAAAGTTCTCGGAAACCTTAATGCAAAAAAGTATGGGATGATCACTCGGACATTTTGAAACCTAGTGGGTCTGTAGGGCAATTTACAGTAATTTGTTTGAGGTTGTAAACGAATATTGAACATGATGTTTTCAGTCTGATTCATTAACCAAAGGATATCTGCGGAAGTGTGATTGGTATAACTGCGCTGAAGACACACAGACAGATGACACATATTATCTGTCATCACAATGAAGTGGTGCGGCAGAAATGTATAGGCTCAACATCAAATAAGGTGTTATACATGAAACAAAAAAATAAATAATTCCCTTCATGACGCCGGTGGGGCAGGATATGCTTACCTTTTGAAATACACATCGCAATTTGATAAGCATATAGTTATGATACAATTGTACAATGGGCTTCTTTGGAAAGGGTTTTGTTGCTTTTTTAGCAAAAGTGAATGGCAGTAGTGCTCAAACAACGTAACCTAAGTGTCCAGGCTCGCTGACTTGGTTGATGTACGGCATCGTATCTCAATTGCGCGAATCGATGCTTTTGATGTCTATCACCGGATTGTCTCTTCCAGACTCTATTATTTACAGACCGCCGTCATAAAGCTGGAATATTCCTGAGTGCGGCGCCAAACAACAAACAAACAAAAAACTCTTACCTTAATTTTAGTTAGATCTGGTGACAAAGGCACCACACCCGAATAATACTAATGGAATAATACTAATACTGCTGTCCGCTCGAAGGATAGATCGGATCTGTTACCAGAGATCCAGCTTGACACGTTTATATCGCAGGGCTCAAACCCCTACCTGGGTCACGTGACATGAATGTATTCAAAGTGAGTAAATATTCCTTATACAATTTTACATTTGACGTGTATGAATCCGAGTTGATTTCACTTCAATGAACAAGTTTCCCGAGTTTCCGTAACTTGTTAAACATTTTGGCAGTACAAAGACTTGTATGTATATGTCAAAGGTATGTCAGTTTTCATATCACATGATCATCCATTATCAGCCCGAGGGGTATGATAATTATGAAAACTGCCGTATAATAACCTTTTTATCATACACCGTAATATGAAAATGTGAATTGTATCTATTCACAAGAGAGTGCAATACATTTTCACCCTGTTTGAAAGACGTTGTCACAGGAAGGCTAGCCGAGCAGACGACGCACTAAGGGAAGCAACTCCAGTAGCTTAACGCGGCTGACAAAAATGAAAATACAAGTGATAGGACCGTCTCTTTGTTGCCTCGTATGGACAGGTATATAACCACGTATACCACAGATGTCAATACACGAATATTGCCACACCCTGCATTCCGATACACGGAAATCTACATATACCCAGATCACGTACAAACGTACTCTTGTCCGCCTGTCATGCTTGTCTGAATCTCCGCTGATAAACTATATCCAATGTATCACATTTCATTGATGAATATGCACCAATGTATCATATCAGGGTATGAAACTCCCAAAAATTTCAGCCAGACCACAGGACTGGCTAGCTGAAATACTTGCCAGCCCTGACCAAAACCTGCCTGCCCACTATAATCATATGTTTCTCAGGATAAGCTAACGGGGTTTCTTTTTGGTTACATTTTATCATTCATCTTTACATGTGAATTAATGCTTATCATCGGGAAATATTTTGAATATTTTCACATATGAAATATAACCCGACCGTCGGGCAGGGGGATTTGAAAATCTGGCAGCCCGAGTTGAAATCAACCCGTCTCGGACGGTCGGGCAGGCAGGTATTTCGAACACTGATCATATCTAACAGGAATAAAACGAAAATTAATGAATGTGTATAACATCCCAACAGCTGACCGGCAGACTACGGCCAATACATATAATAATTTGCACCAATATTGCTAATTAAACTATTGAACTCGGACCTACGAAACCCAACGTGCTTAGTGCTAACGGAATAGATCTATACAAAAATAACTTACAGTTTACTCGTGGTATGTAAAACAGTTGCAGTTCTCTAACACTGCTTTGCAAACGTGTAACTGAAGGGCAGAATCTCAGTCGCGAGTTAGATAAACTGCCAACATTTATTATGACAATCCAGTGATTGACATCATGAGCATCGATCCACGCAATTGGGATACGATGACAAGCATCAACCAAGTCAGCGAGCTTGACCACCCGATTCCTTAGTCGCCTCTAACGACAAGCATAGTCGCCATTTACGACAAGCATTGATTACTGAAGACCTATTCTACCCTGGATCTTCACAGGTGGGTAGTAGAGGTAGATTATGATGGTTGGTTGGTTTGTTGTTTTACGCCGCACTCAGCAATATTCCAACTATATGACGGCGGTCTGTAGATAATCGTGTCTGGACCAGACAATCCAGTGCTTGACATCATGAGTATCGATCCACGCAATTGGGATCGATGACATGCTTCAACCAAGTCAGCGAGCCTGACCACCAGAACTTATTAGTCGCCTCTTACGACAAGCATAGTCGCCATTTACGCCATTGCATGGTTACTGAAGACCTATTATACTCCGGATCTTCACGGGTGGGAAGTAGAGGTAGATGATGTAGTAGTAGTGATGGTTCTGGTTGTAGTAGTAGTGATAGTTGCAGTAGAAGTAATAATGGTGGCGGTGGTGGTTGTCGTGGTGACGGTTGTGTAGTGGTAGTGGTGGCGGTGGTGTTGGTGTTGGTGGTAGCGTTAGTCGTAGTAACAGTGGTGTAGTTGTAGTGGTGGTAGCGACGGTAGCGGTACATCATTCTATCAGCAACTGGTTTGACTGTTCATTAACGCTATTCTCTCAAAACAACACAAATTTACATTTAAAACCAATGTCTGTAACATTTGATTGTTAACAGTTTATGTTGACATCCACGCGGTATATCTCTCAATATATCTCACAAGATCAGGCTTTATGCTCAAAAAACGATATTTTAAAAAGTTATTGTATTAAAAATAATCAAATAAAGAGGAGATGAGGTGAAATGGGGTTTAACGTCGCGTTCAAGATTATTGCACTCATAAAGCGACGTGCTTGCACGTGTGTGTGTGTGTGTGTGTGTGTGTGTGTGTGTGTGTGTGTGTGTGTGTGTGTGTGTGTGTGTGTGTGTGTGTTCGTGTGTGTGTGGCTGTTTGTACTAGTCCGAACTATAGTGCTAGCCCACTGTTTTAGTCCCTTAATGCCGAGCGCCATGGTAACAACAAGTACCATCTTTTAACGTCTTTTGGTATGACGCCGCCGGGGATCGAAACCACAACCTTTCCCTCCCCGGACAGACGTTTTACTACAAGACTGACCCGTGAAGATCCAGGGTAGAACATATGTTGGTCTTCAGCAACCCATGCTTGCCGTAAAAGGCGACTATGCTTGTCGTGAGAGGCGGCTAACGGGATCGGGTGTTCAGGCTCGCTGACTTGGTTGATGCATGTCATCGATCCCAATTGCGTGGATCCATGCTCATTATGTCAATCACTGGATTGTCTGGTTCAGACTCGATTATTTACAGACCGCCGTCATATAGCTGGAATATTGCTGAGTGCGGCGTTAAACAACAAACCAACCAACCAACCACTAGACCGCAGAGGTGATCCATCAATATGGGGAATCGAACCGGTCTTCGGCTTGCCGAGCGAAAGCTTTATCCCTTAGGCTACCCCTTCGTCCCCCTGCAAGTTAAAGTACTTTCTTGTAGGCATCCCCGTCAAACTAAGTAAAAAAGTTTGTATCAATCAGGTTTTTTTTCTGAAAATGTGCTTTAGTTAAATCCGTAACACTGATAATGAAATTAACTAATATGATATGCACGCCAGTTAGGAAAATCATGAAAAGTACAGGTATTCTAACAATACTGACTGAATTTTACAGCGATAGCTTGTGGACAGTGGACGTTGAAACATTGATAATGATCAAGAACGATCAACTGCAAATGATGTCATTAGTAAAACAGTGTGTGTGTGCGATGTTTTTACACGATGTTGATATCCATTGTCTGGCTGATGTTTCACGAAAGGTGCAAGGCTTGTTCCTAGAGTAGAGCATGAAAGGTGCAAGGCTTGTTCCTAGAGTAGAGCATGAAAGGTGCAAGGCTTGTTCCTAGAGTAGAGCACGTTCTACATGTCCACCCAGAACGTCGTTGCATAACATTGTCAGATAGGCCGGGAGGTTGGTGACGTCTCCCCATTGTTTCAAGGCGCTGGTGACTTGGCTGTATGCTTGAACTTCACGAGACTAAATAAATGTACACACTTTCAGTTGCTTGTTACTGAACACCCTAATAGTCCCCGTGCACGTGCTTGCTGGTTTGACTGGGACTAAGGGAGCAACCATCTTATTTTTTTTAGGGGGGGAGGGGTAGCGATATTTTCTAAAATAAGACTACAAGCCCTGTTTTACTGAAAACAATTATGTGCCTTTTTCTTACAGAAAGTGGACTTTGTATTATCGAAGAGTCAAATGTCTGTGTAAAGTGATCTAAGCTCAAACTGAAATCAAGCTCACAACCCCCGACCCCGACCCCCACCCCCTTGACATCAAATGGTTGCTCCCGAAGGTTGGACTATAAAACATGGTTACTTCTACAGTCGCATCACGCATGCGTATTATTTCTAGCGATTATTTCCAATTTCCAATTTCCAATTTCCAGCGATGTACAGGTTCCTGCAATCACTTGGTTTGGCCCAGCAGGCCCCTCAGGCCGGACCCCAGGCAACAGCTCAGGCAACAGCTCAGGCAACAGCTCAGGCATCCCAAGCAACACCCCAGGCAACAGCTCAGGCACCCCTGGCACCCCAGGCAACAGCTCAGGCACCCCAGGCAACAGCTCAGGCACCCCAGGCAACAGCTCAGGCAACCGCTCAGGCATCCCAGGTGACCCGGCAGCAGGCAGCGGACCAGACACCGTCAACGTCAAGGTCTTCTTCTTCTTCCTCGACGCCCTTTGCCACCCCGATGACGACCACACCGGCACCAACGAGGCGGACAGCAGTGGCACGTCATCGGGGGGCGGCGCCATTGAATGTGAGTAAACACAATAGTTTTATTTTAATTAACTGCTTCAACCCGTTCTATTAGATCTATACACGTCTACTAGTTCTGTGTACATGCCTACTCTGTCTTACTCCCATGTGTCGCGTGTTCTGTTTATTTCAATATTGTGTGGCTGAGAAGGGCTTTAAGCCAATGTCCGCGCGGCGGGCAAAATATATGAATGTGTATAGTAGAACATCAATCAGCGTATTAGGCGGACACCTTGCTGCCTATTGATTCAGTACATGTACATAAACCTTGACTATGTGAAGCATTATAACTGCAATAGGCTGACATCTTACATTTGTTTTGGGCAGCTTGTCGAGGCTGAACTCCTCCAGCTCCGCGAGGAGAACAGGCGAGTCCTTGAGGAAAACCGACGACTCAACGAGGAGAATCGTCTACTGAAGGAGGAAAACAGGCGATTGAAAGCAAATGTAAGTCAGATACAGAATGATTTTTTTTTTACACCAATGTGAACAGCATAAGTCTTGTGGTAGCACGACATCTTGATGTTGACACAGGCTACCAGTACAGTGTTGGTCATACGTCTTCCGTCTGCACAATGACGTAATCGAGCCTCTGAACCGCGAGATATTCTCTTCGACTATTTATATAACTACTAGATACTAGGAACAGGTCCTTAGGAAATGGGCTAAGGCAATATAAAGAGTTTGACATTCAGTTCATAACATTGATGAGTAAGCGTTGTTTTATTGTCAGGGTTATAGCTAGTTATTGTAGTCATAAATTATTAAATATAAATATCCCTGAAGAGACCAGGTATGTTGTTTGTCCAGGCACGCTTCACAATATGCATAACGAACACGTGTACTGTCTGTGTTTACACCTTCATAATGTCAACTCTTACATTTCTTCTTAGGGTGTCCCGTCGACAGCAACGTCAGCAGCAACGGTAACGGCGACAGCACCGACGACAACAGCGACAGCAACGACGACATCAGCGGCAACAACGTCGACGTCAGCGGCAGCGTCGACGTCAGCGGCAGCGTCGACGTCAGCGACCCCGTCGACGTCAGCGGCACCGTCAACATCAGGGGCACCGTTGACGGCAGTGACTCTCGGCACTTTGGCAACACAGACGGTTCCAATTGTGAGTATACTATGTGGTTAATTCTCATTGACAGTGTAAGATTCATCTATTTTGAATAACTCCTTTGCCATTTAGCTTAAGATGCCTGAATTAGTCGTCCTTGACATTGTCAAAGTGAGCTTATTTTAGGGTTTGCCTTCACCATCGGTGTTTCTTCCTCCCCTCAGCATTTCAATTAAACCACGTATTCAACATTCCTGTGCATACCGAACTGTTCCACAAAAACATTTCTTTGTGATTCCGGGATACAATGGCTCACAGCAACATATGCTGGTCGTAAGGTCACACTCGGCAGCCACATGAGACGCTCGCATGGCGATCTACCTTCACTTGTTGGCGATGTATAGCCCTTTTTTATATTGTATTGTTACATATATTGATATCTTTTTATGGTTCCATGCTAGTTTAATATATTACTGTGATATTCAAGTTATCATACTGTCCATCGATGTCAGGTTTTTATATAGTATGATTATATGTATTAATAATGTATTACTTCTCATCACGATATGGCTGAGATCTTGCCGATGTGACGTTGAATATTAAGCCACTCACTAACTCCAGCCACATGACGGTCTGTAAATAATCGAAAGGCGACTGACGGGATCGGTGAATCAGCCTCGCTGACTTGGTTGATGCATGTCCTCGTATCCCAATCGCGTAGATCGATGCTCATGATGTCCATCACTGCACTGTCAATCCTCTATTATTTACAGATCGCCGTTACATAGTTGCAATATATAGTACAGACAGTTTATATATGTGTATATTTATGTGTATAATTACAAACAGTTATTATATTATATTATCAATGGGTATTTTTTCTCTCAGAATCAGGTCGTCAATAACAGGATGCGCGACCAGAGACATAGGCAGAGGACCGTCACCATGGTTAGACAACAGCAACAGCAACAGCAACAACAAAGGCAACAACAAAGGCGAGAGGAACAGCTGAGGATGGCTCGCGAACATCAACGGCAACAGCAACAGCAGCAGCAGCAACAACCATACCAGACCCTGATGCGTATATTAGATGAGGCGCAGAGGACTTCGGTGAGATGTCGTTACTTCTCTTATTAACTGAGATATTATGAGACTGACTTCTATACCCAACGATTGTAGAAGTACTGGTTGTCAAGCACCGACTTGCATTTTGCCGTACCTTCTTAATGCTACTACAACGAACACTCCTAATGCGCTGTCATCAGTTCATGAAAGAATCCGACAGAGGACAATAAATAATGCGTTAGGGTGTTTCATTGTCCCATTCGGGGGCATGGTTGGCCCAGTCATCTAAGCTGCCGCAATTGGCTGTGCAGAGTTCCCTTATCATGCCAGAAACCTATGAACGTGGGTTCGAATCCCAGCTCGAATGTGTGATTGCACTCACGTTGATCAGTCTACCATCCCATCGACCACTGTTCGCTTGTCAGTAAATATTAGCTGTAATATTGCTGCCTGCGGCGTTATGCACATTCACCCCTTCACCTGTCCACATGCAACGGTGACTCTACCCCCACTGACCTCCCTGATACGTACGATTTCGTGTTCGAATCCCGGTTCGCACCGATTATTTCTGATTCTCAGCGCCATGCTCGTGTCTTCCACCAATGTGGTAAACGTCTGAGGCCTGCATTACCTCGGGTGTTCATCCTACATTAAGCTGACATGCCATGAATTAACTAGACTACTGTTCCAAGCTGTGGTAAAACCAACACTCATGTATTGCCATATACAGTGTTAGTCGAGCTGATTGGCGAAGCTAGCTTCCACGAGACGCTTGTCCCACATTAAATTGATTCCTCACCGTCATAACCGATACATTCATTCAGTAAATGTCTGTCCCAAAACACATGCAAAAAGCATTGGTATTTCTTGTTTTATTAACATTGATATAGACGGACGTTGTAATAGCAATGCTATTACGCTGTATGATAGAAATAATAGTTTCAATTGTATGACATTAACATTTTCTTACAATGAACTTGATCCTCCATTCAGAGTAGGAGTCCGGCACAGAATCTGTACAACAGCAAACAAACCTTTAATCTTGCATGACATACACTATCTTTCATTGTAAATGGTATTTCAATAGCTGCTAGTCTCAACAGCAAGCTTGAAAGTGCGACATCTAAATCAAGAACTATGTTCTCAAATGTTGTAGGGGGCACGGGTGGCCCAGTCGTCTAAGGCGCCGCGATTCCCTGTGAAGAGTTGCGTCCCTTGGGCACGCCAGAAACCTATGATTGTGTGTTCAAATCCCGGTTCGCCCCGATTATGTTTCTAGATTTGTCAGCACCATACCCGTGCTTGTGGGTTTCACCGAAGTGGTAAACGTCTAAGACCTGCATCACTTCGGGCTTTCCTCCCACATTAAGCTGACACGCCGTGATATAACTGGAATACTGTTAAAAGCGGCGTTAAACCCAACTCACTCTCACTCAAATGTTGTATTAATATACTTGAACAATACACCCCAACTCACTCACTTTCTACAATAGGAACCCCATCGATACATGATTAGTATCGTTATTATAACTATGTTAAGTGTAACGGTGATTGTTCCCTTTTAAACTAAAACCTGGTCTCACTTTAAGCCGATAGTTCACTATAACACTGATATACTCCGACAATAAACCCAAACTCACTGTCCACAAACCCGTGAACATCTATTATAGGGTAGGTCTTCAGCAACCCATGCTTGCCATAAAAGGCGACTGTGCTTGTCGTGAGAGGCGAATAACGGGATCGGGTGGTCGGGCTTGCTGACTTGGTTGATGCATGTCATCGTATCCCAATTGCGTGGATCGATGCTCATGATATCAATCACTTGATTGTCTGTTCCAGACTCGATTATTTACAGACCGCCGTCATATAGCTAGAACATTGCTGAGCGCGGCGTTATATTACAAACCGACAGACACCCTCCACAATAGGAACATGATTTATGATTTATATCGTTTATATATATATATATATATATTCCTGGTTAGTAGGACCGTGTACTCAGTCGCTGAGTAAGGCTCTAAGTATTGTTTTTTCCATTACAGAGACGAGGACGCGTCCGAAAACCTGCTGGTGTTGTCCAGATGTCCTTGGGAGGAGGCATGACAAGTGAGTTGACCCGATGTGTCGATGTATCGTTTACAAAGGGAGGTAATCAACACATTGACCAATTATACGTGGGTTTTAGTGTCTAGACCGCTGGCTTGTCACACACACCAAACTTACGTTATGTTATCCCTTGTGTTTAGCCCATTCTTGTTATCCGCCCTGATATTGGTGGAATAATGATATACAGGCACGCACTCACTCACTCACCCACGATTAGCCCCGTGAAGATCAGGGTCCGACGTGGCCTTCAGCAACCCATACTTGTTACAGGCATCTAACGGGATCGGGTAGTCAGGCTCGTGATTGGTTGATGCATGTCATTGTATTCAAATAGCGCAGATTGATGGTCATGTCAGTCACTGGATGGCCTCGTCCACACTCAATTATTTACAGACCGACACCATAAAGCTGGAATATTGCTGATTATGGCGTTTACCAACAGACAAACAATTCGCCTTCAATCGCTACTGCTGCTACCACTACCACTACCACTACCACTACCACTACCACTACCACCACTACTACTTCTACTTCTATATGTTCTCCGGGTGACCCTGGACAGAACAGATCACCCAGTACCTGATTCCTGTTCTCGAGTACATGTATGGACAGGTCACAATGTGTGATTGTACGTTGATCAGTCTACCATCCCATCGACCACTGTTCGCTTGACAGTAAATATTAGCCATAATATTGCTTCCTGCGGCGTTATGCAACATTCACCCCCTCACCTTTCCACATGCAATGGTGACTCGACCTCCGACAGACATCCCTGATACGTATGATTTCGTGTTCGAATCTTCGACATGATTGTTTCTAGGTTTATCAGTACCAAAGTGGATAAGTCTGAGACCTTCATCAATGCTGGCTTTCCTCCAACATCAAGCTGTTGTGTCCACTAGGAATATACCTCGACATATGTTTACATGAATTACCTTAAGTACTGTTCGGCACTGAGGCGGTCGGGTAGCCTAGTGGTTAAACCGTTCGCTCGTCACGCCGAAGACCCGGGTTCGAATCCCGACATGGGTACAATGCGTGAAGCCCATTTCTGGTATCCCCCGCCGTGATATTCCTGGATTATTGCTAAAAGCGGCGTAAAATCAAACTCACTCACTCTGCACTGAGGCAACCTCTCTTTAAATTTTGAGGATTTACAGATAAGATTGATCTGTTTCGGAAATTGGTTTTGGTACATGCTTGTGCAAGTTGATTAGTGTGTATCTTGGTAAAAGAATAGGAGTTTCCATCCTGGTGTTTAAATGGTATATTTCTACATATTTTCACGAAAATCTCCTTTCCACTTCAGAAATAGTTCCAGACGACCAAGCTGCATTTATCAGGAAAAGACGGCAATAGGCAACCAGCATCGTAGGACACGAGCTGCAACTGGCGCCCAGGTTAATCTGGTGTTACATCCCCAAAGGCGGTAAGTAAAACTATGGTTATGAACGAATAAGTTATTCTCCAGGAATTAATTCTTTAGAGCAAACATTTTCCCCTCATTTTGGGAACGGACATTGCATTTAGCGAGCATTGGCCTCATTCAAACACCAACATTTGACAAGGTTCTTATGTTCTCTATGCTCTCCGGGTGACCCTGGGCAGAATAGGGAACCAAGCACAATATGGTTGTTGAATACAATTAGTGCCAGTCACAGGTGTACTTGTACATCTGTTCGCTTGTCAGTAAATATTAAATATTACATTGCTGCATGCGGCGTTATGCAACATTCACCCCCTCACCTTTCCACATGCAATAGTGACTCTACCTACCACAGACATCCCAGATACCTATGATCTCGTGTTCAAATCCTGATTTGACATGTCATCGATCCCAATTCCGCGGATCTATGCTCATCATATTTATCACTGGATTGTCTGGTCCAGACTCGATTATTTATAGATCGCCACCATATAGCTGGAATATTGCCGAGTGTGGCGTTAAACAACAAACCAACCAACCGGATTTGACATGATTGTTTCTAGGTTTATCAGCACCTGGTGTTTAAATGGTCTGTTTCTTCATATGTTAACGGGGTCGGTCGGGTAGCCTAGTGGTTAAAGCGTTCGCTCGTCACGCCGAAGACCCGGGTTCGATTCCCGACATGGGTACAATGTGTGAAGCCCATTTCTGGTGTCCCCCGCCGT
The DNA here is from genome assembly GCF_023055435.1 of Haliotis rufescens. Taxonomy (NCBI): domain Eukaryota; kingdom Metazoa; phylum Mollusca; class Gastropoda; order Lepetellida; family Haliotidae; genus Haliotis; species Haliotis rufescens. The sequence continues at coordinate 3,654,478 of NW_025964024.1, read as the reverse complement.
GATATTGCTGGAATATTGCTAAAAGCGGCGTAAAACCATACTCACTCACTCACTCACATATGTTAACGAAAATCTCCTCTCGACTTCAGACATCGAGACCAGCGACAAGGCTGCGTTCAACAGAAAAAGGCAGCCATAGGTGACCAGCCTCGATGACCACAAGCTGCCATTGACAACATTTACCTGGCGTTACATCTTCAAATGCCGTAAGTAAAACTAAAGTTAGAAACTCCAGGTATTAATTTTTTCGGGCAAACATTGTCCCGTCGTTTTGAATCAATATTCATTTTCTGCTTTATATCACACTTTGGCAGTGGTTATGTTAATGCGTACATTCCCGATACTCGACTGTCCACATAAACAACTTCACGAAGGACAACACAAACCTGATCTCATCGTCATGTTTGTTTATAGAAGTGATTGAATAATTCTGAAATTATATAAAATTGTTTCTTCAGGTGTGCTGACAGGCTACCTTCTCCGCCAATGACACCGCTTCATGTGCAGGAATTGACACCCTCTGATACACTCGATATCAATGCATCTTATCACTAAACTATACAAAGCATTTCATCAATCTTGACAACCGGCATGGTCCAAAGATGCAACGTAACTTGTTGGAATTATCAGGATCTGGGTTTTGTTTTTTTAAAACTTGGTACGACGTCCTGCTTTTGACACGTTCGTCCACTTACAAGTCCCTGATGGTGTCCATGTGTACCTCCTGATGACTCGGCAGCTCCGAGGTGTTGAGGGGTGTTTCATGTTTCATGGCTCACATTTCTATCTGAAACACCCGCTAACACCTTCTAGTTGAACGATGACTCGGCTGTATTCACAGGCATTTTCGAGGGTAATTGTATTTGGTCAACGTTTTCAGTAAGGGGATTGTTGTGAAAAAATTTAATACGCGCAAAGCAATGATCGTGTCAGATCTTACTTGTATGTCCGACAATGTGTCAAATTACAAATGGTTAAAGCGTCATATCAACAAAATATTTCAGTTTGTATTCTTGATACTATGTGTTGAAGGCGTCTGTTCTTAATCATGTGCGGTGCTATGGTAGGATGTTGGCGGTATCAGTCTACAACGAAGATGGATGTTTGTTGAACATAACTAAATGACAGGTAAGTTTCAAACTGTGCTTATTTGATGGTTAAACGTGCAACTTATTTTAAAGACTGGCTGTTCCAAACAACTGTTTTAAGACATTCAGAACTCCAAAACTTATAGAACACCGCGTTCATAAGTTAAAATCTAAATTCTAGACACTCTTCATACAAAACTTCATACCTATCTTTTCCTTTACTCGACACGCCTTTGGTCAATTCAGTTCTAAGTTTGTGTCCTGTGTGTGAGAATTTACATCTGATCACAATCTGTCCTTGTACAGGCAAGCTCTCCCAGCTGTTCACTACACCGTCTACAACGCCCGTCTACAACGCCCGTCTACCACACCACACCTCTAGTCTATGGTGAGTATATGACCGCTTGATCCCTGCAATATAACTTGATACTTTATATACACAATGAAGACCGTAAACGTCCAGAGACGACACTCGACTGCACCTACAGCCTAAGACACCAGTTGACAAATGATAATATCCACATAGTAAAAATATAGACGTTATCACGCGAGTGTATTTGTGGATAATAAATGTCTGTTTTGGGAAGAGACATTGCATTTAGCCAGCATTGGCCTCACCCGCTCACCCACAATTAATGGGGTTCTTCTATATGCAGAATAGGTAACCCAGTACCTTATGGTTGTTGAATACAATTAGGGCCACTCACATGTGTGATGGCCCGTGAAGATCCGGGGTAGAATAGGTCTTCAGCAACCCATGCTTGCCGTAAAAGGGGACTGTGCTTGTCGTAAGAGGCGACTAACTGGATCGGGTGGTCAGACTCGCTGACTTGGTTGATGCATGTCATCGATCCCAATTTCGTGGATCGATGCTCATGATGTCAATCATTGGATTGTCTGGTCCAGACTCGATTGTTTACAGACCGCCGTCATATAGCTGGAATATTGCAGACGGCGGTGTTAAACAACAAACAAATAAACACATGTGTGATTGTACTCACGTTGATCATTCTACCATCCCATCGACCACTGTTCGCTTGTCAGTCAAATGTTTGTAATATTGCGGACTGCGGCGTTCTACAACATTCATCCCTTCATCTTTCCACATGCAATGGTAACTCTACCTCCCTTAGATGTCCCAGAAACTCCAATTCCATACACCTCGTCAAGTTTATGTTAGACCATCTTTACAATATAGAAATCTTCCAATCACAATAACAATTGTTGACATACAATTTAGGATGGTCACTCTTGTCAAATAGTGTGGTAAGGGAATTCTTTGAGTAGTTTGTTTGTCTGACATATGCTGAAATAACAAACGAGTCTAGCACTCCTTCTAAATATTTCTTTGAATTAAAAACAAGGTTTTCAAACATTATTTTATTTCTGAAGGTAATGTCCAGCCTCAGTCGCCACCAGCCTCAGTTGCCACCAACCTCAGTTGTCACCAGCCTCAGTTGCCACCTGCCTCAGATGCCCTCTCCCTCAGTTGTCATCTGCCGCCTGCCTCGGTTGCGACCTGCCTCAGTTGCCGCCTGCCTCAGTTGCCACCTGCCTCAGTTGCCACCTGCCTCAGTTGCCACCTGCCTCACTTGCCACCTGTCTCAGTTGCGACCCGTCTCAGATGCCACCAGCCTCTGTTGCCGCCTGCCTCAGTTGCCACCAGTCTCAGTTGCCACTTGCCTCACTTGCCACCTGCCACCTGCCTCCTGCCTCGGTTGCCGCCTGCCTCACTTGCCACCTGCCTCACTTGCCACCTGCCTCACTTGCCACCTGCCTCAGTTTCGACCCGTCTCAGATGCCACCAGCCTCTGTTGCCACTTGCCTCAGTTGCCACCAGTCTCAGTTGCCACTTGCCGCCTGCCTCGGTTGCGACCTGCCTCAGTTGCCACCAGTCTCAGTTGCCACCAGTCTCAGTTGCCGCCTGCCTCAGTTGCCACCAGTCTCAGTTGCCACTTGCCTCACTTGCCACCTGCCACCTGCCTCAGTTGCCACCTGCCACCTGCCTCCTGCCTCGGTTGCCGCCTGCCTCACTTGCCACCTGCCTCACTTGCCACCTGCCTCAGTTTCGACCCGTCTCAGATGCCACCAGCCTCTGTTGCCACTTGCCTCAGTTGCCACCAGTCTCAGTTGCCACTTGCCGCCTGCCTCGATTGCGACCTGCCTCAGTTGCCACCAGTCTCAGTTGCCACCAGTCTCAGTTGCCGCCTGCCTCAGTTGCCACCAGTCTCAGTTGCCACTTGCCTCACTTGCCACCTGCCACCTGCCTCGGTTGCCGCCTGCCTCACTTGCCACCTGCCTCACTTGCCACCTGCCTCACTTGCCACCTGCCTCACTTGCCACCTGCCTCACTTGCCACCTGCCTCAGTTGCGACCCGTCTCAGTTGCCACCAGTCTCAGTTTCCGCCTTCGGCCTGCCTCAGTTGCCGCCAGCCTCAGTTGTGACCCCTCTCAGTTGCCACCAGCCTCTGTTGCCACTTGCCTCAGTTGCCACCAGTCTCAGTTTCCGCCTTCGGCCTGCCTCTGTTGCCGCCAGCCTCGGTTGCCGCCTGCCACCTGCAACCTGCCTCGGTTGCCACCTGTTTCGGTTGCCTCAGTTGCGGCCTGCCTCGGTTGCCGCCTGCCTCAGTTGCGACCTGCCCCAGTTGCGACCTGCCTCACTTGCCACCAACCACCAGCCTCAGTGGACACCAGCCTCAACCTCCACCTGCCTCAGGTACCTCACCCGACATACACTTAGCCTAAATTGATCAGACTCCGCAACCAAACTAATCCGGACTCACCAAGACAGTAAACATCTCCATGCTCTCATCGTAAACAAAGTTATAGTTTCTAAAGTTGGTGATCGTAGATAAGTGTGTACGTTGGCAAGTAATAGATGTTCCTATCTCCGTGTTTGTTCATTGCCTCTTTCATATATGTTAACGAAAATCTCCTTATCACTTCAGGTGCCGTTCCGGAGGACCAGAACGCAGCCTCAGTCACCTTAACAGTTGACAGGCGAAGTTGCCGTCTATCCAGTTTCCACCAGTCTCAACCTCATCCACTAGCTGCCATTGGTCTCACCGTCAACAGTCCATTGGTCATCGAGTCATTCCTCCTTCACGGTAAGCGGCCATGCCTCAGATGCAGTAAGTAAAACTGTACATTTATACTGTAGGAATTAATTCTTAATGTTTAAAGATTGAATTCCTACTGTATATTTCCTTTGAACAGTTGTCATATAAGTGCATGCATTTCCGACATTATTTGTCCATCCACTATCAAACAAAGCTTTAAAAACGGCCACGCGTATTTGAATTGGTCGTCATGTTTGTTTATAAAAGGGATAGAATAATTGAGAAATTAACGAAACTGTTTCTTCTTCAGATTTGCTGACAGGCTACCTTCTCCGCCAATGACACCGCTTCATGTGCAGGAATTGACACCCTCTGATACACTCGATATCAATGCATCTTATCACTAAACTATACAAAGCATTTCATCAATCTTGACAACCGGCATGGTCCAAAGATGCAACGTAACTTGTTGGAATTATCAGGAGCTGTTTATTTTGTTTAAAACTTGGTACAACGTCCTGCTTCAGACACGATCGTCCACTTACAAGTCCCTGATGGTGTCCATGTGTACCTCCTGATGACTCGGCAGCTCTGAGGTGTTGAGGGGTGTTTCATGTTTCATGGCTCACATTTCTATCTGAAACACCCGCTAACACCTTCTAGTTGAACGATCACTCGGTTGTATTCACAAGCATTTTCTAGGGTAATTGTATTTGGTCAACGTCTATAGTCAGGGTGTTGTTGAGAAATATTTTAATCGCTGGTATCTTTCCGAGAACGTATCAAATTGCGTTTGGTTAAAGCGTCACATCAACAAAATATTTCAGTGAACATTTATGATGCTATGCGTTAAAGGGTTTTCCCAATCATGTGCGGTGCTGTGGTAGGAGGTTGGCAGTATCAGTCTACCACTGACGTGGATGGATGATGAACAGAAATAAGTGACAAGGTAAGTTTCAAACTGCGTTTATTTGATGCTTAAAAAATACAAATTTTCTCTTATTGACACTGTTCCTAACAACTTTCTTAAGAAGTACAAAACTTCCTACCTATCTTTTTCTTTACAGAACACTCCTTTGGTCAGTCCAGTTCTAGGTTCGTGTTCCTGTGTGTTAGAAATGACATCTGATCACAATTTGTACTTGTACAGACATCCTTGACCCAGCTGTACACCGTCTACCGGACCCGTCTACCAGACTCGTCTAACGCACCCGTCTACTGCAACCGTCACCGCTCTAATCTATGGTGAGTGTAAGAACGCTCGGTCGCTGCAGTTTGTGTGTACCAGTTGTAGTAGTCACCGTGGCTCACCACAGTATGGAAGCGTGTTAGTGCCAGTCTCCAAACATATTACCATTACACTTTCAGCTATGTATAGAGAATACTTTCATCTACGAATGCGATAGTATATAGTAAATATACGTATCGTCACTCAGTCATTTTGTCCTGCGAGGTGGGGTGAAATGGGGTGAAATGGGGTTTAACGTCGCGTCCAAGATTATTGCACTTATATAGCGACGTGCATGCACGTGTGTGTGTGGCTGCTGGTACTAGTCCGGACTGATGCCGATTTATAGTGCTAGTTCACTGAGAAACCATGCCGCAGTTTAACATGGATACCCCACTCAGACACAGTACACTGACTTCGAGCCGACCAGTCCTTGTTTTAGCCCCATAATGCCGAGCGCCAGACAGGGTAACGACAAGTACCATCTTTTAACGTCTTTTGGTATGAGGCGGTCGGGGATCGAACCCCGGACCTTCCGCTCTCCAGACGGACGCTCTACCATAAGACCACGGAGGCGTCCTTGTCTTGCGAAGTTGCGACCCCAGTTTGACACGAGTGTATACCAACGTTTATGTGTAGCTGATTACTTTAGTACTGTTAATTACATGTTTGGCAGAATGTATATTTTCATTTGGCATTTTCGATATATTTAGAACATACTCAGATCATTTCAAATTGTCAAACTATCAGCACTAAAAAACTAAAACTAAAATAAAAACACAGAAACTGCAGAATTGTACCTTCAGTGCTTCATTGGATGATGGGGGCACGAGTGGCCCAGTCGTCTAAGGCGCCGTGATTCGCTGTGCAGAGTTGCGTCCCTTGGGCACGCCAGAAACCTATGATTGTGGGTTCGAATCCCGGTTCGCCCCGATTATGTTTCTAGGTTTGTCAAGCACCATAACCGCGCTCGTGGGTTGTTCACCGAAGTGGTAAACGTCTGAGACCTGCATAACTTCGGGCTTTCCTCCCACATTAAGCTGACACGCCGTGATATAACTGGAATACTGTTAAAGCGGCGTTAAACCCAACTCACTCACTCACTCATTGGATGATGACGGGTTTGAAATAGTTTGGATAATTGTCACTCTTTCATATTCACGTTTTACCTCATACACCTACTTTCTGTAATGGAGAAATCATGACAATCAACATCGGAGTGATTTCTTCAATCATGTTATGGTTGATAAATAACTCCGGTAATAGTGTCAGGAATGACCTTTAGTTGTTTGTTTGTAGTTGGGAGATCATTTTGTACTCTCCTGTCATTTTTACGGTTGTAAAATAGTGCGATAATTCGATAGCAGACTAAACCTTCTACGACGTAGATAATATTATATATGTAGTTGCAATATTTTACACTGTGGCACTAATACGCTTCTATGCTACAGGATCTGTGAAGATCCGGGGTTAGAATAAGTCTTCAGCAACCCTTACGTACAAGCAATTCTTGTATGAGGCGACTAACGGGGTCGGGCTCAGTGACTTGGTTGGTGCATGTCATCGTATCCCAATTGCGTGGATCAATGTTCATGACGTCAATCACTGGATTGTGTGGTCCAGACTCGATTATTAACAGACCGCCGCCATATAGCTGGAATATTGCTTGGTGCGGCATTTAACAACATACCAACAACAACCATACCACAGCCCTGTCATAGATCATTAGGCAAATAATGATAGCAAACAGTATAGCATATCATTCATAGGGGCAAGGTTACTTGTGCAGTTATTTTCAGTAATTCTCACTGAGCATTAAAATTTCTTCTTCATGCTAATTGTCTACGTCATTACATTGTCACATTGTTTTCATTGTTTGCGAAGCGTACCGCAGCACGTCACGTCATATCAAGCCATGGCTTGCATATAATTAATAATGATGCCACGCCTTGTTTATGACGTCAGTCTGTGACGTAGTCATTCTGTTATTGTAACTGAGATGATGTCACTCTCCTACCCAGAGTTCCATGCGGCCGGCAGCCAGCTAGCATAGTACCTCTGCCACAGGCCAGCGCCATGTGACGATTCGTCACATCTTTCACAGTCCATTCAAGATATTGCATATGCTTTTCATCCGTTTCATGTTTGACAAGTCTACACATTTTCATAAACAAATGTCAAAGAATGGTTAACTTTCATTGAGAAAGTATGCAAATACGTAAAAATCTACTTGTTTTTGCGTAGTTATCCTATGTTTACATTGGTTGTACGGCTCCACGTGCTGTCATCGAAGCCCAACGGAGAGCTAGCGACACGGTCACTTTGATGCATAAATATATATTGTCATGCAACTCACTGTCGCAGTTGTAGTAGCATATCTATATAGTTATGCAAAACAATATGTGAAGCGCCCCCAAATACTTGCATTAGTCTGTTCTATACTGATTTCTGAAAAAGCGCGTTTGTTTACAAACAAGAGAAAAGTCCGGTCACGTGATATGCAAATTAGCCTGTGGCAGTGGTGTTATGCTGAGTCACCACTGCGACGGAGTGTGAGATGATGTCTCTACTTAACGACAAAGGGAGACAATTTAAGGGGAAGTAACTGCAATGAAAATATCACTTTTCTCGACTTCAGAAAACTCTCACGCCTTTCACGCTGAAGTATATAATAAATAGAATACCTACTCGCTACTCGGAATGGCGCAGTATATTGTCAAGTCTCAGGACAAATTGATTTCCTCGGGACAAATAATCCGTCACTCCGAGCTGCCAGTAGATTGTTCAGTCTTGCTCCAACATTATAGTAAATGTGTCGATGTAGATAATAGACATATGCATATATACATGCATGTTTAACCATCGTCCATGTGCTTTCACATAAAACGACTGTCTCTCTCTCTCTCCAACAGGCATTTCCTCCGAATACCAATGGACTAGTGTGGACCAAGCTTCTTTCCTCCACGATGTTTATGAACTCTCAAGGAGTGGAGTGTCCCAACAGCCATGCTGCTCCCACATCTGTGCTTGTCCCACTGAAGACTACAACACTACAACCTGTATGGTCATAGTTACCCATGTAGTCAGCATCCTTTGTATCAGTTGATACAATTAACTAAGTATTTCTTCAATTCAAATCCCTTCTCCTTGATCAGGTATAATTGTCTTCCAAAGTCAGCTGTAGTTCTTACGTCCATGTGCTATTACCACTTACTCAAAACCGCCACATGAAATGTATTTTGGACTCTATCAGGAGGGTGGATATATACAGGCGTAGTTGAGCCATGCTGCCCTGGATATATACATCTGAATACAAATAGGCACAGATCAAACGTTAATATGTTGACAGTCGGGGAATTCATAGGTTAAGTGTTTATAGTTGAGAATACACATAGGTTTCTGCCATGCTTCAAATTGTCATTTGTCATATTAATTTTGAAACTCTTTCGGCCTGTCATGAGAATGGATATATACAGATGTGGTTGAGCCATGCTGCTCTGGATGTATTCATTTGACACCTTTTAAACAAGCAAATATATTATTCAAAGTGAGTACAAACATGGGTTTCAAACCAAAAGTCAATGGTACAAACGAGTCACAACGTTGATGTGGGTCACATTTTACCCTTGTCATTGCAAATTCCAGTGACATTAATGACGACAAATATTTCATATCTATAGCCAAACAATCTATAAGTATAAACGTTTTACCTTAAGGTGACATCCCGCCATCTTGGTTGAAGGTGAGGTCAAATGGTGTTTAACGTCGCGTCCAAGATTATTGCACTTATATAGCGACGTGCATGTACGTGTATTTGTTTGTGTGGCTGCTTTTTCTAGTCAGGACTGATGCCGATTTATAGTGCTAGCTCACTGAGATACCATGCCGCAGTTTAACATGAATATCCCACTCAGACACAGTATCCTGACTCCGAGCCGACCAGTCCTTGTTTTAGCCCCTTTAATGCCGAGCGCCAGACAGGGTAAGAACAAGTACCATCTTTTAACGTCTTTTGGTATGACGCGGCCGGGGATCGAACCCCGGACATTCCGCTCTCCGGAGGCGGTCTCATCTTGGTTGAAGTGTTTGCAGGGTTAGGTCCGATTGTTCACATGCCACAATGTGTGATTGTCTGACATTATTGATACTCTGCTGAAAGAAGTCCAAATTCACAAACCCATGATTAACATGTATATATTTCTATGTTTCTTGCTCCTCTCATTCTCTCATTGTAACATCTTGTAAGGACACGTGGCTGTTTAAATGCGTGATTACTTGGTGATTTCCATCATGACATTTGTACATTTGTTTTTAATAAAGTTAAAATTAGCTATGTTGTCAAGTTGTTACTGGTTTCGCTGGAGTTTGCTGCCACTTCACATTGTCGTGCCTGGATCCCTGATCGTGGGTTTGAACCCCAGATCCCAACTTGTGGGCACCACGCTCTTTCTGACTGGTTTCACCAGTGCTAAACGTGTCCGACCTGCATCATTTCAGGCTTTTCTCCCACATCAATGACTACAATGGAGAGTGTTTTTCTTGTTTGTTGTTTAACGCCACACTCGGCAATATTCCAGCTATATGACGGCGGTCTGTAAATTATCCAGTTTGGACCAGACAATCCAGTGGTTGACATCATGAGCATCGATCCACGCAACTGGGATCAATGACATGCATCAACCAAGTCAGCGAGCCTGACCACCCAGTCGAGTGTCGTCTCTAGACGTTTGCAGTCTCCATTATGTATATAAAGTATCCAGTTAAATTGACAACGGTATAAGGATCTATACCGAAACCTCGCTTTTTACGGTATTAAAGAAGTTGTTATCCATAAAATTGTGTCTTCCTTGTCATCCGTCAACTTCTAAGTAATGCCTATCAAACAATTTAAAAAGGTGTTTTTTTGTTTTAAAATGATTTCCACAATGTAATATTCAAACCCCGGGGGGATTCAGAGTTTGACTCTAGCTCCTGTAACCTTTGCTTGTAGTGAGGGGTGACGATGGATCAGTTGGCCAGGCACGGCGACTTGGTTGATTGCGCGTCATTGTATCACCCCAGATTGTTGTGTGGCGATGTCGTCTGATTATCCCATTCTCTGAACAACATAATTTCATTTTTCTTTTTGCTTTACGCCAAATATTACTCAACTTGAAACATACGCTTTCGAAGCGTTTCAGTATACACTGAGGTCATTACAATATCGACACATATATTGTAATATATGTTGGTGTTGAATTTTCTTTTACAAATTTCGAAATCCTTCCATGTATGTGCGTACATGATTTGTGGTATGCGATCCCCCATAGAGCTGTGACCGTTTTCGAAGGAATCTAAGTTTACAAACAACCTTAAAGGTATGTGATACGGATCAGGCAACAGAAGGCATTCGTCACCGCTCGCCTCTTTCCGTAACCTGCAAGAGGACTCGTCCCCCATCGATGAATGTTATGTGCGAAAATACAACAAACCAACCAGAATGCGTATATGACTTAAAGTACTTCGGTCAAAGAATCCCTCAAAAATAATTTGATTTTACTAAAAATATACCAAAGATGCAGCTAAATCTGTTCAATCATACTGTATAAGACTGTAAGTCCCGGTGTGATTTTCAACTGCATTTGGAATATATATATGGGGAACATATTCGTGAATCACTACGCAGTGAGATGACAATTCTATTACATTTGCCCGTTTGCGCTCCAACCCTCCTCCATTTGTACAGACCTTTGATCCGCTCAAAATTGGACTACGGTTCCATCATTTATGGTGGAGCCTGTAAAAGTAACTTACAGAAACTAGATTCAATTCATCACCAGGGCATGAGACTCTGTCTTGGAGCTTTCAGGGCCTCTCCTGTTGATAGTCTGTATATATGTTGAGGCTGATGAGCCTCCGTTGAAACAACGTCGTTTAAAACTTGCGCTACAATATATCACAAAATTATAATCAAACCAATCAAATCCAGCATATGATTGCATTTTTAATCCTCTCTAGGAGGAATTATTCCACACTAAACCGAAGCTGGGTCCACCTCTGGGGATCAGGTTACAACCGCATATAACAGCAGCTCATATTGACCTTGATATTATTGCACCCTACCGTTTACTGTCCACGCCTCCTTGGCAATTAGTCAAACCAGAAGTAGATCTTACACTTACTAATTTTAAAAAATCTGATACAAACCAGCTAATTTTTCAACAAGAATATGTCCAGTTTCGCTCTCAATACAATTCTCACCGTTCCATCTTCACAGATGCATCTAAGGTTGATAGCAAAGTTGCCAGTGCCACCATCATTGGTTCAAAAACTATTTCTTCTAGATTACCTGATAACAGCTCAATATTTACTGCTGAAGCTAAAGCCATTCAAACAGCATTGACATATATTCAGAAACAAACTGCATGTACACACTTCATCATTTTCACTGATTCTTTATCATGCCTACAGGCACTTGAGACTGTCAACTCGAATCTCCCGTTAATACTTGATATTTTAGAACTTTATAATAACCGTGCTACTGGCCAATACGACATCGTCCTTTGTTGGTTGCCTAGTCATGCTGGTATTGCTGAAAACACGCGAGCTGACGCTGCAGCTAAAGCAGCTCTTAATAAACCAATGTTCCATGTTACCATTCCCTACAGTGATTTTAAACAAGGCATCAAGGAATATATTCTTAGTTTGATGCAGAAAAGATGGGACACCCAAGTAGGTACAAATAAACTTCATGAATTTAAACCCAAATTAGGTTACACCTACTTGGGGTGGCAGTCCAGACATGACGAGGTTCTTCCAAGTCGTTACACACATGGATATCTCTTAACAGGTGAGGGGCGGTCGGGTAGCCTAGTGGTTAAAGCGTTCGCTCGTCACGCCGAAGACACGGGTTCGATTCCCGACATGGGTACAATGTGTGAAGCCCATTTCTGGTGCCCCCCGCCGTGATATTGCTGGAATATTGCTAAAAGCGGCGTAAAGCCATACTCACTCTCTCTCTTTAAAGGTGAGGATCCTCCGTTTTGTGTCCCTTGTGATGATAGAATTACAGTCAAGCATTCTTTGCTTGACTGTATAGACATTTCTCTCACAAGGGATACCTATTATCATTCAACTTCTTTAAAGGATCTTTTTATAAATATCAATGCTCGTTTAATTGAATGTTTTAAAATAGTGTGATGTTATTTACAACTGAACCTATTGAAGGCTGTGCCACTCACGGGGTTAACGTAGTGTAAAATTATTGTCTTCCTGACAGTGGCACGTGAGTGCATCTATGTTGAAGTGATTAATATCAACTAGTGTTTTAATGTATTGATTGTGCTTCTATTTTTAATATTGGTCAGTATTACACACAACCACTGGTGACCAAAGTGCCGGGAATCATGCAGGAAGCAAAACCACTGCAAGTCGCCATGATTCCCAGTGAGGTGGTCCAGCTTTGGTTGCTAGTGGTCGATAACCTGGTTTTAAGTTATAGGAACTAATCTACTAAAAAATCTTTGTTTTATTATCGCTTAGGTTTGTTTTATATCTAAACTGTGATATTCACCTTACTGTTTTACTGTCCTTCGTCGACGGGTCTTTAATTATAGCAACTACCTTGTTCTCATCGCTATATGGCTGCAATACTGCCGATGGGATGTAAAATTTTAACTCACTCACTCACTCACTCACTCACAGTATGCACATGTACGCTTATCGTTTCAAGAATTGAATCACATTGGAGTGAGTGAGTATGGCTGGCTGTACATCGCTTTTAGCAATATTTGAGCAATATCACGGCGGGGGACACCGGAAATGGGCTTCACACATTGTACCCATATCTGGAATCGAACCCGATTCTTCGGCGTGACGAGCGAAAGCTTTAACCACTAGGCTACCCGACCGCCCGAATCACATTGGAAAAGGGATTCACATACATATATTTGTAGTGTATACAAAATTGCAGGTGCAAGCCGTCGCCAAGTATAAGGACTGACAATTCTATAGGCTGAATGCATTAAGCGTGTTTCAGCTGGTTAGATATAGCTATATTGTGAACCTTTACAATCTACGTGTTGTATTGTGTGATGTTATGACTTTATTTATGAATGGGAATGACAGAAAGCAAGGATAAACTGCACGATTAACAGCTGCTGTGTCATTGTCTCTCACAGTAGCAACAGCTGAGACATGACGATTAGTATCCACATGCCAAACCTATTGCCATCAGAACAAACGTATATATCAAACTAATCGAGCTAGTGTTATCAGAATAAGCATATCGAGAGGGCATCGTGTTAATAACAAATAATCTATTTCAATATAATATACTTATTAACATTGACACAAACACCGTATGGATGTGTATTACATATTGTGTTGTATGAACGTTGTTCATTTGGCTCTGTTGAATGAACATTGTACATTAGGATGTGTTGAATGAACGTTGTACATTGGGCTGTATTGAATGAACATTGTACATTGGGCTGTGTTGAATGAACGTTGTACATAAGACTGTTGAATGAACGTTGTACATAAGACTGTTGAATGAACATTGTACATTGGGTTGAGTTGAATGAACGTTGTACATTGGGGTTGAGTTGAATGAACGTTGTACATTTGGCTCTGTTGAATGAACGTTGTACATTAGGCTGTGTTGAATGAACATTGTACATTAGGCTGTGTTGAATGAACATTGTACATTGGGTTGTGTTGAATGAACGTTGTACATTTGGCTGATCGGAGGTGGGTCAGATGAAACTGGGTTTAAAGTTGAGTTATAGATTATTGCACTTTAATATCTAGCAAAGTGCCTGCATTTATGCGTGTGTATGTGTGTGTGTGTGTGTGTGCGAGTGTGTACGTGTTTGTGTGTGCGTGCATGTGCCTGTGCTTAAGCTATTCCAGACTAATGCTGGTTTTGAAGTGCTTGCCCACCGTGATACCATGCCACAGTTTAACATGGGCACCCCAGTCAGACACAATATACTGAATCAGAGCCAAATTCAAGCACCATCTTTTTGTATGGGGAAGCTGGGTATTGAACCACTCACCTTCCGCTCTCCGGTAGAGGCTCTGTCCTCAAGACCACGGAGTCGGGTTTGGCATGTCAAATACACAGCTACATATACTACTCAAAAGAAGTTAAGGATCACCTGATTCTTCCATATTATAATAGTTAATCTCTCATGCCATGGCAGATTAACTTTACCAATATGAAAGAATCGGGTGATCCTTAACTTATTGTGAGTAGTATATTTCGTTTGCATGTGTAACTGTTGATGTTTCTTTAAAAATATAGTATAGTAAAAATAAAGAAACTCATTGTATAGACAGTCTTTGATTGGGAATGGAGTGAAAAGGGAGACAGATACAGTAATTACAGGAGACATGCACACTTCTGAAGTTTCACACATGTATGGAGTTGACTGAAAGGCGAGGGCAGATGAAATTGGGTTTAATGTCGCGTCCAAGATTATTGCACTTATATAGCGATGTGCATGCATGTGTGCGTGTGTGTGTGTTTTGCTGCTTGTACTAGTCTGGATTGATGCCAATTAATAGTGCTTGTCCACTGAGATACCATGCCGCAGTTTAACATGAATACCCCACTCAAAGTATACTGACTCCGAGCCACTTAATGCAGAGTGCCAGACAGGGTAACAACAAGTACCATCTTTTAACGTCTTTTGGTATCATGTGGTAAGGGATCAAACCCTGGAACTTCCTCTCTCGGGGCAGGTGCTCAACCACTAGACCAAGGAGACGGTCAGTTGACTAAAGAAATGGTATAGATTGTGTTGTGACTAGTCCCATCAGTGTTGCTTACAGACTGAGACAATATCCTTCAACACCCACACCTAACATGACCTACAGATACATGGACCAGCTTAGTTTCCATCAAACTGTCGGACTGTGATACCGATATTGAACAGTGATTGATATCACAATCCAATGACTGACATCATGAGCACTGATCCACCCAACTGGGATACGAAGACATGCATCAACCAAGTCAGCCAGCCTGACCACCTGATCCCCTCAGTTGCCTTTTACAAGCATAGTCACCTTTTATGGCAAGCATGGGTTGCTGAAGACCTATTCTACCCCGGATCTTCATGGGTCAGCACATTGGTGACCAAAATCTAGTCATGTGACACCATACACTTGTCCACTTCCACTTTGACCTGCAGAGCAGTTGGGTCTAAGTCATGGTGTCTACCCCCCCACAGGGTGAGTGAGTGATCATTCCAACTCAGGTCTTCATCCTGAGCGTGCAATGACCTCAACATCTCACCAAGGTCTGTATAAATACACACATAATAACATAACATACCATACATAAAATATTTTATTCCTATCTGACCAACAAACATAAAACAAGCTCCAGTACATACTTTTGACTGACTTTAAGTATCCAGTGATAAGATATAACTACTCCTCACAAAATGAGATTAAGGCACATTCTTATAAGTAACATTTGTGGCAGTGGAATAATAATAATAATAATAATAATAATAATGCCGCCATATATATTGCTCTATATTTCCACTCCATGAATGCTCAAAGCGGTGCATTATTACCAGTTAATGGATCAGTGTGTAGACTTTTGTAGATTTATCTGCTCCCTGGGGAGTATACAACCCAAACTGCCTGTGAGACGCTAGGTCAACAGTTATATTACTATTACTGATCACAACATGCCAGTAAAACAAATACTTCAAAACAAAACTTTCTATTTTGCTGTAATGAACTTGTTGAGTACATGAATGGCAATAGGTATTGCTGTGTGTAAGCAGTTATAAAATAAATCTACAAAAAAAAAAAATTAGTTTCATATAAATAATGTCTTGGTTACCAATATATCAATAAAAAACAACAATCTACATGCTCAATCGTAACACTATGTCACTAAACACAGGAGTATTTGCAGCTCACAGGGACAAAATCACATTAAACACTATGATGAATATGAAGTTAAATTTGTTTCTTAAATTGATCTCAACATACATATACAAGCCAGCCTTGGATTGACCAATTACTTGGAGATATAGTGATTCATATCATAAGCATTTTCAGAACTCTCCACATCAACAAGAAATAATAGTTTTAAGCACCAGGATATAACTGTTTTTTCCCCCTTTTCATGAAAACTGACATTTGTTTTATGGGATAGTGTCCCTGAATTGACTTATAAATAAAATGAAACTTGAAATTGGTGTATCCACATAATGAGAGGGGGACGGGGGCAGAGGAGAAGATAAGAAGGAAGGGAGAAATGTAAGACAATGTTGCATAAGACCGTAAGATACATACATTATGTCATAGAAACACAAGCCCACATCATGTTAATATTGGGTTATAACTGAAAAATGATTATTTTAAGATTAAATAAATTATCAACAGGTTTAGCTTAGGGTATTTTTGAGGATCATGTTGTTCTATGTTGCTGACAAGCAGTATTGATCATTAGCCAATAGAATAGTGACTTGGTGTGACTAGAGTTACAGTTAGCAATGCCTTCATGTGTTATCACATTCTTGGACAGAAAATATTGGGTTCTTGGCACATGGACCTGTAGGAGGTGAGTTGAGTAGGAGATATGGCTGGGTTGCTCCCCTCTTCTGACTGCTGGTAATCTCCCGTCAGCTTGTCCTCACACACTGTTTCTCAGACCATGGCTACCACTGGTCTGGGGTAGGGTTTTGGTTTTGGTTTGGTTTGTTGTTTTATGCCGCACTCAGCAATATTCCAGCTATATGACGGCGGTCTGTAAATAATCGAGTCTGGACCAGACAATCCAGTGATTGACATCATGAGCATCCATCCACGCAATTAGGATACGATGACATGCATCAACCAAGTCAGCGAGCCGGACTACCCGATCCCGTTGGTCGCCTCTTACAACAAGCATGGTCAGCACATACAACAAACACAGCATTATTGCTTATCTCATGTATTCGTCTGTAATGCTGCACTCAGCAATATTCCACTCATATGACGGTCTGTAAATGTACCAGTCTGGACGAGACCCATCCAGTGACTGACATCATGAGCATCGATCTACCTTGGGATACAACGCAATGCATCAACCAAGACAGTGAACGTGACCACCCGATCCTGTAAGTCACCTCTTTTGACAAGCATAGTCACGTTTTATGACAAGCATGGGTTACTGAAGCGCCCCCATGTACCGCAGGGATTACTTTAATGGGGACATTCATTCATAACTATCACTGTTAATAGTGACCTGCACTTTAAATAGTGGGTGAGTGAGTATGGTTTTATGCCGCTTTTAGCAATATTCCAGCAATATCACGCCGGAGGACACAAGAAAAAGGTTTCACACATTGTACCCATGTTGGGAATCGGACCCGGGTCTTCGAACGAGTGAACACTTTAACCACTGGGCTACCCAACTGCCCCATATTTTCAGAAAGAGAACAGTGTAATATAAGGCAGTAAAGTGAGCATTTGTTGTGAGATTACAATACATCTACATCTAATACAGTGTAAAAGCGCTGGAAAGACGAGTATCTCTCAAGACATTTTCCAGCAGGAGCTGTGGGTTCCTCTCGTCATGGTGACACTTCCAGCAAGGGCAGGCTTGACTGTTCAGTCGGTGCGGTCCTTGTTGTTGCGCCAGATGTTGTACGTGAGGCAGCCGGCCAGGGAGACCCATGCCAGGTAGGGGATGAGGAGGTACGAGGCCGTCCGGTTGACGGGATGGAAGGTGATAATTGTTGCCACAATTCCACCCCACAGAGCACCAATCTCGATTGTGGCCTGTAAAAGATGTACGACAATACATAACAAGCTGCTATAATTACAATCCTTGGGGTGTTATGATACAACAACCTCATGTATCAATACTTACACAGAGGAATCGGTCCAATTTGGACTCAGTTGGGACTGGTAAAAAAGTCTGGTGAGGTCCGGATAATACAGAATACAAAAAGTTTGACAAGTGAAGACAAAACGAAAAGCAATGATCATTCATTATTATTCATGTACACATTCACTGTACATGAAATATTGACATGGGCTGGAATTAAATACACATTAAAACATTCTTTACTTGAAAAAGTCATTGAGAATGGGCTTATGTTATGCAATTGGGATACGATGACATATCAACCAAGATAGCGAGCCTGACCACCCGATCCCATTAGTTGCCTCTTACGGCAAGCATAGGTTGCTGAAGACCTATTCCACCCTAGATCTTCACGGGTCGAGTCGCGTTTGTAGACCACATGGTATAAGTCAGTTAGCGCACATCTGGTGTTGAAAGTCCATATCACACCTTAAGGAGGGTGCTAATCTATATTTATCACAATTCCTATCTTGTGCTGTATTTTTGTGAAATTATCCATGTTCGTTACGGCCCTGCTAACAAGATGTTGCTATGAACCAGTTCGTGCTTAACTCAGATGACTTGTTAACATAGATAAGTTGAAATGGGATTTAAGATCACGTTCAAGATTATTGCACTTCTATAGCGACATGGTAAATATAGACCCATTGTTTCATGATTATTGGTATGGTAACACAGGCCAGAAAATGTATCAGGACAGGTCATGGCCAAACTATACATATATTACTTCTTGAGAATGGATAATGGATCCACACATGGATCAATACATGGGTAGACATATCATGTTTCGTATCATATTCTGAAAGTTCGCTATGCATCCAAACATTGGTGAATTCCCTGAACACTTGCCCCCAGCCCCATCACCATTATAAGGTTGGTTGGTTGGTTTGTTGCTTAACGCCGCACCCAGCAATATTCCAGCTATATGACGGCAGTCTGTAAATAATCGAGTCTGGACCAGACAATCCAGTGATTAACATCATGAGCATCGATCCACCCAATTGGGATCGATGACATGCATCAACCAAGTCAGCAAGCCTTACCACCCGATCCCGTTAGTTGCCTCTTACGACAAGCATAGTCACCTTTTACGGCAAGCATGGGTTGCTGAAGACCTATTCTACCCTGGAATCACCATTATATGGAAACAGAGTGAACAATACTCTGAGGAGCTGATGACTTTGGTCAAAGTACTCTAAACAATGTGATCTAATTAATCATTTTACCAATGTTTAGCAATGTTTCAAAGAAATTAACCTGAAAAATAGTTAACTGTGACTCAATTCAAACTGCTATCTTATTCAGTCTTAAACGTGCAGAGTGCCCTAGCTGACTAGCACAAAACTGAACACTGATATATACCTTCTTCTCCAATAAACTTAGCTACTATAATGATGCCATGTATACACTACATAGTGTTTTCAAGCCTGTGCAGTACTAACGATGCAAATACACTTACCAGACCCATCTTTTTGGCACCAAAGAATATCGGCGTCCAGGCCCAGTTGAGGGCGAGCTGTGTTCCGAAACAGGCAAGAGGCAGTGCGGCATCTCCGCTAAATCCCCCACCATCTCGCCACACAAGGTACGAGGCATAGCCCATGGAAGAGTACAGGTATGTCCACACGGGACCAAATACATAGTTTGGGGGTCTCCATGACGGCTTCCTCAAGTGCTGCAAATACAACATGAAACACATTCATCAAATTAATCCAAACTCATGGATTTATCTATCGTGTTCTGAGACCCATATTCAGCTGGAAGTCTGCAGTCAATGTCAGTATAAATTCTAAAGTTATAACTAATTATAACCAATGTTCTAGCTTTGTAGAGCTGACTTATATTTCAGTGTTAAAATATCCCCTAATGTCAATAATGTAAGGAAGCAGGGTTCACTCTAGGAATTTTCTGATATGAGCCCTTTATGTGGAAATTTTCAGAGGTACACCCACACTTGCCCATACACGTTAAAAAGCCCCATTGTATTTGAAAATGTGGGCCTTTTTTCAAATTTAGGGGTTGAAAGCACAAGCCCCGAACCTAGAATAATCCCTTAAGGAAGTCAACAGAGATCAAGATTAAGAATTAACGTCACATCCGCAATATTTCAGCCATATAGTGACGAGATCAATTTATACAAGCAATAATAAATACATTTTGACTATATAAAAACCTGTCGACAAAGGACAGTAAAACAAACTAGACTATCACAGATATGAATATAAAACTAGCATGGAACTATAAAAAGATGTAACAGTACACAAGATATGATAAAAACGAGCTATTGATCGCCAACCACTGAAGATAGATCACCATACATATCCTCAGTCAGTGGCGATTGTGCGCATTTTTAGCCAAAATTAAAAAGACAGATATACTACGATTAAAATACTATGAGATATAAATATTCATTGAATGAAAAGGGACTTACAATATCCTCTCAGGGGGACTATAATTTTACACTACTTTAACCCCCTTCGAGGATACAGCCAATGACAATCTCAGATATAAATATATTCCACCTAAATTTAAAAGTCAGTTTTTGGACAAGACATTGCCTACTATGAACTCAATAAAGTGCAAGTCTCATGAGGGCTTACAACTTTGCAGATTAGGACAGACAGTAACATCGTTAATGCAAATATCGCATTCAAAACCTTGAAAATGGCACGTAAAGTAACTTTATTTGCACTTTTGTCCTGAAACGAAAATACAGCGGAGGTGGAGCCTTTATATACAGAGGCTCCATATATGTTTTTGTTGGAGGAAATTTCCTCTAAAAATTACATGTTTGATTGCACAAGACCGCCCATCCGTTCGCACTCTTGCAGGCATGAATATGAGTGGGGGTTAAAGGATTGAAATATACTCCTCTTTCTTTCAACAACAAAAATGTGACAAAAGCCATTTACATCAGAAATGAATGTGAACCTTCATGGAGTGAGTGAGTGAGTATGGTTTTACGCCACTTTTAGCAATATTCCAGCAATATCACAGCAGGGGACACCAGAAATGGGCTTCACACATTGTACCCATGTCGGAAATCGAACCCGGGTCTTCGGTGTGACAAGCGACCGCTTTAACCACTAGGCTACCCGACCGCTCTTTCATGGAGTGAGGGCAAGCTCTGACGTTCATACAGATTGGTCATCACTCCATGAAGGTTCATACTCCCATGAACTCACACAAAGTGAAAGTCAGTCCCCAAATAATGGACTGCAGTTACATGTTGTTATGAGATGAGTGACTGTAGGTGAGTAAAATACCATTCTGGTTAATTATCACTGATTGTCTACAAAGATCAATCGATGTCTGTCTTTATAATGGCACGAATGAGGGTGTGGGTGTGTGTGGAACCCCCGCCCCTAAAATATCTTAATACTATGTTAAAATTACATAATTCACTTTAATTCAAGGTTACCTGACATAGCCCCCACTTGTCATACTTGTGACTTACATGGAATCCATACCAGTATTTCATATACAACACAGGTCTCCCACCAACTAATGAAATGATTGCGTATATTCTGTACACGGCTTGTGGTAATATATCCAATCAGCTTGCTAATTAAGCTACACTTCCCCTCAGCACTTTTAAGATTCGTTTGGGTCTTGACAAATACAGACCAAAAATTATGTACTTTCAATTAAGCGCAACAGCACTAACTTTACGTTTTCACACTTTTTTCTTGGCCATCATACTGGCTACATAACGATATCTTCTTAGAAAATCGACTTATCCAAATCACACTTTGCATTGCACCTGCCCCAGTGGTATAGAAACTGTATTCCCATTGAAAACGAATCCATGAAGTAGTTTTCAAGTTAAAGGTCAAACAAATCTAAGTTAAAAACATGAAATAAATCTTATTTATTCAGCAAATACACCTATCAAAATCAAACTTTGCACTGCACCTCTTCTATTAGTATGGAAACCGTTCCCTAAATTTGAAACAAATACATGAGGCAGTTTTCAAGTTATAGGTCGCAGAACTGTTTAAAGGAAAATAATTCCAATTAAAACAAGAACAATTGCTATTTTTTTTCACAGAAAATCCAAATATTAAAATCAAACTTTGCATTGCACCTCTCCTATTGGTATAGAAAGTGTTCACCAAGTTTTAAAAGAATCTATGTAGTAGTTTTCAAGTTATATGTCATGCAGAAAATGTCCTCGGAAGGATGGACGGAGATCCTTGGTATAATTACATACCACCACCCTTTTAGGTCGGGGGTTTAATAATCACCCCACCTGTATACTTAATCCTGTTTAATTGGCTTCCTCAGCATGTGTTCTCTGTCCACTATTACAACATTTGCCTTCTGTTTGTCATCACTTAACCTACTCATGTTAATCTCTCTCATGTACGCAATTGTTGTTACTGTCAACCCCCCAAGCACCATGTCTTGCTTGACAACAGTAGAAGGATCTATACAGAAACATCACTATTACAGAAAATAAAGAAGTTATTACACATAAATTGTGTCTATTTTGTTAGACACATTATTATGAAACCTAATCCCATTTCCTAATTTTCCATTTCCAAGTTAAGATTACCTTATTCAGTCAATAAGTAGTCTAGTTCACTATCAGTATCACACACACAAACTGGCTTGCCAAAAAAGATCAAGGCTCAAGAAATGTGATGTGAATAAAATATAATAGAAGCATTTATCAAAACAACTGCCCTTGTATAAATTTGATTGGAATTTTCTGTACAAACTGAGGTTTTATCAGTTTAATTAGCCAGTGAAATCTTGGGTGAAGGTGTTGTCAGCTGACAACATTCAAGCAGACCATGACATAAGTTAATAAGAATCATACTCTAAAATGGTGATACATTGGTATCTAAGTATAATATCACATATTAACACACTTCATCTGCTTACCTCATACCAGTCTGGGATGGCCTTCCTCGTAAAGAAACCCCCAGCAATACCACCAAGATTTGGAAGTACTATAGCAAACGCTGGACGAAGGTACTCAGACATCTGAAACAAATTTGTGTTTTTGCAGTTATAAAACTAACATGTTCCTATATCAACTACTTGTTATCTAAATATTACTTTCCGTGTTATTTCAGTGTGAACTAAACGCTAAAGCT
This sequence comes from Haliotis rufescens, assembly GCF_023055435.1. Classification (NCBI taxonomy): domain Eukaryota; kingdom Metazoa; phylum Mollusca; class Gastropoda; order Lepetellida; family Haliotidae; genus Haliotis; species Haliotis rufescens. Next base: position 3,631,139 of record NW_025964024.1, on the reverse strand, counting down.
GTGATATATTTATTGTGGTCCCAAGATAAACGCCAAATATATAAAAATGCTAAATTTGTGGTTCAACTCTAAAATGAATTAATTTAGAGGATTTTACAGCTTCTTCCTTTTCACAAGAACTGGTCGTTCTTTCGCATTCACGTTTGCGGATACCGGAGCTTTGACGACACAAATACGCACGCAAGCACGCAAGCACGCACGCAAGCAAGCACGCACACACGCACACCTCACCCTAACAGACAGACAACGCGTGACACAGTCGTCATCGCCAAGGGGAAGGTGAGACGACACTGACCTCGCCGCGAACTTGTGGATCACACTAACATCTACATCTTGACATTATCATGTGAACTTCTTTCTAGCAGGATAAACTTCCCAACAACCGTTACAGTTTTGAGGACTCAACAGTATCCACGAAGTGCACATATAGTATAAGACAAAGCTCACCTTATATAAGCGCTCTACCACATACACTTACACAACCCCAGGACGAAATATGCGGAATGATTGGGTTATGTAAAAGGCGGTCCGTTCTTATGGTTAGTACAAAATTTCGGAATCCATGATGATGAAGCGAAATGCATATTTGCTTAAAACCGAAAATTAAAGGTTTCACATAACATCAAGAATTAAATCTTGTCTCATCTAAGAGGCAGAGATGACATGGTGTCTGCAATAATGCATTGTCATTACAACGAGATATTTAATCGCCACCGAAAATAATACGTGTCGCATGCAACTTCGTTTGAGTGATTCGTCTTTTACAATAATTCTAATCAAACCCGGCACGAAATTTCAGATTCTTGAATTATACCTTTGCCCGTACCAATTCCATGTAAATCTACATACTTTGTTGATTAGACATATTCGTTATACCTATGTGTTTGTTTTGGATAATTTGGGGGAAGGGAAATACACACACATGCCATGCCCGGCATTTAGGCAACCAGAATGGTGACCTCTGACGTTACTAATTAAAGTTATAGAGTTATATAAGATATAGTTTCGATTATCTGATGATATTTAGCTTGTGAGTTCAATGCACCAAGATATGGAGTTGTCAAGGTCGGTGACTTGGTAATTGGGTGTCATCGTATCCCGAGGGCATTGCTCGCAATGTCAGTCACAGGATTGTCTGGTCAACACCCGATTATTTACAGGCCACTGTTATATGTGCGTGGTTAATTATTTAAACAACAAACTACCACTATAAACAAACAGAATACATTCAACATATGGGGCATAAGTTTAAATTTTGCAAAATATAAAAATGAAATAAACTTGCTGGAACTTTTAGCCAATGCGAAACAAATGTAACAAGCATGTCAAGTGCTGAATAAAACCTTAATTCTTCAACAGGCTGCTGCAGCATATGGTTCTATTTGTGCTGTATAATGTTCGGGTAATATATTCAACGTCCCAAAAAATAATTTGAAACATTTTGTCTTTTGACTGAGGTTATGTGAGACATTAATTGCATTTAATAACAGGATTTCCCAGTTTCCATCTCACAGTACAGAGTAATAAATGTCACAATTTTTAATACGCTTTCCCCATGTGGCAATATTATATAAACCTTTTCAAGCTAACTTTTTGACTACACTGTTCCTCATTCTATTAATATTCATTTTCATTTCCCAAAATAATAAGCTGCAATACAGATAGATTCTAGAAGATAGAACTGAATGTTTACCTGCACATCAAATCTTTCTAAAACAACCATTCGAATTGTTCAGAAAAACGTGTGAGCAATTTGAAAGGTGACTCGTGAAGATCCGGGGTAGAATAGGTCTTCAGCAATCCAGCCATGCTTGTCGTAATAGGCGACTAACGGTATCAGGGGGTCGGTTGATGCATGTCATTGTATCCCAATTTCGTGGATCGATGCTCATGATGTCAATCACTGGATTGTCTGGTCCAAAATCGATTGTTTACAGACCACAGTCATATAGATGGAATATTGCTGAGTGCGGCGTTAAAAAACAAACACACAAAACAAAGAAAAACGTGTATAAACCGCTTGAAACGGTCGTATAATATAGCAAAAAAGAAAAGAAAAGAAAATTAAAGGGGAGGTAACTCTCATAACTCTTACTGAAGCCATGGCGGACCAGACAAACAGTGCGACTTGTGAACACAATGACAGAGACTAAGGCCGCGTTGACTTCGTCAGGTAACCCACATTTATTGCAGACCAGTCTTGTTCCAGCATTGCTTCTTGTTGTAGTAGCCTACAGAAGTTATTGACGGTAACATTTATCCACAATTAGGAATGGATAATGATATATATTTCCCCCCAGTTTTCGCTCACCTGAAATATGAAATCAAATAAACTATAATTTGGGAAAAGTAGGTCATGAGACAATGATATAATTATTTTCACACCTTTACCTTAATGAATATAATTAATCAACATTATGGTTGTCGACAATACAACCTTTGAAGGATAAAAAGACCTGGGTAAATAAGCGTTAGAAATTGGCACGAGTCCTGCAGTGTTTGCAGACTGGCTACTGCCCAATAGTTGAGGTATCTTAAGGACTTGTAGACCTAGAAATATTTCATTTTTAACGGGTTTACTATATGTTATCATTGTAAGGACTAGCTAACTAAAAATGCTGGTTTCTACTGCTTGGCAAATACATATTTTAGATCAAGTCTTGAGTTTCACCAAAAATACATGTAGCCTGCAACCTCGGGGTATCACGGTACTTGTCATGTACGCTAAACGGAACAAAATGCACTCACTCACCTTTATTATTATTCGTGTTCTCTATATCAGGTATCATTTACTTTATCAAACAATGCATATTTTACTGATAAAAGTTCATTATTTACATCAGTAGCTCCGAGTAAAAGCAGGGCCTTGCGCTCTGTTTGACAAGGGAGAGAACTCCATCGTATCGCTGTACAGAGAAAAGTTGTGTTTGGAGGTCCGAATTGGACTAAAAGAGGACATAATTCTACCAACCACTTGGTATGATCATGCCAGACATCAGTGATTTGTCCAGACAAGTGCAAAGACAGCACAAGTAAAATTCTAAATGTGTTATCAGGAATAGGTATTCGTTGCATATTTACCGAAAAGTAAGAGAAAAATGATATTCTAATATTGTTTAGAAAAAAGATAGGATGACAATAATTTTTCACAAAATGGAAAAATGTTAAAAGTCAACAATAAATATATAGAAAGCACTCCTAGTATGCCCAAAGTATGTATTTATCATTTGGCTACTAGTGAAGAAAGTATTTCTAAGTTTGGCATTATGACCCTTATGATCTCCCAATAGATTCTGTGCACAGAGCGGGCAAAATGTGCGGACTACCTAACTTCCGTTACCTTATTAGTCGCCATGAATATGCAGATGATCTAGTTCAGGTCGATAGAGAAAGTTCACTTGGGGAACTGCGGGTTATATCGTTGGCCATTGATAGATGGGGGTAGGGCAATATTAAAAATGATGCCAGAAGTAAGTATCAACGCATTAATAACTCCTTACTTACAGCAGACGGAACATTCCGAGGAAATTGAAATTGTTTACGAAGTGAGAACTTCCTGGTTACTGATTTGCATTGTGGCTTGTCCCGCGTGAACTATCGGAAATCACACATGCCGCGATACGATGGATGCCGCGGTACCACGGGGTCCGAGTATACATGATGGATCGGATGCTAATCACAAGCACAGGCACTAATTACATGGGCCAATGGCCTATACTTTGTGAATAAATGATGATGAATTACATGTGAAAGTATCCCCAAAAGGCACATGCCATCATCACACTCAAGACACAGGTTCAGTTTCCAGCATGGGAACTGTTAGTCAATGAATACCATTCCTGGTGTCCACGGCCATATTGCTGATTATTACTGGAATGTTGCAAATCCAATTTCGATCACCTCGCCTCATCCTCTAGTCATGAAACAATAATTATGATATGGTGATAACGTACATTGTCATGTATATTTTTTTCATAATCTAGGGAAGTTGAGAGGGCCATCCTAGAATAAGCAGTCAGAGCATACAGCGTGCCAGTATGACAGCACGTCCTGTCCCCAAGGGGAGACAACCAGTGTCCCAGCAGTACCAGTTTGGCCCATGGACACTGACAAGCACAAAAAGCCACATACTGGAGTCGGAGGGACCTGAGAGAGAGAAGTAGGTGGAACCAGTTGTGGTTATATTTTATAATACTTTTTTCATTGATAACTGGGTGAGACACACAAAGTTTCCTCAGCCATGCTTAAGGAAATAATGTTATAATTGCAAAACCACATTGCAATTGTTTAGGTTTTATTTTGTCTTGAAATCATATTGTTTACACTTATGTTTTAAATTGTAAACTAAATATATCCCCCAAATGAATCAACAGTCAATCCTTTAATATAATTTTGGAAATATTGCTTCTTGAAGCTGTGCAATTAAAAACATCTTGATTTTTTCCCTGTGTTCATCAATCATGTCAATTACATCTTTGTCTGTAAGTGTGTGTAATCCCACTATTATCTGACACTGAGACGTTTGTCAACCACTTGATCTGAATCTCCACATCTCCACATGTACCCACCATGGACTGTTGAGCATCATGACTTCCTTTTACACAGTGATGGTGGGGTAGCCTAGTAGTTTAAAGTGTTTGCTCATCACGCCGAAGACCCAGGTTCGATTCCCGATGTGGGTACAATGTGTAAAGCCCACTTCTGGTGTCCCCTGCCTTGATATTGATGGAATATTGCTAAAAGTGGTGTAAAACTATAATCACAGCCATAGAAACTAATATGTTTGGTCCACTAGACCTTATAACAAAACCCTTGAAAATGGCAAATTTCTCCAAGTCTTTTTGATGCCTTAACTATGAGGCAGTTTGGCAAAGACTATAGTACTCATGGAAATGAAAAAAACTGTTTTGCTGGATTTAATAAACGACACACAGCATTACGTAGATGTAAATACGAAATAACAAAACAACTGGAAAAGTACTAGTCTGGATTTGCTAGTTTTATCTCAGTGCTCCATACAAAATGTACTTTACAGGAGGTTATTTGTAGGCACTTTCAACATTCAAAAATAAAACTAAGTCCAAATTGACATGGCAGAAACAGGCTATAGGCATTATGCCAATTAGCCTGGAAAAAAGTTATCAAAACAACAATAAAAATAACAGCTATGTTTATGTACATAATAATAATGACATGTAAGTTGTTGCTTGAGAAGGGAATATGTTACTTTTACGTTCTGATATTTTGACGATGATTCACTATCCCACAATGCCACTCACAAATCACTAACCACTCACAAATCACACGTACGTGGGTTTCAAGCACCTGTTTTCACCTGTCGTCAAGGTGTCATAGGTCATGGACATTCACCTTGATCTACTAACACCTGGTTATGCTCAGTATCACAATAGTCTGTTTTGTTCATATTTTTACACACTTTTACGTGTAAAAAGACATAAAAACCTTTGATACGCTGTATTTGTGCCAAGGCCCAATTAGTACTAATTGAGTTGTTTGAATATTTATATATTTTGTATATTAACTGCATTTATTTAAAATCTGAGATCGAAAAAACAGTTTTTTTTCATTTCTGTGAGTACTTTAGTGCCAGTTTCTATTGCTGTACTTACTCTGTCGTCATTTCCTTTCCACTTCTTTTCTGTGCTAGTTCCTTGCCAGTGTTTAACTGACAATTGCAAATTTGTTTCCAGGTTTGAGAGCCAGCTGGAGCTGCCACAGTTGCCGGAGATGGTATTTGCAGACAACACGCTCCACCTCCAGCATCAGGGAGGGTTTGGACTTGCCTTCACAGCCCTGGGGGCCCTCAAGCTAGTGGACGCACACCGAGACCCCCTGAAGGTGGCAGCTGCAGCAGAGTGGCAGAACGCACGGTGGGTGGAATTCTACACAAAGTCACATAAAGCAAGATATGCTGTTCAAAAGTACGTTAACTTTAAATTCCTTGTGTCAGAAACTGGAGGGTATTGGCCTGACCTTCGCATTGCAATTAACTGCAATAATGATTCATGTATTGCGATACATACCAGACTATATTGCATGCATTCTTTCACCTGACATTTATGAACCTGAATTAAAATAACCCGCCGTTTTGCTGAATATTGCTGTGGTCACAGCGCATGCCTAATATGCACATTATATCCGGAAGGCTGGTCACGAATAGTTTTGCCTTTTCGACCACAGGTATCAGTTGCTAATTTGTGAATTTCATAATTATTTCAATTCACTAAAGTAAACTTTGCCAACAAGATGAAAATATGCAATATATATCAATATTTTCGAAACATATTGTATTATTTAGTATAGTATTATTTCAATAGTGGTATACCGGTATACGACGAACCTACTAAATACTCTGGTGGACTTTGGTCTGCTAGCAACATAATCACATGATAATTATATTCTTCCCACATAAAGATGACAAGTTGTCTTACTAAGCCATGTTAATCACCATTCATTCTTCAGCATTGATGGTAAAAGTTTGTATGTATATCATGTATGTGTGGAAGAGAACAGCACCGTTCACTACTGACCCCATTGGCGGTCAGGTAGCCTAGTGGTTAAAGCGTTAGTTGGTCACGCCGAAGCCCCGGGTTCGATTCCCGACATGGGTACAATGTGTGAGGCCCATTTCTGATGTCCCCTGCAGTGATATTGCTGGAATATTGTTAAAAGCGGCGTAAAACCAAAGTCACTCACTCACTGACATTGGAAATTCTTTGTTTATCTCCAAAAGATCAGAATGTGAGCATATCAAGAATGTAGTAAAGCCGTTCGACTGGACCTACACCACGGGCTACAAGGGGGAGCTGGTTGCCGTGGACAAGCCCAGTCTCAAGGTCAGTGTTAGGGGGTGATTTCCAAAAGGTTTACCTAGAAATCGGTATGAACTGAACCAAATTATGAAATCCGTAAATGACCAAACAAGATCAATGAATAATTAACCAGGATTAGGTTTACTGTTACAAAAGGCCACAAATAAGTGGATCACTAAGTAGCGGGCCCTACAATATATGTCAGTGCACTAAGGCTGGGACGGGTAACTCGGCTACCCGGGTCGGGTGGGTACTGAGTAGGACCCGGGTCCCCACAGGACTACCCGGACCCGTGGTTAGTCACGTGATACATTGTTTAATGACAAAAAATACCTAGAACTCTATTGTTACACTACAAGTCACTAATGTTCGCATTTCTTTCTGACTATGCACCCATTCCTTCTGACTTTTCAGATGGTTTAATAAAGATATAACTTAAGTCAACTTCAGTGTATGCATGACCAGATCGTTTAATACATGTATCTAAATACGTTTTGCAAGTGCTGTGGTAAAACAATTCCCAATCGGACATTTTGTATCTCTTGAGACCTACAGTGGGTACCTGGGTAGGGTTGGGTAATAGGGGGTTGGGTACCCGGGTAGTAAATTTGGACTCGTCCCAGCCCTACAGTGCAATCATGAATGTCCAGAATGTTTCACAGTCTCAGTTCTTGAATCCAGAATAGCATTGGAAGCTGTCAGGAATTCAGTGCTTTCAGATAGGTGCCCAGTCCGCACCTGGCAACTAATACGATGCATGTCAGGTTGAAAAAGCCATCAAATTGCCTGTGTTGCTCTTGTACAGGTTTCTTTTAGAAACTTTCCCATCCCCAAAATGGTGAAGCCTGCCATGTTTGTCAACAGAACCAGGGGCGGTAACTCTAATTTACTCGACAGCACTCGACATTTTACTAGTGCTTCAATCATTCCCTGCCACTGACAGTCTGTAGAAATAAGTCATGTATGTGTTGTGAAGACAATGGAGAGAACGGGTCATCACCCAACTACATTCAAGTGTTGTTGAAACAATGTGACTGAAAATACAAAGGGTACACTACTACCTGTCTAATTAGGTGTGTACAGTGTTCGGAAGGAGGTGAAATGCTCAGGTGTTTACCATGTTTAGACACCATGAGTTTAATCCATCTAGTCCACAGACTACCTATGTTTGTGGATGAAGCAACTAGTTCATCCTGATGTCTCTTGTCTGGGGCTAATGTCCGGGTCTATCCCTGCTGACAGTAGTTGGTGGAAGGTGTCGATGAGCAGCATGTCTCACTTCCCTCTTCACTGTGTTAGGGAATATTGTGCAGAAAATTAGTAGTCAGTTGTAGCCCCCACTAGAACTGGCCTGTAAAGACTATGTCCATGGTATTGTGGATAGAGTGCCTGTCTGGAAAGGTGAGACGTTTGATCCCCAGGTCTGTCGTACCAAAATGACAGCCTCCATGATCCCCGGCCACGTCATAATGTTAAAATATGATTCTTGTTGTTACCCTGTCTGGCGCTAGGCATTAAGGGAATAAAACAAGAATATTTTCATGTTAAACTGCAGCATGATATCTCAGTGGGTTTGCACTATAAAATTGGCATAAGTCTGGACTGGTACAAGCAGACACACACACATGTGCATGTATGTCATTATAAAAGTGCAATAATCTTGAATGCAACGTTAAACCCCATTTCACCTCACCTCATACCAAGAGATGATGTAAGATGGTACTCATTGTTACCTTTCCTGGTGCTTGACATTAAGGGGAGAGAACAAAGACTGGCAGATTCAGAGTCTGTATACCATGTCTGATCGGAGTATCCATGTTAAACTGCCACATGGTATCTCCGTGGGTTTGCATTATGAAACCTACTAGTCCAGACTAGTACAAGCAAACACACATGCACACTTCGTGATATAGGATCTGTGAAGATCCGGGGTAGAATAGGTCTTCAGCAACCCATGCTTGCTGTAAAAGGGGACTATGTTGTCGTAAGAGGCGACTAACAGAATCAGGTGGTCAGGCTCGCTGACTTGGCTGAAGCATGTCATCTATCCCAATTGCGTGGATGGATGCTCATGATGTCAATCACTGGATTGTCTGTTCCAGACTTGATTATTTACAAACCGCCGTCATATAGCTGGAATATTGCTGAGTGCGGCGTAAAACAACAAACCAACCAACCAATATAAGTGCAATAAATCTTGAACGTGATGTAAACCCCTTTTCCCTCACGTTACCTCTAGGCCCTTAGCATTGTAAACTTTACAATCTTATAAGGTATATGCTTTTTATGCATGTACCCATGTAACGTGGCAAATTTATCATATTTATATGATTTATGGTGACATGTTTATGTCAGACTATTGGTTAGCCTACAGGGCACAGCGTGATGCCTGCACCTGAGCATCTTCTCTGTCATGTTAATCCTGTAACCTAGAAATAAGCAAGGGAGGATTCTCTTTCCAATATGCCAGTGGCTTGTTTTACCACTAACTGGCCCTGCTGGTAGAAGATTGTGTTTGTCTGGATGTGTGTGAGATCTTCCCGTGTTGTCCTTGCAGGCCACAGCCACCTCAGAGAGAATAGACTTGGAGAAGCTCAAAGTACGGGAGAAGATAATGTTTTACGATGATGTCCTCCTCTTCGAGGATGAGTTGTCAGACAACGGCTCCTCCATTCTCAGTGTCAAAATTGTAGGTTTGAGGTTCTTATTTCTGCTGTGAATGTCGTTCTGTTCAACAGGGCTGTGTGTTCCCTGGAAGTGGCATTGCTGTATGTTGCCATTAACAAACTGCTATGTTAACATTCAATTTCTTAATTTTTTAAGACCAAGATAGCTTATGACATTGGCTTTTTACCTTTTTGGGAAAATCTCGTCATGAGGCTCGGCCATGGTAACCATAGTTATTTTTAATCAAGGGAGGTAACTGTGACAAATAGCAGTAAGTGCTGGAGATATTATTCGTCTGAGATTAGCTGTACCACTGCAAGGAAATTTTTTATATTTGTATTATTATTGATAACCATGGTTTTCTTTAATATCATATGTGATGGGATGTGAGTCTTGTGATGCTGCTGAATATGTTCTGCTACATTTAGCAAATGGTCAAAATGTTGCGTTGTGGGACTATCATTTATGATGACAAATATTGTGATTCTTTTGTGATAAAAAGTGATATTACAAGATTTGCAATAACAACATGTATCTTTGAATTTTATGTTTATAAGAATAATAAGTAAACACATAGTGGTTGAAACATGTTGAAATGAATCCGGGTATCGGAAGTGTATTGAATATGGTGTTGGAACAGCTTGGCAACACAAGACTTGTTGTCAGGTTATTAAGCGCACCTAGATAAAAGCCGGGAGTTGTGCCGACATGTAGCCTACCAGCCCTAGCTACACGTGCGATTCTCCTCCCACAGTCACTCACTCTTTACATGTATATGCTTTACACATGTTTCTGTTCAGTTTGAAAGTCTGAAGCATGTGTTATTGAAAATACTAGTATGATTACCAGCTTTAGAATTGTCAATGAAAAGTGTTCAGTGCATTTGTCATATTCGTTATCTTACTCTTTGAATTGTGTGATGTTCATTGTCTCTTTTCACTCAGCAGTGAATGGGTACCCGGTAGGATGATATGGTAATGTGACTGTTAAACTTCTCGCATCTCACAGGCTGATTGAGCTGTTTACTCCTCAGTGGAGGATGAAAAATTGTGTGCGCACTGATCTATTGACCAGGGTAATAATAAAGCAAAGCTTCGAACATACATCTCTGTTCACTCAGCAGTGAATGGGTATCCGGTAGGATATGGTAATGTTACTGTTAAACTTGCAAATGGACAAGGGGACTATAATTATTGTTAAAGAGAAAAAGGATGTGTTTTACAAGAGGTTATTGCAGTGATCATGGCCCAGTGACTTGTGTTTCAGCGTGTCATGCCAAGCAGTTTCTTCGTGCTGTTGCGGTTCTTCATGAGAGTGGACAATGTGATGATCCGGATCAATGATACACGGATATACCATGAGGTAAGCCGAGTCTCACCTTGACAGATCTTTGAAGTCCTTCATGCAAATGCAAAGCAATTATACGTGCTTATGCTTCTTGGCATACAAGAAGTTAACGCTATACCTATTTACCCATTTCTATTGAATAATAAGTCACAGGCTTATTAGAGAAGACGAATAAATTTTAGTTGTAGAGTCAGGTACTCTCCTAGCTCTCATCCTGCTCCAAGGTCTGGTCCAGACTCGATTATTTACAGGCTGCTATTATAAAGCTGGCATACTGCTGACTGCTACGGCGTTTAGTCAGTTCATTTCGAAAGCCCCTGTTAGAGCAGGGCCCCTGCAACTTATGCTGGTTATGAGAGGCGACATGATGGATCTGGTTGGGTGACTTGGTTGATGGGATGTCATGCCCCGATGGCATGGGTTGTTGCTCACAATATCAATCACTTGATTGTGTGATACAGACCAAATATTTACAGGCCACAGCCTGGAATATTGCTGAGTGTGGCGTTAAACACACACACATGCTTAGTTCGAACATTTCAAGAAATCTCTGTGCCAGTGTGTGATGTTTTGTATGAAGACAGTTATGTGTTGTCCGTCTCCATATGTCATGTCATTGTCCACAGGGAGGTCAGAACTACATCCTTCGAGAGTTCACAAGCAAGGATGACAAAGTTGAAAACCTCAAGGTACGTTCATATTAAGCATTGTTTTCTTGACAAGTTGTCTCCCTTTGATCAGTCCCTCTGGGCACTGGGCTGATCGCTTTTGTTGAAGGACCCTTGACAATTAACAGTCAGATTTAATGTCGGGACTATGTTTATTATGTCATTAAGTGTGGAGATTCTTAATGACATACATGTTCTGATTAACATGCTGTACAGAGTAATGTCCCTTTGGTATGCAAGAATCCTATGATCTCGGGTTTTGATTGGGCTGCGATTGTGTTTCTAGGTTTGTCAGCACCATACCTGCGCTCTTGATTTTGACCAAAGTGGTAAACAACCCACCCAAGCCCTACCACTCACTCACTGCCATCACATCTTGTGTTTCCACACCATACCCGTGCTCGTGGGTTTCACCGAAGTGGTAATCGTCTGAGACCTGCATCACTTCGGGCTTTCCTCCCACTTTAAGCTGACACGCCGCCATATAACTGTAATACTGTTAAAAGCGGCTTTAATCCCAACTCACTCACTCACTCACTCACTCACTCACTCACTCACTCACTCACTCACTCTTGTGTTTCCGCAGGTCAGCAAGCACCTGTTCACAGATCCCAATGAAATCAACAAGCACCTGTCATTGAGGGCAGAAACATTCGAGAGGTTGGAATTCCCAGAGGAAGTGACGGCATGCGAGCCAGACTCCACAGTTGATACTACATGACGATGAACTGTCTGCGCCATTGTTGTGTGTGTGTGTGTGTCACATGTATATATATATATATATATATGTGTATGTATATGGAATAGAAATCTTCAAATCTTTGTTTTGCCGCGTTAGTGTTTCTTTCTTGAACATGCTGAATGTTTCATTTTTATAACCTACATACTTTTTCCATAAAATGGAAAGTAAACTTGATGATGTATTCCATGGATGAATCTGTCACAGGTGATTAGATATTTCAAAGTGTTAGGCTTACTTCAGATAATACATCTGTGTGTATGGTATCCCTTCATCTTCACATATGATGCAAAGATGTCATCCATACAGCTGTGTTTTTGTATGCAAAGTAAGTTTATTGACAACTATTGCTATGGGTTTTGCATCTCTTTCCAAACTTCTACCTACTTTTTATCCAACTGCCCCCCGCCCAAACAAAGTTTTGCAGGGGGATATAGAAACAGGCTCCGTCTTTCTAGAGCATAAATCATAAAGCATTCCATGTTTCTTCATGAAACTTGGTATGCACAGACATGCATAGAACTGGTACCTTTTGCTATTCAGGAATTTTTTTCATTATATTTTTTGCATTTCCAGGGCTATAAGTTGAAATAGGTTCATATAAATCTAAGGAAAATAGCTCATACACTGTTAATATGTCTTTGTGAGACTTTGTATACACATATTAGGCACATGCTAAATTGGTGCCTTTTGCTATGCATGTGTTTTTCAAGTTTTTATAGTTTACATTTCTAAGGCAATAACAAGTTGGAATGAGGGATTCATTTCGCAGAGCATAACTCATCAACCATTCAGTATATTTATGAATTTTGTATATCAAATATCATACATCATTCCACCCAGGTTAAATTAGGACCACAGCAACCAGTGTTGTTTTGAGAGACAGGCGAGCTGGCTTGGTGAGCTGGCTTGGTGAGCTGGCCTGGTGAGCTGGTTGAGTGTGTGCCGTCACACCCTGCCAGAATGGGATGTTCCTCATGCAGGGTATATTCAAAAACAAGCAAACAAAGCATCATCTTTTCTTTTTAGCAATCTAGTTGTGGGGGAGCGGTCGGGTAGCCTAGTGGTTAAATTGTTCGCTTGTCACACCAAGGCCCTTGTTCGATTCCCGACATGGGTACAATGTGTGAAGCCCATTTCTGGTGCCCCCAGCTATGATATTGCTGGAATATTGCTAAAAGCGGCATAAATCAAACTCACTCACTTACTATTTTGTTATGGAGTTTTGAAAATATTATATGCAACATATGCTATGATAATTAAAAGGTCAAAATTAATAAATATTTCAGACCCTTGGAAGGGATTGAAAGCATTAAAGAATAGAAGGATTCATTTGGCCAAGTCAACATTTTATGATGTCAGTTGTACTCGCAAAACTTTGTATTAACATTGTGTTATTAATGATATGCTTTTTGTGATGTTACGCACATAGCTAAAAGGGTGAGGGATATCAATGACTTTGTCTTCTTGTTTACATTTATCCATTTAAACTCACTCACCCACTCTGATTGGTTGACTGACAGAGTACATGGAATCAGACAATGAATCAAGGCTGAAAAAAATAATAGTCTTAGTTCTCAGGCACTGCCCGCGTCATCAGTGAGCCTGCCGCACGTTTTGTTTTTATTTCCATTTAAAAAAAAATCCTAATACTTAAAACCAAACACACAGTTAACTCCCTTTAGATGCCCTATGCTTTACTCTGCATCCTGTGTTGTGGTAATGGCGGCAATAGGAGTTTGAATGCTTGTTTATGTAGGGAGGGCCTTTCCTAGGTTGATGGTACACTGTTTATTTGGTTACATACTAGTTTGAACAAGCAAAAAAACAAACAAGTGCCCACTTGCACTATATTTTCAAAAGTCATTGCCTGAGAACCAATTCTTTTATTTTTTAAAGCCTAAAGTATTGTTCATTACCTGACCTATTTCTTTCAACCACATGGGACACAGGTGGCAACGGAATTCACTGTGCAGAGTTACATCCCTTGGGCGTGCCAGGAAGCTACACTCATGGGTTTGAATCGAAGACTTGACCTGATTATTATATAGTTTTGTCAGCACCATATCTGTGCTGTGTCTTTAGCTTTTCTCCCACATCAAGCTGACATGCCCCGATATAACTGAAATACTGTTCAAAGTGGCGCTAAACCAAACTGACTTTAGCCACATGCTGCTTGCTGGTAATGTACTCTGAAAGGGTCTGGAGCTTTTTTGGAATAAATCACACAATCATACAGGCAGTTATATGTTGTTTATTTACAAAAAGTTGTAAAATTGTTATCGCACACTAAAGTTTTGAGACAGCACACTCACATGAAGGTATACGAGGACAGGTAGAGTTTCTGTGTAGATATATCTGTACATATTGCTAAATAATACAAGAAATAATAATAATTATAATAATACTGTTGGAGGTACACAGATTTGGCCCTCTTGAACTTCCACTGAATGTGTCAGAATAGTTTCTCACTGCACATTACATTAGGCTACTAAGCAAATTTGAGGCTAATCAATACATCAATAAGTGTTTTCCCAAAATATCCAAACTATCCACAGTTCGCTAACGAACTCTTTCACACATTTTTAATCTCATCATACAATTATTGCATTCTGAATAGACAGATATTCCTAAAATAAATTGTATATGTAATCTGTATTATAATAATAATGCTGAACAAAATAAATTTCACTCCAACTTTGGTTTGTACATTCAAATGCATTGGGGGGTTTAAAGCTAAGAAACAAGGCATAGTGTCTTCATCAGAAGAAGAAAATCTCAAAGGTCGTAGCAATCACATCATTTGTAAATGAAATAAAAAACTTATGATATGTCAACTTTTAGAAATAAAGTTTCTGAAACTTAACATCATCATCATATATGACAGTTCAATAAATGAGACATTTCACCCCAAAGAACCCATCACAAATCATCTTTGAGAACTCGTTTTGGTTATACATTCCAGGCAGTCTTCGAGTGCTGCAGTATTGCGTACTTTAATGCTCCAGTTGTGACAGATACGCCATTTCCCAGAACTGTGATCTTTGTTTAGTTGAAGTATAGTATAGTATATCGGGAATATGTATGTCAAAGGATTTCATCGCAGTTTCTGGCAGTGGGAATAAATTCCCTCTTTTAATGGATCCTATGTATACTGAAACACAATGGGAACTTTTGTTGATTCACGAGACACACTACTCCACTTTTGATAGGGATGTTAGTGTCTTTCCGTGATACACAAAACAGATTCTCACAATATGTCCAGTGTATATTTAAATCTATCTGACATACCGTATTCGACATAATAAGCGCCCAGGGCGCTCTCAAAATTAGAAATAGGGGGCTCTTATAAAAATATCATTTTGGTGAAAAAAACAGAGTTGAAAGAAATTTTGTGGTTTATGATGACAGCCTGAAATGTTTATGTACGACAAATATATTTTTCCAGAATTTAATTGCCCAAAATTAAGGGTGCATATAACACACGAGTGCGTATTATACGCGAATAAATAAGTCTTGTGTACATTGATCAAACGGAAGGGGTGCTAATTGGGATTGTTCACTAGCCAATGTATTAGCAAATATCGCCCAGGGCGCTTATTAGAGCAGGGTGCTTATTACGTCCAATACGGTAACCGATTATCTCTATCAAAAGTTGAGAACTAATTTTATCATCTGATTATCTTTTTTTTTTTCCTGTGGCAAATTGATAGAAATAAATAATTTGCAAAATGATACCAGAGTGTCAGGTATTGGTCATATGACACTGGTAACCATAGCAACAAAAACCATAAACAATGCTCACCAACATTTTAAAACTTTTCTTAATTGTTTTATCTCCACACTGAACAATTGGGAACCTGATGTCAATTACGGTATGATTTTGTTTTTAGCATATTGAGAACATTCAAGTATTTTCACAGCATTTCGATGTTCAACTGTGGTCCAATCTCATTAAAATCAGATCTTAGTTTTCGCTACCGCTTAACATAAATCTGAGGACATCCCATTACGGGTCACGTCAGAACGACCTTTCGCGAATTTTGACCAACCAATGAAATGACCGACAAGAAATCAACATTAGCCAATCAGAAGGCAGCTGTCTTGAGCTTTACGACACTAGTTTCAAACTGGTGACTATGCTTCGAAACATATTTTGACGTATTCTCGATTAAAATAAATTAAAACTGATAAGAAGAATATTCTGGAATGGCTTATAGATGGCCTAGATTGTATGGATATAATCATAAAACCTGTAACTGTCGTTAGGAATACTCCGTGTTAAATATTTCGCGGTTGCATGATTAGAAAACACATTCCGACTGTAACTTTCATGATCTGGTAAGCGACGCTCTGATTAGTTGGATGAAAGGTCGTTCTGACGTGACCCTTAATTGGATGTCCTCAGATCTTTGTTTAGCAACAGCGAGAACTAAGATCTGATTTTAATGAGATTGACTGTGGTCCAAAAGGAGTAGTAGCACTGGGAGACTTCCTTTGATTGGCTGTTGATCTTCACTTCCTGAGCCAGGGGAACTTGACAATCCTGGACCCGTCCGGCCACATGTACCTAGTCTGGTACTCGGTGGAGCTGGGGTAGAACTGCTTGATGCCCAGGGGTCGACCGTAGATGGACAAGTCCGGCTTGGGGTTGATGGTGAAGTGACTGGTCGGCAGATCCATGGGGGGCCTGGTGTACTGGCACATGTATTCCGTGTCCCCGGGGAAGTGAGTGTTGATACCCGCCTGTTCCTGTACGGACATGGTGCTGGGGGGCTTTGACACGAGGGTGGCTGACTGGGCCCTCGGGCTGGGCATTCCAGCCTCGGCTAGCCGAGCATTGAGGGCGTTCATTGACTTCACGTCAGCCATCACGGTGCTGGGTCTGAGGTTTCCCTTGATGGTATTAGTGGTGCCTCGTGGATAGAGGCTATCGATCGTGCGGTAACCTTGAAGAATGGAGATTGACATTACTGTACTATGTTCCAACTATGTTAATCATTCAAATTGCAGACCAATATGAATTGGACATCAGCTTTGTGGTGAAGAGGGTACTGATTCTACCATGACATTGAAGGATGATTTAGTTTGATTGGTTAAGCTTACTAAATTTTAAATGGTTATTGAGCGATAACCACTTCTGACTGGATCACTGCACCGACATTTTTTCATAAAAAATGCATTTTAGTCATAGTAGAATGGAGATAAACCTCTTCTGTTTTTACATTCTGAGGTTGCCAACAGGTTTGGTTTATATAATATACAGCAGAGTTTAATCAACCATGAACCCCAAAAACATTTAAAACAGAATAGGTCCATCTCCTAATTATTAGGGGTGGTCAGGTAGCCTAGTGGTTAAAGCGTTTGCTCGTCACGCCGAAGACCCAGGTTCGATTCCCGACATGGGTACAATGTGTGAAGCCAATATCTGGTGTCCCCTGCCGTGATATTGCTGGAATATGGCTAAAAGCGGCGTAAAACCATACTCACTCACTCACTCCTAATTATTAGGGGATTTAATTATTCAATTAATATGGATGTTGACACAACAAAGCCAAGGGAAAATGTGATTCCTTATGGTTAGAACAAAAGCCTTTCCTTGTCAGGTCTTGGTATAAGCATACACGCCATTCACTATCTCCGACATTTGTACTCACCCCTGAGAGTGGAGGAAGCCGGCCAATCAGAACCAAACGAGACTTTCTTCCCCATGGCGCCGTACGACTGGGCCGTCTGCTCCCCATATCTCAACTTCTGCTCCATGCTTGGGGCACCGATAGCTGGAAAGGAAAATAGGACACTGAAGTCTGTGAACTGTGATGGCCTTTATTATGTGGATTACTCTCTGCTGTGTGCTTATCAGAGGATGCCAACCCCATTTTGGTATGCTGGATGCCAAGCCCTTTTGTGTGGTAACCCGGATGTCTCGGTGCAGTGCGCTGGATGCCATGGATGTTGTTCTGTACACAGAATGCCAATATTTCAGTGTTGTAATTTATTTTTCGTCTCTTTGTCTTGCAAAGAGGGTAAAATCAGTAAAATATTTTATGAAGGCACATGGTCATTCTATGTAAACATCCCAGTCTAATTTACTTGTACCTGCTGTGTTCACTGATGTGACCCAAGAGTTCTTAAATTGGATGTCAAAACAAATTAAGCGGTATTCTGGATGCAGCCCTCTTGGTTATTTTATTCCTTAGGAGCCATCTGGCTCCTGCTTGAAAAAAACAGGGGCCAACATGGTTTTCTTGGAGCCAACACAACAGTTTAAACTTAAACGTTTCAGGGTCAGATGAGAGGTAATAATGACAATTGTTAAGGCTTCTAAAAGGTGAAATTTATTCAATTAAATTTTTGGACGTTTTGGTACTTGGTCCAGTTTACTAGCTTAGATCGAGATTTGTTAACTAAAATCGGACTGCCATTTGTTAACTATTGCTTATGGGGTTTGTGTGTTTTAAGCAGGAGAGATAGTGCAGCGGTATAAGCTTTGGCTCATGCCGAAAACCAAGGTTTGATTCTGTTCCTGAATGCGTGACAACTTACTTGTGTGTGATCGTGTGAGACCTCCAGGCCTTCCTGCCCACATGGTGGGGTCGGGTTCTCTGGCTGTGCGGGTGAGGTTGTTGCGGTATCCGGTGAAGCGGTCAGTGACGCCAATGTGGTCACCAAACTGCCGGATCCTGTCAGCAGCGGTCAGTGTGTATGGCATCATGTCCTACAGATATAGAATAGGGTGTTTGGTTTAACGCCACTTTGAACAGTATTTCTGTTACAGTTTTATCACGGCATGTCAGCTTGGTGTGGGAGGAAGCGATGCAGGTCTCAGACGTTTACCACTTTGGTGAACCCACGAGCACAGGTATGGTGCTGACAAACCTGGACACATAATTGGGGCGAACCGGGATTCGAACCCACAATGGCACACCCATGGGATGCAATTTGGGCGTCTTAGATGGGGCTGTACAGGACCATTATATTTCTTGTCAAGAATTTGGTATTGTTACCATGTGTCCCTCGGAATGCACTACAATGTTTTCCTGCATCCATTCATTGCATTTGTAGGGGGTGGTCGGGTAGCCTAGTGATTAAAGAGTTGCTCGTCACGCCGAAGGCCCGGGTTCGATTCCCCTTATGGGTACATGGGTGAAGCCCATTTCTGGTGTCCCCCTGCCGGTATATTACTGGAATGTTGCTAAAAGCCCAGTAAAACCATACTCACTCGCTCTCGACATTTGTGTGTAGTGTACGCACAGTTCTGCATTGTGTAAACCCTGGTACATAGTAGGGCTGGGACGAGTCCAAATCTATTACCCGGGTACCCACCCCCCTATTACCCGACCCTACCCGGGTACCCACTGTAAGACTCAGGAGATGTCTCAAGATGTCCGATGGGGAACATTTTTAGAATAGCCCTGGCAAAACGTATTTAGATACATGTATTAAACAACCTGGTCATTCATACACTGAAGTTGAATTAAGTTATATCTTTATTCAACCATATGAAAAATCGAAAGGAATGGGTGCATAGTCAGAAAGAAATGCAAACATTAGTGACTTGTAGTGTAACCATAGAGTTCTTGATAATTTTTGTCAATAAACAATATATCACGTGATTAACCACGGGTCCGGGTAGTCCTGTGGGTACCCGGGTCCTATTCAGTACCCACCCAACCCTGGTACCCGAGTTACCCGTCCCAGCCCTGGTAAATAGTTCTGTCAGTTGTACTAGGCCAGCAGTTTGAAGTACTCAAAGCTATGTTACACTTTGCTACAATGGCCACAAGTCAATGTCAAGGTCCTGAGTTACCCAATGTGGAACATGGCCCTGCTCGTGTTTGTGTTATAATGTATAGTTATCTCCCTTTGATTATGTAAGCATGAGGTGAGGTGAAATTAGGTTTAACATCGAGTCCAAGATTATTGCACTTTTATAGCGACGTGCATGCACGTGTGTGTGTCTGCTTGTAATAATCCGGATTGATGCCGATTTATTGCGCTAGTTCACTGAAATTTAGCAGTTTAACATGAATACCCAACTCAGACACAGTATACTGACTCCGAGCCAACCAGTCCTTGTTCTTGCCCCTTAATGCCGAGCGCCAGACAGGGTAACAACAAGTACCATCTTTAAACGTCTTTAGATATGACTCGCCCGGGGATCGAACCCCAGACCTTCCGCTCTCCAGGCGGGCACTCTACCACTAGACCACAGAGGCGGTCATGTAAGCATGAGGTTCTAGGTACCTATTAAGTATTATGACCTGCAAATTCCATCAGTAACCTTTGATTTATTGCACTACCATACTCCTCATTCATATACCTTTGTGTTAACTTCAAGTAGTATGTTACGGTTTTACGTTGTGTTTATTGACATGAAAGTATGTTCTTTCATTTAATATAATTATAATTTGATTCGTCAATAAAATTAGTATTAGCTTAATCTTATTTTCAACTTACTAACCTCCTTTAAAACAATATCCCGAAACAAGAAATAAAAGTATGACGAACCTTTTGTGAATTCCTGAGGTTTGTGACAGCCCACTGATGCATCTCTCGGATCTCGTTCTCCTGCTTCTCGGCCATCCTGCTGCCCTCCATCTGGTTCTTGTAGTTGTAGAGGATGCCGGACACTCGGCCCACCACTGATGTCGCATCTAGAATATACAGTATGTTATACCACTGACATCACATCTAGGAAATACAGTGTGTTATACCACTGACATCACATTTAGGAAATACAGTAAGTTATACCACTGACATCACATCTAGGAAATACAGTAAGTTATACCACTGACATCACATCTAGGAAATACAGTAAGTTATACCACTGACATCACATCTAGGAAATACAGTAAGTTATACCACTGACATCACATCTAGGAAATACAGTAAGTTATACCACTGACATCACATCTAGAACATATAGTATGTTATACCACTGACATCACATTTAGGAAATACAGTAAGTTATACCACTGACATCACATCTAGGAAATACAGTAAGTTATACCACTGACATCACATCTAGGAAATACAGTAAGTTATACCACCAACATCACATCTAGAACATATAGTATGTTATACCACTGACATCACATCTAGGAAATACAGTAAGTTATACCACTGACATCACATCTAGGAAATACAGTAAGTTATACCACCAACATCACATCTAGAACATATAGTATGTTATACCACTGACATCACATCTAGGAAATACAGTAAGTTATACCACTGACATCACATCTAGGAAATACAGTGTGTTATACCACTGACATCACATCTAGGAAATACAGTAAGTTATACCACTGACATCACATCTAGGAAATACAGTAAGTTATACCACTGACATCACATCTAGGAAATACAGTAAGTTATACCACTGACATCACATCTAGGACATACAGTATGTTATACCACTGACATCACATCTAGGAAATACAGTGTGTTATACCACTGACATCACATCTAGGAAATACAGTAAGTTATACCACTGACATCACATCTAGGAAATACAGTAAGTTATACCACTGACATCACATCTAGGAAATACAGTAAGTTATACCACTGACATCACATCTAGGAAATACAGTAAGTTATACCACTGACATCACATCTAGGAAATACAATAAGTTATACCACTGACATCACATCTAGGAAATACAATAAGTTATACCACTGACAACACATCTAGGAAATACATCACTTCATACCACTGACATGCAGCATGTTATAGATACATCAAATAATATTTGACACCACCATGTGTCTGTTTCTCTATTAAAACAATACTTATACCTAGAGCTAAAGAGTTGTAATAAATGAATGTCAATGATATCAAGAGTTGAAATACAACTGACTGTCTCCACGGTCTAGTGGATAGAGCATCTGCCTGGACAACAGAAGGTCGGGGTTTCAATCCCTGGGCTCTGTTCCACAAAGCGATCGTAGCGCTAAGACGATCGTAACTCCCATACTTTAACATAGACTCTTAGCACTAAGATCGCTTTGTGGAACGGGGCCCTAAACCAAAATGCGTCAGAAGATGATACTTGTTGTTACCCTGCCTGGTGTTTGGCATTAAAAGGGGTAAAATATGTAAGGACTGGCCAGCTCAGAATCAGTATACTGTGTTTGAGTTTGGTATTCATGTTAAAAATGCGATGTGGTATGTCAGTGGCCTAGCACTAGTATAAACTCAAGGACTAGCTAGTTTGTGTGTTATTCTATAATGCCGCACTCAGCAATAGTCCAGCTATATGACGGCGGTTGTCAGGACTAGTACAAGCACGAGCGTAGACACACACACACACACACACACACACACACACACTCACGTCGCCATGTAAGTGCACGTCACCCCAACAAAAACAACTGTCATTTAACAATATTTGTGAAAAATGTAGGAAAATAATTTATGACATATAAAATATTCTGAAAACTGTAATAAGAGCACCGGAGAAGCAAGGACTTACCAGGAACCGTAGTTGTGGCCATGGCGCCCTTGCTGCCCCGCCACTCTGGGGAGGTTGAGAGGAGCCTGTCATCTAACTTCATGTGATTGAGGCCATTCGTGACAGCTGTCAGTTCCCGTGCGATCTCCTCATTGCAGTAATACTTTCCGCTCTGTAAAATTTCACCGATGTCTTTCTTTGCCGTCTGAATGGCGCTAGAGAGACCTCCACTCGCATACATCTTCGTCTACAGTGATTTCAGTCTGAGAACCCTGCCAAACTTTCTCAAGTTGCTTCCCTAGCGACATACACGTTTCGTCGCTAGCAACGGGAATTGTCAACAAGCAGGTGCGCGCAAGAGTTTCCAAAGGGAGTTCACTCTGAATATAAACATAACGGCACTCGGGTCTAATCGGGCTATGTTATTCCGCTAACAGATCAATACCCACACTGGCATGTAAGGGATTGGGGTGATCCGATTGACCATAACGGTCGCTCTAAGCTCTGATTATTTTGAATAGCCGTACATAACATTTATAGCTGACCCGTATATGTTCGATCTGTCGCAATGATTGAAGTACACAAGTGGGGTACGTTTTTGTTTAATTATACCTTGCCGTTTGTTCTTGAAATTGTAAAAAAAACTTTTATTTTAGATATATTATTTTATGTTCACTTGAATCAGTTATGTAAACCTTCAAATGGAATTACACCGTGTTGCTAGTTTTTAATTAAAACAATAATTAATTCATTTCTCCAGTATTAAACTGTCATTAAACATTTTATTACCTAAACTTAAAATTTTATTCACAAACCGCCAGAAAAGAGCTCAGTTTATTATAACTGCGTACTGTCTGAGCCCAAAATAGATACAGGGACTATGTAACCACAACTGGCCTACCCCCTTTAGAACTACAGTAATTCTTACAGTGATCACTTTTGAATTAATATAAGAAATTAAATATATTGATCAAATAATTCAAATTAAATAAATTAAAAGTCAACGACTCCTGCTAAATCGTATTCAGTCCCCTGTGAAGTTTATTAAATAGTTTAATGACACATTTAGAAGCTAGAAGTTTTGTGAGAGACATCTCTTTTCGAACACTGCTTCTAGACAAACATGTTTTCTCAGGGAGGAGCTGAGCATGTTTTTATTTCACAACCAAACTGTTTTCAGGGCGTCCATCAAACAGTTTTTTATTTGAAGACCTGACGCCACCTTATTTTATTCAGTTCTTCTGGATTAGATTACTTTCTAAACAAAATTTGTACCTTTGCTTAGCTCAGTTGTCATATTAGGCAAGCTGATTAATACTAAAAGGTTAATTCAAACAAACATCGAACATGTTTAATTTATGAAAACCTGGCGTTTCCAATAGTACTTGAACACATTTTTTGTCCAAACAAAACATTCACCTGGCTTTGTTTAGTTAAAATGGTCATATATCAGGCAAGATTATGAATAATGAAATGTTAATTCATACAACCCAAGACGGAGTACTACCTTCCACCTCTTACTGCACGAATTCAAAACGCAGAAGACACTGGTGTCTCTGTCGTCTCAGGCGCAGCAATTCTCTGTGCAGAGTTTCTTTCCTTAGGCTAGCGGGGCCACGGGTGTCCCAGTCATCTAAGGCTGTGCAGAGTTTCTTTCCTTAGGCTAGCAGAAACCTATGATTTGTTTGTGTGTTTGTCTGTTGTTTAACACCACAATCAGCAATATTCAAGCTATGTGACGGCGGTCTGTAAATAATCGAGTCTGGACCAGACAATCCAATGATTGACATCATGAGCATCGATTCACGCAATTGGGATACGATGACATGCATCAACCAAGTCAGCGAGCCTGACCACCCGATCCCGTTAGTCGCCTCTTATAACCATCTTCTCGAGGCAAGAGCGTCCACTAGCCTTTTTATCAAAGTCTTGTTTCAGTTGTAGAAACTAGGCTTTGATACAGGCTAGTGGACACGCTTGCCTCGAGAAGATGTCTTACGACAAGCATAGTTGCTTTTACCGCAAACCCGGATCTCCACGGACAAGAAACCCATGATCAAGGGTTCGTTTGGTACGTCTCTCTCACCCAAGAGAATAAATTAAAAAGGAATGCAAATCAAGTCTGGAATGATTTGGCAAGTCTAGATTGCTTCAGCTCTGATATTAAGTAATGTCCTGGGCTCCATTTGGATTTTATTTTGGATTTAGTATATATAGTATATATATATGATTTTATTTCTGGGACGAAGTGTTAGTCTTGCGTTCTTGGGGCTCTAAACACCATAACCGAGCTCGTGTTTTATACCAAAGTGGTAAACGTCTAACACTACCTCAGACTGACATGCCGTGATATTACCGAATACTGTTCAAAGCGGCGTTAACCAAATTAACTCACTCACTCAAAAGCGACGAGGTGTTTTGTATTCCCTCGGTGGAAACATTAGCGCCAGCAGATGGCATCGGACACAGCATAAAATCTGTGCTAAAGTACAGAAGTTAGTCCCAATTTGCACTATTTTGTATCATAAAGTCTTCATTTCATTAATTAATTTTTTTTACAATTTTATTGATTATATTAATTTCGGAGAAACCGTGTGCGACATGATAGACAGAACGGACCGATTGACGCCTCATCGTAATATACAGCAACCACGATAATATGACAATTATTGGCGCCTTGCGACGTACCTTAGTGATAAAACGTACCCTCCTATAACGTATAGACCGACATAGTGCTCAGCGCGACGCTATCACAGAAAGTGCTATAGAAGAGTCACAAAAAGTGACATGTATTTGCAAGTCATTATCATCTCTGCGTTGATAGCGAATTGACTTTCTAAGTGGGTTCTATATCGGGAACGTGTTTTGTCAACCTCGTTCTGGCTAAGCGAGTCATTATTTCAGCTTCTGAGTGTCTACAATACCCCATTGACTTGTACTTTGACGTTCACTTGTTTGTTGTAAGATTTTTTGCCGGTAGAACATTCCCGAGACCTAAGCTGTCTCTTTGAGCCTCTTCGTGAACCCTGGATATTTTGCTCAAAGACTTGACAGCTCTAACATGTTCGTGGTGTTTGATGTGTAAAAAATAACCTTAATCCTTCCGAAAACTAGTCTTCTAAATTCATCACCAGACCAAGACACGAACGGATCGTGTATGATTAAAAACAAAGGATAAGAACACGTCTAATTAAAGGGGGACTACGCTCGGGCAAATTGGCACGCCTATCAAATTTGGTTCCAGTAAGTCAACACCACTTTCTCTGCTATATGATATTGTTCAATCGAACTGTTTACTATTATCCCAACTATACCCAGAAGAAACGCTTTGGGGTCATACGTCACAACATCCACACCTCAACTATACCCAGAGAAGACGTCTAAGAGGCACATGTGACAACATCCACACCTCATCTATACCCAGAGATGACGCCTAAGAGACACACGTGACAACATCCACACCTCAACTATACCCAGAGATGACGCCTAAGAGACACACGTCACAACATCCACATCCACACCTCAACTGTACCCAGAGATGACGCCTAAGAGACACGCGTCACAACATCCACATCCACACCTCATCTATACCCAGAGATGACGCCTAAGAGACACACGTGACAGCATCCACACCTCATCTATACCCAGAGATGACGCCTAAGAGACACACGTCACAACATCCACATCCACACCTCATCTATACCCAGAGATGACGCCTAAGAGACACACGTCACAACATCCACACCTCATCTATACCCAGAGATGACGCCTAAGAGACACACGTGACAGCATCCACACCTCATCTATACCCAGAGATGACGCCTAAGAGACACACGTGACAACATCCACATCCACATCTCAACTGTACCCAGAGAAGACGCCTAAGAGACACACGTGACAACATCCACACCTCATCTATACCCAGAGATGACGCCTAAGAGACATACGTCACAACATCCACACCTCAACTATACCCAGAGATGACGACTAAGAGACACACGTGACAACATCCACACCTCAACTATACCCAGAGATGACGCCTAAGAGACACACGTGACAACATCCACACCTCATCTATACCCAGAGATGACGACTAAGAGACACGTGACAACATCCACATCGACACCTCAACTGTACCCAGAGAAGACGTCTAAGAGGCACACGTGACAACATCCACATCTCAACTATACCCAGAGATGACGCCTAAGAGACACACGTCACAACATCCACACCTCATCTATACCCAGAGATGACGACTAAGAGACACACGTGACAACATCCACACCTCATCTATACCCAGAGATGACGCCTAAGAGACACACGTCACAACATCCACATCCACACCTCAACTGTACCCAGAGATGACGCCTAAGAGACACGCGTCACAACATCCACATCCACACCTCATCTATACCCAGAGATGACGCCTAAGAGACACACGTCACAACATCCACACCTCATCTATACCCAGAGATGACGCCTAAGAGACACACGTCACAACATCCACATCCACACCTCATCTATACCCAGAGATGACGCCTAAGAGACACACGTCACAACATCCACACCTCATCTATACCCAGAGATGACGCCTAAGAGACACACGTCACAACATCCACATCCACACCTCATCTATACCCAGAGATGACGCCTAAGAGACACACGTCACAACATCCACATCCACACCTCATCTATACCCAGAGATGACGCCTAAGAGACACACGTGACAACATCCACACCTCATCTATACCCAGAGATGACGCCTAAGAGACACACGTCACAACATCCACATCCACACCTCATCTATACCCAGAGATGACGCCTAAGAGACACACGTCACAACATCCACACCTCATCTATACCCAGAGATGACGCCTAAGAGACACACGTGACAACATCCACATCCACATCTCAACTGTACCCAGAGAAGACGCCTAAGAGACACACGTGACAACATCCACACCTCATCTATACCCAGAGATGACGCCTAAGAGACATACGTCACAACATCCACACCTCAACTATACCCAGAGATGACGACTAAGAGACACACGTGACAACATCCACACCTCAACTATACCCAGAGATGACGCCTAAGAGACACACGTGACAACATCCACACCTCATCTATACCCAGAGATGACGACTAAGAGACACACGTGACAACATCCACACCTCAACTATACCCAGAGATGACGCCTGAGAGACACACGTGACAGCATCCACAACCACACCTCAACTATACCCAGAGATGACGCCTAAGAGACACACGTGACAACATCCACACCTCATCTATACCCAGAGATGACGACTAAGAGACACACGTGACAACATCCACACCTCAACTATACCCAGAGATGACGCCTAAGAGACACACGTGACAACATCCACACCTCATCTATACCCAGAGATGACGCCTAAGAGACACACGTGACAACATCCACACCTCAACTATACCCAGAGATGACGCCTAAGAGACACACGTGACAGCATCCACATCCACATCTATACCCAGAGATGACGCCTAATAGACACACGTCACAACGTCCACACCTCATCTATACCCAGAGATGACGACTAAGAGACACACGTGACAACATCCACACCTCAACTATACCCAGAGATGACGACTAAGAGACACACGTGACAACATCCACATCCACACCTCAACTGTACCCAGAGAAGACGTCTAAGAGGCACACGTGACAACATCCACATCTCAACTATACCCAGAGATGACGCCTAAGAGACACACGTGACAACATCCACATCCACACCTCAACTGTACCCAGAGAAGACGTCTAAGAGGCACACGTGACAACATCCACATCTCAACTATACCCAGAGATGACGCCTAAGAGACACACGTGACAGCATCCACACCTCATCTATACCCAGAGATGACGTCTAAGAGGCACACGTGACAACATCCACATCTCAACTATACCCAGAGATGACGCCTAAGAGACACACGTGACAGCATCCACACCTCAACTATACCCAGAGAAGACGTCTAAGAGGAACACGTGACAACATCCACATCCACACCTCAACTGTACCCAGAGATGACGCCTAAGAGACACACGTGACAACATCCACACCTCATCTATACCCAGAGATGACGCCTAAGAGACACACGTGACAACATCCACAACCACACCTCAACTGTACCCAGAGAAGACGTCTAAGAGGCACACGTGACAACATCCACACCTCATCTATACCCAGAGATGACGCCTAAGAGACACACGTGACAACATCCACAACCGCACCTCAACTGTACCCAGAGATGACGCCTAAGAGGCACACGTGACAACATCCACACCTCAACTATACCCAGAGAAGACGTCTAAGAGACACACGTGACAACATCCACACCTCATCTATACCCAGAGATGACGTCTAAGAGGCACACGTGACAACATCCACATCTCAACTATACCCAGAGATGACGCCTAAGAGACACACGTGACAACATCCACACCTCATCTATACCCAGAGATGACGCCTAATAGACACACGTGACAACATCCACATCCACATCTCAACTATACCCAGAGATGGCGCCTAATAGACACACGTGACAACATCCACATCAACACCTCAACTATACCCAGAGATGACGCCTAAGAGACACACGTGACAACATCCACATCCACATCTCAACTATACCCAGAGATGACGCCTAAGTGACACACGTGACAACATTCACAACCTCACTTCAACTGTACCCAGAGATGCCGTCTAAGAGACACACGTGACAACATCCACACCTCAACTATACCCAGAGATGACGCCTAAGAGACACACGTGACAACATCCACATCAACATCTCAACTATACCCAGAGATGACGCCTAAGAGACACACGTGACAACATCCACATCCACACCTCAACTGTACCCAGAGAAGACGTCTAAGAGGCACACGTGACAACATCCACATCTCAACTATACCCAGAGATGACGCCTAAGAGACACACGTGACAACATCCACATCCACACCTCAACTGTACCCAGAGAAGACGTCTAAGAGGCACACGTGACAACATCCACATCTCAACTATACCCAGAGATGACGCCTAAGAGACACACGTGACAGCATCCACACCTCATCTATACCCAGAGATGACGTCTAAGAGGCACACGTGACAACATCCACATCTCAACTATACCCAGAGATGACGCCTAAGAGACACACGTGACAGCATCCACACCTCAACTATACCCAGAGAAGACGTCTAAGAGGAACACGTGACAACATCCACATCCACACTTCAACTGTACCCAGAGATGACGCCTAAGAGACACACGTGACAACATCCACACCTCATCTATACCCAGAGATGACGCCTAAGAGACACACGTGACAACATCCACAACCACACCTCAACTGTACCCAGAGAAGACGTCTAAGAGGCACACGTGACAACATCCACACCTCATCTATACCCAGAGATGACGCCTAAGAGACACACGTGACAACATCCACAACCGCACCTCAACTGTACCCAGAGATGACGCCTAAGAGGCACACGTGACAACATCCACACCTCAACTGTACCCAGAGATGACGTCTAAGAGACACACGTGACAACATCCACACCTCAACTATACCCAGAGAAGACGTCTAAGAGACACACGTGACAACATCCACACCTCATCTATACCCAGAGATGACGTCTAAGAGGCACACGTGACAACATCCACATCTCAACTATACCCAGAGATGACGCCTAAGAGACACACGTGACAACATCCACACCTCATCTATACCCAGAGATGACGACTAAGAGGCACACGTGACAACATCCACATCTCAACTATACCCAGAGATGACGTCTAAGAGACACACGTGACAACATCCACACCTCATCTATACCCAGAGATGACGTCTAAGAGGCACACGTGACAACATCCACATCCACATCTCAACTATACCCAGAGATGACGCCTAAGAGACACACGTGACAACATCCACATCAACACCTCAACTATACCCAGAGATGGCGCCTAATAGACACACGTGACAACATCCACATCAACACCTCAACTATACCCAGAGATGACGCCTAAGAGACACACGTGACAACATCCACATCCACATCTCAACTATACCCAGAGATGACGCCTAAGAGACACACGTGACAACATTCACAACCTCACTTCAACTGTACCCAGAGATGCCGTCTAAGAGACACACGTGACAACATCCACACCTCAACTATACCCAGAGATGACGCCTAAGAGACACACGTGACAACATCCACATCAACATCTCAACTATACCCAGAGATGACGCCTAAGAGACACACGTGACAACATCCACATCAACACCTCAACTATACCCAGAGATGACGCCTAAGAGACACACGTGACAACATCCACATCTCAACTATACCCAGAGATGCCGTCCAAGTGTCACACGCCTCACAATGTCCACATAGTTCAGGCCAATACTGACCAGTAGCCAGAGCGATGGTGTAAATCCTGCTGGTTACCATGTAGGTAGCAGAAGTATCGTAAGTCCCCATGGTACCTAGTATGGTGACCTACCTCTGGTTATTGGTGATCTATAGCCCATTTTTATTGTGTACTGTTATGAATTGTTATGAATTTTATTATGATATGCTAGTTTTAAATCTACATCTGTGATATTCTAGTGTTTTTACTGTCCTTTGTCGACAGATTTCAATGTCTATATTTATGTATTATTCATGTACAACTTGATTTAGTCACGATATGGCTGAAATATTGCCGATGTGACTATAAATCTTAACTCACTCACTCACTCAGGCCAATACTGAGTCTCCAGATCGTGGAGCGCAGTGCCCTTTAAATACTTGACCTTTGGACCTCAGCTTGTAGGCTTCGGCATGTCTTTTTTGTTTCTGTCACGTTCCACGCATACTTATATCGCCTTATTTATGGCAGGTTCTACATACATGAATTATATGGCATGGTTGTGTTTTTATGCCCAACAATCATTTCAAAACAAACTGGACACGGCTGAAAACTGCAATTCCACAAAACAGACTGGCGCTGTTCTTCTTGTTTTCTCTTATTATGAGATGTACGATGTACGACGCAATTCGTTGTGCGGAGTAACGTCCCTTGGCCGGGATAGGAATCGCTAGTATTGGGTTTGGCTCTGCGCCCGGGGTAGAATATAGGGCCCCGGTGTACAACTTATATTTGTTGTTTATCAGCTGACTTAGACGAGGATCAGGCGTTCACATTGATCGTTGCTCATGTCACCGGCTACTGGCTTGTTTAACCCAGACAGCCATTATTTACAGTCTGCTTTTCTGCGTGCAATATAGTTCCACGCTAACCCAGCTTGAGGGCATTTTCATATTTAAACGTGTTCTCAATTTAAAGTCATCGCGATTTTATAAAATAATTACACCTTGTAATTTTAAATTTTCAAATTCGATATTATCATATTATCTGTGCCAGAAACATTAAGAAACAGATCATATGATAATATCGAATTTGTGATCTGTGTCATACACCGCAGGACCCCGTGAAGATCCAGGGTAGATAGAGTAGGTCTTCAGCAACCCATGCTTACCGTAAAAAGCGACTATGCTTGTATTAAGAGGTGACTAGCGGGATCGGGTGGTCATGCTCGTCGACTTGGTTGATGCATGTCATTCTATCCCAATTGCGTAGATCGATGCTCATGATGTTACTCGCTGGATTGTTTGGTCCAGACTCGATTATTTACACAGGTCGCCGTCATATAGCTGGCATATTGCTGAGTGCGGCGTTGAACAACAAACAAACATAAACCTTAGGCGACTTATTATAATGGATCGGAGTGGGGGGAGAGAATCGGAGACTTGGTTGAATGCGTGTCATCGCACCACGACAACGTGGGGCGTTGCTCACAATATCAATCATTGGATTGGCTACTCCCGTTTAGATTATTTACACGCCGCCGTCATATAGCTGTAATATTTCTGAGCGCGGCGTAAACAACAAACCAACTTAAACATTATTGACCCTATTAGAGAGAATACGGTAGTGTGACATCCCCATCAACTGGGTCTCTGGATGATTGATGGATGCGCGGGGAGCGCCGCTTACCGAAAGCAGGGGAATGTCACATATTGTTTTAGCGTGTAAATATACACAGACAATTAGCCTTGTCGTGCACCTATCACACAAAATAGTCCGACACATTTGTCTTAGGTCTACATATATCTGCACGAGACTCAACAAGTATATAGATAGTTTCAAAACTATATTCTCTGTCCGTTTACCGTTAGCTGTGAACCCGGATTTAAAGAGTAATAAAACAAATGTGGTTCGTGCGTGACTTGTACATAATAATCATCTAGCCATTAGTCTGAATTAACCCATTTGTTAGTTCCGGTACGTCCGCATGCATATATATGGAAGCACTGGGACAGCGTGGAGAATCAGTATGTGAAAGTGTTCACAATATCTCAGTCTGTGATTTTATCATATAACAGGGTCAGTTGACGGAAGCATTTATTGTGAACAACCGTATTGAATAACACATATATATCACGCAGCAGGGAACGGGGTGATTACACAGAGTCGCATAGACTGCACGAGACGGTGCATGTGTGGAGCTGTCACAGAACGTTACCTGCTGTAGGCGAGCTGGATGGCCCAGAATGTGAAGCAATAATACATCAACGTAGTAATGCTTGGCAGTTCTGTTCTCACAGACTATTCTGATTAAGAAACACATGTCGCTTAATGAGCCTTTGTTTTTTGTTTGTTATTTTACTAAATAATATATTGTTTATGGTTCTTAAAAAAAGAATGCAATGGTGAGGTTAAGATGATTGTCGAGTAGATGCATTGTTGGAAACAAGCTCGGGAGGATAATATTTATAATATCATAGGTCACATGAAATTAATGTTTTTATTCTTATGCATCTTTGACAAGATGGTTGTTTGGTTTGTTTTGTGTTATTAATGATAATTTTTGTGGTGTCGATAACCGCTGCGGTTTTATGATTAAATGCAAAAATGTTCTATAAATCAATAAAAAATGGCTAAATGGTGATACAGGATATTTAGGGTGTCTTGCTATGACAAGGAAACTAGGTTGAAGGTTACCGTTTGGTTTGTATGCAGTCTCATGAAATATGATTTGTTTGTTGTTAGCCAACATGCTATATGTTTCACTGTGCTTGTTATATTACTCAAAATTAGCAATACTATCATATTACTATAGTTATCTGTTCTTTAACTTCTTTTGAGTTGTATACATTGACCCGTCAATGTCATATTTAACGTTATCTACAATGCGCGCAGAGGTAGGCTTTTCTCTACCTATC
Organism: Haliotis rufescens; assembly: GCF_023055435.1. NCBI lineage: Eukaryota > Metazoa > Mollusca > Gastropoda > Lepetellida > Haliotidae > Haliotis > Haliotis rufescens. The sequence goes on along the minus strand of NW_025964024.1, from coordinate 3,597,109 downwards.
AGCACATCAGATAAACATACTTCAATGTAAGAGTGAAATTCGCACAATCCTTTGATATTACTGATTCTGCTAGATGTAAGCCCCATATGTGATGACGTAAATATATCTTTCCGGAAAGAAGTCAGCATTTATGACCTTTCAGATGCACGAAAAGCAAGTCAGCTCTCAACAGTGACGGAAGACACGGCGTAATTGAGAGCTCACACCAGGAGGATGTCCAACTGAAAAAAATATAATTAAGATTGGCTGATGTTGCAAGCAGGGTTGCTTCTGAGGCTGCTGCCCATCAATCAGGAGGGTTTTTTAGGAACGGTTTTAGGGGAACGTCTTAAGAGAAATAATCAAAATAGGATATAACGTATCATAACGGACAGGACATAGAAGTAGCATTCATTGGCACTCCATGATGTAGTGTGGCGAGTAAATGTCCTTGGTCCAGGGAAAATTAAAATAGTCGCATTCTGATTCAAATCAGATCTGAGTTTCCGCTAGGTGTAGCGGGAGAGAGAACCAAGAACAGACCTGAATAAGATTGAAATATTTGGTGCGGAGAATATAACAAGTATGTTCTATGTGAAATGCCTTTTAGAATTTTGTCATAAACTTTGATGACATTAGGTGTTCACTATTTTATCATATGGTAACCTAAATTTAGTTAAATTCAACTTATTTATTTTTAAAATAGTTTTTCCAATAATGTTATCCTATTTGATAATTACATTTCGAAAGTATACACCTATATTTGATGGTGGCTAAAAATGAAACAAACAAGAAATGGTTATTCGATAGTATTGTATCTGATTTAGGTATCATAGTTGTGTTTTGGACCTTAAGTTTGCATCGTTTTGGCGAATGTTTTCAGCCTTGTAACGTTTGTACATTTTTGTCAAATCCAATTTTCAAGTGTATACCTTGAAATTTCGTTTGCCCGGCAATTTATTGAAACTAAACAGGTCATGGAAACAGATTCAAATTTCCAGTTAGTCACGTGGGTGAATCACGCCCAAGTCAAGGGTGACAGGATGGTCATGTTAGCGTGGGACGCAAGGTCCAATTCGACAAAAGCTAACTTGATCAATTTGTGTGGGCATATTTTTACGGGATATCGAAAGGACTTTCTCGGGGACGGATTCCTGATCATTACATAGACAAATCAATGGATTTAAACAATATCTAATCGGTCGATATGTATAATGTTGGCAATCGAGCTGAAAGAGTCAATATATGGGATTAACGGCAATACGGGGACAGTAATCTATCGATTTTACGACAGGTTTTAGGTAACTGTAACGAGTGCGCCAAGTTATATTCCTTCACTTGTCAATGAAACGTAGCTTAAGTTGTGTAACTATATCCAAACTATTCACTTTTTGAAAAATTTCAATCTGCTGAGGTGCCAAAATGTTGCAAAAACAGATTCCTCCGACTCGAGGAATTCTAAATGGGGTTGGGTTTAAACGTCTTGTAATAAAACACCCCTGTTCCTTGTGAACAACCTGTGTTCAAACATACGCTAGGAATGCGCTTATTTCTACACAAACTCGGCAGAGAAGAATTAACCGTATTTTGGTATGGCATCAGTGCCCATGCGCCGCTACGGTTATAGCAGGGAAAAAGATACATCAATTATATGCTAAGCTTTTTCCTATTGCGTTGAAGATTGAAAGTTGATAGCTTTCACATATGCCTATCTATGTTACGAGCTATTAAATAGCACTTTTTTTCACAAAGCTTCGGTCATATCCTTGACATGTGCTTATAGTTTACTTGTTTCAATTGGCTTGAGTTTCAAGTGCCAGAATTTCAATGGCAGTATCGCTCTAAACTTGAGGGGTTGTTTCTGTCGTCCTTCACAGCCCCAGACAAAATTATTTAATCTCGGAGTGTTTCTGCTTCTGTAATCTTGAATGATTGTACTGTACATGGTTGGCCCGGGGGTCCCTTCGTGAGGTCTGGCCATTCAGCGGTATTCAACTTTGTTTCAGATACTAAATCATCATTCTCCCCTACACATCCAACCCCAGTTTCCCCTACTGATCCCACTATTGTCTCCTCTACTGATCCCACCCTAGTCTCCCCTACTCATCCCACCCCAGTCTCCCCTACTGATCCCACCCCAGTCTCCTCTACTGATCCCTCCCCAGTCTCCCCTACTGATCCCACCCCAGTCTCCCCTACTGATCCCACCCCAGTCTCCCCAACTGATCCCACCCCAGTCTCCCCTACTGATCCCACCCCAGTCTCCCCTACTGATCCCACCTCAGTCTCCCCTACCGATCCCACCCCAGTCTCCCCTACCGATCCCACCTCAGTCTCCCCTACTGATCCCACCCCAGTCTCCCCTACTGATCCCACCCCAGTCTCCCCTACTGATCCCATCCAAGTCTCCCTACTGATCCCACCCCAGTCTCCCCTACTGATCCCACCCCAGTCTCCCCTACTGATCCCATCCAAGTCTCCCTACTGATCCCATCCAAGTCTCCCCTACTCATCCCACCCCAGTCTCCCCTAATCATCCCACCTCAGTCTCCCCTACTCATCCCACTCTTGTCTCCTCTACTGATCCCACCCTAGTCTCCCCTACTCATCCCACTCTTGTCTCCCCTACTGATCCAAACCCAGTCTCACCTACTGATCCCACCCCAGTCTCCCCTACTCATCCCACCCCAGTCTCCCCTACTCATCCCACCCCAGTCTCCTCTACCGATCCCACCCCAGTCTCCCCTACTGATGTCACCCCAATCTCCCCTACTGATCCCATCCAAGTCTCCTCTACTGATCCCACCCAAGACTCCCCTACTGATCCCACCCTAGTCTCCCCAACTGATCCCACCCCAGTCTCCCTTACTGATCCCACCCTACTGATCCCACCTCAGTCTCCCCTACTCATCCCACCCCAGTCTCCTCTACTAATCCCACCTCAGTCTCCCCTACTGATCCCACCCCAGTCTCCCCTACTGATCCCACCCTACTGATCCCACCCCAGTCTCCCCTACTGATCCCACCCTACTGATCCCACCTCAGTCTCCCCTACTGATCCCACCATACTGATCCCACCCCAGTCGCCCCTACTGATCCCACCCTACTGATCCCACCCCAGTCTCCCCTACTGATCCCACCCTACTGATCCCACCTGTCTCCCCTACTGATCCCACCCTACTGATCCCACCCCAGTCTCCCCTACTGATCCCACCCTACTGATTCCACCCTAGTCTCCCCCTACTGATCCCACCTCAGTCTCCTCTACTGATGTCACCCCAATCTCCCCTACGGATCCCACCCAAATCTCCCCTACTGATCCCATCCGTCTCCCCTACTGATCCCACCCAAGTCTCCCTTACTGATCCCACCCCAGTCTCCCCTACTGATCCCACCCAAGTCTCCCATACTGATCCCACCCCAGTCTCCCCTACTGATCCTATCCAAGTCTCCCTACTGATCCCACCCCAGTCTCCCCTACTGATCCCACCCCAGTCTCCCTTACTGATCCCACCCCAGTCTCCCCTACTGATCCCACCCCAGTCTCCCCTATTGATCCCTCCCCAGTCTCCCCTACTGATCCCATCCCAGTCTCCCTTACTGATCCCACCCCAGTCTCCCTTACTGATCCCACCCCAGTCTCCCCTACTGATCCCACCCCAGTCTCCCCTACTGATCCCACCCCAGTCTCCCCTACTGATCCTATCCAAGTCTCCCTACTGATCCCACCCCAGTCTCCCCTACTGATCCCACCCCAGTCTCCCTTACTGATCCCACCCCAGTCTCCCCTACTGATCCCACCCCAGTCTCCCCTATTGATCCCTCCCCAGTCTCCCCTACTGATCCCACCCCAGTCTCCCTTACTGATCCCACCCCAGTCTCCCTTACTGATCCCACCCCAGTCTCCCCTACTGATCCCACCCAAGTCTCCCTACTGATCCCATCCAAGTCTCCCTACTGATCCCACCCCAGTCTCCCCTACTGATCCCACCCCAGTCTCCCTTACTGATCCCACCCCAGTCTCCCCTACTCATCCCACCCCAGTCTCCCCTATTGATCCCTCCCCAGTTTCCCCCTACTGATCCCACCCCAGTCTCCTCTACTGATGTCACCCCAATCTCCCCTACTGATCCCAACCTAGTCTCCCCTACTGATCCCACCCTACTGATCCCACCCTACTGATCCCACCCTAGACTTCCTTTTCAGATCACACCCTGTAGTCACCTCAACTGATTACCACAAGGTTGTAGTTGAAGACAGAGCTGACTAGATTCCTAATCCCCACAAATGACGTTGATGTTAACATAAACGCCCTTTGCCCCACCCAAATGACAATTCATTTAGCGTAACTCAACTATTCCTTGTCTGACTGATTCCAGTTTGTTTCTTATTTCAACGAGGTCCTCAAGCGGTAGGGTATAATCTGGTGTCTTGACACGCGTTATACGTTGTCTCGTGACGCCAGTGTTAAATTCCCTCCATTAAAACATACTTGAAACCCTATTTGGGTGTGAGCACGCCATGATATTGCAGAAATGCTTCGAAAATCGGCAACCTTATTCACTCACTCACTTAACGCAGGCCTTCCGCTATCTCCGCTACTTACGTCTCCCTTGTGACGTGAGTTCGACATCAATGCTGAAACCCCGTGAATCTCCCTGCATCTGGTCACGACCCCAACAAACCTCTGTGACTCGAAATACACTCTCATATCTCCATCGCTAATCCTCACGCACCTGCCCGCAGTGAAGCCCCCGACCCTGCCGCTGTCACTCCGGTCCCTTCCGCACAGGGTCCCGCGCCCTCAGAGCTCTGACTGATAACGCTCCCGAAATTACACTCACTAAGATATTGTAAATTGAAAGTTTATGAGAAACAAAACTCTAAGTCTGTCTCGAGGTGGGGAAGAATGTTTCTGCATGCGAGAGACTTCAAAGCTTGTCTGGGAATATTCGTTAATGCATGGTGAAGCTGTCTGTCATTTATGAGTTGCGAGCTGGCCCCCCCGACAAACGCTTGTCGTAAAACATTCAAAACACCCAACCTCCTCTATAGGCGTAAATCCCATGCAGTTTGTAGGTTACACATGTTTGAGACGTATTGCAGCGTTGGTAGTGTGGCAACATGTATGTCATCATTTCAATTGGAGGTGAAGCAGTCACTCTATTTCTAGATCATATCAGTAATGTCAAGCCTTTATCGTTCAAACCTCGGGGACCACCAACATGGAAAAACATCGGAATTTCTTAATTTATAAAAAATCATGTTATGTATTTACGTCTACCCGTAGTACTAAAATGCATAAACAACTGTCAACGTTAATACACACACACACACACACACACACACACACACACACACACACACACACACACACACACACACACATATATATATATATACTTGGATTTTGACACAAATACCACAACGAAGATTGCCGAACCACTGCAAACTTAAAAAGCAAAATATAATTATGATATCCGTATCGAATACATAACCATCGAATGACCAGTTCTTGTTTGTTTCATTTTCATGGGTGTATACTTTATTTTTCCCAGGCACGCAGGCACGAAGGCACGCAGAAACACACGCACGCACGCACGCACGCACGCACGCACGACAGACGGACGGACGCACGCAGGTACAGAGCTACGAGTAACATTGAGCACATATCACCGTTTATGCAGACACGCATAATTCATGTTGCTTTTGCAGTTTATGGTGCGTTACACTTCTGAAAAATGTCCAAAAATACTTTGCTGGATTAAAATCGTGAAACGTTTGTAGACAGAGTTTGCTGAAGTCAAGGGCAAGAAGTAACCCTTAAACGTCGTTTCCAACAATACAGAAGCTGTACTTCATAAAAGTTTCACGCCTTTACATACAGATTGATAATAATTTTACATTTCATGCGTTCAGTGACAAATCTTTTTACAGGATTCTGAATAATGCCATTTGGATTTAAGGGTTTATGATCGCAATATTAGTAGTAAACTGACTTACAGTCCAGTTTCCACCCTTGCCGAACGAGGCTGGAATTTTGGGGCTCGATCGTATTGCCACTAGTTGCTATTACGACTTATGTCCATTCATGACCTTCCTTTTGACCAAATGAGATTCCACCTCATATCACTTGATTTGCTTAAAACAAAATGGCGGCGCCTTGTTGTTTCGTCCCCAAACAAGTTTGAATTTACGAGGCTTTTAGCAATATTCCCGCAATATCACGGAGGTGGACACCAGAAATAGGCTGACCCAGAGAACCACTGGGGAGACTGAAACCCGGGCCTTCGGCGTAACGAGCGAACACACTACCAGCTGCCCCACAATCCCGAAATAAACTTTAGTTGCGGTAGGATGTAGACGAAATATTCCCCACTGAAATATGCTAATGCATAGATTCAACATTGAAATAGAACGATGATTTGTTATGAATACTGATATTTAAATGTATTGTTTACAAAAGAATAAATTAACACACTATATCATGTCCGATGTTAGTTTAGTGGTGTCCTACGAGAGTCCATTCATGACCAACTCGTGTTAGTCCGAGACAAGCCGAATGCAGGTTACGGAAAGAGGCGAGTGGTGACGAATGACGAGAGTCGCTTTTCTCGATCATAGCTGTTGTCAAACTCGTATATACAGCAGTATAAATGTTGTGGTGTAAAACATATGGTGTTTAATCTTTACTTCAACTATTAAGCGTATTTTTGGCGTACTTTACTATGTAACATAATAAAATCGATTGAAAAATCAGTTCGTGGAGACAGATATTCAGCTTGTGTAATGTATCTTCTAAATTGGTCCCATGCATGGGTAGACTTCATTCTTTTCACATGAAAGCGAATAAGTTTTTCACTTTTTTTACGCCATCTTTATTGCTCAGATGGAAGACATAAGACGCGAAACCCTCGAGGTCTCCGATCTATGCCGCCTGATCCTGAAAAGCACAAAACATTTGCCTGACGATTATGTTCTAAAACGTTAATGTATCGGTTTAAATGTTGGCAATCATTTCTTCATCTTGTGTTATATAGGTATGCAGTATGTAAGTCATCACCCATCTTCCCGAGGCAAGAGAGTTAACTGACTATAAAAGTCCAGTTTCCACCCTTGCCGTACTAGGCTGGTATTATGGAGTTAGATTTTGGCTGGACTAACGAGTCTATGCATAGTCCAATCAAAATCCGGTTCGTTAACTGTCATGCAGAATTCGGTCGATTGCAGGATTTGCAAACCATGTGCACCGCCAACTCATTGTCAACAGATATTTTCAAATCTTTTCAAGTTTTTAATCAAGGTGCTCACATGATTTGATGCACTTCGCGATGTAAGACCCGTTTTATCACAATATAGATCTTGATTGTCGATCAGATCGTCTTGTCTGGGCGCCACCATTTTGTTTGAAGCAAACGCAAGTGATACGAGAGGTGGAATTTGATTGGTCCATAGGAGAGGCATAGAAGGGACATAACTCGTAACAGCCACTGGTGGCGCTACGATCGAGCCCAGGAATTCCAGCCTAGTTCGGCAAGGGTGGAAACTGGACTTTTGAAGTCAGTTAACTCTCTTGCCTCGAGAAGATGGTCATCACCCGAGTCATACAGACAGAGAACGCTGTGATGGATCATGCTGAAGTCAGCTAAAGGATGATCAACCAAGGGCTGATTACTTCCCGTCGCCATTTTAGTGAGATCATTGATACTAAGGCTGAAGACTCTGCTCGCTAATGCCCCACTCGGACACATTCGGCATATTTCGTAACGTACCAACTATGACTTGTATGATTGAGGGGAACGGAATGACCCCTGTCCGTCAAAGCAGAAAGATAACTGACATAGATACTCAGGGCAGATAACTCCCCGTATATAAAGAGGGCACTACCCCAGCAAGTATTACGAGTTCACGAAGAACAATACAGATTAGGTGCATAAAGATACGCTTTTTGACCTAGGTATTTATTTACGCTCGGTTACAATGAAGACAGCCGAAAAATACAAAGGGTTTGGCAGCGTCTCTCTTACAGTCTAAATGTTATCTGCCGGTGTGAAGGAAGCAAGCGGAATTCGCTTGTACGCTGTATGCATGCAAGCCTGCAAATACCGTTATGAAACTGTGTACACGGCTAACCCGTGCTGATTAGAAAATGTGGAAGGATGCACATGTCTTGCCGTCATATTAAAGAACGCCCATACTCACCTGAAATGTTTAAACTTCATGATATACAGGAAGGTGTAATGTCAGCCGAAGACGGCTTCTTGAGCTTGAATATGGGGTAGTTATGCAGGGAACTCCTGGAATTTAGTCCTGAATTAATGAAACTGGATGTTCTTGTGTATTTAATCTGGGAGTGTATGTGGCGATTTAGTGATAACAAACTATATTTATCTGCAAGTAAAAAAGCGATATTTCAGTCAACAGTTTTCACTCGAGGGAAACAACACTTTATATGCTGGAAGTTTTTTCAGTCTGTCCACAGTGTGTTACGCAAACAGTAGCAGCAGGATATATATGGTGCCTACCAGGGTCATACAGTACTATCCTTTTATATAGTATATAATGAGCCCCGTATTGACTATACTATTGCTGCTATAGTTTGCGTGACAAGCCCCTGTGCAATGCAATGACCTTATGTTTTTCAGAGTAAGGTCGACCCATAAAGACCCGGATTAGAATAGGTCTTCAGCAACCCATACTTGCCGTAAAAGGCGACTATGCTTGTCGTAAAAGGCGACTAACGGGATCGGGTGGTCAGGCTTACTGACTTGGTTGATACATGTCATCGATCCCAATTGCGTGGATCGATGTTCATGATATCAAACACCGGATTTTCTGGTCCAGACTCGATTATTTACAGACCGCCGTCATATAGCTGGAATATTGCTGAGTGCGGCGTTAAACAACAAACCAACAAACAACCAACCAGAGTAAGGTCATGAAGATCCGTAACACTTTAAAAAGGTATCTTGTCAAATAGCATGTTTACCTCATCTGGTGCCACTCATAAAAAGTTCTACTTTGTCAGACCAGTCGATGAGATAACAATGTTATTTGACAAGAAAAGCTAAATAGCCTATACTATATAATGCTTTTCGTAGACTTGGTAATTAGGTATATGAAATAAAATACAATCTGGGTATGCGGTAATGTTCATCTTGGAGATCAGGGTGCCCTTGTACAAAACAATCTTAGCGATACGACTGTCGTCAGTCTATGTTAAGGTATGGAAGTTACGATCACCTTAGCGATACGACTGTCGTCAGTCTATGTTAAGTATGGGCGTTGCGATCACCTTAGCGATACGACTGTCGTCAGTCTATGCTAAGGTATGGGCGTTGCGATCACCTTAGCGATACGACTGTCGTCAGTCTATGCAAAGGTATGGGCGTTGCGATCACCTTAGCGATACGACTGTCGTCAATCTATGCAAAGGTATGGGCGTTGCGATCACCTTAGCGATACGACTGTCGTCAGTCTATGCTAAGGTATGGGCCTTGCGATCACCCTAGCGATACGACTGTCGTCAGTCTATGTTAAGTATGGGCGTAGCGATCACCTTAGCGATACAACTGTTGTTAGTCTATGTTCAGGTATAGAATTTAGATCACCTTAGCACGACAGCACCTAGAACTTTAGACAGTCACGGCAAACGTCTACCGAAATGATTTGGCTCCAATTTCCCCACCTACACCTTACGACTCACCCATAGTTTATGGGAGATATAATTATGTTACTGTGTATTTAAGTTAGATCTGTTTAAATATCTTAAAAGATGACTGGGTCTAATTCTATGGCGACGGGGTGATTTGGGATACGGCTGTACTAACATATAGTCTGCACAATCTTGTATTGCACAATACAATTCTCTCCTCTAATTGTTTTTTCCTGGTGTTGATTGGAATAGAGCTGTCCAGACATGCTTTTTGAATGGTGTTTTGTTTTCTTCAACAAAAGGTAAGTAAGTACAAGGTAAGTTTGTTTCAATATGCTTCAACATGGGGAAAGGGTCAGACATTGCACGCTTGTGACAGTTGTCCTTGTGTCTGGGGGATGGAGGGGGGTGAAGTTTATCGCAGTATTGCCCCCAGACCTGGCGGGTATCCGGGTGCACGGAAGCTATGCCCGATTTTTTAAAAGTACTGATTTAACTTGACAATTTTACTGCATCCGCCATCTTTGTTTATTTGACTTATTTACTTTTGCAATTGACTTATTACATTTCTTGGTGTGAATGTTGTCCAAACTGCACGAAATTGCTTTACATGCGATCAAATGTTTAAAATAAAATACATATATTTTTACTACCTATATACACACTCAAACCCTTCGTCTCCCCAGAAGCTGCCCTGACCTTCGACCCTCTGCTCACGGGGTCCTCCTGTGCAAAATTATTACTGGCAACCAGCTAAGGCACCTTGTCTATGTGTGTGATCAGGGTAAATCATTAATTGATCTATAACTGGATCTATATAATAAAATTTGAGTTTGATAGCGATGAAAGTTTCTTTTTGAAGGACCCGTGAAGACCTGGGGTAGAATAGGTCTTCAGCAACCCCTGCTTTCCGTAAAAAGCGACTATGTTCGCGTAAGAGGCGACTAACGGGATCGGGTGGTCAGACTCGCTGACTTGGTTGAAGCATGTCATCGATCCCAATTGCGTAGATCGATGCTCATGACATCAATCACTGGATTGTCTGGTCCAGACTCGATTATTTACAGACCGCCGTCATATAGCTAGAATATTGCTGAGTGCGGCGTAAAACAAAAAAACAAACCAAACCCAAATCTTTTTGAAAATTATTAGTACTGCCAGGGCTTCCTCAAACCTCTAATACTGATATCATCCATACTTAAGCAGGGGAACACGAGCAGGATACTGTTTACCTAGAAACTATTCCTAACCCAATGGTTTTGATGCTGCATAAATATACGTTCGTGGGTAAACACTGTAACAAATGAATTGGTGTTTATGTGGACACTAGCAACAATAAATTTGATCTATCCAGGAGAGCGTCACTCGGTTTAAGTCCATCCGTAGTTGCTGTGCACATTTCCTAAACAGCATTAATATTTAGGTTTAAAGAGGTTAACTACCGTTTGTTTTAGTTTTGAAACTAGTTTAAATATCTCATCAATCTTCTTGCTGACTCCGCGTACCGTAAAACCTCTTCTAGGATGCGATTTTAGCTGTTTAAAACAAGCGACGGAAATAAAAACTACCGAGCAAAAGAAAGTACACACCCATGTTTGATGGTGGCTAAAATTAAACAAACAAAAAATGGTTATTCGGTAGTGATGTTATTTGAAACGTGTATCATTGATGTGTTTTGGACCTTCTATACATTTGAAGTGTTTCGGCGACTGTTTTCAGCCTAGTAACGTTTTGATAACCTCTGTAAGTTTTTGGTCAAATCCAAGTTTCAAGTCGATACTTTCTTTTGCCCGTCAGTATTATTTGTCCCGCATCCTTGAGATGTTCCCATTGTCCCATCTTCCCGAGGCAAGGGCGTTAACTGACTATAAAAGTCCAGTTTTTACGCTTACCAAACTAGGCTGGAATTCTGGAATTACATTTTAGCTGGACTAACGAGTCTATGCACAGTCCAATCAAAATCGCGTAACGAACTAGACATCCGGTTCGTTAACAACATGGATATCAACCTGCAGATTTCGGTCAACTGCAGGATTTGCAAAGCATGTGTACCTGGGTGTCGACAGATATTTTGCAAATCGTTTCATGTTTTAATCAAGGTGCTCAAGTGATTTGATGCATTTCGCGAGGTAAGATCCGTTTTATTACACTATAGATCTTGATTATTGATCATATCGTCTTGACTGGGCGTCGCCATTTTGTTTGAAGAAATTGCAAGTGATATGAGAAATGGAATCTGATTGGTCAGTAGGAGGGACATAGAAGGGACAAAACTCGTATTATTACCTACGTGGTGAAGATACAGGTGGATCACATGTATGTCACATGTGTGTCGTACAAGGATGACCTCGTTTTATTCCATTTTGGTTCGATAATCAGCATGGGGATTTGAATTTATTTTTAGAGTCAAGAAGGATATTGTGTAATATAAGATTTCAGAGACTATAAATGTTAGTCTAGGTATAGGTTCGTACAGTTACCATGAACGCCTTTGGCGAACTCTCTAATTTCCATCTTCCAAAATGGTACGAGCATGATATAAATTCAGCTGATAGGTCAAGGAAACCGAACCATTTTGATTGCACAGCCGGGACCCCGTCAATGCGAGTGATCGACTGTTAAACCGATATATTCAAAGTTCGGCGTAATGAGACTTTTCAAATTTTCTTACAGGTATCCTGCGTTCTAACAACATGGCGCTTGAATTACCATATGTTGAAGAAATTCTTCAAAAAGGATCTTGAGCGTCGGTGCTGTTTTTTTCGCAAACACAACAGCAGGTACATGTTGTTAATGCGTATGCATAGAAATGTCAACAATGCCCATATTTGGGCATATATCAATATTCATGCCCAACCAGATTTTGCAACCAGTTTCAGTTTGGTCTTTCAGCGAACGATTGGCTGGTTTGTTGTTTAACGCTGCACTCAGCAATATTCCAGCTATATGGCGACCGTCTGTGAATAATCGAATCTGGACCGGACAATCCAGTGATTGATATCATGAGCATCGATCCACGCAATTGGGATACGATGACAGGCATCAACAAAGTCAGCGAGCCTTACCACCCGATCCCGTTAGTCGCCTCTTACCACAAGCATAGTCGCCTTTTACGGCAAGCATGGGTTGCTGAAGTCCTATTCTACCCCGGATGTTCACGGGTCTAATTACTCGTTGAGTAGGTCATAGGTTTTATTGAAATCAACAAGCATCCAAAGGGTGAGTGAGTGAGTGAGTTGGGTTTAACGCCGCTTTTAACAGTATTCCAGTTATATCACGGCGTGTCAGCTTAATGTGGGAGGAAAGCCCGAAATGATGCAGGTCTCAGACGTTTACCACTTCGGTGAAACCCACGAGCAAGCGTATGGTGCTGACAAACCTAGAAACATAATCAGGGCGAACCGGGATTTGAACCAACAATCACAGGTTTCTGGCGTGCCCAAGGGACGCAACTCTGCACAGCGAATCGCGGCGCCTTAGACAACTGGGCCGTCCGTGCCCCCAGCTTCCGAAGATCAATACTCGAGTGAATCTGCCAGTATAGAATCAGTCATCAGCAATCCTGGCACGTTTAAGGGACGCAACTCTGCACAGCGTATTCGCTATGTTCAACTGTTGTCTGTATGAAGTTTCAGTATACTAAAAGAGCGATCGGGTAGCCTAGTGGTTAAAGCGTTAGCCCGAGGACCCGGGTTCGATTCCCGACAGGGGTACAATGTGTGAAGCCCATTTCTGGTGTCCCCCGCCGTGATATTGCTGGAATATTGCTAAAAGAAGCGTAAAACCAAACTCACTCACTCAGTATATAAACCTATAGGAGAACAAAAATGCCTGCCTTGCCGAGGATGTCGACGAGAACGGAATGTTTGTCATTACCATAGAACGCATTCCTACCAAACGAAAGCTAATACTGTAGACTTCTTCACTCGAAGATAGTATTCCATTGGAACAGAAAGGAAAATCTACGTCATTCATAAACTGTTTGTTTGGCAGATATTTCACTCCTATCTTTGACGTCTGGTCTGTACCGAGAGACAGCATGTCAGGCTACAGCAGTCTTGTTAACTGCATTGGTTATCTAAACAGATCTGACAGCTTCCGTTGTCTACTGTTCTGCACTTGAACTCACCCAAAAGCGCCTATTACAATAGTTCCGCTTCACAACAAATGCTTGACAGCAAAGCATTGGGCCCGTGGGTAGCCCCTTGTGAAGTGCGTTAGCCCTTCGTGATCTGGTTTGGTTCTCCGCATGGTAACTCGTTACCGATGACCTTCAATTTAAAATGGCGTCAATATTTCTAAAAGAGCGTTAAACACATTTGCTATATGTGTACGCCACGTATCCATGAGTGACATGGATACAGGGGGTCTAAGGACACACACTATTCGGTTTGCAGAGTTGCGTCCCTTGACCGTGTCAGGATTGCAGGTGACTGATTATACTCGCAGATTCTACTATATATATTATAAGCTGCTTCACTATAGGCTTCCTCTTGCCTTACGGTGAGTGTTATTAATCAGTACTGTTCAAAGTCGCGTAAGGGGTGGTCGGGTAGCCTAGTGGTTAAATCGTTCTCTCGTCACGCCGAAGATCCGGGTTCGATTCCCGACATGGGTACAAAGTGTGAAGCCCATTTCTGGTGTCCCCCGCCGTGATATTGCTGGAATATTGCTAAAAGCGGCGTAAAACCATACACACACACCCAAAGTCGCATAAAATCCATATGCACCACGCCCTCGATTATCCATTACATTAAGTTTCCATTCCATTTTCCCCATAAAAGAGTGGAGATATAATACACTGGATAATCGAGGTTGATGCAACCAGTAAATCATTCTTTCAAGATCACTCCCCATTTGGAGGTGATACGGCATAAAAAACTCGAGCGTAAATCTTCTCTAGTTCCTGAAAACATATCTAAGCTGCTGTAACAAATAACAGACACAGAAAATTTGTTTGCTCTACAAACCCAAATAAACCCTCACAGCAGTCTGAACCCGGACGCTGATGGCATCGCTCCTTTCACTTAATTGAATTCAGTTTAGGAGCGCAGCCACAGTATTGGGCGCACGTACATGCACTTAAGTGCGTGCGTTTATGGTAGTGATTTGTAATTTTAAAACACAATCATTTTGAGATTGTCCGCTGATAAAGCTGTCCGTGGTGGTAGGAGAAAATACCAGCAGAAGAGATAGGTGTACACTCAAGCGTTCAGCTTAATCCTGACATACACAGCAATCAGTTATACAACTACACTGTTGAGCTCGTGGTCCCGGGGAGTCGTCAACGTCTATGTTATAGACAACACGAATTGCAGACTGGGGTATGTGACGATGTTTGAACAAAACAGTAAAGTCACGGCTTTTCAAATATTTCCGGAGTTCAAAGTCCGGAGTTCTTACAAGATATATATTCATTGAGCGTTTTAGAGTGTGCACCGGGTCGCTATTTCAACCAGTTATGAACTTATTTTTCAGTAAAAATGACGTATTTTATCAATTCTGCGAAGGAAATTTTTTTAACTCGTCCGACCAAAATAAAATAAAATGCAGACACCACGCAACATTTTGTCCTTTGTTTTTTTTCTAATACATCTCGACAAAGCATGAGACGAATAGATATATATATACAGCGAACATTAATAGATAATAACACTGCCGATTACTTTTTTCATGTATAAAATGTCAATCTTATTAAAATCATATCTTAGTTTTCTCTAGCGATAAGATTGTAAAAAAGTCAATCTCTCATATACTTTTCGAAAATTCACTCACATCCTTCGTAATGTGACTCATGAAATGCGTGTTTTTCCATCAGGGAAAATGACTAACAAACAACTTCATTATATGTGTGTCAAAACCATTGTTAGTTATATTCTCTGTGACCTGCTTATAGCCCCGACTGCAGGCTACCTTCAATATGTATTAACGTAATGATAAGTGGCACATATTAGAATATAGACTAGAATGTATATACAAACACACACCGTATATCCTGGAAAGACGTACATGTAGTCTATTGTAACTTATGAGCATCTATAAATACTGGTGTTAGCAGTTAAATTCAACATTTACTTTAAAATTTGAATGACTAATTTTATACAATATCAACCACTAGTTCAGCGCAGTTAATGTTCGGGGCAAGGATATAAAGGAATGTATGGGGAATATACATAGTATTGATAATGCACACGTTGTAACAAATACCTATTTTTTAAATTTGTGAAGACAACATTCAGAGTATTATGCGCAATGTTCCATGTTAACAAAACTGCTATACCTATATGTAAGACAGTGTTCAACATTGATCAAGATGGTCGATTTTTTGCGAGATGAATAAATAATATCACACACGACACGACAAGCACGATATAACAGCTGGTGAACACTGTTTAAATATTGTAGGGAATTGAGTTATTACAAGTGTTCTTCAGAACAAAATGAAGTCATCATGAAAGTAAAAAATATGTCATTTTCAGAGTTGTTGGATTTGTCAAAATTTTATTTTTCTTCCACTGTTTTCCAGCATTTGGATATGATTGAAGACAAAGATGAAATAAATTCTCAAGTATTAAATTTCATGTTAAAATAAAGATCCCTATTGCCATGGGCTATCACCACCAGAGCCGTGACGTCACGAGGTGCGCGCGCCCGTTCGCCCAGCTTGTGGAGGCTATTTATATTCTGCAGTTCTCGTCTGCTTCCACTGAGCGACGCCGGATTCATCGAGTTTGCCACGGCGAGTAAGCAAGTTGAAGAGGAAACCCGCTTTATACAAGGTATAAGTCGTTATTGATAGAGTTCACATCCTTTGTTTCAGTTTCCATGTGTGGAGAAACGCAACCTGGCGCTGCGAACCTGCCAGAGCGACAGTCTCTCTTTATTTACCTGGTGCAGCAGTAATTCCCCCCTCTTCACACTGACTCAACATGCCTCCTCATTTCTAGATTTGATAATACTCTAAAATAATAATATTTTTATTTTCTTCAAGGTGAATATGACATCCATGTTAACAGTTTGTAAATGGGTTTTTAAATAAATATAATAAGTTCTGTTTGAAAATAAATTAATGTTCGGAAACACATTTTGAGATTTACTACCGTAAAGGTGGTGATTATTGACTCGCCGTAGTGCCATGTTGTCAAGGTTAGTATTAAATTATGTACCCATGCATCTCAATATTTTTGGACATTTTTTCGCTTTCAAAGATAAAGGTAAACACTCTTTTAATTTTGGTTGGTTTATAACCATTTGATGTTTTATGATGTGTATTGCAAGCATGAAAACTTGCACTCGGAGTAAAGGAGGAAAATAGACATTGGTTGGTTATCTTCAATTTATATGGGTTTTTACAGTTTGATTTAATTGTCTATTGAAACATTTGTCTCATTTACTATAAACTAATTTTTAATAAGTGAGACAATTTAGAAATAGATATATTTATATTTTTTTAATGATGGATCACCCTTATCTACTGATTGTTTGAATGAAACCTTTTGATAAAATTAAAAAATCAGTTATACATTTTATTTAAGATCATAATTATTGTCTGCGATTTACTACCGTAATGGTCGCCCTTATCTACTGATTGTTTGAATGAAACCTTTTGATAAAATTAAAAAATCAGTTTTACATTTTATTTAAGATCATAATTATTGTCTGCGATTTACTACCGTAAAGGTGGTGATTATTGACTCGCCGTAATGCCAGGTGGTCAATGTTGGTATTAAGTTAATTATTGTCCCATGAACACGCAGACACGCACATGAGTGTTGATACCAAGCATTCAAAACCCTGGGGACTGAAGAATGTTGAGAAAGGTGCAGTCTTACACTTCAGTACCACATGACTGAGAAAAAGCAGGGATGCAAACATGACTGTATGTGTTTGTGAAGGAAACGTTAGCCTAATGTTTGCTCTAATAACAGTAATAATCTAAGGATTGTTAACCCATTTAGAGAAATACCATGCATGGTGAAGCATGGCTGTTTGAAAGAGATGATAACATTGATAGCGGGGGTGATAGATGGTTTTTTTTATGTGTTCTGTCAGAGCAATGATTGGCTCACAAGAGCTGCTTTTTTTTGTCGCTATGGTCTGCCCAGGGAGAAGTCATTGTCCGAGGTCTGATCAAATGCTGACAACATACACTGCTTGTTTTGAAACATAATTCCAAACACATGAGTTTAGAAAAAGATTGGAAAGGATAGGTATAACAGTTTTTGCCTTAAATGAGACCTCAGTATAATTCTTACATGTCATGATCTGTGTATGTACATCTGAAACCAAAAGCCTCAACAGGGATAGCTCTACCTGCTAGCTCGGGCCAGTTTTGTTGAAAGGATACTAAGGGCTCATAGAATTTCAAACATATTGGGGGAGTATTGATGAATGTTATCACTTTGGGGCTAGTAGACTTTCTCAGTTAATTCCCATCCCTGCCTTCAGTGAAAGGACCAGTTCAACCCTTCAATGAACCAACAAGTAAAAGAGTTTAATGTTCAAATGTTTTCAGAGAATTAGTTTTAATATGTGTAGAGATAGCTTTCAAGACCAGTGCTTCTATAAAGGGTTCTGCCCTCCCAGACAAGTTTTAAGTCAAAGAGTCCACATGGTCAATGAAGAAAATTTGTATTTGATAGTCATTTTTCAGCGCAGTTTGGTTGAGTAGCCCAGTGGTTAATGTTTGCTTGTCTCGCCGAACCCTGGGTTTGATTCCCCTAAGTGAGTGCAGTGTGTTAGTTTTTAAAAAAACCCTGGCTAGAATATTGCGATGAATGGCATAAAACAATACTCACTCACTCACAGACCATGAGCATACACCTATCCTTTTCATGAATGTGGAAGCAGAAATGTAATTGCTGACTTAATGTCAACCAGTTTATGATTTAATAAACAAAATAGAATATTTGAAAAAGGTTCATTATGAATCAGAAATGTTTCAAGAAGACTAGAAAGAGTTTGTAAGTTATATGGTTCCCACTAAGATCATCAAGATTAGCAAGTTCTTTTGGAGAAATGTACTTTGTATATTGTGTGTAGATATTCCTAATTGTATTTGTTTTGAATACAGGGTTTCCATAATAACAGGAGGGCCAGACTCACAGGGCTTCCATACTAACAGGGTTTTCATAATAACAGGGTATCCAGACTGGCAGGGTTTCAATACTGACAGGGTTTCCATAATAGCAGGGTATCCAGACTGACAGGGTTTCCATTCTGTTAGGGTTTCCAGACCATCAGGGTTTCCATTATAACATGGTTTCCATTATAACAGGGTGTCCATACTGACAAAATGTCTTTAATAATAGAGTTTCCAGACTGACAGGGTTTCCATAAGAACAGGCTTACCATACTGACAGGGTATCCATACTTATAGGGTTTCCAGACTGATAGGGTTTCCAGACTGATAGGGTTTCCAGACTGATAGGGTTTCCATACTGACAGGGTTTCCATACTGACAGGGTTTTATACTGACAGGGTTTCAATACTGATTGGGTTTCCATAATAACAGGGTTGACATACTGACAGGGTTTCCATGATAACAGGGTATCCAGACTGACAGGGTTTCCATAATAACAGGCTTACCATACTGACAGGGTTTCCATAATAACAGGGTTTCCATACTGACAGGGTTTCCATGATAACAGGGTGTCCATACTGACAGGGTTTACATACTGATAGAGTTTCCAGACTAACAGGGTTTCCATAATAACAGTGTATCCAGACTTTCAGGGTATCCAGACTTTCAGGGTTTCCATACTGACAGGCTTTCCATACTGACAGGGTTTCCAGACCGAGGGGTTTCCATGATAACAGGGTTCCATACTTACAGGCTTACCATACTAACAGGGTTGACATACTAACAGGGTTTCCAGACTGATAGGGTTTCAATACTAACAGGCTTACCATACTAACAGGGTTTCCAGACTGATAGGGTTTCCGTAATAACAGGGTTTCCAGACTACCTGGGCTTCCAGACTGACAGGGTTTCCATAATAAACAGGGTGTCCAGACTGACAGGGTTTCCATGCTGATGGGGTTTCCATACTGACAGGGTTTCCATAATAACAGGCTTACCATATTGACAGGGTTTCCATAATAACAGGCTTACCATACTGACAGGGTTTCCATACCGACAAGGTTTGCAGTCCTACAGGGTTTCCATTATGGCAGTTGGAGATGTTTCTGCTTCTACTTGTTTTATGTTATGTAGACCTTTTTATTCTAGAATTGTAGAGCATGGTGGGAGAGCTTGATAGTCTTTTAATTGTTATCAGTTAATGACATGCCAGAGATGTAGTAATCTCAGGTTTAACATCAGAGTCACCAGACCGACATGTAGACAAATCTTCCAGGGTTTCCCTTTCCTCTAAAACTGGAGGGTCATTGTGACATCTTGCCAACAGGAAAACATGGGAGGCTTGTGAGCTTAGAACATGAGTAATAGTTCATGTTCTTCACTTTCAGTCAAAATGTTTCATTTTATGTGGGGGAAAAACTGGACATGTTGAAAGCATTATTGAACATATTCAAGTCCAGCTTACAGGTTTTATGGTTGCCATTCGTTAATAATACATATCTGGGATATACACATAATAACACCCTAGCATTGTCATTCGTAATCATGGGTGGAAACAATGCTGTGTGATAACTGTTGAAGAATTTGCAGCTAAAGTTTTTGAGCATGTTAAATGGACATTAGATTAACATTAAATCTAAAAATATGCTCAGTCAAGAGACAATTGATTTAATTTGCTACTTATGTTGAAGTTCAACCCAAACAATGAACATTCTTGACTTGCATGCCCTCAGCCCACCAAGTACAGTGTTGTTTGATCTTATTTAACATTCTACAGAAACAAGTCTCGAGCTACATAAACGAAACATATATAACTGTGTATTTGTCGCTGACATCAGATTGATTTTTCCATCTGTTATTTATTCCCCCCAAGATTTTAATATCTATCCTTGTAAAACTAAGAAATTAAACATGGTAAGTTAAATACTGTACAGCTTGTTTACTTTAGGTGATATTGTTTGATATTGGTTTTGAATTCCTAATCAATCATTATTTTGTTAAAAAAGAAGTATTTATTCTGAGGTCAACTGAACCTTAGAGGGCCTGTTCTTATTTGAAGCCAGTGACATAACCTGTACTCCATGGCACCTTATTATATGTAGTATTTATTGACTTCGTAATTAATGCTTCCATAATCCCCATGATCATTTCTGTTCAACATAGAAGATCAATTTTTGTTTTTGTCCAGGGTATTCATTTTACAGATTTGTGTGATCATTAAGTCAAAAGACCAGGGAAAGTACAGACCTAAAATAAGAATATCATTTGGGTTTATTTGAGGCCAATTTCCAAACGGAGAGCCATTAATGGAAATTAATCCACATTTTGTTTCAAAATGCTTTAACAATTTGACTCTCAGGCCACACATGTTTATGTTTTTTAATGTTTCACGGGCCCGCTGCACCTACTGAAAAGCAGCTAGTAAGAAATAAAATCGAACATACATATTTATTTTTATTATGTCTCCTGCTAATAATATGGGCCCTCTTATACAATATAAATTGTTATTTATATATATTCCATGACTACATCACTATGAGTGATTCAAGAAGCCACTGCAGTTTTCACTCCATGTCAGAATGACTTTCATATAAATAAATAAATGATTGACGTAGCTATTTATTTTTATTTTTATTTTTATTTCGGCCGACCTTGTTTTGAAAAGCTGGAATAAATCTGTGAAACATAAAATGAAAAAAGTGTGGCCTTAGTGTTTGATTCACGTTGTGACATTTGGTATTGGTGTCTGAATTGACTTAAACTGTCTTTAAGGGACACTTCAGTTCGAGTCGCGAAGACACTGTCATTTAGGGGCTGAAACAAAGACTGGTCGGCTCGGAGTCAGTGTACTGAGTTTGAGTGGGGTAATCAGGTTAAACTCCGTCATGGTATCTCAGTTAGCTAACACTATAAATCGTAATCAGTCTGGACTAGTACAAGCAGCCACATGCACGTCGCTATATAAGTGCAATAATCTTGGACACGACATTAAACCCCCATTTCACCTCACCTCATATATGACTACAAAAATCAGATGTAAAGTCACTCCGCAAACAAACTGACACATTGCCCACTTGGTATGAAATTTGGAAAGAGAATTATTACTTACATGGACTGTTCTTTCAATGTAATATCTTTCGTTCAAATCCTTTTTGAAAAGTTTTGTAAAAAGAAAATGGAAAGAATCTGGACCATCTGTCATGGTAATGTAGAATTGTGGAATGTTTTTGGAATGATTTTTTTATCTTGGATAGCTGATATTTCATAAATTGTGATCATGTTTTCAACTTAAGACTTTCTCTTGAACTAATAATATTTGGCTGTAGTAATCCTATAAACACATAATATTCTTTGTATCTGTTTTACTTTCGTAATAAGGTGAAACCAATTTGTCTTTGAGTTCGATATTGATGTCTGTCCACTGTACCTAATTCCTCTAGCTTCACCAGGGAGGTTTTAGGGCATATAACTGGGAGTGCTTGCCATTTTTTCCTGGAGTGAAAGGTCATATTCTGACATCTACTTGCACAGATTGACAAGATATTACTGAAATACTGCCTCTAAATGAACAAAAAGATGTAAGAGTGTCTAATTTGTCTTGCTGACATGGCTTAAGCTTCAACATTGATTATTGATATGTATTATTTATATGAACCCTTTCTTCAAAAGCACCAGTACTTATGCACAAGATCAAAATTAGTTTCGTATGAAACATGTAGATATTGATTTAGTATTACAGGAAGATATGCTAGTATAGTAACTCTACCATAAGTGAATAAGACATATTTCCAGGTGTGCACAGATGTTATTGGTTGATTGAATTTATGTTCATAAAAAATGCATGTCTCACAATTTTCTGATTATGTAAGACAAATGACAAAATCCCCTGAAGTGAGTAATAGTTAATCAAGTAATGTGCTGCGTGATAGCTTACCAATGTAGAGAGCTCCAGATAACTTTTTGAGCAACTGAGTTTTTACTCGAAGGTTTCTATTTATTTTTTCACTCATCTATTCATTACTCTATTGGGTTTTTCCCAAAATGAGTAAACATTCTGAGATTAAAAAAAATAATAATAATGTTTTTGATGTATATAAGGGTTCTAACTATAGGCTTGACTCGGAAAGTAAATTAGCTCGTAATTGTGTTTAGGAAATAAGCTCCATTGTATGCATGCTGAAAAAGCTTCATAGCGTATTTACGCATGCTTTTATTATACATTGGAGTTTTTCATTTAATGCATGCGTTTCTGTTAATTGAAACTAAGTGGGTTTTGACTATTTTGGGGGGATATTTTACGCAAATAAGTAGCTTGTCTGTAGGTTGGACTGTAGAATAATAAGTTCATACTATTAAAGGACTCAGTACTGAAGATTCGGTTGGTTGGTTGGTTTGTTGTTTAACGCCGCACTCAGCAATATTCCAGCTATATGACGGCGGTCTGTAAATAATCGAGTCTGGGCCAGACAATCCAGTGATTAAAATCATGAGCATCGATCCACGCAATTTTACCACCCGATCCCATTAGTCGCCTCTTACGACAAGCATAGTCACCTTTTACTGCAAGCATGGGTTGCTGAAGACCTATTCTACCCCAGAATCTTCACGGGTCCAGTACTGAAGAAGTGTAGGTAACATATACTACTAAAACAAGTTAAGGACCACCCAATTCTTGCCATCTCATGACAGATCAACTATAGTAATGTCAAAGAATTCATTGTTCTTTACCTTTTTGGAGTACATGTAGTATAATATATTGCAAATTATGTTTTTTTGTTTTTGTTTTGAATATTTTTATTTTAATTCAGTAGACATGTATCTGTAACACAGGTACATGAGGTATATGTGTAGCAATTCATAGGATCTTAAAACATGATCAAGATACACTCACTATACATAAATTGTATTAACATGATTAACTGATATAGTATATTAAATAGGCCTTTCTGTCAAATTTATTTTTGCTACAGTGATCCCTCGACTTAATGCTTCTCCATGTACGGCTACTCCGGATGCACCGCAGGGTAAACCTTGGCTCCCCAAAATGCATGAAGAATTTCCCCCTAAAAGCGTGTTAAAGCAAATAAAGTTATGAATAAACTGATGAGATTTAATTCCAAGTCGAAGTACACATGTGTGTCATTGTAAAACAATTACGTTTATTGTATCCGGCTGCATGTGATCGAAACCATTCTGCCTTTTGTCCTGGTTGTGAAAAAACACATCGTACACAGATCTTGCATTATATTCACATAAAATTAAATCACAGCAACAACAAACTTAGGCTGCATTGTTCGATTTAATACTCATCTCATCTTTTTTTCTTCCAAAAAACTAGAATATAACAACAGTTTGTTTCCTTATTTAGATTCTACATGTATAACATCCAGTCGTAAAATAATACACTGCTTTGATTGATTTAAGCTTAAAAAGTATTTTTATTTTTTTACGCATGCATTTTGAATCATAGTCCATGATCAGTGGTACAAAGATCTACATGTCCCATGCCACTGTTAAATAATTGCACCACTGTTCCATTCACTACCATCATTACGTAATGTGAACCTCAGCAATGAATATCTGCACAATGCTCTTTCCTAGAACGCGGGGTCGGTTTCTTGGACCCCGATGACAGCGGTATATCGAGGGATCACTTTACTATTTTTCATTGCAATACATTTTTCTACTTTACATACATCTTTCAATATTTTTATCTAGAATGGGAGGTATAATGGAGTTTTCTTAATGCTTGACTGGTGATCGTTCAGAAGTTGATCTTTGAAGTTTGCATCAGCATTTGTTTTCAAATCCAATAAATCAGGGCTTGGTCAAGAATCAAGACCTAGGGAGGAGCACAAGCACACCTGTTAAAAGTAAGGCCAGAAATGATTGAATGTTTTTGGTTTACATATTTTTGGGCCACAAGTTAAACATGCTAGGTGAAAAAAAAGGTCCAATTTCAAATAGGACATCATGAGCTTCTATCCTTGCAATTGGGATACGGTGACACGCATCAACCAAGTCAGTGAACCTGACCACCCGATCCTGTTCGTCGCCTCCTTCAACAAGCATAGTCCCCTTTTACGGCAATCATGGATTGCTGAAGACCTATTCCACCCTGTATCTTCACATATCTATTAGCATAAGTATCTTACACAATTAACAGTAGTGAGTGTATCAGTTTCTTTCTAGCTAATTTACAAAATGGACTTTCAGTGAAAAAGCATGTGGGCTACCACATCAGTAATTTGGATCATTATTAATACCTTATGATACTTAACTTATCAATTTTGTCACAGATTGATCAACCTTCACCTTGTTCAGAGTTTGTACATATTTGCTTGTTACCATTGGCATGGATACTCAAAGATCTGTTCAATTTGGCTGTCTTAGGAATTTCGAATCAGGTTGTTAAAAAACTGCAATGGTAACCAGTTCATCACAACCATTGTCTAATCATTGAACTCAAATGTAGTGCAAGTTTCATAAGGTTAAATTACCCTGTAGCCTTGTTTTTAGACTAAGGCTTAGTCTCTGACAATATATAATTTGGATAGAAACAAGCAACTACATTTTTATTGAAAAGGAGCCCCAGTGAGATGGAAGATTCAGAACCTGTGGAAAATCTGGATTTGCTTCATTTAGGGTTATGCTATTGCAGTAGGGGATGGGTTGAAGGGAAAGCAATGTGGTTGAGGGACTGTGAAAATATACAATTTGGATAGAAACAAGCAACTACATTTTAATTGAAAAGGATCCCCAGTGAGATGGAAGATTCAGAACCTGTGGAAAATCTAGACTTGCTTCATTTAGGGTTATGCTATTGCAGTAGGGGATGGATTGAAGGGAAAGCAATGTGGTTGAGGGACTCTGACCAGACTATGTGTCCTCTTTGTGTCCAGCAGTTACTTTACTGTCACTTCATGGCCATCAATCATTCAGAGGGATGCTGTGATAATCCTTCTAGATGTGGGCTTTATGGTAAGTCACTGGAAACAACTGTGTCTTCATATTTGTAGGGTAGATTCTATTAATTATGTAATCCATG
This sequence comes from Haliotis rufescens, assembly GCF_023055435.1. Classification (NCBI taxonomy): domain Eukaryota; kingdom Metazoa; phylum Mollusca; class Gastropoda; order Lepetellida; family Haliotidae; genus Haliotis; species Haliotis rufescens. The sequence goes on along the minus strand of NW_025964024.1, from coordinate 3,571,345 downwards.
TCATTTTAGCCTTGTCTCGACACAGAGAGATGGATAGGTCAGGCCTTGCCCTGGGGCAGGTGCCCTGGAGCAGGTGCCCTGGGGCACCACTGCTGCCATACTGTACTGAACTGGCAACTTGTTGTTGTTTCATGTAGTTAGTTGTCTGTGATGTAAGAAATCTTAAGCTGCATTCTCCAACTATTGAACCATGTGACCTACAGTCTATGCATCTTTATCACACATGACTTAGAGAACACTTACCGTATTCGACGTAATAAGCGCCAAGGGCACTCTCAAAATTAGAAATAGGGGGCTCTTATTAGAATATTGTTTTCGTGAAAAAAAAACATAGTTAAAGAATAGATTTCGTGGTTTATGCTGACAGCCTGAAATGTTTATATACGACAGATATATTTTTTCCAGAATTTAATTGCCCATAATTAAGGGTGCATATAACACAAGAGTGCATATTATACGCGAATAAATAAGTCTTGTGTACATTGATCAATCGGAAGGGGTGCTAATTGGGATTGTTCACTAGCCAATATATTAGCAAATATCGCTGTGGGCGCCTATTACGTCGGATACGGTAATTGTCAGTTTACAAGGATTTTCCTATGTAGAACACCTTAGCAGTTATTTATTACCCACCCTAATTACTCAGACAGTGTTGCAAGTTCCTCACAGACCTCAACTTGGAGCATGTGGTTGAGTATGACATGATACTGGTAGTCCTTAAACTAAACACTTTCATATAATTTCACTGAGTTAGAAAATTGGCACTAGTCCTATAGTCCTTGCCAAATTGCCCAATAGTTAAAGTATCATAAGGACTAGTAGAAATTGGCACTTTTTTAAGGGTTTCTGCTATATGTTATTATCATTAAAGGACTAGTACACAAAAACAGTTAGTTTCTATCGCTTTGACTTTGTTTAAAACTGAATAATGATCATTGGACACTCATAAATTCAACTACAAAGTATCACTTTTAAACAATTTGAGTAATATTTCCCATTTCTTTATTGCACACATGACATCTATCATGGAATAGACAACCACTAGTCCCTTGGTCTGAGACTAGTTGTTTTCTCCCACTATCTGGTTATGTTACATAAGCTACTAATCTGAAAGGAGCTGTCTACTAGTTGGAGATCCGTGATTCGCTGTGCAGAGTTGTGTCCCTTTGGCATGCCAGAAACCTATGGTTGTGGGTTCGAAATCCGGTTCGCCCCTATTATGTTTCTAGGTTTGTCAGCACCCTACCCGTGCTCGTGGGTTTCACCAAAGTGGTAAACATCTGAGACCTGCATCACTTCAGTGATATGACTGGAATACTGTTAAAAGCGGCCTTAAACCCAACTCACTCACTCGTTCACTCTAATTCTTAAGCTCAATGTGTAGCAAATTACAGTTATAAATAATAAGCTGGTTAACTTCAGAGGTATATTTGCTTCCAATAGGTCAACTTTACATCTTTTCCCGGGTAGTGAGTGAGTGAGTATGGTTTTACGCCGCTTTTAGCAATATTCCAGCAATATCACGGCGGGGGACACCAGAAATGGGCTTCACACATTGTACCCATGTCGGGAATCGAAACCCGGGTCTTCGGCGTGAAGAGCGAACGCTTTAACCACTAGGCTACCCGACCGCCCCTTCCCAGGTAGTGACGTAGCACATCCATTAGTCATAGAACCAGTACCTCACGCTGAAATTAGATGACACATTCAAGTGAGTTTGCATAATAAGCAAGAGACACCAGTCAAGGAGGTAAACACAGTACCACGCAGGGTTGTTGAAGCTTCTGGTTTTCCAAAGTCGTACAAATTAGGGCTGGGACGGGTAACTTGGGTACTCGGGTCGGGTGGGTACTGAGTGAACACGGGTACCCGCTGTACTACCCGGAGCCTTGGTTAGTCATGTGATATATTGTTCAATGACAAAAACTCACTATAGCTCTGGACCCGTGAAGATTCCGGGGTAGAATAGGTCTTCAGCAACCCATGCTTGCCGTAAAAGGTGACTTTGCTTGTCGTTAAAGGCGACTAACGGGATCGGGTGGTCAGGCTCGCTGACTTGGTTGATGCATGTCATCGATCCCAATTACGTGGATCGATGCTCATAATGTCAATCACTGGATTGTCTGGTCCAGACTTGATTATTTACAGACTGCCGTCATATAGCTGGAATATTGCTGAGTGAGGCGTTAAACAACAAACCAACTACTATAGCTCTGTGGTTACAGTTCAAGTCGCTAATGATTTCCTTTCTTTCTGGCGATGCACTCATTCCTTTTCACTCTTTTTATGTTTAAGTAATGATAAGGCTTCAGTACGCATCATCTGATTGTTTCATACATGTATCTGAATAATTTTTGCCATTTTGTTCCCATCTCTTGAGAACAACAGCGGGTACCCGGGTAGGATCGAGTAATAGGGTGTCGGGTACCTGGGTAGTAAACTTGGACTTGTCCCAGCCCTAGTGCAAATGTATTACTTTGTTTCACACCAAAAATAACACCAGACCACTGGACAACAATATATTTAAGTTTACTAAAACTTTAAAAACTATGTTAGTGTCTGACCAACAGACCAGTTTTATTGTCGAACACCGGGCATGAACCAGTGGTGTCTACGTGTCTATTTGTCAAGGGGGAGTCTCTTGAAAGGATACAGTTTGTTATTTTCAGTAGCTAATCCAACTTCAATGAGTTAATATACTCATCCTACTCCTAGTTTGCTGGCATTTGTCTTGTGGGCTAGGATATGTCAAAATCTGTAGATTATTTCATTTATATAAAATAATGAATTGCCTTAAATCCTGAATGTTAGCAGAGCTACAGATAAGTTGCCTATTTGCGTAAAATACTCCCAAAAATTATTCAAAACCCAATTACTTTCAGTTATCTTGCGTACAGAAACTCATGCATTAGATGAAAAAATCAAATGTATAAAAACAGCAGGCATAAATACTCAGTGAAGTTTTTTCAGCATGTGTGCAACAGAGCTAATTTCCGAAACACAATTATGAGCTAATTTCACTTTCTGAGTCAAGGCTATATATTTAGAACTGTTATATTCATCTAAAGCATTATTTCTTTCTTTTGTAAATCTTTAAATGTTCACTTATTTCGGGGAAAAAACCAATAGAGTGATGAATGGATGAGCGAAAAAATATTGGTTACCCAATGAAAAATGTAACAACCCAATACAAATAGAAACCCAAGAGTAAAAACTCAAAAAGTTATCTGGTGCTCTGTATTAGAAACTTCAGACTAACAGGGCAATTGACACACTCAGTGGAGTTTGCTCCTTATGCCTGAAACATTATTTAGTATGCTTATGATGACATGACCTAGCATTACGAAAACAACTCGTGTATTATGGAATTATGGGGAATTTTGGGACGATAATAGGGCTATCGTCAACATCAAATGGATTGTCATCATTCACATGACCAGACAGTTAACACGGCCTGCATGGCACACTCGACACTGTGTTGACATTTAGCATTTCAAACAATTTATGTGTCAAGGCAGATCTAGCCAAAACATCAGCACACCAGACAAATAACCCAGAGGCACTCTGCACCTTTTCATCACCCTGTTTGTAGGAGTGCAGTGTGAGCTGCCACATTATATTTTACCCTGCTTATTGTATACCATAAAACAGATCACCATTAAGTTTACCTTTGAGTATATAAATCACAGTAATTTATTTTACATTATATTACAGATAAAAAGGTCTGAAATTCTGGGTACCCAAAACCATATTTCTCCTATAGCATGATAGGGCTTCTTTCTTCCTTCCTCTTCAGCTTGGGCGGTCGGGTAGCCTAGTGGTTAAGGTGTTCGCTCGTCACGCTGAAGACCCAGGTTCGATTCCCAACATGGGTACAATGTGTGAAGCCCATTTCTGGTGTCCCCCGCCCTGATATTGCTGGAATATTGCTAAAAGCGGCGTAAAACCATTCTCACACACACACTCCTCTACAACTGATTGCCTTCTGTCTGACAAGTGGGCCATGGCATAGGCAAGTGGTTGAAGTGTTCGCTCGTCATGCTTGAAGGCCTGGGTTCGATTCCCCATGTGTATGAAGCCCATTTCTGTTGTCTCACGCAACAACAATAATTTTTGTTCATTATCATGTTTATTTTTGACGATATAGGCTGTTTTGAACAGAGTTTGCAAAAAAAGATGTAAATGTGACTTCTCAGATTAATGAGCAATATTATCATGATTATTGTGGGGCAATCCTTATCATTAGGTATGTCTCTCCTCTTCATGCTCAGAGTGGGAGTAAGCGGGCAGACAGAAAAATAATATAAATAATTTTAAAAAATACTTTTGGTAGATGATCAACATTATACAAATGCAAAATTGAAAAAAAAATATGCAAGTTTTGAATCTTAACCTCCAGATTATTTCCCTACAGTATGCTGTATTGGTGTTGAGCTTAAAGAAAATCTTACAAAGACAAACAAATAAGGTTGTCGGCATATTAACTTCCGTTTTTTAAACATACTACCAATAAATAGAGCAAGATTATGTTTATGAAATTCATTAATTAGTTTCTACAGTTGGAACTTATTAACAGTGATTAGACATTTTGAACCAGAATGTTACTTCAAACATCACTTTAATTACCATGATTACGGACATAGCTACACATGCAGCTAGTTTGGTTGAGCGCCTTTGTGCTTTCGTTCCAAATGTTTGGCACTTAACCAAATAATTACAATTTTTATTTTCATGGTTCAGATGGCCTTTGATTGTGTGGGAAACATGAAGAAAGGATTGTTTGTTATTTACAGAGTGGCTGAAGTCATCATGCTTATGTTAAACACGTTTATGCTCGTGTTATTGCAAGTAAATTAGGTTTTATGTTGCTGTTAGTAATATTTCAGCCATATCACAGCAGCCAATGGGAATTAATTCTGGTTGGTAGCATGAGCAACAATCCCTATCATCGGGGTACAGTGAGAAACATGCATCCAGATCACACGTTGTGGATGGTTGGTTTATTTGTTGTTTAACTGTGCACTCAGCAATATTCCAGCTATATGACGGCGGTCTATAAATAATCGAGTCTGGACCGGACAATCCAGTGATTATCATGACCATCGATCCACGCAATTGGGATCGATGACATGCATCAACCAAGTCAGCGAGCCTGACCACCCGATCCTGTTAGTCGCCTTTTACGACAAGCATGGTTTGCTGAAGACCTGTTCTATCCCAGATCTTCACAGGGCCACACGTTGTGGAGATTATGACCCTTTGAATGCTAGGGCCTCAAGATTAGGGGGTTCGTGGATGAATATTCTTCAGCATAAGCAAATAAATCCCCACTAAACAGGATGAACATTGTGACCCACTGAACATGATGAATGTTAAAGACTCAATCACATTATGGGGGTCTGTAGATAAAGATTCTTTAGCTTTTGCTTAGAAACCTCATGAAACCCAGGACCTGCCTAAGTTTCCAAGCCTGGTAGACACTGACCGGTAATGTTATTTTTGTTACAGATGAAGACCTTGTCGACGCTGGTGGTGCTGGTGGTCGTCCTTGCGGCTGCAACGTCTGCTTCGCGCAGTATGTAGTTTACCTCATGAGTTTTGTGAGTGAGTGAGTGAGTGGGTGGGTGCTGCTTTTGACGTTATTATAGGTCGGGGGTATATAGTTATACCAAGGTTCCGTCCGTCCGTCTGTTCGTCCTTCCGTCACATTTCGTTTCCGTAGCAGATCTTGAAAACCGTACCATATTTCTTCACCAAACTTGGCACATAGATAGATCTAGTGGTGAACTGGTGCCTTTTGATAGTTTGGGATTTAAAAAAAAGTTATTTTTTTAGTTTCCATGGCAGTGACTTTGATTTAGACTGAAAATGGCGGTAGTCCTCGTTTCCGGAGCAGATCTTGAAAACCGTACCATATTTCTTCACCAAACTTGGCACATAGATAGATCTAGTGATGAACTGGTGCCTTTTGATAGTTTGGGATTTAAAAAAAAGTTATTTTTCGAGTTTCCATGGCAACGACTTTGATTTAGACTGAAAATGGCAGTAGTCCTCGTTTCCGGAGCAGATCTTGAAAACCGTACCATATTTCTTCTCCAAACTTGGCACATAGATAGATCTAGTGGTGAACTGGTGCCTTTTGATAGTTTGGGATTTTAAAAAAAGTTATTTTTTTAGTTTCCATGGCACCGACTTTGATTTAGACTGAAAATGGAGGTAGTCCTCGTTTCCGGAGCAGATCTTGAAAAACGTGCCGTATTTCTTCACCAAACTTGGCACATAGATAGATCTAGTGGTGAACTGGTGCCTTTTGATAGTTTGGGATTTAAAAAAAAGTTATTTTTTCGAGTTTCCTTGGCAACGACTTTGTTTAAGACTGAAAATGGCAGTAGTCCTCGTTTCCGGAGCAGAACTTGAAAACCGTACCATATTTCTTCGTCATACTGGGCACATAGATAGGTCTAGTGGTGAACTGGTGCCTTTTGATAGTTTGGCATGTTTAAAAACAATATTTTTTTAGTTTCCTTGGCACCGACTTTGATTTAGACTGAAAATGGAGGTAGTCCTCGTTTCCGGAGCAGATCTTGAAAACCGTACCATATTTCTTCACCAAACTTGGCACATAGATAGATCTAGTGATGAACTGGTGCCTTTTGATAGTTTGGGATTTAAAAAAAAGTTATTTTTCGAGTTTCCATGGCAACGACTTTGATTAAGACTGAAAATGGCAGTAGTCCTCGTTTCCGGAGCAGAACTTGAAAACCGTACCATATTTCTTCGTCATACTGGGCACATAGATAGGTCTAGTGGTGAACTGGTGCCTTTTGATAGTTTGGCATGTTTAAAAACAATATTTTTTTAGTTTCCATGGCACCGACTTTGATTTAGACTGAAAATGGAGGTAGTCCTCGTTTCCGGAGCAGATCTTGAAAAACGTGCCGTATTTCTTCACCAAACTTGGCACATAGATAGATCTAGTGGTGAACTGGTGCCTTTTGATAGTTTGGGATTTAAAAAAAAGTTATTTTTCGAGTTTCCTTGGCAACGACTTTGATTAAGACTGAAAATGGCAGTAGTCCTCGTTTCCGGAGCAGAACTTGAAAACCGTACCATATTTCTTCGTCATACTGGGCACATAGATAGGTCTAGTGGTGAACTGGTGCCTTTTGATAGTTTGGCATGTTTAAAAACAATATTTTTTTAGTTTCCTTGGCACCGACTTTGATTTAGACTGAAAATGGAGGTAGTCCTCGTTTCCGGAGCAGATCTTGAAAAACGTACTATATTTCTTTACAAAAAGCCCCAGTGAACATAGTTCACAGGAGCTAATGCATTGCACACACCAGACATGTCATATTGGGGGGGGATGTGAATATTTCATGCTTGTTTAATTTGAAACTACTGACACTAGGCGGGTCAGGGGTACTAGTGAGCCACGCATCATGTGTGTCACCTTGATGTGGGAGGGACATACTTACGTCAAATATGGGATTTTAACCCACTATCATCATGATCATAGGTTCCCGTTATGCCTCAGGGATGCAATGCTGCACAGCAAAATGTGGTGCCTAAGACAACTGGGCCATGACATCACATGACTTTCGTGAACATATCACATTATGATCAGCATTGTCATTGTAGTAACAGTCTGAGTCCACTGGCCTGAACATGTTTCTTTTTTCGTAATTTTGTGTTCATTTTAATGTTATAGTACAGTCTATTATTTGCAAAGATTACTAAACCGAACTGAAGTTTCCTCGACTCAGGCTTTGGATTAGTGTCTGACATTGCAGACTATAGTAATTGTGAGAGCTGGGTACTATCTTGATACATCTTCCCGAGGCAAGGGAGTTAACTGACTTTAAAAGTCCAGTTTCCACCCTTGTCGAACTAGGCTGCAATTACTGGGCTCGATCGTTGCGCCACCAGTGGCTATTACCAATTATGTCCCTTCTAAGCCTCACCTATGGACCAATCAGATTCCACCTCTCGTATCACTTGCGTTTGCTTCACACAAAAAGGTGGCACCCAGTCAGGACGATCTTACCAATAATCAAGATCTATATTGTGAGAAAACGTGTCTTACATCGCGAAATGCATCAAATCACGTGAGCACTTTGATTAAAAACATGAAAGGATATGGAAAATATCTGCTGACAACGAATTGGTGATGCATATGCTTTGCAAATCCGATCGAACTCTGCACGACAGTTTATGAACCAGATTTCGATTTCGGTGCGCGATTTTGATTGGACTATGCATAGACCCGTTAGTCCAGCCAAAATGTAACTCCATAATACCAGCCTAGTTCGGCAAGGGTGGAAACTGGACTTTTATAGTCAGTTAACTCACTTGCCTCGGGAAGATGATCTTTATATAGTAAACTACAGTTATAACAAACTCAAAGGGACCAATTACTTTATGTCAATTTAACCATAATTTTTTATAAGCATTTCAACTGTCAGACATCTTAGATCAACTCACGTATCCACATTCAGTTACTCGATAAATAACAGCAGTGTGCCTTGTATATGTGCTCTCTTCTGTGGGTCGCTCAGCTATATATCAATGCCTGATACCTGTTTTGCTATACCGGTAGTTAATTGTGGGTGTATATTTGCAGGGTTAGAAACTAACAGTTTTCATCCACTAGTCCTTAGAATGATAACATATAGCAAAACCCTTAAAAATGGAAAATTTCTACTAGTCCTTATGATACCTTTACCATTGGGCAGTTTGGCTTAGTGCCAACTTCTAATGCTAATTTGGGACAAGGTGTCAGTTCTCAACCCAGTTTATCACTTGCTGTCAATTGTTTGTCAATTGCCGCTTTGAACAGCCACGTGTGGCTGCGGATATTTTCATAGGCTGATTGAAGACACGGTAGCAGCTCAGAGATTAACAGATTAAACATAAACATTGTCGTTAAAAGAGTACACCCAGGACCACAAAGTGAGTTAGCTATGTCCGTTAGTATGTTATAAGATCCCGTTAGTGGCCTATTACAACATGCTTTTCACAACATGCATGTCCCCAGTATGGTGGTCTACCTTCAGTTGCTGGCAATCTATAGCCCGTTTTTATCTTGTATCGTTATGTATAGTGCTATTCTCTTTTATAATTCCGTACTAGTTTTATATCTTTTTCTGTGATAAATCTAGTTATTTTACTGTCCTTTGTTGACAGGTTTTTATATAAGTTTCAATATATGTATTATGTTTAACAATTGATAGTCACGATATCGCTGAAATATTGCTGATGTGACTTAAAATTTAACTCACTCACTTCAACAAGCGTGGGTTGCTGAAGACCAATTCTAGGTGAAAATCTTGGACTACACATTTTCTAACCAATTCTTCCTCTCTTACATAAACATCCACTACAGCATGAATCAGAGACTAGTTATGTTCTCTGCATGTTGCCTATCCCAGCATGGAAACCTGCTGTTCTACAAATCTGTCAGCCTTGTATTTGCTTCTAAGTGAAGTTGGGTCATGGTTTTAATAAAACTGGGCCGATATGGTCTAGTGAAGTTAAATTGGCGAGACCGCCCATAGAACACATTGTAGATGAAAAAGGGAGATACTAGGATGGGCCAGTTCTCCTTCTTCCCCCAAAATATGAACAATTACTCCCTTCATTTCACAGCTGTTTGCCTTGACTGATATATTTATTACTCAAAAGAAGTTAAAGAACACCCAATTCTCTCATATTAGTATAGCTAATCTGTCGTGCCATGACAGATTAACTATAGAGGTTTATATATTAATAATTTTTTAATGTGAAGTTTACGCTAAATACAGTTTTCCATAGGACCAGAGGCCAGTCACATGATCGTAAAACTAACATTCCTAAACAGATGTACGACACAATTTGACGTTCATACGTTTTTCACGAGACTGTATTCTTGAAGTGATGTACACACTGATGGACTATTTCCATACTCCTGGGAAAACCCCTGGAAAACCCCTGGAAAACCCTACATACAGAAGCGTTGTTTCTGACCCTTTAATCTTAAACCCAGCTTTTTAGCTTAGATTAAGAAAAGTCTGCAGAGTTCGACTGCATGAAATGTCACATCGAAACTATCGTGGTGTCGAGTTGATCTGTCTGCACACTCATCGAAATATCCTCGCTACGACCCATCCTAGTACACGAAATGAAGAACTGCTCGTTGAAATATCCTCGCTTCGACTCATCCTATTATAAATGAAGAACTGCTTATCGAAATATCCTCACTACGACCCATCCTAGTACACGTAATGAAGAACTGCTCATTGAAATATCCTCACTTCAACTCATCCTAGTACACGAAATGAAGAAATGCTCATTGAAACTGTCAGGGTTTCGACTGCAGGCAGACAGATACAAATATCTTTGCTACGACCCATCCTAGTGAACAAAACGAAGAACTGTTCATTGAAATATCCTCGCTTCGACTCATCCTAGTGACAGAATTTCTCTCCCATTGATCGTGTCGGCCATTTTGAGTTTTTAATGTAAATGTATTGCAATGCATTGTCATTGTGACTGACTTTCCGTGGTAGATCTTAACAGACCGTTCTCATATAATAATGATATATTATTTGAATATATTTGTTGTAAACAAACTACAAAAGATGTCACTGTAGAACAATGTAAGTATACATACGCTCTTGTCACCTCTCCTTTTTTGGAACTACTTCATGACAGATGTCTGATGTTTGGCTGTCAGTGTAAACATGAAGTCACACATACACTGAACAAAATTGTGTTTAGTACTATATCATTCCACTAGACATGATTATTTACCATTTTGATTGTATTTATTGTTATGCTAGGCATTGTTTCATATGCAGGGATAAAAATTATATGTGTACTGTCTCGTATACTAAGGCGGAAATTGCAATCAGCTGTATACATATTTTCTCCCAATCTACCGGTGATTACGTTAAAATATAACCAATAATATGACGGGAAAAAAACCCAGTATCTTAAACTGCAGTTTTACTACGAATAATATATTCTGATATCGTGTTATTTTAATTGCAGGTTTTACTATACATCTTCAAAATAATGATAACCATAACCAGGGTTGTGCAGTAGCACTTTTGGGTAGTGTCGGATATTTTTTTTCGCATGGAGACTGGGGTTAGAATAGCTTCCCTTTGACAAAGGGCATTTACTCTAGTGGACAGACCGATGGATTGCCGCGAAAGGCAAGTAAAAATGATTGTTGTTTTGCGTATATATCATCCAACATCATTCTTCCAACTTTTTCATTTTGTAGATAGTAATAAGCAGTGTCTTAAGTGTAAAAAGTACTGCTAACAGCTTCTGTAGCAGAGCCATTAGTGATGGATGCCCTTTGATTGTGACATCATGGTAACCAATGATGTCACAATGGTCTGCAAAGAATTGTGATGCTATTTCATTGCAGCGATATCGACAATGTAGATATCACTTGATCTCACCCAAGTGATATCTCCTGTGGGAGCCAGTTTTGGATGATAAATGACAATGATATATACGAAACAGTTGAAATATGATAATATACGAAACGGTTGAAATATGACAATGATATATACGAAACAGTTGAAATATGACAATGATATATACGAAACAGTTGAAATATGACAATGAAATATAGGAAGAGGTGGAATATGATGATGATATAGAGGGAACAGTGGAAACATAATAATGATATATAGGAAACAGTGGAAATATGACAATGAAATATAGGAAGAGGTGGAATATGACGATGATATATACGAAACAGTTGAAATATGACAAAGACACATACCAAACCCTGGAAATATGACGGTGATATATAGGAAACACCTGAAAGATAACAGTGACATATATAGGAAACAGCCGCAACACCCACACTTTTCTTACTTAATGGCTAAAGATTTTACCAGGTGTAACATTCAGCTCACCGTCTTAGGGCGGACCTTGGTAAGCAACAGTGCCTTAGCATTATTCCTTTTTATGAAATTAACATAAGATGCTTGCTTTCATGGGAGTAATTTCAAAATTGCTAAAGCTTATGCTTGGGCTGGGACGGGTAACTTGGGTACTCGTGTTGGTTGGGTACTGAGACGGACCCGAGTACCCACAGGACGACCTGGACCCGTGGTTAGTCACGTGATATATTGTTTAATGACAAGAATGATCTAGAACCATATGGTTACACTGTTACAAAGTTACAAAGTTACAAAGTAGCGTTACACCCAACTCACTCACTCATGTGCTGCCTTTTACTGTATATGGGCCATCTGATTTTGTAGCTTTTGTGTCCAAACCTTATCCTGAATCTGAATGATGCGTTGCTCTGTTGTTGAATATGATGCGTTGCTCTGTTGAAGTAGAATGATGCGTTGCTCTGTTGTTGAATATGATGCGTTGCTCTGTTGTTGTAGAATGATGCGTTGTTCTGTTGTTGGAGAATGATGCGTTGTTCTGTTGTTGTAGAATGATGCGTTGTTCTGTTGTAGAATGCAAGTATAACAGGCAGGATAAATGGTCCGAATGTGAAAACGGCAAACAGACCGCGACCAAGATCATAAAGGAAGGATCAGACAAGACGTGTCCTCAGAAAAAGGTCAAGACCAGAATCTGTGGTAGGTATTTCAATCTGGCTGTGATTTTCAATAACTATAAGCAGCATAACTTTGGTTTTCCAGGTGTGTTTTTTTTTATGAGCAATGAAGTTTTGTAGGAGTAATGGAGTCGTGCAAGAAGACTTGCTTTAACATGCAAGTTGCGAGAGTTGTAGCCTAACAAGAGCCTTGTGAAAACTACTTTATGAAATGTGTAATAAACTCTTTCCAAAAGTTCAGAAAGAAGGAATAAAACCCACTGCACTGGTATATGCGAAGACTTAACAACATGCCTTGTGAAAATATTTGAAAGTTTATAGTCTCTGAAAATACTACTTTTTTATGTTTCATCATTCCTGACAAAAGACAATCAACTCGTTGTGTCCGAATGCATAATTTACTGCCATTTTCACCATTGTGTTCAAGCTATGTGTCTCTGCCATCCCAGCGCATGGGTGGGCCAATGATTCAGGGCGCTGAAGTTAAATGTGGTGAGGAACATGCCATCTCCATAAAAGCCAAGATGTGCTGGTCAATCATTTTACCAATTTATTATCCTTGCAAGTCGGCGCCATGCTTGTTCTCATTAGTTTCACCAAGTGAAAGTTTACAGCCTTAGTCACTGTGGGTTTTCCTCTCACGTTAAAGTGACACGGCGCCATGACATGCTTGATTACTGTTCAATGAGGCTTTGAACTCAACCCTTTCACTCACATTGTTAGTGTCAAAGGGATTGCTAGAATAAGAACCCAAGTGTAATCTCTGGTATTGGTGACTAGTTTCGGGCTGGACGGCTCTCATCAGAGTGAAACAATACGTAGGAGAAACAAAACAACACTTCTGCATCAGACTCCAAGAACACTTGGCCGACATCAACCACCAAAGGGACAAACCCGGCGCCAAACATTTCAACTCTGTGGGACACTCAACTAGAGACCTACACTATCAGTTCATACAACAGCTGAAAACGGACCCTGAGTCAGATCAGAGCATGGCTAAACGCCGATCCATTGAACTAAAATGGAATTTTTATCTCAAAACTATCCACCAGTAAGGCATCATCGACAAGATCTAATCCTGGAGTCCCCCCGTGGTCTAGTGGTAGAGCGTCCGCCTGGAGAGCGGAAGGTCCCGAGTTTGATTCCCAGCCGCGTCATACCAAAAGACGTTAAAAGATGGTACTTGTTGTTACCCTGTCTGGCGCTCGGCATTAAGGGGCTAAAACAAGTACTGGTCGGCTCGGAGTCAGTATACTGTGTCCGAGTGGGGTATTCATGTTAAATTGCGGCATGGTATCTGATTGAGCTAGCACTATAAATCCGCATCAGTCTGGTCTAGTACAAGCAGCCACACACACACACACACACACATGCATGCACGTCGCTATATAAGTGCAATAATCTTGGCTTGGACGGGACGATAAACCCAATTTCACCTCACCTCACCTGGAGTCCCCCTCCACCCCTTCATTGTCCTGGATTGCTACAATAGGCAAATGTTGCACATTGCAGTTGCAGGAGAGAAATGCAAGTACGAGAAAAATGACTGGAGTGAATGTAATGAAGCGACCAGTCTGCAAACCCGCACCATGAACCTCAAGACTGGCAGTGCGCGATGCGCACCCGTAAAGACTATAACGCGCAAATGCAAAAAAGGTCAGACTGCATTGCATGCAATCTTGTCGCTAAGCTGTTTGCTGCTTTTGCGTTACAAAGCCCGATTTTTTCTTGGTCTGTTGATGTGTCCCTTAAAGTTACGCTTTTTGTTAATATCATTGCTCGCACTTTTGCATTATTCTGTCATTTGATTGGATGAATCTGGAAACCAAGAAAAAGTTGCTAAGCCTTTGTTGTTCATCATCATATATGTGGAACATGACACCAACCCAACTAGAATGTGTCAGATGATAGCCAATTCTAAAGGTGAAGTCAAATGGCTGCAAGACAATTCATCAAAATTTATGTTCGAAATTTATTTTGAAATATTTCTTTACCGACATACCAAAATATATTTGTTGATGGGTTGTTACCAATTATTATCGATCTATGTGATGAAATGAATACTATAAGTTACCAACTTTTGTTTTGGAATGTTTATTGCAACCTGTCTGTACAGTGTACAGAAAGTACACATTCAATATGCATTATTTTCACAGTTTCTGTTTGGGTTGGTTGACATTTCACTTTTGCAAGTTAAAAGATAGCATTGCTGCACAAAAACCCAAACCTTTAGTTCCAGGATGTCGTTATGATTATAAAACTGCCTATGGGCCTTGTGATGAAACAACATACACTCGCAGTCGAGTCATTTCTCTCAAAAAGGCTCACAAAGGTGTCAAGTGTGAAGAGAAACTGGTCGACACTTATCCATGCAAAGGTGAGGGTCATTTGATCTATTTTTAGTTCCATGACAAAGTCGGGGCATGTTGTCTGAGAATCTGTGGTAAATTTTTACGAAGCAATTTCCCAAGCAATTGCGTTAACTGACTATAAAAGTCCAGTTTCTACCCTTGCCGATGTAGGCTGGAATTCCGGAGTTACATTTTGACTAACGAGTATATGTATGGTCCAATCAAAATCTCATAAAAAACTAGACATCCGGTTATTAGGCAACAAGGATTTCAAGGTGCAGATTCCGGTCAACTGCAGGATTTGCAAAGCATGTGTACCACCAACTGGGTCGTTGACAGATATTTTGCAAATCTTTTCCTGTTTTTAATCAAGGTGCTCTTGTTTAATCAAAGTGATTTGACTGGGTGCCGCCATTTTGTTTGAAGAAAATGCAAGTGATATGAGAGTTTGGAATCTGATTGGTCAAAAGGAGGGACATAACTCATAATAGCCACTGGTGGCGCTACGATTGAGCCTGGAAATTCTAGCCTTGTTCGGCAAGGGTGGAAACTGGACTTTCACAGTCAGTTAATACCCTTGCCTGCGGAAAATGAGTTATGTATGCATCAGAATCATGTCCTGTTTTTGTAACATCTATTATATGATTGGTTTGTTTTTTTGGGTTGTTTTTTTTTTTGGGGGGGGGGGTATTTTGAGCAAAAAAACTGAACAGCAAAATTGCAATCTTTTTAAGTATTAATGGGTTGCTACTCATGTTTCTGAAATACTTCAGTGAATTTGTTGCTCACCTTGTGATCATTATACGTTTTAGATTGTATCCATGAAGTTGAATCATCAATGTTTGATTTCCAAATTGTGATATGATTATCATTATTATAGGGAAATGCAGATACTCAAAGGGAGAATTTGGCGAATGTGACCCTACAACTGGAACAAAAACCAAGGTTAAGCACTTGACCTCGGGGAACAAAGACATCTGTGAGCCTGAAAAATCACAAATAAAGAAATGCAAGAAACATGGGAAACATGGACACAGCAAGCATGGCGGACAAGGGGGCCACAGCAAGCATGGCGGACATGGGGGCCACAGCAAGCATGGCGGACACGGGGGCAAAAGCAAACATGGCAGACAGGGCGGGCACAGAAAACAGGGCGGACAGGGCGGCCACAGAAAACAGGGCGGACAGGGCGGCCACAGAAAACAGGGCGGACAGGGTGGCCACAGAAAACATGGCGGACAGGGCGGCCACAGCAAACATGGCGGACAGGGCGGCCACAGCAAACATGGCGGACAGGGTGACAACAAAGCTGACAGTCAGGATTCGTTGCGCGAGGTGGGGATAGGCATGTGAAAATGATAAAACCATGGTGCCTTTACTTTCATGCTCTTCTTTTGGCTTTTTATAGTCGTCATTCTGTCATTTAGAAAAAAAGGGAACCCCTTGTTTTGGTCATTAGTTAGGTTTAGGTATTTCAGTTAAGGAATGTTATTTTGGACAGTTATTTGTTTCTGTACATGTGTCTCGAAGACACTGTTTAGGGCGGTGACACATAACAGACATGGGCTGCAACTGTGACCTGCTAGTTTATTGATTGAATGTATTTTGAAATTATTTGTAATTTGTTAATCAGTGTAAAAATATGCTCTGAATATTTCTGAAGCAAGATTTTTCAACGTGTTTGGGTAAAAAAAATTATATTTTTGTTTTTTTCAATATATGGAAAAATTGGAATAGAACCATCAGCATAGAATACAGTATGTTCCTGCATTGAATATCCCTGGTAATCAGTATTTTATGATTAGGTAATTGTCTGCCAGTACTTTTTCTTCTCTGCTGCAATAAAAAATATTCTGCACTTACTGTTTGTTATAATTTGTGATGTACTGGTATCACATACCTAAACACAATCAAATAGATTTACGCACATATAAACACCTACACACATATTAACACACCTACACACATATTAACACACCTACACACATCTAAACATAACAAATCACATAAACGCACCCACACACATCTAAACATACCTACACATATATAAACACCTACACACATATTAACACACCTACACACATCTAAACACACCTCCACACATCTAAACATAACTAATCACATAAACGCACCCACACACATCTAAACATACCTACACATATATAAACACCTACACACATCTAAACACACCTACACACATCTAAACATACCTACACATATATAAACACACCTACACACATCTAAACACACCTACACACATCTAAACATAACTAATCACATAAATGCACCCACACACATCTGAACATACCTACACATATATAAACACACCTACACACACCTAAACACACCTACACACATCTAAGCACACCTACACATATATAAACACACATCTAATAACACCTACACACATATTAACACACCTACACACATCTAAACATAACTAATCACATAAACGCACCCATGCCCATCTAAATATACCTGGACCTCTGTGGTCTAGTGGTAGAGCGTCCGCCCGGAGAGCGGGAGGTCCAGGGTTCGATCCCCGACCGCGTCATACCAAAAGACGTTAAAAGATGGTACTTGTTGTTACCCTGTCTGGCGCTCGGCATTAAGGGGCTAAAACAAGGACTGGTCAGCTCGGAGTCAGTATACTGTGTCTGAGTGGGGTATTCATGTTAAACTGCGGCATGGTATCTGAGTGAGCTAGCACTATAAATCGGCATCAGTCCGGACTAGTACAAGCACACACACACACACACACACACACACACACACACACACACACACACACACACACACACACACACACACACACACACACACACACACACACACACACACACACACACACACACACACGTCGCTATCTTGGACGCGACGTTAAACCCCATTTCGCCTCACCTCACCTCTAAACATACCTACACATATATAAACACACCTACACACATCAACATGATCAACACACACCTAAACACAATTAAGTATACCTACACCAGTAAACGATGAATCTATATATTGGTACATCCCATTGTGCTAGTCCGCTTTGACAACACCATTCTCTATATCCTCGGGCACGATTTCAGTAAATACCTACACTAACGCCTGGATCCTTTCCCGTGGTTGTTGCGATCAGAGATTACACGCCCTTAATTTTCATTAACATAAAACCGGTCAATCAAACGCTGCGATAAGGAAATAGGTAAGCGAGGTGGACAGGAAGACATCTGTTCCATCAAACAGACTTTTGGGGGATTTCTTTTGTTTGTCAAACAGTTTTACTGTAAGGGTAACACTATTTTTCAGGGCATTATCATTTTCAGAAGCCTGAGGTCTTCCGTTAACTGCCCGACAAAGGAGGGCAGTTGAAAAGATCGAGGGCTTCTCGAATGCCCTGAAAAATAGCGTTACCATTATTATAGCTAAAATGGATAGCATTTGTTATAAAATAGAAATAAACAAAAATATGGGTTTTGAAACATTTACTGCAATCAACACGAATTTCACTGACCCACTTTTATAAATATGGAAACATCATAGAACAAACCAGATGACGTCACTATTGAACGTAACGTCTCCTTTCCCTATCCCATGACATCACCTAACGACGGGCGTGATAATGGCCTGTCGTCAAGCAATATGAGGGCATTATCAAGTTACAGTGGCCCGCTCATTTCTGATAACATACGGGCGTTTTAATGATAATTCTATCCATTTTAGCTATAATATCTTATATCTATCGCAAAATATTATAATCAGTGGCACTGGCTGCCATGTTGTTGATATCGCCAAAATAACATGGAGGCTGGTGTGTTACTTGCATTCTGATTAGTTCGTTACACTTAGTAGAGCAGCAAATCATATTGGCTAATGAAAAACAAGGGTGGGTAATAAATCAATGAAAACCATTTTTTTTAAAAGAAATGGTGTGTAATTTGAAATAGCAAGATCCATGGTAGCAGATACAGGGTTTAGTGTTGATTTATTGAAGTGCAAGCCTTGGACATATCAATCTCATTAAAATCAGATCTAAGTTCTCGCTGTCGCTAAACAAAGATCTGAGAACATCCCATTATGGTTCACGTCAGAACAACCTTTCACGAACGTTGACTGACCACTGAAATGACTAACAAGAAGTGGGTACCAGCCAATTAGAAAGCAGCTTTCTCCAGCTTTATGGCACTCGTTTCAACCTGGCGACATCCATTTCAGACTATGCTTGAAAAATATGTTGACACTGTTCTCGATTAAAATTTTGAAAACTGAACAAACAAACAAACATTCCTGAATGTCTAATATAGGGTTGAGATCGTATGGCAGTGCTTCCCATGTACTGTGGGACACCTCTTCCTATCAAATGTTTCTCCCATGGAAGCGAGAGATTTTGATGGAATCAGTTGTACGGGCCGTAACTGTCGTTTGGAATACCCCGTATTAATGTTTTGGAGGTTGCATGACTAGAAAACACATTCCGACTGTCACTTCCATGATCTGGTAAGCGACACTTTGATTGGTCGGATGAAAGGCCCTAATGGGATGTCCTCAGATCTTTGATTAGCGATAGCAAGAACTAAAATCTGATTTTAATGAGATTGTGGAGATCTCGTAACAACGCGTGTTGAGGTTAACTACCTGCAATGTTTGTGTGATGATGCTTTTGTTGTCTCATGGGATACTATTATTTAAGAAATTAACCACTGGGAGAATAAACAATGAGGGACGAATGTTTTTTCGTGAAATAAACCACACTTTATTCTTTATTGTTTTTTGCAATTTATCTCGTAGCTATCTCAATATTTAAAACTAAACAGTAGCTCTCTATTTTAACAGAAAGCATACCGGCATGCATTTCTTTGGTTTTGTGGGATGCACTCTTGCCATTCATGTTGTAACTAACAGCCTAGAATGAGTCTTTCCTGATAATCCAAACAGCCTGTACGTACAGGGTTTCATGGTAACCAAATCACATCATGACAGTTGTTGAAAAGCTCTACCTGTTTTGTATGAGCCAAATAAAAAGCATCAGACAATTAGAGTTGTGTCTTCCAACGACCCGTGAAGATCCGGGGTAGAATAGATCTTCAGCAACCCATGCTTGCCATAAAAGGGGACTGTGCTTGTCGAAAGAGCTGACTAACGGGATCAGGTGGTCAGGCTCGCTGACTTGGTTGATGCATGTCATCTCATCCCAATTGCTTGGATCGATGCTCATGATGTCAATCACTGGATTGTCTGTTCCAGACTCACATATTTACAGACCGCTGTCATATAACTGTAATATTCCTCAGTGTGGCGTTAAACAAAAAAACCCAAACAAAATCATCTATCAACAGGCTATCAACAAATAGTGGGGCAGTGGGAGTCATCCGGTGGTTTGTTGTTTCTCAAATAGTGGGATAGTGGAAGTCATCCGGTGGTTTGTTGTTTCTCAAATAGTGGGATAGTGGTAGTCATCCGGTGGTTTGTTGTTTCTCAAATAGTGGTAAAGTGGGAGTCATCTGGTGATTTGTTGTTTCTCAAATAGTGGTAGTCATCCGGTGGTTTGTTGTTTCTCAAATAGTGGGATAGTGGTAGTCATCCGGTGGTTTGTTGTTTCTCAAATAGTGGGATAGTGGTAGTCATCCGGTGGTTTGTTGTTTCTCAAATAGTGGTAAAGTGGGAGTCATCTGGTGATTTGTTGTTTCTCAAATAGTGGGATAGTGGGAGTCAGATGGTGATTTGTTGTTTCTCAAATAGTGGGATAGTGGTAGTCATCCGGTGGTTTGTTGTTTCTCAAATAGTGGTAGTCATCCGGTGGTTTGTTGTTTCTCAAATAGTGGGATAGTGGGAGTCATCTGGTGGTTTGTTGTTTCTCAAATAGTGGGATAGTGGGAGTCATCTGGTTATTTGTTGTTTCTAAAATATTGGGATAGTGGGAGTCAGATGGTTATTTGTTGTTTCTCAAATAGTGGGATAGTGGGAGTCATCCGGTGGTTTGTTGTTTCTCAAATAGTGGGATAGTGGGAGTCATCTGGTGATTTGTTGTTTCTAAAATATTGGGATAGTGGGAGTCAGATGGTTATTTGTTGTTTCTCAAATAGTGCGATAGTGGGAGTCAGATGGTTATTTGTTGTTTCTGAACTAGTGGGATACTGCCAGTCATCTGGTGATTTGTTGTTTCTCAAATAGTGGGATAGTGGGAGTCAGATGGTTATTTGTTGTTTCTCAAATAGTGGGATACTGCCAGTCATCTGGTCATTTGTTGTTTCTCAAATAGTGGGATAGTGGGAGTCAGATGGTTATTTGTTGTTTCTAAAATATTGGGATAGTGCGAGTCATCTGGTGATTTGTTGTTTCTAAAATAGTGGGATAGTGGGAGTCAGATGGTTATTTGTTGTTTCTGAAATAGTGGGATAGTGCGAGTCATCCGGTGATTTGATGTTTCTCAAATAGTGGGATAGTGGGAGTCAGATGGTTATTTGTTGTTTCTCAAATAGTGGGATAGTGGGAGCCATCTGGTGATTTGTTGTTTCTAAAATAGTGGGATAGTGGGAGTCAGATGGTTATTTGTTGTTTCTGAAATAGTGGGAGTCATCTGGTGATTTGTTGTTTCTAAAATAGTGGGATAGTGGGAGTCAGATGGTGATTGTTTCTGAAATAGTGGGATAGTGGGAGTCAGATGGTGATTTGTTGTTTCTAAAATAGTGGGATAGTGGGAGTCAGATGGTGATTTGTTGTTGCTGAAATAGTGGGATAGTGGGAGCCATCTGGTGATTTGTTGTTTCTCAAATAGTGGGGCAGAGGGAGAGGGTTTAGTTTGTGTCACGTGGTGTGAAGAGAACCAGGTTCAAGTCCCGGAAAGTGGGATTCTAGTAGTTCACAACCCTTTATGCTCATCCACAAACTTCAATTTTAAATATATACTGTGACGTTAGTACGTGGTAATAAGGCCTGAAGGGATGGAACATTGCAGTTGTGTTGTCTGGGTTTGAATCCTCATTCTCGTTGTCATACCTGGACATAAGCTTCCAATCACTTGTTATATCAAGAGTCACTAACTCACATTCCACTGTGCGTTTTCAAAGGTTTTCAGTATATCAAAATAACAGACAATAAAGATTGAGTTTGACACATAGACCCCACTTAAACCAAACTCATCAGGCCAAACAGCTACAGTGTTAAAAATGTCTGCCTACCTAGAATACATTTCCATTTTCTTATTAAATTAAATTAAATTATTCATGTGAAGCTATCTGGATTCAATTTCAGTTTCAATCCCTGCCACGGATATCTGGGTAGAATAGGTCTTCAGCAACCCATTCTTGCTGTAAAAGGCGACTAACGGGATGTCAAGGTGGTCAGGCCTGCTGACTTGGTTGATGTATGTCATCGTATTCCAATTGCGTGGATCGATGCTCATGATATCAATCACTGTATTGTCTAGTCCAGACTCGCTTATTTACAGACCGCAGTCATATAGCTGGCATACTGCTGAGTGAGGAGTTAAACAGCAAACAAACAAACTGATATCTGATATCTGTTGTCAGTGTGATGTTCAAATATAATATCAAATTCATTGATGAGGACAGGTGGTAAAACAAAAGACTTTAACAACTGGTTTGTCTGGCTAAGATTTAAATATTTAAAGGCAGCCTTCTTTGAAAGCTGTAATGACTGTTACGGATGACACTGGCGCGTGCATTATTTGTAACGAATGTCCACTTACAAGTGTGTTATCTGATTTAAAACGCAGCATCAAAATAACACATAATGCATAGCAGATCTTAAATACAGCCTGAAAGTAAAAATAACTGAAAATCAATACAGCACAAATATGCTGCATTGACATTTAATGCAGTACATTCGTAATACATGAGAATCGTTGTGCTTCGATATCCGTGCTGCATGTCAGCTAGCCTGCATATTCGTTCTGCAATGCATTTTGTGCAATTTGATCATTGTTGACCGTACATTAATGCATAAGCTTAAAATTTGATTGCAGAAATAGATGTGTAAAAATTTATTTTGTCACAAATACTCTACAGTTAAAACAACAGAGTGACATCATGGCTGTATTTCAAGCGATGTTAAGCAACTTTAATTGACACACTCACTCTTTTCTTTGTTAGCTTGCAAGTACCAGAAAGGAAACTGGAGTGAGTGTGATCCCGCGACGAAGAAGATGACTCGCACGCTAACCCTCACCCAGGGCAGCGACCAGTGTCCACCGAACAAAACCCGGTTGAGGCGATGCAGGAAAGGGAAGTCGAGGAAAAAAGGTATGTCACTTTGATCAGTTAATTTGCTACTAACAAATGCTGCTTGTGCTGCTGCCAATGCATATATGCATGAGTGCTATGGAATTTGCAAATTGATGACATTGTACGAAGGCCAATGATCATAGTGTCTGATGTCACTTTTTGTTGTGAAGTTCAACAATTGTCAATCGTTTTCTAAAAATAGGGATGCTTTGATTTTTTGGACAGACATTACATGATAGATGATTCGTATGTTCAAAAATTGCATAAAATTTCTGATTTAATGAAATCCATTAGACCCTATTTCATATCTTCAGTACCCTAATCCCGAACTCTTAGAACATTGTTTGATCTTCATAACCCATGAACCCAAGGTCCCTCTTATGTCACCATCACATCCAACATCCCATTACTCCTCTCAAACAAGACCACAGATCCAAGACCCCATTCCTCCTCTCAAACAAGACCACAGATCCAACATCCCATTCCTCCTCTCAAACAAGACCACAGATCCAACATCCCATTCCTCCTCTCAAACAAGACCACAGATCCAAGACCCCATTCCACCTCTCTGTCATACATGACCACAGATCCAAGACCCCATTCCACCTCTCTGTCATACAAGACCACAGATCCAACATCCCATTCCATCTCTCTGTCACACAAGACCACAGATCCAAGGCCCCATTCCACCTCTCTGTCATACAAGACCACAGATCCATGACCCCATTCCACCTCTGTCACACAAGACCACAGATCCAAGACCCCATTCCACCTCTCTGTCATACAAGACCACAGATCCAGGACCCCATTCCTCCCCTGTCATACAAGACCACAGATCCAAAACCCCATTCCACCCCTGTCATACAAGATCACAGATCCAAGACCCCATTGAACCTCCTTGTCATACAAGACCACAGATCCAGGATCCCATACCTCCCCTGTCATACAAGACCACAGATCCAAGACCCCTTTCCTCCTCTCTGTCATACAAGACCACAGATCCAAGACCCCATTCCTCCTCTCTGTCATACAAGACCACAGATCCAGGACCCCATTCCTCCCCTGTCATACAAGACCACAGATCCAAGACCCCATTGCACCTCCTTGTCATACAAGACCACAGATCCAGGATCCCATACCTCCCCTGTCATACAAGACCACAGATCCAAGACCCCATTCCACCTCTCTGTCATACAAGGCCACAGATCCAAGACCCCATTCCTCCTCTTTGTCATACAAAACCACAGATCCTAGACCCCATTCCTCCTCACTGTCATGTAAGACCACAGATCCAGGACCTCATTCCACCTTTGTCACACAAGACCACAGATCCTAGACCCAAATCCACCTCTCTGTAATACAAAACCACAGATCCAAGACCCCACTCCACCCCTCTGTCATACAAGACCACAGATCCAAGACCCCATTCCACCTCTCTGTCATACATGACCACAGATCCAAGACCCCATTCCACCTCTCTGTCATACAAGACCACATATCCAACATCCCATTCCATCTCTCTGTCACACAAGACCACAGATCCAAGGCCCCATTCCACCTCTCTATCATACAAGACCACAGATCCAAGACCCCATTCCACCTCTCTGTCGTACATGACCACAGATCCAAGACCCCATTCCACCTCTCTGTCATACAAGACCACAGATCCAACATCCCATTCCATCTCTCTGTCACACAAGACCACAGATCCAAGGCCCCATTCCACCTCTCTGTCATACAAGACCACAGATCCATGACCCCATTCCACCTCTGTCACACAAGACCACAGATCCAAGACCCCATTCCACCTCTCTGTCATACAAGACCACAGATCCAGGACCCCATTCCTCCCCTGTCATACAAGACCACAGATCCAAAACCCCATTCCACCCCTGTCATACAAGATCACAGATCCAAGACCCCATTCCACCTCTTTGTCATACAAGACCACAGATCCAGGATCCCATACCTCCCCTGTCATACAAGACCACAGATCCAAGACCCCATTCCTCCTCTCTGTCATACAAGACCACAGATCCAAGACCCCATTCCTCCTCTTTGTCATACAAAACCACAGATCCTAGACCCCATTCCTCCTCACTGTCATACAGGACCACAGATCCAGGACCTCATTCAACCTTTGTCACACAAGACCACAGATCCTAGACCCCATTCCACCTCTCTGTAATACAAAACCACAGATCCAAGACCCCATTCCTCCTCTCTGTCATACAAGACCACAGATCCAGGACCCAATTCCTCCCCTGTCATACAAGACCACAGATCCAAGACCCCATTCTACCTCTGTCATACAGGACCAGAGACCCATGACCCCATTCCACCTCTCTGTCACACAAGACCACAGATCCTAGACCCAATTCCACCTCTCTGTCACACAAGACCACAGATCCAAGAACCCATTTCACCTCTCTGTCATACAAGAACACAGATCCAAGACCCCATTCCACCTCTCTGTCATACAAGACCACAGATCCATGACCCCATTCCACCTCTGTCATACAAGACCACAGATCCAAGACCCCATTCTTGCTCTCTGTCATACAAGACCACATATCCAAGACCCCATTCCACATCTCTGTCACACAAGACCACAGATCCAAGACAGACCCCGTTCCACCTCTGTCACACAAGACTACAGATCCAAGACAGACCCCGTTCCACCTCTGTCACACAAGACTACAGATCCATGACCCCATTCCACCTCTCTGTCATACAAGACCACAGATCCAAGACCCCATTCCACCTCTCTGTCATACAAGACCACAGATCCATGACCCCATTCCACCTCTGTCATACAAGACCACAGATCCAAGACCCCATTCTTGCTCTCTGACATACAAGACCACAGATCCAAGACCCCATTCCACACCTCTGTCACACAAGACCACAGACCCAAGACCCCATTCCTCTCTGTCATACAAGACCACAGATCCAAGACCCCATTCCTCCTCTGTCATACAAGAGCCAATTCTTCCTCTGTCATTCAAGACCACAGATCCAAGACCCCATTCCTCCTCTGTCATACAAGAGCCCATTCCTCCTCTGTCATACAAGACCACAGATGCAAGACCCCATTCCATATCTCTGCCATACAAGACCACAGATCCAAGACCCAATTCCATCTCTCTGTCACACAAGACCACAGATCCAAGACCCCATTCCAGCTTTGTCACACAAGACCCCATTCCACCTCTGTCACACAAGAACACAGATCCAAGACCCCATTCCACCTCTGTCACACAAGACCACAGATCCAAGACCCCATTCCTCCTCTGTCACACAAGACCCCATTCCACCTCTCACACAAGACCACAGATCCAAGACCCCATTCCTCCTCTGTCACACAAGACCACAGATCCAAGACCCCATTCCACCTCTCTGTCACACAAGACCACAGATCCAAGACCCCATTCCACCTCTCTGTCACACAAGACCACAGATCCAAGACCCCATTCCACCTCTCTGTCACACAAGACCACAGATCCAGGACCCCATTCCACCTCTGTCACACAAGACCATTGATGCAAGAACCCATGCCACCCATTTATCATACATCAGCATTGCCACATTGCCACATTGCCAGTGGCTGATGCAGGGTTTTATTTACTCAAAACATAGTGCCCTCAGCAGGAAAACTGGGGAATATTGTTTGTTTTAAGGTATTTTAGAAAAAGTTGATTTAAGAGATGTCTTAACATTGTGTATTCAGTGCAATAATGTTTACTTAAACCACTTGCTTTTTATTGGTCCTGTTCTCAGTGAAATACAAGTCACCTTGACCGAGTCACAATTGAGAATTTAACTTACGGTAATTTTATTATTCCATTTGGGATGTTTTATGAATATTTGCTGCAGATTTGATCAGGTCAACATAAAACAATGTGATGACACACAGTCAGCTAGGTCTGAATTATTACCATTTAAACCTCAGAAGATGGAGCTCGTGACAAGCATTGGGTATAGGGCACCTGTTCCTACTGGCTATGATAGGGTTCTACTTGACACTATCTGTAAAGGTGGTTAGATCCGTTCTTTCAGCGACTTGATTTGTGATGTTCCTGGGGGCACTGATGGCCCAGTCGTCTAAGATGCCACTATTCACTATGCAGAGTTGCGTCCCTTGGGCACACCAGAAACCTATGATTGTGGGTTCAGATCCCTGTTCGGGCCGATTATGTTTCTAGCAAAATTTGGGTTTCACCAAAATGGTAAATGTCTGAGACCTGCAGTGCTTTGGGCTTTCCTCCCACCTTAAAAGCTGACACGCTGCGATATAACTGGAATACTGTTAAAAGCAGCGTTAAACCCAGCTCACTCACTCACTGTAATGTTCATAGTCTTGGAATCCGACATTGTTTGGTTTTAACTACATCTTCCTTATGCCCAGAAGGGCTACACTTGTACACAGCAGACAAAATTCAAAAGTAATACATTGTTGTTAGTTTCAACAAAATCAGTAAATACGCTATCGTGTCACTGGAATTTCTGGAAATTCTTTACAGGCCGCCGTTACATGGCAGAAATACTGCTGTGTGGCGTCAGGCAACAAACACTCACATGTTTATGCAAATTGTGTGAGTGGTTGGTGCTACTGGTAGGGCAACACCTGCTTACCATTTTTCCCAAACTCCTGCTGTCATTGCCTATTTTCAATGATCCATTCATATAATGCTCACCTCTATTTTGCCTTTTATGCCCAATGGAATCTGTTTTGACGGATAATGGAGACCGGTTTTCTCAGGTGTTGATGTTTTATGTATACACATGGAAAGTGAGGCCAGTCCAACTGGAAGAGGACATATTAGCCACTATGTGAGCTCACAAGCATGTTAAGGTATGCATGCTGCACATACTCAAATAGCAGACTGTCCCAAATTACATTAAGCAGTTTGATTTATTCTACGATGTTTACCATTGCACTGCAATCATGCTTGCTCATCACTTGCCACACATCTGCAAAAATACAAAGAAATTGTTTTGAGTAAAATTTGATTAAATAATTATAATATTTATGTCAATTGTTGCTATGCATCATGGATTAAGATAAATGGTGACGGACAACTTTCCTGCTTACCACAGGATCCACACGGAGAACTAAGCGCAGGCGTTCAAGACATGTAAATCATAAAGCTAGGGGACCAAGTACAATGGCAACTCTCAGAGGGCCCACTATTCACCCGAAGCTTCAATCCAGCCTCTTCAGTTCGTCTCTTAGCCCTTCAAATGCTGCCGATTCATCAGAACATAACCTGAGAACAATGCCGAGGGATAAAACTGTTCGGAAACATAAACTCCCAAAAGATAAACAAAATAAAAAAAGAGATAAAAAATTGCGAAAACGAAAACATTTGACGGATCAGTCTATAGACCAACCTGCTCAATTTCTGGATCCTTCTTTCCAGTCAACAGTGTCGGTTGAACCTGTTTTGCTGCCCTCTCACAGACCATCCACTCATACAACTGACAAAACCATTCTGTCAGCATCCTCAATACATCCCAAGCCAAAACACTCCCGAACTCAGCATACTCGGCAATATACTCATGCCAAAGATTCACCCTTCATAAATGCCATGTCTACAACCATATCACCCAAGCAGGTGATAAGTGGACGGTTTTCAAAGACCCCAACTCACACTTTGCCTGATAGACGCGGTATCAATAAACAAAGAAAGATCCCTTCAAAACAGCCTGCAGTCAGTACTGTGTCTTCTGAAACTTTCTATGATACCACTATGGGACAAAGTAATGGAATCATGAATTATCTTACCTCTCTCTTCAAAAGGGCCAATAAAGTGTCAACAGAAGCCCCTGTTGCCACTTCCACCAGTGGGAGTAGTTCCTGGTGGCACTGGCGGTAAAGGCTAAAGTGGGACACCATCTTAAGTTCATACACCTGAACCTGATGAAACGTACCTGTATTTGTACCATTTATCCTACAACTTTTCACAACATTTTTTGGGGGGGTCAGCCTCTGCTTTTAACAGAACACCTCTTGGCCTAGTGGACACAGCATCTGCACAGAGAGCCAAATGTCGCTTCAATCGATGGCGGCATCATAGCAAAATATGTTAAAAGAGGGTTCTTGTTGTTATCCTACGTGGCGCTTGGGATTAAGGGGGTCGGCTCACTTGCGGTATTAAGCAAGAAGTGCATATAACGTCTAATAATAATACTAGAGGCTTGGGGACTTTGTGTGTTTTAAGTGGCACTAAATGCAACCCGTTTTCCCAAAGTGGAAATGAAGTGCCCCAAGTCAACAATGGCCGTTATAGGTTGTTGTGTTCCGAGAAATATGACTCATACTTTTTTGACTTGCGGAATTTTCTTTTGGAGGTACATAAAATACTCAGTTTTGATATTTAGAAAGATGAGCATTTATGTATACCATACATAGTTTAGATGATATGTAAAGCCCACTTAGTAAATAGTTATTGCAAGTTTTATTTGGGGAGTCAAAACCTGTCGAATGGGTAGCGGCTGGCTAGTGACACTCTCTGTCAAATGGGTTCGACAGTAGCATTGAGAGCTTTAAAAGGTCACTGTGACAAGTTGATACCAGAATTCTGTAAAAGTGGTTTGATAGAAGTTAACAAACAAATAAACATGTCAAAGCTATGTAAGCATGGCCAAATCATGCATTCTCAGCCTCAATATTGGCCAGTAATGTCATAAATTACATGGAGGAAGAATGTACAAATATATCTCAGTCATTGTCAGCTAGCATTGCCACTGGTCTGTCTGTATCTCCGCTAAAGCACATCAGAATGTGAAGACCAGTGCTATGATTATCCAGTTATCTCAATATAAATTCTATGTTTGGCGTATGTCATGGCTAGGTTCTTTAATCTGGTTTGGTATCTATTTCCTAAATCCGAAGGTAATGATATCAGACTGGAAATATATGGTGGTTTTAATGATTTCTGGGGGATAACGGGTGGCCCAGTCGTCTAAGGCGCCGCAATTCGCTGTGCAGAGTTGTGTCCCTTGGACGCGCCAGAAACCTATGATTGTGGGTTCGCCCCTATCATGTTTCTAGGTTTGTCAGCACCATACCCGTGCTCGTGGGTTTCACCGAAGTGGTAAACGTCTGAGACCTGCATCACTTCGGGCTTTCCTCCCACATTAAGCTGACACGCCGTGATATGACTGGAATACTGTTAAAGGCGGCGTTAAACACAACTCACTCACTCACTAATGATTTCTGGGGTCTGTTTGAACTGGCAGTGAAGGGTCAGGTTCTGTATTTACTGTCAGACTCCTTTCTGGTGCATGACTGTTGACACATGACCAGGTTGTGAGTCCGCTGCCAGTCATCATAGACAATGGCAGATATGAACTCTGTGTCTCTCCCTTCAGTGACTGACTGATTGACATTACAATCATAAACAGCTGCAATGGGACCATCCTAGTGGTTGTTATGACAGTATTGGGTAACACTGCACAGCTAATTGATTTTACAAAAACTGAATGATATTATATTGTAACTGTATGGTGTTCTAATGTATTTGTCTTATCTTCTGTGAATAAAAATGTTGAATGAAATTCTTTATTGTTAAATGAGATGGTGTATAGAGGCAAAACATACACTTTCATTAAATATTTTGCAATCAAAGTATTTTCTCTTGAAGATTCATGGAATTGTCCTCTTGACTCATAAAAAAAATCTGCATGAGGAGTCCCAGTTTTCATAGGCCTGTTACACATATCCAAGTGTTTCACCCCAAAAAAGTCAGATGTAATTTTACTTAGAAGTACAAATTCTTTTGTTTCTATATTGAATGTTCCAAATAGGGTCTTTGTGGAGACTCTGGAGTGGAATAAGTCCCATATCACCATGCTTGAGGAAGGTTTTGTATACTCTACATATTGCAGCTGTGATATGACTGTAGTATTGCTGACTAGGACATAAAAAGGTGTATTCCTCTTCTTCTGGGGATAAACTGACATACTTAACTATCTGACCACATAAATATTCCACAATAAATGAAGTAGGGCATGGCACAGTCCTCTACAAACTTTGACAGATGGCCTCATGAAAGTTTTCCTTCACCCTCCCATCAGCCTTGGCCCACTCATCCTGTCCCCCAGGGGCAAAGGGTAAGGGGCACCTGTCAGCCTTAGTGTCACACATGCAGGTGACTCAGTCCACACAGGAACAGTGATGAATGCTACTGTTATATCTATCATCACCATCAGAACAATTTCAGTTTTTACTGACCTCAGAGCATGTTATTATTCAGTAAAACAGCCCATTCTCACCACCCTCAGCTGTAGACACCTGTACTCATCCCCTTTTCAACTCATGAAATTAAGAGGTTTCCTGTATAGAATTATTTGTATTTTTCCTAATACATAACTTTATGTTGTGGTGGCAAGTGGTCCTATTCACAGGTCACAGGTCACAGGTCACATATATGTTAGACTATCCACACGAGACCGACTCTGTGGTCTAGTGGGAGAGCGGAAGGTCTAGGGTTTGATCCCTGGCCGCATCCTACCAAAATACGGTAAAAAGATGGTACTTGTTACCCTGTCTGGTGCTCAGCATTAAGGGGCTAAACAAGGACTCGTCAGCTCGGAATCGGTATACTATGTCTGAGTAGGGTATTCATGTTAAACTGCGGCATAGTATCTCGGTGAGCTAGCACTATAAATCGGCATCAGTCCAGACTAGTACAAGCACACACACATGTGCATGCATGTTGCTATATGAGTGCAATAATCTTGGACGCGACATTAAACCCCATTTCACCTCCCACCACTTATCCACACTTGAGAAAAAGGAACTTATCACTCAGTGATTGCGGCAGGGAATGACTGAATCTCCTTTGTCCTCAATGTTATCCTTAATTATGTCTCCTCCTCCCTCCCTCTGTCCCTCCCAAAGTGGGGGAGACATTTTGTTTTTGTATCTGTTCCGATGGCATTCCCATTTTATTCTTAGCCATAACTTGAAAACCGATTCTTAACTTCTTTTGAGTAGTATATGTTACAAAAAACAAGATGCTATGTTTTCACTACAGCTAATAAGAATTATGTTTCGAGGTTTGTCAGCACCATACCCGTGCTCGTGGCTTTCACCGAAGTGGTAAACGTGTGAGACCTACATCACTTCGGGCTTTCCTCCCACATTAAGCTGACACGCCGTGATATAACTGGAATACTGTTAAAAGCGGCGTTAAACCCAACTCACTCACTAATAAGAAAGTGTTTGTATTAAAGAGATGTGCGTGCGAGCGCGCATACAATTTAGAACAAAATGAACCATTTCGAGTATAATTGATTGATTGGTTGGAAGAAACGGTTGATAATCAATGATGGATAACAAGACTTAATAATATTAAACCCCACTGATTCCCCACTCTCTTCAGGATTTACGGGTGAACTAATGCTTCCCTCCCGGCACTTACACATGCGTGTGCTTATCCCTTTGTGTGTACTATTGCTTGATTGCAGCCTGTAAGTATAACCGGGGCCCATGGAGCCAGTGTGATCCAGTTACTAACAAGATGCAGCGCACGATGACCCTTAAACGAGGCGACCGAGATGCATGTGATCCAATCAAAAAGGTGACCAGACAGTGTCGTCGTAGAGCGGCTTTGTCTGCTGCTAGAATACACACGAGTAAGTAATATGGGAATACTACACACCTTCCCGGGGGAGACTAGATCCCCTGAACCCCAGTCAAAGACTAGATCCCCTGAACCCCAGTCAAAGACAAAATAGGGATCAGTGGTCTGTTTGTGAATATTAAACAGGCGGAGCCTGAATTACACACATTGTGAGTCTAGATTACTGCAGTATCTGAAGGGGCGGTCGGGTAGCGGTTAGAGCGTTAGTGGTTAGAGCGTTTGATCGTCACGCCGAAGACCGGGGTTCGATTCCCGACATGGGTACAGTGTGTGAAGCCCATTTCTGGTGTCCCCCGCTGAGATATTGCTGGAATATTGCTAAAAGCGGCGTTAAACCATACTCACTCACTCACTCAGTATCTGAAAATGAAGAAAGTCTCTGGGCTTCTTTTTATTATATTTTTATTAAGATAATTTAACAACTGTTATTTTTCTGTGAAATATGTTCATTTCAGAGACTAGATGTTAGTCTAGGGCCACCGCAATTCACACTCCTGAAACCTACAATTGTGGGTTTAAATTCCAGTTCACTCCGATTATGTTTCTAGGTTTGTCGGCACCATTCCTGTGCTCACCAAAGTGAGAATTGCATCACTTTGGGCTTTCCTCCCACATTAAGCTAACATTGTGTGATATAACTGAAATGCTGTTGAAAGTGGCATTATCCCAACTCACTCACTCACTCACTCACTCACTCACTCACATACTCACTCACTCACTCACTCACTCGCTCACTCACTCACTCACATACTCACTCACTCACTCACTCACTCACTCACTCACTCACATACTCACTCACTCACTCACTCACTCACTCACATACTCACTCACTCACTCACTCACTCACTCACATACTCACTCACTCACTCACTCACATACTCACTCACTCACTCACTCACTCACTCACTCACTCACTCATATGAGCACCTTTGTCTTACATGTTACGACATTATACAACCAATATTAGAAAGGTCCTCAGTTTGAATAATGATGGAATATGTCCTCAGCCTACAGAGTTGAAGTAGACCAATATTCTAAAAGATTGGGAGAAAGTTTCTTCCAAACACTATGAGGGAGTGCCATGACAGGCATCTGTCTGTCAGCCAATCAGATTGAGTCTTCTCCACGTTTGGTTGGAATGTCCTATACAACACACTCACACCCATCACCGGTAGATAACTGGAATTCATGAATATTGTGTCCATGGTCTCCTCAGTGAGCCGTGCCCTTGATGTAAGTTGATAAACATATGATAGAATGAATGTTAAGCTATGATGTAAGCAGTTGATTTTCATATTGACTAAGATCTAGGCTACAATAGGTCTTCAGCAACCCATACTAGTTGTAATGGCGACTATGCTTGTCATAAGAGGCAACTAACGGGATCGGGTGGTCAGGCTCGCTGACATGGATGATGCATGTTATTATGTCCAAAATGCATGGATCGATGCTCATGATATCAATCACTGGATTGTCTGGTCTAGATTTGATTATTTACAGTCGTCATATAGCTGGAATATTGCTGAGTGTGGCGTTAAACAACAAACAAACAAACAACAAATCGTATTGACCGGAGATAATGCTATATTCCAGCTGTGAGCATGATGACTTGTTGGGTTAATTTGCATGTCATTGTAAAGTTATGTGGCGCTGCTCTCAGTTTTCCAATATACTGGTTCTGAGTGCGCAAAATTTAGAATGCCATGATAAAATAGAGTTGTCTCCCCTAGTTTATCAGGCACCATTATGTTTTTTACAAGTTTCCCTTACATAGTTTCCACTTGAAAACTAAATGGAAACTGTTTAATGTGAATAGTACAATAGCACAAACAGGTATGCTGTAAAATTCAAACTTCCAAAACAACTGCTGTGGAAAGTGGAGTAAGATGCTACGACTACACACGTCTTTCAAGGTGACTTCAACAGTGTAGATCCGGGGCAGAGTAAGTCTTCAGCAACCCATGCTTGCCGTAATAGGCGACTGTGCTTGTTGAAGAAGCGACTTACAGGATCGGGTGGTCTGGCTCGCTGACTTGGTTGATGCATGACATAATATCCTAATTGTGTAGATCAATCCTCATATCAGTCACTGGATTGTCTGGTCCAGACTCTATTATTTACAGACTCGTCATTTAGCTGGTATATTACTAACTGGCGTTAACTACAAACAAACCCAAACAAGTATACATACAAACTAATCTATACATAATCTCTTGCCTCCACGCGAGTTTAGCAATCAGTGTTTTTTGTTGTTTTTTCTTTTCAGAATGTAAGTATGAGTTTGCTGATTGGCAGCAGTGTGACCTACGAACCAACACGATGACCCGCACAATGAATCTAGTCCAGGGGGACCCAGACAAATGTGCTCCGACAAAAGAATTGAAACGCAAGTGTAGGAAACGTAAGTAAACTTCAGCAACTTAGGTGATTTTATGTGGTCTTTTTGCAATTCTTGAAGGTATGGAAGTTTGGAAAAATGAAAGGGTGTAGCTTAAGTGCAAACTTAGGCCAAATACCCATGTTCAAGTCCTGAAATGATACAAAATAAACGCATCTGGTTGGTGTTTCCTATTTTGATACTGCTGTGTACTCACTCACTCACTCGGTGACGATCTTCTTGGCGAAGTGGATAGAGTGTCTGTCTGGAGAGCAGAAGGTCGGTGGTTCAATCCCTGTCCGCGTCATAGCAAAAGACATTAAAAGATGGTACTTGTTGTTACCCTGCCTGGCGCTTGACATTAAAGGAATACTATAAGGACTGGTCGGATTGAAGTCAATATACTGTGTCAGAGTAGGATATTCATGTTAAACTGTGGCATGTTATCTCAGTGGGCTAGCACTATAAATCCGGCATTAGTCTGGGCTAGTACAAGAAGAGAGACATGTACACACACATGCATGCAATTTTGGTGAAATAATCTTGAACGCGATATTAGACCCCATTTCAGCTCACCTCACCTCACTTTTTCAGCATGCAAGTTCCGCAAAGGAGGTTGGTCTGCCTGTGATCCAACAACACATCTTATGACAAGAATGGATACTTTAATCAAGGGAGATAATATGTTCTGTTCAAAAAAGCGACAGATCACTAAGAAATGTAAAAAAGGCAAGCGAAGTAAGTGCAAACGACAGAGATGATTAAAGCCATATTGATATGTGTTTGCAGAGCTCCTGATAAGTTGCAGATATATGTAAAATAAATAAAACACCATAACCCAATTCATGTTATGTGCTTGCATGCAATTATGCAAGAAACGTTTAACTAATATGATAGTGAAACAACTCTTGTGTACCTATATATGTCGGTACAGATGTTTATTTAAGAAATAAACACTTAAAACACTGATTTAAGAAATAAACAACGAGTGGGAGTTGTTTATTTTACTATAAAACACTGCAGGGAGAAAAAAAACATGCCTTGTTGTGAAAACACGATATCCAGTCGGATGTTCTAGCTTATCTCGAATAGCTTTACAAAGACGGCGACGACCATAGGTGACTAACTAGTGGATCAAATAGGGAAAACATTCATGGTTTCATCCCTGACACAAAAACATAAGCAATCGTTGGGGGTTTAAAGGTTAAAAAACATATTAAGAGCAACTTTTAGTTAGTCCTAAGAGTAACTTGAACAGAAACACTAAGGGAATTTCCCCCATATCTAAGGTAAATCCTGTGCTATTTTTAAAAATGTTGGGACTCTTTGATTTTGGAGGGAAAATTATGGTTTCTTTGACTTTGCTCATAAAAATAGGATTTCTACAGGATTTCTTAATTCTACAATGAAGTTATTATTCAGTGTAATTATTGTAAGTGAGATTCACTTGATATCGGACCATGTTTGAATAATATTTTTCTGTGAGTGGTCAATATTGGTTTTCCTGTTGTAGAATGCCAGTATGATATAGGAGAATGGAGTGAGTGCGATACTTCCACCAACAAGAGGACCCGTGTGAAAAAACTGAAAAAAGGCGACTTGAACGTGTGTAAACCTGAGATCGCGATGACTAAATCCTGTAGCCGGCCTAATGGGAAAGGTAGGTCTTGAGATCAGGGTTAGGCCCTGTCCCACAAAGCAATCTCAGAGCTACAACTGTTGGAAGTATATGTTGAAATGTGTGAGTTTCGATCATCTTAGTGCTAAGATTGATACCTGTGCTCGTGGAACAGGGCCCTGTATTTTCCATTCTGCATTTTCTTTTACGTTTGTACACGTTATGATGTACTGAAATACTGTTCAAAGCAGCGCTAAAGCCAACACTCACTCACTCACTCGCTCGCTACATTTGTACACCTAAGAGATCAGCTTATGAAAATATTTTAATAAATGAGGAATACTTAAAAATTAACTGACAGAACTTTTCTCTCCAAGTCAGTAACATAGTTATAAATATCCCTCTGTACTTTCCTAACCTCTTGAAAATATATCGAATATTGATTTTTGTTCCAGAGCGATGCTTCTTTGGAAAATGGGGAGAATACCTTCCCTGTATGAATGGTGTGATGACGAAAGCAAGGGAGCTAATCCAGGGTGGAACTGAATGTGAAAGGAAGGCTGTGAAAACTAAGGCTTGCAGTTGAGCCACTTTGTACAAGCCCCAGTGGCCTGGACATTTGCCAAAGACTTGACTGTATTATCTCCCTTTGAATGCTCAGCTTTGCTATAGCTGCTCAACCAATAGGCTTTCACCTTTGCATTCCTCTTCATCTGCATAATCTTAGTGCAAGGGCTTAAAAAAAACAAATATTTACCTAGTTATGTGATAAAAGAATCTTTGTTTATTGTCAAGACTCATCTTGTTAGTAGAAAATCTTTCACTTAATATGTGTTAAAAAGATAATATCTTTTATTTCCCTTATCAATATCATTATGCATGTACTTCTACATGCAAATATGCTTTCCAGTCTAGGAGTTTATACTGTACTTCATGGATGACATGTAAACAGAAAGAGTTTCAACCAATGAACTCTGAAACTATAGGAGCTTACTGAAATACAGTCAGAACAAACGTACAAGAAAACTTGTTAGCCAAAGAATTTACCTCATTCTGTATCTACTTTGGGAACAGCATATAATTAGCACTAAATAAGCAATAACAATTAAGGTCACAATTGGCAATAGCTTTCAGTCATTGAAATGTGCTATTTTTGCTTAATAGAGATGTTAGAAGCCAATGTTTGTATTCAAAATAGTTTTATTCAATATAGTTGCTGTCACTGTCTAACTTGTGAGTATATGTTATCATCTCATATAACATTTTAGGCCAGCCGTTACTTTGTACAGGAGTTGCTAATAATATTTCAGGGGGCACGGGTGGCCCAGTCGTCTAAGGCACCATGATTCGCTGTGCAGAGTTGCGTCCCTTGGGCACGCCAGAAACCTATGATTGTGGGTTCGAATCCCGGTTCGCCCCGATCATGTTTCGAGGTTTGTCAGCACCATACCTGTGCTCGTGGTATTCACCAAGGTGGTAAACGTTCTAGACCTGCATCACTTCTGGCTTTCCTCCCACATTAAGCTGACACGCTGTGATATAACTGGAATACTGTTAAAAACGGCGTTAAACCCAACTCACTCACTATAATATTTCAATTTGTGAAGTGGTTTCTTCTTCCACATTAAAGGGTTCATTTTCATCATTGGATGACAAACCAATCATTGTTTCACCTTATAATGACTTGGTATTATTAGGCCATAAAAAGTCAATTATGAGGGTTTTTTGTCCCCACCGACCCTCAATCAAAACCACTGGCAACTGGCAACCATTTCCTGTGTTATGGTAGTCTACATGATGGCATACTTTGCAGAAACATTAAATGTCTCCTGCCCATCATGGTTGAAATGTTAATTGAATTGTTTTGACTAGGGCCTTGTCCTCATTGCTTCGTTCAAGATTTTTTTTTTTATTAAATGAATGTATTCTAGTCATCCATAATGGTTTCAGCCTGGTGCTTTGCCCATAACAGCATTATATCTGTCAGCTGCTGCTTCCGATGTCACTTATACATGATTAGTTGTACTTTATACAATATTAGTTGTACTTTTAGATCAAGTGTATTCATTTCTAGTTTAGATATGGATGTTCTGTTGTTATACAACCTGTTTGTATTGAGATATTCTGCTTTTCTTTCAGCTGTTTCATTGTTGAACATTTATCGAAATGTTTCTATTCTCTTGTTAAACATTTCATCCATTTAGCCACTGTCATAATAATATGTGTACATTAACATGCACCTTAATAATAAATGACAATGTTGACCTATGGAATAAATCAAGATTGCATGTTTAGAGTATATATACATAGTGTGATCTATTTGAATGATGATCTCTTCCAGGTTGTTTTCCAAATATACATGGCAATTATGCTCCTCCAAGTATCAGTCTTCTCTTGAAAGGCTTTCTGTTAAAAGTACCCTATACAGTTTTTTATGGCATATGTGATATATTATGTCAATGATTGCTATCTTCCTGAGCCAGATTTTGCCTTTGTAATCTGACTGGGTAGTTTTCTTTTTGTTTTTCAACCAACAGCGAACATTGAAAACCAGATAGCACTCTTCTTCACTCATCGCCGAATATTGCTGAGTGCGGCGTTGAACAACAAATAAACAAAATAAAAACAAACCAATCATCATCTTCGCGAGGAATCAAGTTGTTTACTTTTACAGCAAGGATAATTTTCACCTCAACATGTATGATAAAGAAAGAAACTAGGGAATTATGGAGAAGTTTGTGGCACACCTTTTGTGTATTTTGCGTACTTTTAACTTCCCCCAAGAGTGTAATATGTCTTAACCCAGTTGCCATATTGTATTAGTTATGAAACATTTGCACCAGCATGGTTTTATCCTTGTATTTTATGTGCTTATTGATAAAGTTGAATTTCTTTTGGACAAGACAATTTCCATAAATACCTTTGTTAGATGATCTTGTAGTGAGGGATTTGTACCTCTGTCACTGTATTTATACTGTTTATATCAGTATTTTGATTTGTCTGTTTGTGTAGGTGCCACGTTTTGAGGATTGTCAAGTGTCTTTAGACTCTCATTATGAAGCAGGACTGTGCTTGTTGATTAGCTTCGCTCAGTTTTATACTTACGTGACATGTTACTTTATTCGAGCTGCCGATACTGTTTGAAATGTTTAATGTTCATCATGAAATACAACGATTCTGATCATGAATTTAAGTTGGAAATTATTTGGAATATTTCTTGTTTGTGTAAATTTATGGTGCTTATTTGTTGTAGGTAAATGCCTTTTCATGGGTGAATTGGTCTAGTTGATCAAACTATGTCACACCTCTAGTAAATACAAACATATACTAGGCATAAAAGGGATCTTGTTTTAATTCTTGTTGAATAATTTCCTTTTAGTACTGATCAGATTTGTTTTACTGAATATGTTTTATCTACTTTAAGATGAATTTCTGCAAAGACATACACGGTATATATGTGTGTTTATTATGTTCTCAAACATGACAGTAGCGTATTGGCCTTTGTTCAATCTGCAGAGACTCCTTTCAAGATCATTCAGGGGTTAAAGTATGTCA
The DNA here is from genome assembly GCF_023055435.1 of Haliotis rufescens. Taxonomy (NCBI): domain Eukaryota; kingdom Metazoa; phylum Mollusca; class Gastropoda; order Lepetellida; family Haliotidae; genus Haliotis; species Haliotis rufescens. The sequence goes on along the minus strand of NW_025964024.1, from coordinate 3,530,974 downwards.
GAGGTTATAATTAATTCAACTCTATAATTTAACTTTGAAACAGTTAGGACCTGTTAAATTAAGTAACATTTACCACCAAATGTTGGTTGTGACTTCCAAATAAGGTATAATGTCTTGTCACTGAAAGTTGTCATGAGTGGGTGTGAAGTGTAAACGGATATTTTAGCCCCTGTTCTTTGCCATTGCCACTTCCAGTGTAGCACATTGCATGTGGCAGTGAGAAGAACATCTGTTGTTACCAGAGGTCAGAAAAGTGAAGTCTTCACTGTACACCATGTTATAAATGTATATCTCCATGTTCACCAATTTACCACAAGCATTATGGAGTATTATACACCAACTGTAACAACTGTTCAAGGACATCCTTTCAGATTTTGTGTCAGTCAATAACATGCAATTTCAACATGTAACCACAAAAAGACAATCATAAATCAGTCAAAGGTTTTAAAGTATATATTTATACAATATATAAAAATTTAGAATATTATACAACTTTTCTTCCATTGGTTCTTATTTTGTAGCTCAATTTTCTGTTTTACAGACACATATAGCATTATCTATATTTATAGATATGTCGTCAGAGTACTTTGTACAGTGATAAATTTCATAATAGATTGTTCCTTTTAGAGTGTACCCTAGGGTTTTTAATTATTAGTTTTAATTGGAAAATAATGTTTACATTTAAAATAAAGTGTTATAGTTAAAGTGTGTCTGGTGTTTTTTTGGAGAATTTACAGTTCTTTTGTCAAAGAATGAAGTGCCAGTAATAATGAGTTGGTATTTTACCTGCTTTTCTGTTATTTCAATCATTTTGTGGTGATAATAGCCATTTTGACCAGCAGATAACCATTTTACATGCCACTAATGATAAAACTTAATGAGTTGATATTTTACCTGCTTCTCCGTTTCATCATGGTGATAATAACCATTTTACATGATATTTTACCTGCTTCTCCGTTTCATCATGGTGATAATAACCATTTTACATGCCAGTCATTATATGTGAGTTTATATTTTACCTGCTTTTCTGTTATTTCAATCATTTTGTGGTGATAATAGCCATTTTGCCCAGCAGATAACCATTTTACATTAGTAATATCATGTTTATGGCCAGCTGTCTGGAACACTGGTGGTGGGTCTTAGGCACTGAGGGCTGAGTGGTACAGACATACACACTGGCGTGAATGATATGAGAAGAATATGTCTGTGTTCTGGAACTGTGATGCACCAGGATGCACTACACATGTTTTTAATAGACACCATCCTGAAAGCAGAAGCCGACCAGAGTAACAAGAAACTGTGTGAGTGCATGATGTCCTCATGAAGATGAGGGCAGAGGGTTGAGAGGAAGGTCCCGGGAAGGACTCCCTTGGCATTAGCTTGCATACTACAGCTGTACATATTTTCCCACAACTTGAGGTCAGGTCGTTCACGGGATAGGCAGGAAATATAAATCCGTATGGAAAATGACAAACAGTAGATTGGGAATACATTTATGATTTACATTCTCTTCAGGAATACAAGTACATGTTTGTATATTTTTTCGCGAAAAAGGGGCAAGTCGTTCAAACTGATGGGCCATGTTTGTCTGTTGTTTAAGGCTGCACTCCTCAATGTTCCAGCTATATGACGGCGGTCTGTAAGTAATCGGATCAGACAATTCAGTGATTGATATCATGAGCATCGATCTACGCAATTGGGATACGATGACATGCATCAACCAAGTCAGCGAGCTTGACCACCCGATCCCCTTAGTCGCCCCTTACGACAAGCATAGTCGTCTGTTACGGCAAACATGGGTTGCTGAAGACTTATTCTACCCGGGATCTTCACAGTAGATGGACGGTTTGATTACCATGTTACTTACCCCCAATGTTAGCTGAAGAGATATAAGATGAAAACGGTGTAGACCTGGAAAGATTGCACGAGAAGAGGACAAATCATCAATCAGTAAAGTTTATTTCGTTATTCATGCCACACGACACGTGAGACATTTGGAAGATACATTATGTCTGTGCCCCATGCCCAGCGTGTCACAGCCTTAACCACTAGGCCACCCTAGTCCTGCACCATGACCGTGGAATATATTTATTTTATGAAAAAATAATAATCTAGAAATGCATACAAAAGCAAGTCTAGCCAGCTCAAGCTAGCTCATTCTATTCTGAAATCAGCATAGGGAATTTTTATTATTTTTAGAGTCAAGAAGGATATTGTGTAATATAAGATTTCAGAGACTAAATGTTAGTCTAGGCCACCCCACCGCCCCTCTTTACTGTGTGAAGGTCCCCGTATCCACATAAGGCTTCTTACGAATTATGTTTACTTCAAAGTTGCGAAGAGAGATATTCGAAATTTACGCATTGCTTTTTGTCTCTGGTTCAGTAATGTATAGGTTCAGGTTGTAAAATAGAGTTTATACTTGCAGTGTACTACAAAAGTCGAAGATTACAAATTTTAGTACGTTTTGGGGAAATAGATATCCCTTCTACCACTTCTAAATCAGGACATGTTCTTATCTCAGACATCTGGGTATAACCAGATACACAATCTCTTTAAAATTAGATCTTATTTTTCGCTAGATCTGATTTGAATGAGTGTGAAACACGCAGAATAACACTTACATGCACAATCATTTAACTTTACATTTCCATCTGAAGACTCGGCAGTGGGGTAGCCTAGTGGTTAAGGCGTTCGCTCGTCATGCCGAAGGCCGTGTTCGATTCCCCACATGGGTACAATGTGTGAAGCCCATTTCTGGTGTCCCCCGACGTGATATTGCTAGAATATTGCTAAAAGCGGTGAAAATTTAAGCAAAACATAACCCTGGCAGGATTAACAACAAACATTCATTCTCAAAATCTTAATCCAGTATTTAGTGACTCGTACTTGCAACATACAAAATGAAGGCCAGTTTCAGCAAGAATAACTTTGTTAGTTGCAACTTACCCACTCCTAGAAAAGGTTCAAAATAGAATGCTTGTACTTTTTCAATTTAATCCTAATATTGAACTTCCACACTTTAAGTGGATACATCAATATTAGAAAGATTTTACTGTGAAAGGTTTTACAAGCATTAGGGAAATCAATGTATCTGTTTATATCGACAACTGGAAAACGGGGCCCACTGCCTTGCCTGCCTGCATAGGAAGAATCCCATGCTTCGGGTCATGGAAAACATAGCTCCAAGTAAAATGATGAGTGAGTGAGTTGGGTTTAACGCCGCTTTTAAAAGGATTCCAGTTACATCCAGTTATATGTCAGCTTAATGTGGGAAGAAAGCCCGAAGTGATACAGGTCTCGGACGTTCACCACTTCGGTGAAACCCACGAGCACGGGTATGGTGCTGACAAACCTAGAAACATAATCGGGGCGAACTGGGATTCGAACCCACGATCATAGGTTTCTGGCATGCCCAAGGGACGCAACTCTGCACAGCGAATCGCTTAGACGACTAGGCCACCCATGACCCCGTCAATTGATGAAAACAAGTAACTGTCTTTACATTGTCGATGACAGTCCATGATTCAGACTGGGATAATTTCCCTCTATTTCTTAATACTTGTAAATCTTAATAAATAAAATATTTTTGTAATGACTTTCCGAACTATACGCGTGTGCTTAAAAAATATAATTGTTTCGTGTAAGCCACGTGCAGTGTACGAGAAAAGAATAATATTATCGGCAAATAAAAGTAATGAAATCTTTCATATTGCGTGTGACAAATATACCATGGTCACAAGCAGCGCACATCTCTTACACAAGCTTATTGATCACAAAAATAAGAAACAGGACTAAAACCACAGCCTTCGCCTTAACCCACATGATGCATCGAAAAAGACGTTTTACAGAAATTAACTTTTACGTCATCTTGAGCCGATGAATATATAGTTTTGAACAAAGTATACATTTTGCCGTAACACCCTTCCTTTACGTATTGGATTCTGTCATAGTCAAAAGCCGTTCTAAAATCAATGAAAGCACAACAAACACTTCCTTTAGGCTTGTAGAGATATTTTGTACTTAATGCCTCTAAAGTTAACATGATCAATAGTAGAGTACCGTGCACGAAAACCTGCCTGAAAATTCTGAAAAAGATGCTACAGATATATGAAAGAATGAAAACCTAGCATTTGTTGTTGACATTTTTGTTTAAGGCGTTTTTATTTATTTTTTCATACTGTTAAATAAAACTGCATTTCGGAACAAATTATCTCTTTCAAAACAAATCCAAGGCCCACAAGAAAAAGACAATTGAAAATGAGTGGAGGTTGTTTACCCACCAGACGATAAGAATGGAGAAATATACACTGGCATGCAAATATAGCAGTGCACACCGGGTCAACGAGTGGTTGATAGCTCAGGCAACAATGTCGGGATACAATGACACACATGCAACAACGACGGTTACACATTCCAAAGACCCGTGTGATTTTCCGACGAGCGTGTTTGCTTCTTCAGACCTATTCTGTCAGGCGTCGTTTCGGGAGACGAGTTAATGTTTCCAGTGACAATGGTTTTTTAAAAAATTTCAAATCATATGAACGAAATCACCGACAAGATTTCAAGTATTGTCCAGTTATTATAACTGTGAGAGGATGAGCATAATAATTAAACCAAATCAAATTTAAATTTAAATTTGAGGTTGTTCATATATTTATTGATTAGTGAGTGAGTGAGTGTGGTTTTACGCCGCTTTTAACAGTATTCCAGTTACATCACGGCGTGTCAGCTTAATGTGGGAGGAAAGCCCGGAGTGCATCTTCCCGGGGCAAGAGAGTTAACTGACTATAAAGTCCAGTTTCCACTCTTGCCGAACTAGGCTGGTATTATGGAGTTATATTTTGGCTGGACTAACGAGTCTATGCATAGTCCAATCAAAATCGCGCACCGAAATAGAAATCCGGTTCGTTAACTGTCGTGCAGATTTCGGTCGATTGCAGGATTTGCAAAGCATGTGCACCGCCAACTCGTTATCAGCAGATATTTTCCAAATCTTTTCAAGTTTTTTTATCAAGGTGCTCAGGTGATTTAATGCATTTCGCGATGTAAGACACGTTTTATCACAATATATATCTTGATTATCGATCAGATCGTCCTGACCGGGCGCCACCATTTTGTGTGAAGCAAACGCAAGTAATACGAGAGGTGGAATCTGATTGGTCCATAGGCGAGGCTTAGACGGGACATAACTGGTAATAGCCACTGGTGGCGCTACGATCGAACCCAGTATTTCCAGCCTAGTTCGGCAAGGGTGGAAACTGGACTTTTAAAGTCAGTTAACTCTCTTGCCTCGGGAAGATGCCCGGAGTGATGCAGGCATCAGACGTTTACAACCTCGGTGAAACCCACGAGCACGGGTATGGTGCTGGCAAACCTCGAAACATAATCGGGGCGAACCGGGATTCGAACCCACAATCATAGGTTTCTGGTGTGCCCAAGGGACACAACTCTGTACAGCGAATCGCGGGCCACCCGTGCCACCCGTGCCCCCTATTTATTGATTAAATACCTCTAAATGTTATATAAAACCCAACGCGTCAGCCAGTTCTATATGTGAACATACATGGCATTCTGCCTCTCCTCTCAGTGAATGAGTATGGTTTTACGCCGCTTTTAGCAATATTCCAGCACTATGACGGCGGGTTACACCAAAAATGGGCTTCACATATAGAGAATCGAGCCCGGGTATTCGGCGTGACGAGCGAACGCTTTAACCACTAGACTACTCTCAGTGCATATTAACGAATTGCAGTGGGTCTGGTTAATGCCACGCCCCTTTTAAAAATAATTACATCTTAATACACTCAAAATATTTCACAGCAATAGAAGCAAGACGCAGATGAACGTTAATAATTTATCAACAGAGGAATTACTTTTTATGTACAAGTACTAACTAGATGTTTTCCCAAAAATCGGTGACTTTTGGTACAGTTTTTAAATATAAAGCTGTGAAATAATGTTGAATATTATTTCTTTCGGTACAGTTACTTTGTAGTTCCTTGAAGGTTATTCTCTATAACATCAACATTGAAACGTCGTTGCTGCTGGCAAGGGGGAACAGAAAGAGAATATATTTGTATATTCCCCCTGAAAGTGTTTCTCTCCTCAAACACGTTTTCTAAACATTACATTCATCTTCAAAAGAATCTTAGACGCCCGAATCGTTTGTAATCGTGTTTTATAGCCCGGTTGTATGATGCTTCGGGATGTTTACACGTAATGGCATCGCGCGAATGGTCCAAACCCTTTTTTAGCGGTAAGTATTGATGTGTGAAGAACAAAGTTGTTTCCCTTGTGTAATGCGGAAGTCGGAAGTGTAAACAAACTCTTGAGATGGTCAGATAACCCAGGTGCGTAGAAATTAGCAGTGATCTAGTCCAACATTTGCACAATATGGATTGAAGCTTTCGCAATTGAATGATCCACCATTTATCCTATCGCCAAGATTAAAAGAACGTTTTCTGTGTTTGTGTTAAATTGGATAATGATGAAAAAAATGGCAAACGTGACAATATCTCAATTTTCTAAACCAAACAAAAAGTGGCAGTGTCATGTGTTATTGATAAAAAATATTAAGTTTTATAAAGTGCAAACAAAAGACTTATTAACTATTTCATAATCATAAGCTAAAATATAGATGCATTTAATGAATCTGTCTTTTCTGTTCCCCACGTGGAAAGATGTTTAAAGATAACTTCAGAAAACACATGGCATGACTGCTATATACCGGGCGCAGCTATGTAGCATTTATTTGTGTGTTTGCCAGCTGTGGCCGTGGCTTCACTGATCTTGCATGACAGTCAGGTTCTTAGTTTTAACGACCCCTTCTTGCATAGCTAATTTCAGGGGCTCTTTGATCATTAGTTGTTAGTTATATTAGGATTAGGGTTGTTACCCCAACTCTATCCTTAGCCCATGGATCCCCTTTCCCATCAAGTACCCCATTGCGATCATTTGGGTTAGGTACCCCTGATCAAACACTCCTTCATGATTGTTAGAGTACACTACCACTTTACTGATCTTTGGTGTTAGTTTGGAGTAAGGGTTGTTAGCTATTTCAACTCATTTCATGTATAAATACCGGGGGCATGGGTAACCCAGTCGTCTAAGGCATTGCAATTCGCTGTGATTGTGGATTTGAATCCCGGTTCGCCCTGATTATGTTTCTAGGTTTGTCAGCACCATACCCGTGCTCGTGGGTTCCACCAGTGGTAAACGTCCAAGACCTGCATTACTTCGGGCTTTCCTCCCACATTTAGCTTACATGCTTGATATAACTTGAATACTGTTAAAAGCGGTGTCAAACACAACTCACTCATTCACTCATGTCTTAACATGCTTAATACAAGGAAATTTGAGGAAATCCATAACAGTGTACAGTGTGTAACGGCAAATAATTGGTGCTGATCACTAGATAAAAGAATACCATTCAATACATAAGGAACCAACAACTACCTGTAAGTCAGTGTTGCAGCAATGTGAGGGCCTTGGACAATGAGGAGAAAGCCTTAGATTAGGACAGTTACTGTGAGATGGGAGATCACGATGGGGGTAGCGAAAGGGGAAACATGGTCATGGTCATGGTCTTGTGAACCTTAGCAAACAAAAAACCAATAGATATACCTGAAAGCTTTCATTTCAACTGCTAGCAGGGTAGTGGGTAAATGTAACCAAGTTAAAGAAATGAAACAGATGAGGGCATCAAAACGTGTGAACCCCAATTTAAGACCCAGGGCTAACCAGCAAGTCCTTGGATTAATCATAAAATTTTACTAAAAGAATAAGATGAGGATTTTTTTGTGATTTTGGTTGATGGTAATCTTTGAGAAGGGAGTCCATGGAAGGCAAGTGTTTTTTGTTAGAACTGTCCTGTGTTGTACATAAAGTTTAAATCACCAGACAGCAGGTAATAGGTTTTCCTGGATGTTGATTTATTTTAATGATGTCGTTTATTAGTGACAAGTCTGTTTAGATGAAGTCAGTTACAAAATAAGATCCTATCTTTTTAACTTGTAATTTGTATACATATCTATTTGTTGTTCCATTCTGGCTCGACAGAAACCGCTCATTGTCTATAATGCTCATCAATTATTTGGACTCCAGCAGTAGCGTTGTAGCGAGGGATCACTGTATTGAAAATAAAGAACACACTGTTTTTAGTCTTACTCTTACATTGTGATGAAACATTTGCCAGAATACTGAACTTGAATAGTTTGATTGAATGTTTGGATTGCCTGTACCTGACCACTGATTAACATGACTAGTTTCCTTGTTTTACGAGCTATATGTAGAATGATTGTTTCAGAAACATTGCATTTTACAAGCTCTATACTGTGTGATTGTTTCAGAAACGTCGCGTTTTACAAGCTATAAACAGAGTGATTGTTTCACAAGCTATATACAGAGTGATTGTTTCAGAAACATTGTGTTTCACAAGCTATACACAAAGTAATTGTTTCAGAACGATGTGTTTCACAAGCTATAAACAGAGTGATTGTTTCACAAGCTACATACAGAGTGATTGTTTCAGAAACATTGTGTTTCACAAGCTATACACAAAGTAATTGTTTCAGAACGATGTGTTTCACAAGCTATAAACAGAGTGATTGTTTCACAAGCTATATACAGAGTGATTGTTTCACAAGCTATATACAGAGTGATTGTTTCAGAATGATGTGTTTCACAAGCTATAAACAGAGTGATTGTTTCACAAGCTATATACAGAGTGATTGTTTCAGAAACATTGTGTTTCACAAGCTATACACAAAGTAATTGTTTCAGAACGATGTGTTTCACAAGCTATAAACAGAGTGATTGTTTCACAAGCTATATACAGAGTGATTGTTTCACAAGCTATATACAGAGTGATTGTTTCAGAAACATTGTTTCACAAGCTATATACTGTGTGATTGTTTCAGAAACTTTGTGTTTCACAAGCTACATACAGAGTGATTGTTTCAGAAACATTGTGTTTCACAAGCTATACACAAATAATTGTTTCAGAACGATGTGTTTCACAAGCTATAAACAGAGTGATTGTTTCACAAGCTATATACAGAGTGATTGTTTCACAAGCTATATACAGAGTGATTGTTTCAGAAACATTGTTTCACAAGCTATATACTGTGTGATTGTTTCAGAAACTTTGTGTTTCACAAGCTACATACAGAGTGATTGTTTCAGAAACATTGTGTTTCACAAGCTATACACAAAGTAATTGTTTCAGAACGAAGTGTTTCACAAGCTATAAACAGAGTGATTGTTTCACAAGCTATATACAGAGTGATTGTTTCAAAAGCTATATACAGAGTGATTGTTTCAGAAACATTGTTTCACAAGCTATATACTGTGTGATTGTTTCAGAAACTTTGTGTTTCACAAGCTACATACAGAGTGATTGTTTCAGAAACATTGTGTTTCACAAGCTACATACAGAGTGATTGTTTCAGAAACATTGTGTTTCACAAGCTACATACAGAGTGATTGTTTCAGAAACATTGTGTTTCACAAGCTACATACAGAGTGATTGTTTCAGAAACATTGCCGTACCAAGCGTCCATGATGCAGGCTGTCAGCCTGATAGCTGTACTGATGGTGCTGCTAGGCAACAGTGACCAGGTCGTCGGGAGAAAGAAGAACAGAAACTTGCCACTCACAGGTAATTCTTGTAGTATGTACACATCCTTCTGAGAATAAGAAGTTGGAGCTACTTGTATCTTCAAACAGACACTGCAACAATCCTCCATCTGATATTTATTGTCCTCCAAAGACCTCAAACATCTGTTAAATGGCAGTTTGGTATGTTTAGCCCCGAAGCTGCTTGTTTGGCAGCATAACTGTTTACTTTCTTTATTAGTACATAATAAGAATTGTTTACCTAAAGAAAACATGCAGATTAATCATGTTAAGAGACAATATTTGCAGTTGAAAGTAACCATTGCTGCAAATGCAGAGTTGTCGTTCTTAGAATATATAAAGCATTTAATACGAGGGTGCATTTTAGATTCAGTTCCTAGATTCATGCTGTCACAGGTAAGAGTTACTATCGTCATGCAGTGTAAAAAACAAACCATTTAGTCACTGATTAATTAATGTTAGTTACATGTGTGATCACTGGTGATACAGTTTGCAACATATTAGTTACATGTGTGATACAGTTTGCAACATATTAGTTACATGTGTGACTCAGTTTGCAACATATTGGTTACATGTGTGATTCAGTTTGCAACATATCAAATACATGTGTGAAATGTTTCAGCAGAAAGTCACTTTGATGATGAGATGTTATTGAGGGATGTTTTGTTTGACTAATTGCATTTGGGAAATGAACCACAGTATAATATTGTATGACATCTAATTCTACTGTTGCTAGTTGAGAAGTATCCGAACTGCAAGTATTACAAGAAGGGCCATGTTGGAGTGTGTGACCTTGCCACCAACACTCAGGTCAAGACGCTGGCTCTCAAGAAAGGTGGAGATAGCTGTCCCCAGACCAAGAACATAACAGAATCCTGTAATTCCATGAGTGAGTAATACGTATGCATTTGTTTCTGGGGATGAACTGATTGCGAGTATCCATGGTAACAGGAATTTTTATCTGTTTTTCTGATACAATGATACTGTTGTATGACTACAGTTAGTACATTATAGTGGCAGTTTTGAAAGTGTAGTAACCATGGTAACAATAAGACAGAGTAGACATGGAGTTCAGCCCCTTTATTCTGTCAATGCAATGTTTTGGTACCAATGTTTTATGTTTTTGTTAATCTCTGTGTATATATAATACGTCCAAGTCATTGCTATGGAAACTTGAAAAGTCTTTTTTCAAAAATCCCAAACTATCAATAGGCACCAGTTCTCCACTACACCTATCTATATGCCAAGTTTGGTTCAGATATCTCTCATGGTTTTTGAGTTCTGCTCTGGAAACGAAACGTGACAGAAGGATTGATGGACAGCACCTATTCCTATTTCGCCCTTCCACTTCATGGCGGGGTATAATAATAGCTTGTGTACATATAATGATAACCGGTGTATATATAATAATAGCTCCTGAATATATGATAATAGCTAACTAATCATGTCCTACCCAGTTTTTGATCACTTGCTAGGTACTAGCATCAACTGTTTTCAACTACAGTTACTTATCATGTTCACGATGTTACTTTGAACTCCATTTTCTCAATGTATTGTAGAAGGATAAGTTGCTTGATGTCCAGACAGGAAGTTCATCGTCAGCACGATACTGACACTATGGTGTGATGCAAACACACTGCATGCCCTTCCTGTATAAGTGCAGTTTCCACCCTTGCCGAACTAGGCTGGAATTTCTGGGCTCGATGGTAGTGCCGACCAGTGGCTATTACTAGTTGTGTCCCTCCTATTGACCAATCAGATTCCACCTCTCATATCACTTACGTTTGCTTCAAATAAAATGACGTTGCCCATTGAAAATGATCTGATCGATAGTCAAGATTTATATTGTATAAGCAACGGTTCTTACTTTGAGAAGAGCATCAAATCATGTAAGCACACCTTGATTAAAAAAAACATGAAAAGATTTGGAAAATACCTGCTGATGCTATGTTGTCTGTTCCCATTCTTTGGAAATTATGCAATCGACTGAATTTGCACGACAGATTTTGAACCAGATGTCGATTTCATAATTCTGCAAGGGTGGAAACTGGACCTTTTTGGTCAGTTAACTCCCTTGCCTTGGCTAACACAGCATTTGTATTGTATGTTAGAGTTCCTGAGGTTTCACTGTGTAACTGTGCGTGTATGTTTGTGTGTAGAGTGCAAGTACCGGTTTGCGGGCTGGGGGTCCTGCAACAAGGCAGACAACACCAGAGTGAAGTTGTTCAAACTCCGGGCTGGACAGCCAGAAACTTGCCCAACAGAGAAAAGGAAGTTTCGTCAATGTAAAACACCCTCCAAAAAGAATGGTTAGTGTTTCCTGTTGGCTCTCTGCTTTCAGGGCAGAATTAGCTCCAGGTATTCATTACTAAGAAACTGAGTTGCTTTTTTCTTTCTCGTGGCATTTTCCATTCAGTGTGTCATGTCTGATTTGTTGATTTCCTCAAATTTGTTCAGTGACAAGGGGGGTAACTCTAATGTCAGTGTAGCAGGACGTGGAGTCATCCCACAGATGACATCCTTACCTTATCAGCTTGCTGACGGGGTTAATCTCTTTGGTCATGTGGACAAGGTGTCTGACCTCGGATCAGAAGGTCTGTGGTTCGAATCCCATCACGGGACTCGGAAATTTTATGGCGGCTACATCAGCACCATTGTAAGATGTGTTTTGTCTCATTTCATTCAGTATACCACCCTGAACATGTTGACATGGGAATAAAAAAATGAAAACAATGTTGCATAATCCCACTGATTTTACTGAAGCACTAAAAAGTGGTTTATTGGCATGACACCTATTCCTTCCTGGAATTCCCACTGTATTATATCTGTTTTATGATAAACACCCTTGGTCTATTTGCCATGAGAACTTTATTTCGGAAGTGAGGTCACTAGGGCTGGGACGAGTCCAAATTTACTACCCGGGTACCCTCCACCCTATTACTCGACCCTGCCCGTGTACCCGTTGTAGATATTTAGAGATAGGTACAAACTGTCCGATTTGGAAAAGTTTGACCGTAGCCCTGGCAAAATGTATTTAGATACATGTGTAAAATGATCTGGTCATGCAAGTTTACTGCATGGAGTTTAATCATTATTCAAACATATAAAAGTCAGAAGGAATGGGTGCATTGTCAGAAAGAAATGGGAACATTAGTGACTTGTATTGTAACCATAGAGTTTTAGATATTTTTTGTCATTAAACAATATATCACGTGACAGTCCCACAGGACTACCCGGGTCCTACTCAGTACCCACCCGACCCGAGTACCCCAGTTACCCGTCCCAGCCCTAGAGGTCACCATGTCCAACTCTTATCACCAACAGAACTGCTTAGACTTATGAGCTTTAAATCCTTAACCAATCAATATGACTCTTGTGAGTTCAAAATGGCAGCGTCAAGCCCTCAGTGTAAGTGAGTGAGTGAGTTTGGTTCCTTGCCGTTTTTGGCAATATTCCAACAATATCACAGCGGAGAGAGCCAGAAATGGCCTCACACATGGTACCCATGTCGGAAATTGTTGTTCTGGTGATATCACCACTTGTCACAAATGTGAAAGTACAGTGTAATTTGTTTTGTTGGCTATATTTAGCAGTTTTTCATCTGAACCAAACTCAAAAGTAAGTTAGGTGTCAAGGGTATTCATCATATTCTGATAATGGAACAAAGATATCATACCCTTGATTGTTGAGGATGGTTGATTCTGATCTTACTTGTCTTGTAAAACTGTGATTGTTAAAATCTCACTAATATCAATGCATTAATGTTCTCTCTGTTTTGAAATTTTGTTTATCTCTGTAACTGGACGAACATTTACTTGTTCTTAGTGGCAATGTTAACAACTGTCCCCATGTTTTCATTACGTCCAGTGGACTGTAGGTACAAGAAAGGTCCATGGTCCGAGTGTGACTCCTTGACACAGGTCAAGACAAGGTCCTTGACCTTGAAGAAAGGGGACAGATCGGAGTGTCAGAATGTGAAAATGGTGATGAAGAAATGCTTACCAACAAACAAGTTTGGCTCCAAATCTAATGGCTTGCCCATATCAGGTAGGTGATGTCCTGCATCCGGTCAACCTCCATTGTCCTGTGCACTATATAGAGAATCTCACCCTCGTGTCTTTTGATATCAAATATATCAACATGAGTTCATAAAAGTGGGAAAACTCTGAGGCTTGCCGAAGATTTTTTTCCACTTTTATCAACGAGTGTTGATATATTTGATATTAAAAGACACGAGGGTGAGATTTTATTTATCATCCAACATCATTCTTCCAACTTTTTCAGTTTGTAGAAAGTAATAAGCAGTGTCTTAAGTGTAAAAACTATACTGCTAACAGCTTCAGTAGCAGAGCCATTAGCGATGTCATTTGATTGTGACGTCATGGTAACCAATGACGTCACAATGGTCTGCAAAGCATTGTGATGCAATTTCATTGCAGCGATATCTACAGTATAGATATCGCTTGATCTTACCCAAGCCATATCTCCTGTGGGAGCCAGTTTTGGATGATAAATAACATTCTACTTTGATCAAAACCCTGGAGCTGTTATCCACCATAGCTGTGTTTCGGAAGTGACGTCACCATTGTCATCTAACTTATTGTCATATTTCATATTATTTTTTATCTTTGTGTCATTTGATTCTGGCTTAAAATCACACTATAGTGGTAAATGGATCCGGGGTATTTATCCTAATGGAGTACTCTAAAGATTCACTTATTTTATAGGTTATCAGCAACCCATGCTTGTCATAGCAGGCGACTAACAGGATCGGGTGGTCATGCTTGCTGACTTTGTTGATGCGTGTCATGGTATCCCAATTGCGTGAATCGATGCTCATGATGTCAAACACTGGATTGTCTGTTCCAGACTCGATTATTTACAGACAACCGTCATATAGCTGGAATATTGCTGAGTGCAGGGTAACAAAAAAATATAATAAGGTTCAGAAACAATTTATTATTAAAAAATCTAAAACGTTTGGCAGGGGGATTCTCATTGCGTTGTTTCCCGCCAGACTGCATAAGCAGGGATCTCAGACCCCGACTACTTGTCTCTGGTTGCCAGGGTAGCCTGGCTGGACGGATGGACAGCATGACTAGAGCACATGCCGGCAACCGGGTAGATGGTGCTTTTAATATGACAGGCAACCACCTGTGACCGGGTAGCCTGTTGATGACCCAGGTCCTGGTCGACAGGAAAGCTGATGGGAACTTACAATATGGTTGGAATGACCGAAATTTAGTGACGAACTTATGGGGGTGATATATTCCACATGATGTAACGTGGATAAGTGCCAAATGATCAGTTGGAACTTAGGTAGAAGGGGGAACATCACGGAGATCATGTTCCAATGCACTACATGATTGCATGTCGCCCTTATAAACTGTACTTTACTCCTTAAGCACAAATATACATAAATGTGATATTACTGAACATGACTGCTGTGTAAAAGGGTTTCATTTGGGCCAGATTGATACTTGACCATCATTTGTAGGATTTATTTGTTGGATATATGATCATAATGATAATGATAATGACAAATCATTTGCCGTGGAACTCTTAGCCTGATTCGGGGCAACACCTCTGAAGATCGGTGATAATTTGACTTTAAATATGACATTAGATTTTTTCGATATGGAACATTTCAAGCCATTAAAAGTGTTCATTAATACGAGTTCCTACTAAAAACACCCCAACTTTTTAAGTAGCAGTTCATTGACACATGTTTCTGTTGTTTAGAGGCAACACTGAATGACTCCACGGAGTCTGTGTTCAGTCTGAGGCTGCCGGAGCCGCCGTCACAGCCGCAGGTGATGGAGTCTGACGTCACAGACACCAGTGTGAAGATGACGTGGCAGCCCGGACCCCGGGCCCAGCAGGACAAACTCCTCGGCTACATCATCGAGTACTTCAGCATCACTGGCCAGAAGCATGTAAGTACAGACCTCATCCTGCAGGTGAGTGAGTGAGTGAGTTGAGTTTGAGCTTTGAACAGTATTTCAGTTATTTCACGGTGTACATGTACAGTCCAGTTTATTGGGTGAGAAAAGCCAGCGAAGTGAAGTGATGTTTACAGTGGAACCCAAGATGACGGGTATGGTGCTGACAACCCTTGAAACATACTCTTGTTTTCTTGTACAGAGTGCACACCTAAGTATCACATGGAGCCCCCATTCTTGGGGACCGCCTCCGTGGTCTAATGGTAGAGCGTCCGCCCGGAGAGTGGAAGGTCCGGGGTTCGATCCCCGGCCGCGTCATACCAAAAGACGTTAAAAGATGGTACTTGTTGTTACCCTGTCTGGCGCTCGGCATTAAGGGGCTAAAACAAGGACTGAGTCGGCTCGGAGTCAGTATACTGTGTCTGAGTGGGGTATTCATGTTAAACTGCGGCATAGTATCTGAGTGAGCTAGCACTATAAATCGGCATCAGTCCGGACTAGTACAAGCAGCTACACAAACACATACACATACATGCACGTCGCTATATGAGTGCAATAATCTTGGACGCGACGTAAACCCAATTTCACCTCACCCCATTCTTGGGTACTAGTTTAGGGACAACTTGTTAATTTGTATACTGTGCATAGTGAAGAACTACATTGTATCTTCAGATGAACAAACAGGAGTTAACAATTAATTCTATGCCAAAACATCACTGTGACAATATTGTGTGTATTTGTGTCCTAAAACACGCCGGAATTCAGCATAACACACATTTTTCTCCCAGATCTATTTGTGATTCAGTTAAAAATATCAATATGACTAAAACAAATTTTGATGCAACTATCGTGAGAATTTGTTTCTGAAACTATTATTGTATCAGGAATAATATGTTCTAATATCTTGTAGCTATTTGGCATGCTGCCAGATATTTTGTACTGGGGAACCAATGGATGAATCAGTTTGTACCTTCCCTACAGTCCTGCCATTTTGGTCGCCAAACAATATTTAGAAATATAATAGTCAAGCAACACCAAATATGACTTTGTGTGAGTCAAAGTATGACAATTATGTTAGATGTCTGCACAGCGAACTGTGTCACCTTAGATGACATGGCTACCTGTGCCCAACAAATGTTAAAGTTTAGAAGCTGACAAACTTATATGTCATCTGTTGGGCAGAATATTTGGGTCATTTTGAAATACTTTTTAATAACTTGATCATTCATAACATCTATGGTTGCATATCGGTTATCAGTGTGTCTCAATGCATTATAGAAATGTTGTGACACTGGAGTGAGTTGGGTTAAATGCTGCTTTGAACAGTATTCCAGTTATGTCACGGCGTGTCAGCTTAATGAGGGATTGTTGATTGTTTGTTGTTTTACGCAGCACTTAGCAATATTCCAGCTATATGACGGCGGTCTGTAAATAATCGAGTCTGGACCAGACAACCCAGGGATTGACATCATGAGCATCGATCCACGCAATTGGGATACCATGACACGCATCAACAAAGTCAACGAGCCAGACCACCTGATCCCTTTAGTCGCCTTTTACGACAAGAAAAGTCGCCTATTAAGGCAAGCATAGGTTGCTGAAGACCTATTCTACCCCGGATCTTCAGGGGTCCTTAATGTGGGAGGAAAGCCTGAAGTGATACAGGTCTTAGATGTTTTCCACTTTGGTGAAAACCAACGAGCACGGGTATGGTGCTGACAAACCTAGAAACATGATCTTTGTGAACTAGGATTTGAACCAACGATCATAGGTTTCTGGTGTGTGAATTACGGTGCCCCTTGTAACACTGGAAGTCACTGATTGTGTGCCTAGAGCCTCTCTGTGATGGTACTTCAGGCTCTGCCTGCTAGGGCTTATACAAATAAAAGAATTGGTTCTCAGGCAATGGCTTTGAATATGTAGTGCAGGCGGTTGGTGTGTTTTTTGTTGCTTTTGTTTGTTCAAACTAGCATGTAACCAAATAAACTGTTGTGTACAATCAACCTGGGAAAGGGCCTCCCTACATATAAAATGTAGTCCTTGATGAGTAAAATACTGGAATACAGCATTTGACTTCTCTGTTGGACTTGGAATATTAAAGGATTTTTTGTTTTAAAAAAAAATGGAAATAAAAAGGAAACGTGCGGCCAACTTTATGATGATGCGGGCAGTGCCTGAGAACCAAGACTATTATTGTTTTTTAGCCCAATAGAAAATAACAAGGAATTATAGATATCTGTCCTGTGGGTTACGATGAAGTCCTAAGTCTTGAGACTTACAGCTTTTGTTCACATGCTACAGGTGATACAATACAACTTTCACATCTCATGTACACTTACAGGGACCAACAACATCAATGGGGAACAACTCACTGGACACTTCCCTCTCAAAAATAACATTGTCCAATTTGCAAGCGCATGACGTCATGATAGAACAATGTATTATCGTGAAATTAACCACACTTTGTTCTTCATTGTTCTTAGCAATTGGTCGCTTAGCTGTCTTATATATACTCTTATGAAATATTATGTACATTTTCAGTTAAGATTTCATTTATCAGTGTACAGTGTATCTTATTGGTGTTTGTTTGTGTTGTCATGGTTGTAGATTTGTTTATTATTTGATTTTTGTTTGTGTTGTCATGGTTGAAGCTTTGTTTATTTTTTTAGCCATATTGTTGACTGTTCAGGTCTGGGTGACGGCATCAAAGGAAATCACACAGAACTCGTACACTGTACAGAATCTGCAGCCAGGGACATCGTACATGTTCCAGGTTCGGGCCGAGAACGAGATCGGCATCAGCCAGGCCAGCCCTCCCTCGGACACCATCAGGACACACAGTATGTTTACACTGCATGTCATGTCAGTGCAGGGGGATGTAGGCGAAAGTCTGGTGACACGTGATCCTGTGCATAAGTTAAGCAGCGTCGGTCTCGGAGAATTGTTGGATGAGTCACCGCGTTCGGCAGCTTGACTCCTGAGAGTTTCTAGGGCCCACACTGAAGCACATGTAGCACATGTGTTGTCTCCTTAGGCACGTGTCTTTGTTTAAGATGAGTCTCTGATCACCCAGCAATTCATGGGTACCTGGTAGTATTATTAGAAAATTTGAAGTTTTATTTATTTCCAGTTAGTTTGAGTTTTTGTATCCATTTCAGACAAAGTCTACAGTGCTCCGTCCCGGCCTACTCATCTGCGTCTGAGGCCGAGCAGCAACAGCGTGGTGGTGGACTGGGCTCCGCCTCCGGCCAGTGACCTCGTCGACGGCTACATCCTCAGCTACGGGAAGGGCATCCCGGACACACACAGCACAGTGGTGGACAAGCACCAGATGTCGTACACCATGCATCAACTAGGTGAACAGCACCTTCTGGGCTCATGCAGCCATTTTGATGACATTTTTGTAATCTTTCAGGTTTATGGATTCGATCAAAACCAAAAGCAATATTCAGAACATAGAACAAATTGAAACTGGTAGCCCTTTAACTAGGGTTGGGACGGGTAACTCGAGTACTCGGGTCACAGGGTTCTGAGTAGGACCCGGGTACCCACTTTACTAAACGGATCCGAGGTTAGTCATGTGATATATTGTTTAATGACAAAAACTCACAATAGCTCAGTGGTTACACTACAAGTCGCTAATGTTCGCAATTCTTTCTGTCGATGCACAGACTCCTTTGACTTGTATATGTTTGAGTAAAGATGAAGCTTCAACTTCAGTCAACTTCACTGTATATCTTCAGTGATGATCAGATCGTTTAAATAGTTTTGGCCAGGGCTGTGGTAAAACATTTCCCAATCAGACACTTTGTTCCGAACTCTTGAGACCTTCAGTAGGTACCCGGGTAGGGTTGGTTAATAGGGGTTGGGTACCCGGTAGTAAATTTGGACTCGTCCCATCCCTACCTTCATCCGTGATCAACCTTGTGCTCGATGTATGTAGTTTCTTGGCACTGCAAAAACCTTGTAAAGAGAACATTTTTAAATGTAAAAATACAAGTATGTGAAACTGTAAACTCTGCACTAGGCAGCCTGGGTTGTATACTCCCCAGGGAGTTAATGATAATTTGAATGCAAATGGATCCACTGGTCGGGGTACAAATATAACATTTGAGCAGATACTAGTACCTGGATAGATGCGGTATATAAATATATAATATAATAAAATATTCTAATGTCAGCCATCTTTGTCCTCCTCAGAACCAAACACGGAGTATGTGGTGAAACTGGTGGGCTTCAACAAGATTGGAGTGGGACAGCCTCTCTATGATGCAGTCAAGACACTCAAAAGTGGGTCTCATTACAGTCTCATTAAAATCAGACCTTAGTTCTCGCTACCCCTAAACAAAAATCTGAAAACATCCCATTAGTCGTCACATCAGAACAAACCTTTCATCCGACCAATCAGAGCGTCGCTTACCAGATCATGAAAGTGACAGTCGGAATGTGATTTCTAATCATGCAACCTCGAAAACTTTTACACGGGGTATTCCGAAAGATAGTTACGGGTTTAACGACTGAATCCATACAATCTAGACCATCTATAAGCCATTCCAGAATGTCCTTTTGTTCAGGTTTCAAATTTGTAATTGAGAATTTGTCAAAATGTTTTGAAGCGTAGTCGCCAATTTGAAATTAGTGCCGTAAAGCACGAGAAAGCTGCCTTCTGATTGGTCATTCCATTGGTCGGTCAAAGTTCACGCAAGGTCGGTCTGACGTGACCTGTAATGGGATGTCCTCAGATCTTTGTTTAGCAGTAGCGAGAACTAAGATCTGATTTTTTCTAGACTGCCTTCTAACAGTGCTGTAACCATGGTAACACTTACTGAAGTATCTGTGTTTATCATACTCAGTTTTAAATCTTCAAGTTATGTTTCAATGCTGGATAAATCTAAGATTCATATCCCTCGCCATAATGATCCATTGGATTTCTAAACGCCGGTATGTTTTTTCGGGACTACAACCAATCTGAGATGAAAGCTAATGAAATATGAGCTCTCAAAATGCTGGACCCTTTTCTCCCTAGGAGCGCCAGACATTTATGAACATTTACACGTTACACACATATATGTAAATAAGGCAGAATTGTGTCATAGACCTGGGAAAACTGTATCTCATAAATTGCAGCCTTTCATTGTGTTGGATGTTAATAATGGCACAATAGTGAAATAATTACAATTAATATGAACCAGTGAAAAGTAGATTGAAAATTTGTTACATTTAATCATGGAAAGGTTGGTCTCACGAAAACACATACTGATGTTTTAGAACCAAATTTTAATTATGTTTAAATATGATCTCGTTGTCCTTTGCTAAGCATCCTGGTTTGTCATGAAAATGAATAATAAATTATATTTTCCATAGATATGTACAAATGTCTTCAGTTGATGAAGTGAAACCTTTTTTGTGTGAATAAAATATGTACAAACTAAGTTGATGATGCAGCCATACTATTGACTCACCCATCTTATACTAATTGCCTCACTCACTCACTCACTCACTCACTCACTCACTCACTCACTCACTCACAATGCATATCTCACTGTCACTGTGTTCACTCTAGCATGGAGCCGTAACAGCGTACTCACTCCACCAGTGGGGCTGCAGGGCAGTGCCCAGTCCGAGTCCTCCATCGTTGTGGCGTGGAGCGACGTCAACCAGAAGGCCGGGGTACAGCTTCCCGACAACTACTTGTATAAGGTGCGCTACAGTCACAAGCAGGATGAGTACCAGTACATGAACACCTCGCACACCAGCGTACAGATACATGGCCTCCAGCCCTTCACGGACTACGAGGTGTCAGTTCGGGTCATGGACGGAAGAGAATACTCCACATGGAGCATGTCGTCTCTGGTCAGGACTCACGCATCAGGTATGGCTGTAGGTGTAGGTGTAGGTGTAGCTGTAGCTGTAGGTGTAGGTGTAGGTGTAGGTGTAGGTGTTCCTCACCGTGATATTGCTGGAATATTGCTAAGTGGCATAAAACAATACTCACTCACTGTAGGTGTAGCTCATAGGCAAAATATTTTAAATATTTCATTATTTATGGAGTCATTATCAGAAAATGAAATATAAACATTGCCAAGCTATTTTTGTTTACTCTTTGATGGCATAGACAAATAAGAATATACAACTACAAATATCAAAGGACAACTTTTAGATAATAATTGATTAAATGCAATAGGTATGATCTCCAGCCACTGCAAACATGCTAAAAAAGAGAACGATTTCTGTACGAAGTAAATACATGTAGCTTGTATTAAGCTTCCAGGACTGTAGTTTACCAACACTAAATACCAGGACATGGCACGCACACGTGAGGATTCATGCAGGGAATCTTGGATTCCAATCTGTCATTGGCCTCATTTTTTAAAAATTCAGAGTTAGTTTACCCATGTTAACATGGCATTCAATGCAGTAATGTTAAACTGAGCATAAATGTCACTCCCTCTATATTGGTCCTGTTCTAATCGAAAGTCAACTCTACAAGGTAATGATTCACAATAGGGGGGACATTTGCTATTCCAATTCGGGAATTGTTGCTGACATTTGCTTCAGACATGAGGCTGAATATCTGCCTCTGAACAGATGTAGATAGATCCCTGACATGAAGTAACTTTCTTGATCCAGTCTCATTAAAATCAGATCTTAGTTCTCGCTAAAAACTAAACATTAAAGTCCCTTCATAACTGGACCTGATAACAGAGAAAACAAGAATAGCCTGCAAAGCAGCAATCTCATAAAAAAACAGATCTAAGTTCTCGCTGCCGCTAAACAAAGATCTGAGGACATCCCATTATGGGTCAGAACGACCTTTCGCAATCATTGACTGACCAATGAAATGACTAACAAGAAGTCAACGTTAGCCAATCAGAAAGCAACTTTCTCGAACTTTACGACACTTGTTACAAACTGGTGACAATCCCGGAAACGCTTTGAAAAATATTGACTCAAAATTTGAAAACTGACCTGATTCTGGAATGTCAAATAGATGGATGATGTTGTATGGCCGTACTTCCCATGGGGAGATGGAAGGTCTCCTCCGTTTCAAATCTGTATCCCATTGAAGTGAGAGATAGACGTACAGCCGGTAAGTGTTGTTTGGAATACCCCGTGTTAATGTTTTCAAGGTTGCAGGATAAGAAAACCAATTTCGATTGTGACTTTCCCTTTCTTTGTGTAGCGGTAGCGAGAACTATAAGATCTGATTTTTAATGAGATTGTATCTTGTGCTAGAGTCCTTGCCATGCTTGTCTCTGTCTGCTCGGTACACCGTTGTCAGTTGTTGGCTGTATTGAGTGAGTGAGTGAGTTCGGTTTAACGCCGCTTTTAACAGTATTCCAGTTATATCGCTGCGTGTCAGCTTAATGTGGGAGGAAAGCCCAAAGTGATGCAGGTCTTAGACGTTTACCACTTCAGTGAAACCCACGAGCACGGGTATGGTGCTGACAAACCTAGAAACATAATCGTGGCGAACCAGGATTTGAACCCACAATCATAGGTTTCTGGCATGCCCAAAGGATGACTGGGCCACCTGTGACCCCGGCTGCATTGAGAATCTCACCCGAGTGTCTTTAATGTCAACTCTGAGGCTTGCCCCATAAACTCTCATCGATGAGTGTTAATATATTTGATATCACAAGGCTCAGGAAGATCTTGTTCATCATCCAAAATGACTCTCCCAACATTTTCTGTTTGTAAACCATAACAACCAGTTTACATAGTACAGCTTCAGTAGCAGAGAGATTAGTGCTGTCATGTGACTATGACATCATGGTAACTGATGACATCACAATGGTCTGCAATTCCTTTGTAGCAATTTCCCTTAGGAGATATTGATCAGTTTCACCCAAGCAATATATATTTCCTGTGGAGGCTAAATTCTGTTGCAGCACCCACCACGCCACCCACGGACCTGACTGTTCTTAGCGACAGACCGGACTCCATCGCTATCAACTGGCAACCCCCGACAAGGGCTAATGGCGTCATCACAGGTTTGTCCATCTACCTCGGACTACTGTCTAGTTTGTAAAGCATTACCAGAATGTAGTAGGATGTTATTTTTGCCTTTGTTATGAAAGGAAACCACACAGTTACTTCCTGAAAAGAAGACGAAAAAGTCCTCGGCAGTTATTCAGACCATTTAATGGCAGTTTGTTCATCCTCATAGTCATAGGCAAGGCATGGCAGTTTGTCAACACACGCACACGGACAGCACTGGTTACATAAAAAAAAAGTATGAACCAGAACGGAATGGCAGACAAACGAAATCACAACCGTTTATGACACTTCCGTTGCATGTCACCATGATAACAATTCTTATTACAAATGCATAAAGTGAGATGATCAGTAAAAATCTACATTTAACATTACTGGGGATACTAACACCCCCCTGAGTCAGAAAATACGTCACCATGTAATATTAGATCCAAACTGTTAACACATGCTTCATATGATCATCCCAGGGTATGCCGTTCTGTACACCACGAATAAAACACGGGACAATGACGAATGGACGGCCATGCAGGTGGGTGGCGAGGATCTGTCCACCCGCTTGAACAGCGTCAAGCCGGAGCAGACGTATTACTTCAAGGTGCAGGCTCGAAACAGGAAGGGTTATGGACCATTCTCAAACATTGTTGCTTTCACCACCTCAGCAGCAGGTAAAAAGTGACAAATTTTGGTTCATGAAAATATCTATCAAGTCTTGATTAACTGACGAAACTGATTCCCTTTGGGCTTAAAAGGCAAATTAGCACTGAAAATTAAATCAATGGATAACTAAACTCAGTGATGAGATCAGGTGTTAAAAAGGCATAAGCATGACCTGACTTACAGGTTGCAAGGCTAAGAGAGCCTTTTTTGTTTTTCCGAGAAGTCGCGTTAATATCATTTACTGTTCATTGTCAAAGGGTGGATGTTTTCACTGATGAATGTTCAAATATTATCCGCATCCATTCCATAGATTGTACTCCAGTTGTCTGTTTTGTCTCCAGCTCCGGGTACGGCGCCAGCAGACGTCACCGTGACAGCAGGAGATGACAAAGGGGACACCGCTCTGATCAGCTGGCAGCCTCCAATCATACCTAACGGCATCATCACAGGTAAACTTGGTTACAAGGGGTTGTGCAAGACCTTGCAGCGTAATATTCTTACTGATACAAACTGTTTGATATAAGTATTATCAGCTTACTGTAATAGTAAAATCATGTATTTGGAAACACACCATTAATTTCAATGGAAAGTTGCAGTATAAACATCCAGCTGCAACATTTTAAATAATGATTCCTTAGATGCTGCTTTCAAGAGTTTTCAGTTGTCATGAAGTCCGCTAGATGTTATGTCACTTAACGGAGGAAAACAAAGTGATGTGTCATTGATGTATTGTACTGTGGTGAAAGCAAAAAGCATTCATTGGAACGGCAAATCTGGGATTCAAACACTTGAGCAGCGGATCCTGGTGATACTAAGGGAAACAACTCTGCAAAGGATATTGTAGATGTTGTCTCACGTAATGTTGCACCATTGCAGGCTACCTCATCTACTACTCCACGGACGATACGAAGCCGGAGCGGGAGTGGGTGTTGGAGGGCATGGTGGGTCACACACTGTCCACCACCATCGCTGACCTCACACCCTGCACCAAGTATTTCTTCAAGATGCAGGCTCGCAACAAGGAAGGGTATGGACCCCTGTCACGCTCGACCATGATCAGGACATCAGGCACCGGTAATTCAGACCATACCATATTATTATGTCCCAACAGTGCTGGGATTATTGCTAGATACTAACCATATGCTTCCTCATACAGTGTCATAAGTGCATCACATGGTGGGTGTCTAGGGGTGAATAGATGTCTTATGATAATAGTACACGGTGATTGAGTAGACTGATGAAATGTAAGTTTTAGTTTGTTGTTTGTTGTTTAATGTCACACTCTGCAATATTCAAACTATGTGACGTCAGTCTGTAAATAATCAAGTCTGGTCCAGACAATCTAGTGATTGACACCATTAGCATCGATCTACGCAATTGGGATATGATGACATGCTTCAACCAAGTCAGTAAGAGTGACCCTCTGATCTATGTTAGTCGCCTTTTATGACAAGCATGGGTTGCTGAAGACCAGGGCGCGGTATTCATAAACATTCTTAGAATTTTCTTAAGAATACTCTTAACTCGCTAAGAAAATTCTTAGGTTATTAAAAGCCCTCTTGAGTACTCTTAACTTTAGGAGTACTCTTTGTGCTAAAAGTTTTTATGAATATGACTTAAGAAAATTCTTAGATTTAAGAGTAACTTTTGGTATTACTAAGAACTTTCTCAGACTTAAGACCTCTTTAGCACTCTAAGAATGTTTATGAATACCGCCCCAGTTCTTACCAGGATCTTTGCAGGTTTTATGTCCAATTATGTCTGTTATAGGGGATGTGATCTGCTCGCCAGAGACAAGAGACGTAGACAATAAATTGCCTCCAGTAGGTCTGAAGGCGCGGAAGATTACTGCTGAATCAGCACTTCTCACCTGGAAAGACACACACAAGAAGGGAACGAAAGACAAGGACGTCGTGTACATAGCTCGGTATAAGAGTGTGAAGCCATCACTGGACGCCCACTTTAAGAACCTGACTGTTCACGACCCGTTCGTGGTGATCATGGGTCTGGAGGCCAACACGGAGTATGAGATGTCGGTCATGTCAATACGATATGGCGTCAGCAGCCCCTGGAGCATGACGCTGGCAGTCAAGACAAAAGAAGCAGGTAGTTGCGTCATATATTGCCCTAGGATCTGTTAGCTATTGTGTGTCAGTTCAAGTGTGCTTATTCTGTAGTGCTTTGTTGAGGGAGCCAACTCCTCTACTACGCCAGATTGGAATGTCGATCACAGACAATAACAATATAACACTTTCCATGGTCATAAGATGGAGCAATTTAAAGCTAAATTACTGAAAAGTACTGAAAGAATACAGCTTTTTATTATGCCTCAAAGTGAGATTGACCAATCAGAGAGCAGAATTACAGACCCAACATGAGCCCGTATACCGTCAGTGAAAATCCAAGATGGTGGATACTGACCTAATATGAGACCGTATACCGTCAGTAATAGCCATCTTGGATTTTCCAACACCCACCTCACATATTTCACATGGAAATTCTGGTACTGAAATTTGTTATTTGGCATTGTTTTGTGTTTTACTATCATTAATTGTGATGTGCAAAGACATTCATGTGTTTTTAGATCATGTTCGTGACTTTGATAAAGATTAAAGTTAAAACTTTAAACAAGGTTTGGCCTCTAAGGTTTGAAGAGTAGTCTCCCTTTGACCCTTATCAATGTAGGGTTAAAAGTGTCAAGTTTTCATTTTGACTTGACATGGATACCAGGGAGCGTAAACTTTTCGGCATAAAAAATTAGGATGTCATATTAGGTTAGCAGATAAATATTTTGGTAATAAGAATAAACACATGTGGTAACACATGACTGATTGTTAGTTTTGTCATTAAAGTACATATTTTTCTATATGTTACTATGGTTCATGTTTCTTTTGGCGGTGGGTATATATATGGAATCTCAGTCTGTACCGTCGCATGACAATGTTTACATCCTGTTGTAGTACCTGGTGGTCCACCGGAGGACGTTACCATGACAGCGGTCTCCGACAACAACCACGGCACTGTAATCGTCACCTGGCAGCCTCCAGCCAAGACGAATGGTTTAATCACAGGTAGGTCAGCTGTACCGCAAGTATTGATGCTGCCTGGTGTTCTATCATTAAAGTTAAATGATGTGTTTCCATGGTAACTGTAATACTGCAGGGTACCTGGTCTTTCTACTTGATGCCATTGTAGAAATTACACCTGGGAACACAGGATGAAACAATCTGTACATTTATTTGACTTATGTAAGTCTGCACTGTAGTCAATGGACCCAGCTGATGAGAACTTACACACAGACACACAATCGGTTCAATCCTCTGTAATCCGCCACCCTCTCTCAACAGTTACCCAAACCTTACTTCCCCACAGTGTCACACAATTACATAAAACTCTCATAAGATCTGCATACATACTCAGCATACAATGTAACGGATGCAAAGATACCAACATACCTCGGCGTCAAAAGAAACCGGAAGTGATATTGTATGGAATACAAAGGGAGATAACTCGGTCATGGCGTAACGTACAGGTCATTAGAATATAACTTTGCACCACTTTGTTTAAATATTGTGTAACCATGGCAATGTGCAGCTGCAAGGTACCTTGTGTTCTACATGATGCCCTATAGTTTATATGTTGTTACCATGGTAACTGTGCTGCTGCAGGGTACCTGGTGTTCTACATGATACCCCATAGTTTATATGTTATGTAACCATAGCAACTGTTCTGCTGCAGGGTACCTGATGTTCTACTTAATGCCCCATAGGTTTCATGTTATGTAACCATGGCAACTATGCTGCTGCGGAGTACCTGGTGTTCTACATGATACCCTGTTGTTTAAATATTGTGTTTCCATGGTAACTGTGCTGCTGCAGGGTACCTGGTGTTCTACACAGCAACAGAGGATGCAGAGACGGGGGACTGGGTGATGGAGGAGGTAGGGGGAGACCGACTCTCTGTTGTCATCAAGGACCTGACCCCCGACACGCGATACTACGTGAAGGTGCAGGCACAGAACAGGAAGGGCTTCGGTCAGATGTCAAAGGTCGTCGTCTACACTGTCTCTGATGCGGCATGCACAGGTGAGACGGTAACATCCTGTCAAGAATATGTACAGATAGAAGTTGACATTATGTGACATGTCGACAATAGTGGAACTGTATTACCAGAAATGGTTTGGTTTGTTGTTTAAAGCTGCACTCAGCAATATTCCAGCTAGATGACGGCGGTCTGTAAGTCTGGACCAGACAATCCAGTGATTGATATCATGAGCATCGATCCACACCATTTGGATATGATGACATGCATCAACCAAGTCAGCGAGCCTGACCACCTGATCCTGTTAGTCGCCTGTTACGACAAGCATAGTCGCCTTTTACGGCAAACATGGGTTGCTGAAGACCTATTCTACCCCTGATCTTGTCAGTAATGGTCAGGCTTTGACCTGGTATGGGGCTTCAGCAAGACTTGAAGTTAATTCAGCTAAATACATTTTTAAAGCTCATGTTGAAAGAAACATATTATCCAATGTTTAACAGCTTGTCTGTATTATTATGTTCTGTACACAAAGGCCTGTGGCTTATACATATTGAATAAAACAAATTGAAAATTGAGTCCTTTATTGAGGACTTGAGGACTTGTTAAGGGGAGATCACTCTAATTTTCTTCGCTATATTGTAGTCATGTGTAAATGGAATGCTAACATTCATCGTTATTGCAGGAAAGGATAAAAGGTTGAATGTGTGGGTTCATTTTGGCTTGGATGAGGCAAAAAGGAAAACAATATGCCATGTTTAACCAGCTAACATACAAGTGCTGACCTGTGTTTGCAACCAAGTGACTAATTATAAGTTATCTGGGTTCAATAATGTGTGATATATTTAGACATTTAACGTCTAGTATAACTGAATTGCTTGGATAACCCAAAACAGTCCTTTCTGTTTTATCATTTTATTGGATGATGTTTCTATCATTGCCAATCAAATAAGAACTTTGGATTCATAGTAGTCTTCCTGCTGTAAATTTATGTCACATCAGATCAGATCGGAGCTGATCTTGAAAACCATTCAATATTTATGAATCAAATTTGGCACATAGATAGGTCTATTGGTAGACTAGTGCCTTTTGATAGTTTGGGATTTAATTATTTTATTTTTTTTCGAGTTTCCATAGCAACAACTTTGACTTAGACTGAAAATGGAGGTAGTGCTCGTTTCCGGAGCAGATCTTAAAAACCTTACAATATTTCTTGGCTTGCACACAACTGGATATGTTGTATTGGCGGGGGATATTAGTATTTCATGTTTGTTAAAAACAAAAAGTTATGTGTTGTAATGCTTATCCATTGTGACTGTATCTCTTTGTCTATTCAGAACCAGGATGTTCGCGTCCCACAAACCCTTGCAGGAATAGCCCCTGTCCCCGGGGTACTACCTGTGTCACCATGGAGACTGATGACGCCAGGTATGTGTGCGTGTGCAGCGATGGGAAGATGCGCACGGACTGCACCATGGGGGACGGCCTGCTCTAGTTACCACCATCTGCATCATGCGTCTTAATCCTTAACCAACCGAAACATCTCAGGATGGCAAGACTGTGTCAATCTGTAAAGATTTGCTGTCACTTTTGTTAGGATAAAAGTTTTATGTTGACATTCCAACTAAATGTTTTTGCATCAAATCATATGTATCAGGGGACATAACTCTTGTATGCTTAAATTGTACTGTTAGGTTTATTGGTCAATTATATTTGTTATGTATTTTAGTCATATTGTTGAATAATGCCAAAATGTCCTGTTAACATTGTGTATGATAAAAAGATGGTATTGGTTAATTTAAGTTGTGCAAACATCCCCTGTAAGTATTAGCATGACTGAATAACGAAGGTAGGTAATTTTCAAACATGTAATGTCAGCACAAAGCAACCAGGTAGCTGTGTGTTGAATAAATCAGTTTGTAAAAAAGTTAGGTGACATCAATTAAAGAAAAAATATGCATAGCATACTTCTGAAATGACAACCAAACAAGATAAACATCTTCAGTATAAAATATACAGTGATTCAAAACAATTGTAATGACATTTCTGCCAATATATTTATATATCTGCCACTACACAAAACTGTCATTCATCAACTGTTTGTGTTACCGCCAAGAGCGGGGGAACACGTTGTCTATAATTAATGTATGGACTCCAGTGGGTGCACAGAGCAGGGTGGTATCCACCTGAGTTAAACCTATTATTGTTGACTCATTGTCAAGGGTATATATATGGGTATTAACATCATAATAATAATCTGTATATCTCTACTTATCAGGATATATAGCTTTTAAAGGTGGTGACATAGAAAGTTATTTTTATATGGTTTATGTTACATTCCATTATTTTACGAGTACTTACCTGTGTTCATGTATTACTTAACTGCGTTTATATGCTGATTATATACAATGATATATGCATCTTCCTGAGGCAAGGGAGTTAACTGACTGTAAAAGTCCTATTTCTGTCCTAGCTGGAATATCTGGACCCGATCTTAGCGCCACCAGTGGCTATTATGAGTTATCCTTTCTATGTTCCTCCCATTGACCAATCAGATTCCAGCTCTCATATCACTTGCATTTGCTTTAAACAAAACGGCGGAGCCAAGTGAAGATAATCTGATCAATAATCAAGATCTGTATTGTAATAAGACAGGTCTTACTTCGCGAAGTGCATCAAATCACATAATCACCTTGATCAAAAACATGAACGAATAAGATAATATTCTGTACACATGCTTTGCATGTCCTGTAATTGACTGAAATCTGCACAGCAGTTTACGAACCGAAAGTTGATTTCGTTATGCGGTTTTGATTGGACTATGCATTGCCAAAATATTACTTCATAATTCCAGCCTAGTTTGGCAAGGGTGGAAACTGGACTTTTAAAGTCAAGTAACTCCCTTGCCTCAGGAAGATGTGCTACATGATGATATGTGGTTGTGTGTGGTGTAATTCCATGGTGTCTTTAAAAGACACATACAAGGATGTTGTTGTTGTTTGTGTAACTATTCTATGTGCTTGGTGGTGAAATGTTCGACATAGCAATATTGGCATAATGTGACTATATTTCAGTTATTTGTCCATGAAACTTGTCCAAAAAAATAACTGAAGTAGTAAATGAATTATTTTTTTTATTTATCAAAGTTTTTGGAGAGGTTTTTATTGAATTGACTAATTGATTTTAAAATGAGATAAATCAAAATAAGAAATCGATTCATTTTTGGTCGATTCCAACCGAATCAAAATCTATTCTGATCCAATCAAATGTGCTAATGCTGTTGTGAATATTTGGTTTTGATAAATATTTTTAGCACAATTATTTTGTCATGAGTATTTGAGTTTTCAGAAGTTGAATGAAAGTTAATCAATGCTACATGGGGAGTAGGGATGGAGACAGTTGCCATTAATGACTTCTATCTTATCATATGGTTAAAGCTTACTACATTGCCGGATCAATAATTCTGTGTAGGTAACTGCTGTTACGCTGTGTGTTTTCAGCAAAGGTCGTGTCAGGGTACACGTAAAAGAGTCCTTACACAGAGGAATAGGATAGAAGTAGAGGAGTTTTCTTGGCTTGGGGATAAACCGGTGTCCCTGACTTGTAGCATGGCTGTCACTGTGAACACACACACTGTGTGGACTACACATTTGTCAGGTGAAACATCTAAATATCTCAGATTGCCAAAATAAGTTTATCATTTTGAAACTGCTTGCAGCTGTGTTAGACGTTGTGCATTAGTTATGTTTGTATTCTATATAATGCATGTATCTGTATGTGGTAATGAGAACTGACAAATCAAATACCCAATCTCATTCAAATCAGACCCGTTACTCCGACATGATGGCTCCCAGCTTGATGATGTGAGAGGGGCGGTCGGGTAGCCTAGTGGTTAAAGCATTCGCTCGTCACGCCGAAGACCCGGGTTCGATTCCCAACATGGGTACAATGGGTGAAGCCCATTTCTGGTGACCCAGTCGACACGCATCAACCAAGTCAGAGAGCCTGACCACCCAATCCGGTTAGTCGTCTCATACGACATGCAGTCAACTTTTACGGCAAGCATGGGTTGCTGAAGACCTATTCTACCTCGCATCTTCAAGAATAAATGTTCAAGGTGATAGAGAAATGACGAAAGACAAAACACTGACATGTGAACAGCACAAGCACCCATGGATCCTTATGTTTGATTGGGTGGTCTAAGTAAGCTTCGTGTTCACCTGACCTGACCGTCTATGAAGGTGGCTTCACATCTTGAGCAGAGAGGAATCAGACAGTAACTGGTTTGATTGGAATGAGACTGACAAATACGATAAACACAATACTTAAAGAAATGTTTCACAATTACATTTCAGGAATGTTGATGTGATATTAATTAACAGATCTGAACTTTTATTTATCATTTTAGTGCACATGTTGGGGATAAGGAATAGCTTATACTTGTTCCAAAACAGTCTGATATACAGACAAGGTTTTTAGGCCTGCTACTGTTGCAATGTTTCTTAGTGTTTGTGTTGAGTACAGGACAATATCAAAACAGAATTTCTGCTATTCCTTGTTTTGTTTTTTACATGAAGAAAACAGGAGGAATGAAGCTTTCATTCATTGGATAAGTAATTGATCAACTGTTGTTTTTTCAAACCAGTGAGGAATCTTGTTAACCAATTTCCAGCTGTATATGACAAAGGTTCACTGTAAGGTTCATGCTATTCTTACATGAAGACAGTGGAAATAATGTTAATTTAATGTGAAGACAGTGGAAATAATGTTATGTTTATGTGAGGCAAATGCTAATCTTACATGAAGATAGTGGAAATAATGTTAATTTAATGTGAAGACAGTGGAAATAATGTTATGTTTATGTGAGGCAAATGCTATTCTTTCATGAAGACAGTAGAAATAATGTTAATTTAATATGAAGCCAGTGGAAATAATGTTAATTTGATAATAATAATAATAATAATAATAATAATGTTAATTTATTATCAAGACAGTGAAGTTATAAGGGTAAACATGCTGGACAAGTTACATTTATGCTTCATCCATACAGACATGTTCTACCTTTCAGTTCTCTATAGTGCCGTGTGCCGTGTGCCGTGTGTAACGCGTTGTTATGTAGGTGTATCTAGCAAAATGGAATGAAGTGCAGTGAACAAATTAATTTTCATTTTTCACAGTTAATCAGCTTTATTATACTTTTATGAATTCCTTTCTAAGAAAAGGTTGCTTCAGACAGGGTTTGTGGTTGTACCATTGTTTAGGAAAGAATAAAGCATGTATATAGATAATTACACCCGAATGTCTCTTCATATCAAACATATTAACACAAGTCAAAAAAACTTGCAGAGGAGTTTTAAACATTTGTTGACTGGTGTTGATATATGTTATGTCAAAAGACATCAGGGTGAGATTCTATTAATCATCCAAAATCATTCTTCCCACCTTTTCAGTGTGAAAACAGTAATAAGCAGTCTTTTACGTGGCAGAGAGATTAGTGATGCCATTTGATTGGGACATCAAGGTTAACAATGACTTCACTGGGTCTGCTATGAATTGTCATGCAATTTCACTGTAGTGATATATCTTCTAGGAGATATCCCTTGATATCACCCCTGCCATATCTCCTGTTGAAACCAGTGTGGTATGATAAGAGTTCATGGGGGCTTAGGCTTGATACAATAGTTACTTTGATGTTCTCAGCCTCTATCTTCAGCAGGAAATCAACTTGGCCACAAAGCATGACAGGAAAGAACATTCCTTTTCTTAATTTTGTTGCCAATAATCATGCAAACTTTACCCTCAAAATGATTCCCCAACAAACGATGATGGCACACTGGTTATAAGAAGTGGTTGTGAAACTATTTGATAAATAAATAAATTTGGTGTTTGATATAATTTTATACATACCAATTGCTAAAATCTCACGATATTCATACATGATTTACACATACTTTGGTTATTTGTTGATATTTTCTATTGTTTTGTACTAAATAAATCAATAAACATATCTACTAATACTGCATACGTTTGTCTGTTGTAATGACATATATTTTTTTAATTTCATAGCTACTTTTTTTTAGTGGCAGTGGTGCACGATGCACCAATTGATTGATTAGTAAAATGTTTTATAGGTGTTGGGGCAACTAGGCCCATTTACACCTTGCCCATAATAAAGGTTTGCTAAGTACCTGGATATCTTATAAAGTATCAAAACTGCCACACGCTTTAATATAAGCGAGAATGACATTCTGAACATCATGGTGAACAATTTTCCTAGAACAGAAAATACCAGACAATGAGAAGTCAATATTGAGAACTGTTAGTGCCTCCACCATTGCCTTACGCTGATTAACATACTTTTGGCAATGCAATAAAAAATGAGCTACATTGTCAAGCTGATTACACACTGTACAATGTGTAGAAACGGCCTTATTAATAACATTTGATAAGCTCCAAGACCACAATGCCCAAGACGAAGTCTGGTTAAGAGAACCTCCTCTCCCCGATTATTTCTAGATATGTGTAATTTAGTGATAAAAGGATCGATGCCAAAGAGATAACGTCCTTTTAAGGATGATGTGAAGAGTTGCCTCCCTTAGTATGGACACCTCTTGGGTTTCACTGAAATACCCAACGCTGTGTTTTCATCTTCTCTGACATAAGACCCGTAAAGATCTGGGTTAGAATAGGTCTTTAGCAACCCATGCTTGCTGTAAAAGGCGACTCTGCTTGTAAAAGGTGACTAGAGGGATCGGGTGGTCAGGCTCGCTGACTTAGCTGATGCATGTCATTGTATCCCAATTGTGTTGATCGATGCTCATGATGTCATTCACTGGATTGTCTGGTCCAGACTTGATTATTTACAGACCGCCGTCATATACACTGACTGGTATATGTACCTAGGATACAAGTATGGCCTTGTATTAGTCTGATGTAGACACAACAACTGCGTCACACACATTTCCACATTATCTATCCCAACCACGGACCTACCATATTCCCTCAATTAAAAGCCCGGGCTGTCATTACTTTCAGTTTGTACTTTATCAACAGACCTGGTCCATGTAAGAGGCCGTCTCCTAGCGGCGCTATCTTCATTCCCATTGTGTATCTGGGTGGAGAGACGTATACAGAAATATGTTCAAACTGACTTATTTGGTATTCAGATATAATTGTGAGAAATCATTAGCCGTAGAGGTCGTGTTTTATAGAGGTAATACGTGTTTTATTGACACAAGAATAAACATATTTCGCAGGCATGACTATTCTTATTGTACGTTAAATGTATATTATCTAATTACTGGAAGTAGCTGGTCATCTATAAAACAGGGGGGGTAACAATATTTTCATGACCCATCTTCCATACTCCATTCTTCCCGATAACTGATGACCGGTCCCTAAAAGATGTTCCAATTTATAACCTTTTTATTTGAAAAAAATGGAACCGTTTCATTTTTTCATCCTCTCTCCCCAATCTTGTTGTCATGAATTTCCGTGACCTTCCCTCTTTCGCAATGTCATTTTTTCAAGAAATATGCCACCTTTTCTCACCCAACACACCCCTCTCCTTTCCCCAATAATAAATAAGTACCTGTCTCTAATCTAGATAGTGTGGTGGTGCTGGATTTAGATCGTGTGACCAAAAAAACGGGAACATTGTCCCTTCTGTGTGGATTTAAATATTCTGCCACTCGAGTATGTACATCGAAACTATGGACAAGGTAATTTAGATAAATTGAAAATGAAATTCTTCAAATACACGCAAGAAAAACTCAAGAGTACTCTGAATGGCTTTTTTTCAAACTGAGCTATGCTTGCTGTTGTGAAGTCGGCAGTGAATTGGAGTTACCTCCCCTATGTGATTTCACAATCGCAGGCAAGTCGGAGCTTACTGTGTATGGTTCAATATAGGGAGTTGTCAGGTAGTGTGTTGTTGGCGAGTTGTGCAAGGACACCCGTATATATACACCCAGGGGCCTACATCACCATACAGGACCTGGGGGACAGGATGTGAGACCACACAGTCGGAGATAGGGATAAACAGGAGGACGCTGACAGTCGTCTGGTCAAGAAAGCCATCTTACTTTCACTTTCACTTTGAGAGTGACTGGATGATTTAGTCTAAATAGCTTCAATATATCACTGGTGAGTACTTCTGTATTTACGACATGCATCGTTCTTGATTGGGGAATATTGTTCCGTGATGACATGTATTTTATAAACATTTATATATGTTAAATAACAATATCAGGGATAGTTGAAAACACTATTTACCAGTTCACTCATTCATGGGGGTGGTTGTGCACCACATTTGTTTTTTTCTCTAGGAATTCCTTAATTCCATTCGATAATTTTTGGAAGTCGCAAGGTCAGTAATCTTGACTGACTGATTAAAAGCAAATGTTGGTTGATTTATAGAATCGATGTAGTCCTCGTGAAATGTGACTGAAAATCAGTTTTTGGTAAGAAACTAAATTAGAAAACTTTCCCCCTCCGCATTAGACTTCTGACGAGACTCCTTCCACCATGGACACAAAGAATATGACCCCATGCTTCGAGCAATGAAGGGAAGATTTCCACTGAATCGTTTTAAATAGGATATAATGGAAACTAGTCCAGACCGTTTAATCCGTGAAAGCATGGGTTTATGTAGTCGTAGCCTAAACTAATAATATTTATTTTCCTTCCAGAAACCGTCCACCAAACTCAACATGTCTGAGGCCATTACGTTGACATCCATATCTGTAGGAGAAGCTCTCCGTATGTGCAAGACAACCACTGACATTGACGTCATCATAGAGTTGTCTAAACATGACAACCCTCAAGTCCGCCAGAGGGCGCTAAAGGAGATGTGTCCTTGCCGCGTTAAGAAGGACCTTGACGACTTCTGGCGTCGGGTGCTGCAGATGATTGACGACGAGGCAGACAATGTGCGCATGCAGGTTCTACACACGCTTTGTGACGGCTCCCCACAGCACATGGAGTTTTCCGTGGCGGAAGCCCTGGAGGTGTTTAACCATGACAGCAACAAGGTGATCAGGAGAAAGGCTCACAAGGCCCTGACGTCATACCGAATGAGAGGCAAGTGGAACATCATGTGATCGGGGAACAGGGAATCAGCATAGGGACAACTATGAAGGTTTCTGTTCCTGGCAGTAGCCATTCTACAGGCTCTGCTTGTCAGCAACACGGACACAGAAGTGATGTTGTGAACAGTCGGGATGAGCAGGGAAGTCAGAACTGCCTAGTTGTATATGTGACACTTGGTGGTTTTGTACTGTATGGCCGTCGTCCTCCTGCTTGTGGACAACTTTAGTCCTTCATCATTGTTATCCTTCCAGGACATTGACTGTATGCCTTGTTGATGAAGCAAACTGCTGAAGCTGACATAACTTCGACTATGACACAGTTTCATCCACAGACAAACGTCACCGAAATGTGAAATCTAATTTGACATGTGTCATGGGTGATAGCCATGCTTCATTTGTCATTCAGATTATGCTGCCAAATTTACTCAGCTTGATTTACCACTGACATTATGTCATGACTGTATGGATGTACTGATGATATATTTTGTCATTTGTTTTATATAAATGTGCATTTGTCTGATACTAGGTTGTTGTGTCTTTATTTGGTGCAGCTATATAATACTGAAGTCCGGGGCAGTGTATAAATTAGTTTCCAAACTTGTCTTAGCCCTTCTAAGATGGAATATTAATAAACTTCGAAACAAAATTGATCATGCTAATTTTATATCATACTTACAAGTTACAACAATAAAATAACATGTCTTGTGGAAACTTTTGTCTACTGTAGCTTTGATAATAACTGGTTAGTTGGTTATGATATTTATTATAGTCCAGCGATAAAGTTATCTAATTACGGCAGGCTGTCAGGTGGTATTTGTGTATGTTTCCATCAATCCGTAAGTAACTTTTGTAAGTTAATTAAATCAGATGTTGATAATCTCCTGTTCTTGAACATATCAAAAGTGTTACTTGCAATTGATAAATATGTAAACTTGCTATATATGTATATTCCACCAGCTGGCTCGCCGTATTATAACCATGTGGTCTCTAACTGTAGTATTGATCATCTTATAGAGTTTTTGTTATATAATCAGTCGCAGCTTAAAGATTCTATCAGTGTAGTCTGGGGAGATATAAATGCTCGTGCTGGTCAACAAACCAATACTATCTACAAAACGCTTTTGTTCATAGTAAAAGTCCAGAAGGTGAAAACGTATGTGTTGGAGATCGGAAATCCCATGACACGTTACTAATCAATTTGGTCAGATACTTCTAGATATGTTGTATACATTTCACTTGTTCATTGTCAATGGGAGAGTGTATGGGATACCCTTGGAGAATTTACATAT
This sequence comes from Haliotis rufescens, assembly GCF_023055435.1. NCBI lineage: Eukaryota > Metazoa > Mollusca > Gastropoda > Lepetellida > Haliotidae > Haliotis > Haliotis rufescens. Next base: position 3,492,322 of record NW_025964024.1, on the reverse strand, counting down.
TGTGGAAACCAAGGTGCGAGCGATAATGATATTTTTATATGTTCCCCCGATTTATTTCATTATATTAACATGTTGAATATTGGCGATCGTCTAGATTCTGATCAGTTACTTTTGGAATTAAGTTACGAGTTCCCTCATATGAAACAAACATACAGCTGTATAACAAATGAGGGTTTCACGGAGAAGAAACTAATATGGAATGACGAATTTTCGAACAAGCTACAAGAAAGTATAGCATATTTTAAACAGTTACTTCTCGATAAACTTGATAATAATATTGATGACTTTGTGGAAATTATGTTAACTTCAACATCTTGTATGAGAAAAGAATTAAAACTGATCATGGATAAAAATAAAACTTTTAATACTAGATGTAGAATTGCAAGACGTAACGCCCGTTAAGCGCTACGAAGATTTAGAACTACTCGTACTGGTCTTGACAGAAAGAAATATTGCGAAAATTGGAATAAATATAAAAATTGCTGTCGGAAATACAAATTTGATATGCGTAGACATAGACAAGACAAACTGAAAAAATATTTTAATATCCCTCATGCGTTCTGGAAACAAATACGATCTCTCAAGAATAGATCTTCTGCTACAGATAACATAATAAAATCGTAGTAGCTTAGTCATTTTAAGAAGGTTTTTTCAAATTATTTTTAGTGAATGCTGCACGGATGTTGATGAAGTTATGCTAGATTCACCCACTGCTGAAAACGAAATTATAGATGCGATAAATCACCTAAAAAGGAGAAAACAGCTGGTCCTGGTGATGTAGTTATCGAAATGTTGAAGTGTTCTAAATTTGAAGTTATGCCTTTTCTTTTCAAATGTTTCAATAAGTTATTTGAAAATGGAGTTTTCCCTAGCAATAAGTCATATTCTATAATAATCCCACTGCATAAAAAGGGGGACAGGAGTGACCCAGATAACTATAGAGGTATTTCATTAATGAGCATTTTGGGAAAGCTGGCTTATTCTAAAGTTATTATTAAAGTTATTCTACCTCAGATCATATATTTACACTTTATGCACTTATTCAAAAACCTTGTCACGACGTAAGCATAAATTGTATGCAGCATTTGTAGATTTCTAAAAGGCTTTTGATTCTGTTAATCGCTTTAAGCTGTGGACATGTCTACGAAAAGCTGGTGATTGTAAGACAAGGCTGTATTTTGAGCCCGATCTTATTTCATTTTTCATTATTGAATTATATTACGAAATAGTTGCCAATGGTAAACATGGTATCAAAATGTTTCCAGATTTGATAGAAATATTAATGCTACTTTTCGCAGACGATGTCATTTTAGTGTCAGATACTGTTGTTGGTCTACCTAGGCAATTAAATATTTTAAGTACATACACGAAAGAATGGAAATTATAAGTTAATTTGGAAAAAAAACACCTAAAATTGTGATCTTTAGAAAAGGAGCTCCAATAGCGTTGAAAGAGAGATGGTCATTCGATGGTCAGTTAGTCAATATAGTATTTGATATCCAGATGCAACCAATTTTATTGTATGGTTCTGAAGTATGGGGATTTCAATGTTATGACAGTTTAGGTTCACTGATTAGCGTGTAAAAAGTTTCTTTGTGTCGGATCTTCAACACCAAATTGTATGGTTTATGGTGAATGTGGTAGGAAACCCATTATATATTAACTCTCAGATTAGATGTTTAAAATACTGGTTTAAAATCCTTCATATGCATGAACAACGTCTCCCAAAGTAGATTATAACATGCTTCTACATTTAGATAACATGGGAAGAAAACATTTAATTAAATATCGACTTGGTTTACTAGACCTATTTGTAAATGAAGGAAGAAAACTGTCCATTGAAAAACTGAAAAGAATTTGTCCATTATTTGATCTAGAGATAGAAAATTAAATCATTTTGTTTTTGTCTGTCCATTTTACAATGATCTTCGAAAGAAATATATAAAAGATTAATTAATAGCAATGTCACCGATAAACGCCTTTGTAGTTATGCTGACGACAAAGAACGAATCTAATATATTAAATCTTTCTCAATATATTAAGTATGCATTAGCCAAAAGAAATGAAGTAATCAAACAATGTGTATATCCCAATGTGTAACATTTATGATTGTATCTACATGCGTAACTCTCTGTTACTGTATATGGGCCGGAGGCCTTTTGTACAATAAACTTCTTGTAACTTTGACTGATGAATGTCGTAACAGGCCAACATAGACTTATGAATGTCGTAATAGGTCAACATAGACTTACGAATGTCGTAACAGGCCGACATAGACTTACGAATGTCGTAAAAGGCCAACATATACTTACGAATGTCGTAACAGGCCAACATAGACTTACGAATGACGTAACAGGCCAACATAGACTTATGAATGTCGTAAAAGGCCAACATATACTTACGAATGTCGTAAAAGGCCAACATATACTTACGAATGTCGTAACAGGCCAACATAGACTTATGAATGTCGTAAAAGGCCAACATAGACTTACGAATGTCGTAAAAGGCCAACATATACTTAGGAATGTCGTAACAGGCCAACATAGACTTACGAATGTTTCAACAGTTCATCATAGACTTACTTATGAACGTCAATCTACTTATAAATCATATGTTACATAGAGCGAATACGTCTCTAATTACATCATTGGAAATAGTTGTAGTTTTGGTGACAGTCGCGTAAATGTCCACACGCACGATTATGATAACAGAAATCATATTTAATGCAATAAATGTATATTCTGTGAGCTCTATTATGGTGTACAACGGGACTTTAAATCGTGATGTTGTATTGGACCATGATATCATGACTACACAGGGATATACAGTCTGCGTCGTCATGTCCTTTGTTGCTCGTTACGTGGAAATGATAACGCCTCTGATAAGACTGCGCCTCTTATGTGTACTCACGAGCACTCACGTATCTCTATGACATTGCGGAAGACGGAAATATGTCCTTTATCACGAAATACCAACTTCATATCATTAGTTATGGTGTCTTTAGTGGCCGTATACGGTGTCATATTAGGTTATATGCTATGCTTCTGCTAACCTATGACACCGTATACGGCCACTTAAGAAACCACAACGAATTTATTAGGCCGAAAACTTTACACTCATTGTAGAACCGACAGGACCAGTACATGTTTCCGATACAACACTTTAATGTAAACACAAACCTTAACAGTGGCTGGGGCACGGGTGGCCCAGTCGTCTAAGGCGCCACGATTCGCTGTGCAGAGTTGCGTCCCTTGGGCACGCCAGAAACCTATGATTGTGGGTTCGAATCCTGGTTCGCCCCGATTATGTTTCTAGGTTTGTCAGCACCATACCCGTGCTCGTGGGTTTCACCGAAGTGGTAAACGTCTGAGACCTGCATCACTTGGGGCTTTACTCTCACATTAAGCTGACGCGCCGTGATATAACTGGAATACTGTTAAAAGCGGCGTTAAACCAAACTCACTCACTCACTTAACAGCGGCATGCACTTAATGTGGATGGTTAAACAAGTATTATAGCTGAAATGGATAGAATTATCATAAAAATGCCCTCGTGTTATCAGAAATCGGCGGGCCACTTTAACTTGATAGCAGTCCGCTAATTCCTAACGACGGACTAGTATCTAGTATATTGCTATGTTCTTGTGAAATATGTGAAGCGGGTATTGGAAAATCCAAGATGGATGTTACTAACGGTATACGCTGTCATAGGTCTGTAACAACCATCTTGGATTTTACTGACGGTATACGGGCCCACGTGGGGTCAGAAGTTCTGCTCACTGATTGGTCAATCTCACTTTGAGGCATAATGATATTAGTTAGGGTGTCTTTAGTTGCCGCAGACAGTGTCATATTAGGTAAGCAGAAAAATATGATATTGGGGCGACGTGGATCTGCTATTGTTCTGCTAACCTAATGTGACACCGTATACGGCCACTTATAGACTAACATCTAGTCTCTGAAATGAACATATCGTACAGAAAAGAACCAGTTGTAAATTATCTTAATAAAAATATAATACAAAAGGAGCCCAGAGACTATCTTCATAATGCTGCAGAAATCTAGACTTGCCAAACATTATAGACTTGCATGGGCTGTATTTGATATATTTGTATCACGGTCTGTAAGACAGACTCGGCCACTTATGACACCATACATTATTTATTATGCCGAAAAGTTGACACTTTTGGGTATCTTTATCGCACATGTCATGTCAAAATGAAAACTTAACGCTTACAACCGTATTAATGACAGGACCACTACTATGTTTCCGATACAACGCTTAATGTAAACACACATGTTAACAATGGAATGCACCAAATGTGAACGTTAAAACATGTATTATAGCTGAAATGGATACAGTTATCGTAAAAATGCCCGCATGTGATCAGAAATCTGCGGGCCACTGTAACTATAGAATGTAGAATAGATAGCAGCCCGTCTCCTGCTATGTGACGTCATTTGCGTCACGTTTTATGTTTGTGACGTCATCCTATATGTTTTGTTCTGTGGCGTTGCTATTTGTAAATCAGTGACATCCGCTGAGAGCTTTTTTTCTCCATAATTTTATCAATAATTTCATACTTTCAAGTTTACAGACGTTTCTTTAAAGATGATTGGCTGAATGGGTAGTTACGTGATCTGATATTTGGAGTTCACACTCCTGTGAACGGACAGAAAGGTTCACACGGTGTGAACTATTGTTTTGTAAAATTGATCGTGTGAACTTTTGCCGGAACTACTTTCCGGGGTTTCCCCGAATTCTCGATCGGTGTTTACAATCAACTCGTTTTTTCTATTTTCTTTTTAATCCCTGCATTTATCAGGAATATAATTAATTTAGTATTTTTGCCTTAAAACCTTCTGACTTAAAAATAAATAAATGCTTTGGTTCTGGTGTTTAATGTCGTCTAGATGCTAGATGAAACAAAATGACGGTGATTTGGATATGGAATGGCTATCTTTCAATACTAGATCTAATAACGAGAAATGAAGAAAATGAACTCTGTAAAATTACTGTGGTGAACGAAATTGATTTATTGGGCGATATTGACTTTGATGCCTTGTTTTCGAAAAAGACAGGAATCTAGCACCGATGAAAACAATGTCGTACCCTGCTCAGATGTGGCCGCTGACACAGATCAAAGCGACTGCTCCTGATCAATCCCAAACTAAAACCCGATTCATTATCGTTTCGGGAAAAAAATCTAGAATTTTGAGAAACCACGAAACATAAAAAGGTAAGGAAAGAAACTTAAATAATCCCCCGCCCCTGATGCAGAATTTTTGACATAAATAAATCTAAACAAATCCTAACCTTTGTTAACCGAGGAGGAACTTGTCATGGAAATTGTAAAAACTTAAGTCCATCTTGTTGCCATGAAAACGTAAAAAATAAAAAATTCTTAAATTTCTAAATTGCAAAAGGCACCAGTTCAGCATGTACCTGACCTGAAAAGTGTCATGAAAAAATATTGAACGGTTTCTGAGTTATGCTCCGGAAACGAAACGTAACGGACGGAGCCCGCGTTTCTTTATCTTTGCCAAAACACTTGCCTACCTGTTTTATCGGACACGAGAAAATATCCGTATTCTGAGTTGGCCGACTTTCTCCGTGCATTCTAGGCCGAGCAGCGGCGGCACATGAGGAATGACGGGGCACAGAAAAGAAGCTGGCAACAGGTTATACAGTAGGTCCATCTCAGGTGACAAGAAACACCTGCTAAGCAAAGTATTACAGCACACACGACAAATCCCAAACTCCAAATATAACACACCCTGACGTTGTAAACGTCCGTTCAATCCCCACCAATCCATTCCACATCGTCCGAATTAGTTTGCGACTATCCAAACACAAGTAACACATTCACAAATCGGTGATATTCCCAATTTGCTTGTACCATGAGAGGGTTCACGCGTCGGGGTGTTTTCCATACCTGCTCCATAAACTTCATTTTCAACAGCAGTAAGTATAAATGTCATCCTCATGCTCCCGTTCGACTCGGAAAGCACCTCTTTAAAAACTTATGTGACGTCATATATAAATCCGCGCTTGAAGGTTGACCTCGCCTCGGTGCATCGAGGTCATGTTTATATTTTTGTTCACTTTCCTGTATCCTATTTTTAAGATTTGATTTATCCAAAATATTGTTTGTAAATTTGTTCAGAGAATTAAATTATGTTGACATATGTCTAGATTATGTTGTATATATTCAAAGAACTATTTTTCTATGTGTAACTCAGTATAAGTGGGGAAACGTATGTGACCGAGAGCCGGCAAATACCGACAAAATAACATTGTTGCAATGTTCTTCGGCGAAACCAGAGGACTTCAAATTCAACCAAACATTGTTACGATATTATTCGGCGAGACCAGTAAACTACAAAGTATGAAATTTTAAGTTTGGATGGGTTCATTGAAGTGTGAACGATTTAAAAGCGCTGGTTAAACTTTCGTGTGAACCTCCGAGCTTGCATTAAAATCTATAGGTTATCGGTGACATTAACAAATGACGATATACCTATAGAGCAATTATGTCAAACACGGAACATATAGAAATCGTAAATAGGCCGATTCAATCAACAATTGCCATCAACTGTTCAAGCCACAGAGCCAATCCCGTGACCTTCACACAGCCTTACAATAACCACCACTAGATCTATTAAAGGATTTGGCAGTGTGTGTTGGGGAAAGGTAATTTCGATAATCAACGTTTCTTGTGTGGTGCGGACACTTGACACAAAAATAGGGACAAGGATCCTTCCCTTCTCCTGTCTGCCATGACAAGTAATGGATGCATCAAATGGAGAAATAATAACCTTGTATCAGACAAATGAACGTTTATATAAAACAAATGACAAAATATATCATCAGTACATTTATACAGTCATGACTCTATATCACATAACGTCAGTCGTAAATCAAGCTTGAGTAAATTTGAGATAATGACAAATGAAGCATGGCCGTCATCCATGACAAATTTGTTTTCACATTTCGATGACGTTTTTTCACAAATGTTTGTGGATGAAATTGTGTCATAGTCGAAGTTAGGTCAGCTTCAGCAGTTTACTTCATCAACAAGGCATACAGTCAATGTCCTGGAAGGATAACAATGATGAAGGACTAAAGTTGTCCACAAGCAGGAGGACGACGGCCATACAGTACACAACCACCAAGTGTCACATATACAACTAGGCAGTTCTGACTCCCCTGCTCATCCCGACTGTTCACAACATCACTTCTGTGTCCGTGTTGCTGACAGGCAGAGCCTGTAGAATGGCTACTGCCAGGAACAGAAACCTTCATAGTTGTCCCTATGCTGATTCCCTGTTCCCCGATCACATGATGTTCCACTTGCCTCTCATTCGGTATGACGTCAGGGCCTTGTGAGCCTTTCTCCTGATCACCTTGTTGCTGTCATGGTTAAACACCTCCAGGGCTTCCGCCACGGAAAACTCCATGTGCTGTGGGGAGCCGTCACAAAGCGTGTGTAGAACCTGCATGCGCACATTGTCTGCCTCGTCGTCAATCATCTGCAGCACCCGGCGCCAGAAGTCGTCAAGGTCCTTCTTAACGCGGCAAGGACACATCTCCTTTAGCGCCCTCTGGCGGACTTGAGGGTTGTCATGTTTAGACAACTCTATGATGACGTCAATGTCAGTGGTTGTCTTGCACATACGGAGAGCTTCTCCTACAGATATGGATGTCAACGTAATGGCCTCAGACATGTTGAGTTTGGTGGACGGTTTCTGGAAGGAAAATAAAATATTATTAGTTTAGACTACGACTGCACAGATATAAACCCATGCTTTCAAGGATTAAACGGTCTGGACTAGTTTCAATTATATCCTATTAAAAACGATTCAGTGGAAATCTTCCCTTCATTGCTCGAAGCATGGAGTCATATTCTTTGTGTCCATGGTGGAAGGAGTCTCGTCAGAAGTCTGACGCGGAGGGAGAAAGTTTTCTAATTTAGTTTCTCACCAAAATCAGACACATTTCACGAGTACCAGATCAGTTCTATAAATTAACCACCACTTACTTTCAATCAGTCATAAAACAAGATCACTGTTCTTGCGACTTCCAAAATTTATATAAGATGAATGGAATTAATGAATTAATGAGAGGAACAAATGAGGTTCACTACCACCCCCGTTAATGAGTGAACTGGTAAATAGTGTTTTCAACTATCTCAGTATCCCTGATATTGTAATATAACACATATAAATGCTCATAAAATACAATATTCCCCAATCAAGAATGATGCATGTCGTAAATACAGAAGTACTCACCAGTGATATATTGAAGCTATTTAGACTAAATCATCCAGTCACTCTCAAAGTGAAAGTGAAAGTAAGATGGCTTTCTTGTCCAGACGACTGTCAGCGTCCTCCTGTTTATCCCGATCTCCGACTGTGTGGTCTCACATCCTGTCCCCCGGGTCCTGTATGGGGATGTAGGCCCCTGGGTGTATATATACGGGTGTCCTTGCACAACTCGCCAACAACACCCTACCTGACAACTCACTATTGAACCATACACAGAAAGCACCGACTTGCCTGCGATTGTGAAATCACACAGGGGAGGTAACTCCAGTTCACTGCCGACTTCACAACAGCATGCAAAGCTCATTTAAAATAGTCTTTCTGACTATAATGGAGTTTTTCTTGTGTGTATTTGGAGAAAATCAATTTAAATTTATCCAAATTCCTTGTTCATAGTTTCGATGTACATACTCGTGTGGCAGAATAATAAAATCCACACAGTAAGGACTATATAGGTCACACGATCTAAATCCAGCACCACCACACTAACTTGATCACAGTAATTTGATTATATACATTTACCATGCAATAAGAGCAGTCAGTTCTGTGAAATATGTTTATTCTTGTGTCAATAAAACACGCATTACCTCTATAAGACCAAAATGTACAGCTAATGATTTCTCACAATTACATTTGAATATCAAATAAGTCAGTTTGAACATATTTCTGTATACGTCTCTCCGACCAGATACACAATGGGAATGAAGATGGGGCCGCTAGAAGGAGACCTCTTACATGGACTAGGTCTGATTATAAAGTACAAACTGAAAATAATGATAGCCCGGGCTTTTAATCGAGGGAATATAGTAGGTCCGTGGTTGGGATAGATAATGTGGAAATGTGTGTGACGCAGTTGTTGTCTCTACATCAGATAAAATAAGGTATCCTAGGTTTGACTAACGGGGTCGGGTGGTCAGGCCCGCTGACTTGGTTGATGCATGTCATCGTATCCCAATTGCGTGGATCGATGCTCATGATATCAATCACTGGATTGTCTAGGCCAGACTCGATTATTTACAGACAGACGTCATATAGCCGGAATATTGCTGACTGCGGCGTTAAACAACAAGCAAACAAGCATGTGTGTATATAGATTCTCGGTATCGTTGACTAGTATTACATTTATGATAACAGTTTTCCCAGTGATTTGCCAATAAGGAAAACATCTGTAAAGATATACTCGTACGTAAGTTGAAAAAATAACACTGGGTATAATTACACACAGTGTTGTAGTTATACACAAGGAACTCAAAATTAATTGGTTTAAGGTTATTTAATTTGCATAATTTACGCAATACGTTTGTGAGTTATTATTTTTTATTATTGACAGATTGCAGAGTCGATATTATCCATTGTATATATAGAATAACGGAGCAGTAGTAGATTTTATGTTTTTAACAAAAATATTTGGAAAAGACGACATCACATTATCTCAATGCTATAAGAACATACGAGCCGACAGTTGCTCATATGCCCTCTAATATAAAACACATCCCTATTTTCTCAAACTTAAAATACCTCCCTACTTTTAGATTTTGACACAAAATATTCTTTTATGCAAATATTGAAAAATAGACCAGAACGCTTTGTAGTCTCTATTTATACTGTGTGAGTTGCTCTGCGGGCTGCACGAGAAATACTCTGATGATCATGATACACGTGCGCGAAGCTCCGTCGCGAGTTGATCGTTATATAATGCATGATACAAGGCCCTTTGCTTTTTCATGGGCCCCTAAACGAGTATTTTATCAAGCGCTTTTACGATTTTAGTACATGCTGACGGGGGTAATAGGAAATATAGAGCCCTGAACAAGTACATTAATGCTTCTGGTTTTTTAAAATAGTTTTTCTCTTCAAAGGATTTATCTAAATATTTGATATGAACATCGTTATAGGTAACATGATGTATTATATTCTCAGGCTTTGAAATATTTGGAAAGATTTAAAAGGTTATTTTCACAACGATCTGTCATTTGTGGCCGCACAGCCAATGTCACCTATTACACGTCATCAGATTACAGGATGCGGATATTGGAGTCTCGCTGCCTACATGTTTTCCGACAAAATTTGAAATCATTGGAATAACACCTACAATTGTCCTTTGAAAAATAATGTATCGTTTAACAATAGAGTGTTTTAAATATGGTGAGACATCTATTTAATATGACCAATTTAATCTAAGTATGTCCTTGATATTCTTTGAGAAATGTGGCGTGGTAACACCATAAGAACACAGTTCATCGTGTTTCCGGTGTTATAGAACTCCCAGTCTATATTGCTGACGAACTGCATTGTATTTTGATAATAGCAACCGCAACAAAAACGTATTGTGCGCAGGGAGTAATCAAGAAAGGTGACTGTGTCGCTTTGATATTCCGGGTTTATCTCGTGGCTGCGCCGGCGGACACGAGGTCTACCATATGGTACGTATGACGCTACACTTGGACAAGGGGTTTGTTACTGGGAGGCCAGGATTCCTTGCAGGGCCTAGTGGCGGAGGTGATTACCGCTCACTTAGTGCTCAGCGTTAATCTGTGGCGTGACGTCATTAGCTGAGAATCAACAACAGCTTACGTCAGCGTAACGTCAACACTGAGGCTACGTGACAACACGCCCGCTGTTTGATCTAGGCTGATACGGGAATCCATCTTGATATTTGCCCGCGCCTGTATTGAGATTATATCTACAGATTCTGGGTCATATAACGTGCTGTGCCAGATGATTGCCTGAAGACAAAGTGCCAATCGTTTTTTTTATCATATAGATATTGTATATGTGCTGTAAGCTATTTCTTGCAGTTAGTATTTTGGTATTTGTTTCCGTACGCCATGTGATGTATGCATCAGCAGCTATGGGTGCTTGTTTATATACAATGTAATGTAATACGCATGAACAGGCGTTTGTTTCTATACGTCATGTTAACATTGGTAGATGCTTGTTCTGTATGTCTTGCCAACACGAGCAGGCATTTGTTTCTGTACGTCTTGTTAACATCAGCAGGTGCTTGTTTCTGTACGCCTTGTTAACATCAGCAGGTGTTTGTTTCTGTACGTCTTGTTAACATCAGCAGGTGCTTGTTTCTGTACGTCTTGTTAACATCAGCAGGTGCTTGTTTCTGTACGTCTTGTTAACATCAGCAGGTGTTTGTTTCTGTACGTCTTGTTAACATCAGCAGGTGCTTGTTTCTGTATGTCTTGTTAACATCAGCAGGTGTTTGTTTCTGTATGTCTTGTTAACATCAGCAGGCATTTGTTTCTGTATGTCTTGTTAACATCAGCAGGTGTTTGTTTCTGTACGCCCTGTTAACATCAGCAGGTGTTTGTTTCTGTACGTCCTATAAACATCAGCAGGTGTTAGTTTCTGTACGTCCTGTTAATATCAGAAGGTGTTTGTTTCTTTACGTCCTGTAAACATCAGCAGGTGTTTGTTTCTGTACGTCTTGTAAACATCAGCAGGTGTTTGTTTCTGTACGTCCTGTTAACATCAGCAGGTGTTTGTTCCTGTACGTCCTGTTAACATCAGCAGGTGTTTGTTTCTGTTTGCCCTGTTAACATCAGCATGTGTTTGTTTCTGTACGTCCTGTTAACATCAGCAGGTGTTTGTTTCTGTACGTCCTGTTAACATCAGCAGGTGTTTGTTTCTGTACGCCCTGTTAACATCAGCAGGTGTTTGTTTCTGCACGCCCTGTTAACATCAGCAGGTGTTTGTTTCTGTCTGTACGTCCTATTAACATCAGCAGTTGCTTGTTTCTGTACATCCTGTTAACATCAGCAGGTGTTTGTTTCTGTACGTCCTGTTAACATCAGCAGGTGCTTGTTTCTGTACGTCCTGTTAACATCAGCAGGTGCTTGTTTCTGTACGTCCTGTTAACATCGGCAGGTGTTTGTTTCTGTACGTCCTGTTAACATCAGCAGGTGCTTGTTTCTGTACGTCCTGTTAACATCAGCAGGTGCTTGTTTCTGTACGCCCTGTTAACATCAGCAGGTGCTTGTTTCTGTACGTCCTGTTAACATCAGCAGGTGTTTGTTTCTGTACGTCCTGTTAACATCAGCAGGTGCTTGTTTCTGTACGCCCTGTTAACATCAGCAGGTGCTTGTTTCTGTACGTCCTGTTAACATCAGCAGGTGTTTGTTTCTGTACGTCCTGTTAACATCAGCAGGTGCTTGTTTCTGTACGTCCTGTTAACACCAGCAGGTGCTTGTTTCTGTACGTCCTGTTAACACGTACCAGCAGGTGATTGTTTCTGTACGTCATGTTAACATCAGCAGGTGCTTGTTTCTGTACGTCCTGTTAACACGTACCAGCAGGTGCTTGTTTCTGTACGTCCTGTTAACATCAGCAGGTGTTTGTTTCTGTACGTCCTGTGAACATCAGCAGGTGCTTGTTTCCGTGCAAGAGAATAACCAGTCTAGATAATCCCCCGAAACAGATTCCATTTTGCGTATCAATCACTAGATTGTCCGATCCTGATTCGGTTTTTTTAAGATCGCCGTCATGATGTTGAGTGCGGCGTTAAACAACAAACAAAGAAAGTGGTTCGTACAGTCAATGTTCATTTTAATATATGTGGCAATGTAGAGGGCACCAAGTAGCAAACCCGTGAACACCCGGATTAGAATTGATCTTCAGCAACCCATGATTGTCGTAAGAGTGAGTGAGTGAGTGAATTTGGATTAACGCCGCTTTTAACAGTATTCCAGTCATATCGCGGCGTGTCAGCTTAATGTGGGAGGAAAGCCCGAAGTGATGCAGGTCTCAGACGTTAACCACTTCGGTGAAACCCACGAGCACGGGTATGGTGCTGACAAACCTAGAAACATAATCGGGGCGAACCGGGATTCGAACCCACAATCATAGGTTTCTGGCGTGCGCAAGGGACGCAACTCTGCACAGCGAATCGCGGCGCCTTAGACGACTGGGCCACCCGTGCCCCCTTGTCGTAAGAGGCGACTAACGGGAATGGGTTGTCAGGCTAGGTGATTTGGTTGATGCATGTCATATCGTATCCCATATGCGTAGGTCGATGCTTATGGTGTCAATCACTGGATTGTCTGGTCCAGACTCGATTAATAATAGACCGCCGTCATACAGCTGGAATATTGCTGAGTGTAGCGTTAAACAACAAACAAACCAAGTTGCAAGATATACTTTTGTTCAAACTTCTTATTTCCACATTGTATATGTGTAATTAAATTGTGTATATACAATATACTTATGAAAAAAAGGGATCTCGTGATGAGTGCATGATTAGGAACAGCTCATGAACTCAGTTCATGATACTCAAAGAATTATTCCCGGTGCCCCGACGGAAGGTATTCGCACTAAGTGCTTTCCGGAAGCATGTTGGCATGATTGTGTCACCCATGCATCGCCATGAAAGGTGAGTCACGATATGGCTGAAATATTGCCGATGTGACTATAAACCATAACTCACTCATGAAAGGTGAGAGAATTGTGACATTGTTGCCGTGTAACAGTTGTTATCCTGACGTATGTAACATGATATTGTATATATATAGTTTTTAGGAATATAGTTTTATCTTTTTCATTTCAAGTAGTTGTATATATCTTCATTAGTTGTAGCACAAACTTGGGTCAAGAGTTCAAGCGGTTGGTCCATTTTATTGAAGGGTGGTCAGGAAGTGATTGATAAATCATGGAATAAATGTCACCTCAACAAACACAACCGCAGCTTCTCATTTTTCATCATGAACTACCCCTGCAACACGTATATTGTATATACGTGGCAATACCGCACCTCTTGTAGGGGAATACACCCCGGCAGGTTGCTAATTTCGTCATGGTCGTGTTAAGTCTAAAACCCGACAGACCGTGACTGACCACGATACTACCAACCTTCAGGAAGTCAGGTGTAAACAGAACTCTTAAAATGGGTCATATTACATGAAAACACATGTTAATTACATTCACATCATCTCCGCGAGTATTTCAGTTTTCAAAACTAATGGCAAGGGGAGACAACCTACGTTTTTGAACTTCCTGCCAGCGTTAGCCCATATTATTTGCATACAGAGCCTCTTCAGGCTCCATACATTCCTTGTATAAGTCTCTACCTCCTCCAGCACCACGCCCAAACAGGAGCTCCCACGAGAATTCATCTCTGTGTCATCTTTTAGCTGTCTGATATATTTCTCAGTTTCCTGTAGAGATGTCAGAGTCATCCCTTTCAGTAACGGCCCCAGTCGTCTGTAGTCGCCTAGTTCCTGAACGGTCATGTCTTCGGTCAAGGTCGTGACGTCACCATAAAGAACTTCACAGAAGTAACTCAACGGCAAGCAGTCCGCGTGTATGTTCGGATCGGCGCCATGCCGTAGGAGCAGAAGCAGCGTCTGCTTGTGGATGCCAAGATGTCTGCTTGTGTCCGCCAGGGCGTGGAGACTGGAGCCGTAACGCTCCTTCCCAGTCTTCCCAACGTAGTTCACGTCTGCCCCGTGATTCAGGAGGATGTCTGTACTTTTATACATAAACATGCAGACGGTGTCCGAGTCACAGTCGTCAGTAACGTACGCAGACATAGTGTCAAACAGACTGTGAAGCGCAGATGAGTAGGCCTTTCTACCAAAGGCAGTTTCATACTCATTTTCATTGACAAGCTCCTCTACTTTCATTTCATCAAAATTAGGATCCGCTCCAGCATTTAATAGTAGCAGCAGACAAGCGATTCGATAGGGTGCTGATCGTTCGAGGTCATGGAAGTGGGTGCGACTCAGCAAGCTGTACAGAGGAAATGTCCTGGAGGGATAAAACGCGTGGATCGCGTGCCCATGACGCAACAATACTGACGTCACTGTCACGAGAGATTCGTACCATGACTTGTCAAATGAATAGCTATATGTGAACAGTACATGAAAGAAATTCATCCCGCCAAACACAACCTTTTGATCGATGTCATAACGAAGCAATGCGTCCAGGCATTCGGGTCGCGCCATCTTCAGGGCAAGGGCGACTGCTTTTTGCAGATCGGCTTGAGAGGGGTTCTCGCACAGAAGTAAGCGAAGGGCACTGGGAGAGTCCAGTTTACAGGCAAGATCTGTATAACTCTCGGATTTTTGTTTGTTGGTTGGCTTACTTCCTGTCGGACAGAAATCCAAAATGGCTTTCACACACGTGAGATGGCATGCCTCTGCCGCCACGTCTAGGGGCGTCATTTTTTTCTTATCACTATCTGTGTCTACACCTTTCACATTTTGACCTTTGACTCCTGGAAAGTCAAATAGTGCTGGCTTGTTGTCGTCTGCTCTCTCCTGAAGCAGCATGATGACGAGAGACCTGTATCCAAGGTGACACGCGAGGTGGAGGTAGGGGTGACGGTTAGGTTCGTGTGGCGTCTTGAACAGCCCCCTGGAGAATAACGTACCTACTGCCACCACGTTGTTGGTCAGTATAGCGTGGTGGAGAAGGTCAAGGTCACTACTATCCCGCCATGTTTGCAGAGCTCCCGGGGAACACTTGTCTATTGAGTTCCTGAGACTGGTGCTGTCTTCATGGTTGAGGATAGAGCGGAGGACTGCTTGTATATGCTTGTCCTTGGCGGTAGGGGTGTCCATACCTGAAAGTAGGCATCAAGTTTGGACTTTTGTATGACGCTCACCGTTTTCAAACACTTTCATCGGTATGACGTCATAATGACATAACAATGCCACTGACGTCATAACATCGTGCCCCTTCCATTCGTCACCACTCGCCCCTAACCGTAACTATTCGGCTTGTCTCGGAATAACACGAGTTGGTCACGAATAGTGCCCATTCGTCCCCACTCGCTCCTTGCGTCGGAATGATACGAGTGGTCACAGATGCTCGTTTGCCTTCAGCTACCCGCGTCCATTTCCGTAACCATCGGTCAGTCCCGGAATAACATGAGTGGTCACGAATGCTCGTGTGTTTGTCGTAAATGGATCCAGCTATTCAAACATGTGAGTGGTGTTTACCCAGCATACTAATTTATAGACTGTTTCGTCCATCTCTATCAGTTCGGGGCCCCGTTCCTCAAAGCGATCTTAGCACTAAGGTGATCGTAAGTCCCATACTAGCTTTAACATAGGTTTACGATCATCGTTGTGCTAAGATCGCTTTGAGGAACGGGGCCAAGTTCAGTTTATCTCTCAGAGAAACCCACCAACGGTGCTACATGAGATAAATTATAATATAAATTAATCATCATCATATTATAATAATAATACTAATAATACTACTAATAATAATACTAATACTAATAATAATATGACAGGAGTATTGTGCAAATACATATAGGGATCAAAGGTAACAATGAAATGTGTCAGTACAAATTGACAAGAATCTCATACACGTTTTTTACCGGCTTCAACATTTCTAAAGATGGTATTGATGAATTGGACAATTTTTTCACATCTTTTACTCTAAGGATGGATAGACATTTTTTTTCAATTTATACACATTAGGCGATTCGGAGAGATCTTTATATAGGCTTGTATACATAGACCGCCACTGAAGATGGGCTTCATATCTAAATAGTTAATGAAACTCGTCGCCAACCGCAGGAGAACTCTTGGCCGGATATCAGACTAGCGTCCATTTTATTGGTAAATTATGGTTTGTCGTTCTAAATTTTAAGATTGGGTGATTAACGTTTTAGGCAGATAAAGATATTTCTCAAAGGGGATATTTTCTTTTAACGCTTTATAGTACATACCTTTAGAGCTATCAGAAATGGAACTGTGCCAGTTCAGCAGGAAGTGGTCTTTCAATATTTCTTCAACTTTTAAGGCTAGCCAGGAAGAACACATTAACGGGTTGTCAAATATTTCACCGAGTCCGCAGTTGTTTAATATTTTCTTGACAAGTGTTGTCCATGGAAGTTTTTCAGAGATGCCAGCGTTGTTCTGAGTGGTAAACTTATAAATAATATTTGTTATTTTTGGAGTTTGATTATAGATTGTCATTTTATGCCAGAATAGAATAACACGTTTGATACATTACATTTTGATAGTGGGGGTTTCCCTTCCGAGTTCCCCATAAATCATATATGTTGGTGTTGCATTTCGAAGACCTGCTGCCAGTTTAAGAAAATTTAAATGAACTTTTTCGATTAGTTCAATGTATTCAAATACCCAGATTTCCCAATAGTACATTGCATCATATACATAGTTGATGCAAACTTGCATGTGCGCAAGTGTCGTCATACACATACTTTAAGTTACAGTTTTGACTCGTTTAATAAATAAATATGAGAGGTTCATCTCTGAAAATAATTTATACCAATCAGTTTCGGTGTTGCAAACGCCTTTGTATTATAAGCACATTCTCCTGGTGAGCCGCATTCACTCCAAATACCCCACGTGTGTGGTAACAGCTTGGATTTTGTTTCTTTGTTGTTTAACGCCGCACTTAGCAATATTCCAGCTATTGACGGCGGTCTGTAAATAATCGAGTCTGGACCAGACAATCCAGTGATTGACATCATAAGCATCGATCCACGCAATTGGGATACGATGACATGCATCAACAAAGTCAGCGAGCCTGACCACCCGATCCCTATAGTCACCTCTTACGACAAGCATAGTCACCTTTTACGGCAAGTATGGATGGCTGAAGACCTATTCTACCCCGGATCTTCACGGGTCGGACATGCAATGAGTTGGTTCAGTACGCGTGTGACCTGGCAGAATGTGTACCATCGTACTCCGCCAGCGTGGGTCGTTGGAGTGAGAGCACAAATGCTGTTTTTGCCACAACAGCAATCTTGCAGTATTCGCGACGACATTGATCGTTCAGTTGTATTTACATGTCGCGCTATGCTATTGATGGTTATCAGTGCCTACTGTATGCATAACAACATTCACACGCTCATTATGGGGCACAGGCGTATTCGCAGTTGCTGAGTATTTTCCCTCACACCAATAAAATAAGATCTTAAATCAGCGGCATGACCAGAACGTGGTAGCGATATCCTTGTGATATCTCTGTTTAAGATATCGTGTACAGGTCTGCTTGTGTTGGTCTGTTTGAGAAGCGTGAAAAGAAAAATATATACTGCAACGTCACTTCCGAAACGAAGCTAAGTGGTATATAGGGTATTTATCTGGAGGGAGATATAATACTCTGAATAATCGAGGTTGTAATACCCGTCGACTCACGGTATATACTAATGCGAGTTTACAAATGCAGCAACGGTCATTCACGAAAACGGCAGGATTCCAAGCAGTTATATATCCGGTGATGAAGTAACCGCAAATAACACAATGTTTTTGTTTGTTTGTTTAGCGCCGCACTCGGCAATATGACGGCGGTCTGTAAATAATCGAGTCTGGACCAGATAATCCAGGAATTGATATCATAAGCATCGATCCACGTAATTGGGATCGATGACATGCATCAACAAAGTCAGCGAGCCTGACCACCCGATCCCGTTAGTCGCCTCTTACGACAAGCATAGTCGCCTTTTACGGCAAGCATGGGTTGCTGAAGACCTATTCTCCCCTGATCTTCACGGGTCAAATAACACAATGACACAGTAGACTGTCAGTCCGATAATGCGCAGTAATTACGCTCCATCGACAGCCACAACTCACCTGTAATCATTGATCACGCGCAAACCGTACTACCTACATAGTGTAAGTAACGCCCACCAGACAACCCCATGCACCACACCACTGGGCCGCCATTATATATACCATTCAATGTAAACAAGTCAGAACTCGATCGGTGTGTGTTTGTAGAGAGCGCGGCAACGCGTATCGACCAGGCAGACATACACAGGGTGTTCACCGGCCCCGCTCGCACTTACTTGCTCTCGTGTGTTCACTGGGTTTCAACTCGACTTCCCTTCCAACTATAAATAATCGTTTAGTGTAACCGTGTCAACATATACAGGTATACCTAATTTCAATTTTGACATTCCGCCATAATTAATTTATCTTCTTCAAGGTTATCTCCCCATCCCCCAACCACCACCACCCCGGTGACATCCCAAATTGAGTTAAGGATATTAATCACAATACGTCTTTAATTTCCAAGAATCTCTGACTCAGCGCCGACCACGCTAATATCCCACTGACGTCAATAACCACGTCATTGTGATGTCAATTGATGAGTTCTGACGTCATCGTCGTCCCTTCAAATAAAGTGTTCGGCAGTAAATGATGTTGTTTGTGGATATTTGATAATTCTTTTCTTCCCCATACAGTGTCCTTGAAGACAAAGGCCACGAGTCTCAGCAAATATTTTAAACAATCTTGATTTCAACACAAGATGAGTCAAAATAATATAGTAAACTGAAAGTAAGTCTTGCCTTTAATTATAACATATGATTTCGTTTTACATAAAATTATATATGTAAACACTGAATATTAAACGATGACGATACCATATATTTTAAGTTTTGTTTACAGCAGGGAACAGAGATGCCCGCGAAACTGGTTGTATTTACAGTTATTATCTCCTAGCAACATCAACATTAGTGGCTGGTGATCGCGCGTGAGTGATGACGTCAGACCGCGCCAACTGACGTCAATACCAGGCGCGTCGCTAAATGTCATTTGTCGCTGGGGTGTTCTCCGGGCGTTTGGTGAATATCATTTGATGAATCTATCATCCGATACCTCCATGCTTTTTGTTTGTTCAAATGTAGGATAATAACTAGTTATCAACTATAGGTCCTAATAACCTCAATCAACTATGACGCATTTACTGGAATGCTTAAGTTACAATGAATATATGTAAATAGCTTTGTCAAGAAAATAGGTCTGACATGAAACCAGTTCATATAGTCTTAACATTCAAACAGCATTTCTCGAACACAGGTAGAAAAAATATAAAAGGACAAACTTAGCCATATATCTAGTCTCAATGACTATGATGTACAGGAATGTTCTGTTCGGTAAATATGACACATACAACGCCCGCGTGACATAATCCCATTACGTGACATGAACAACACGTGAATCGCGGGCATATAAAACGCAATCAATAATTTCCCAGCCTCCGTATTCACGTGACAACGGTGACATAATAAATTCAGCGAACCGTGACCGGTAACGGGAAAAGAGGAAATACAATAACATACCGGACAAAGAATGTGACCCGTATATGTGGTCAATAGTAAAAATTCAACCCAAGACGGAGCGGCAAGCAAGAAATAGTAGGTACAAGCGATAGTTCAGCGTCCAACCACTGATCAATGATAAAGCCGGTCACAAGCTGTTTGTGTCAGCTTTCTGCTCTGACGTCAGAACACGGCGAGCTCCACACGACAGTTTCGATCACGCTCACCCACTAAGCGCTCTCTCTATTTCTAGCCGTTGTCAAGTGGCGTGGCAATGACGTCATACTTTTGTTAGGTCGGAGCTGAGCTGTTATGAGTTTTATTCCCCCGGAAGTCGGTGCGCGCTGACTCATACCACTGTGACGAATTGAAACACTTGCGTAGTTGGGCCAGTCCATCGTGGGAGGGGAGTGAGTACACTCAACCAAACTACATTAACGATCTCCTCGATATACCACTTTGTCACAGTTGTGTGTAAACTGTCTTCGGCAGCGTTGTGAACACTTTATTTGAAAACCTACATTCGAAGTGATGACATTGTGTTCTTAATCTATTATTCATTCGCTTGATGTCAATGTCTCCGTAAAAACACCTACGTCAGACCCTTCCATGTTCGGATCGTGTGACGTCATCATCTGAGCAACAAGATGGCTCAAGCTACGACGAGTAAGTTCGACTTCAAAATGGAAAAGAGACAACACTCAGGATCACTGAGCAGTCGTTCATCCGAGGACTTTTCCGAGACTAGTTTTGATGGTGAAACGGAAAGCCTAATAGGTTCGGCGACACACCAGTTAGTGTTATACGCTATGACGAAAGGACACACCATTCACAGTGTTACACACATGCCCCCTCACCAACTGTCGGAGTTTCTCAGAGATTTTTATGGTAAGGTTAGGACCAAGCTTGAGGAGGGGCCGGTCAGATCGACTGTCAGTTTGAAGGATATCAGACTCGGTCTACAGAAATACTTCATGAAGGAGACCGGAATAGACATTATCAAAGACAAAAGTTTTGAAAATGCCAACGCTTGTTATGAGATGGCAGTTCGAATGGGACCACGCAAGTGTCATAGACTTCGAATAGAAATGGATGATTTGAGGAAAATATATTTCAGTGATGCAATGAAAACCGACAACCCCGAAACGCTACAAAATAAGGTGTTTTTCGATGTGAATTTATACATTGTCAACAGAGGAAAAGACTGTATGAGGGCCATGACTAAAAATGATTTTGTAGTGTCGACAGAAGTTGATGGAAGGAAAAGTGTTTGGTTAAAATACCACCCTAAGTTCAACATCAAGGAGATGGGTGGCTACGGTGACGTAGATCACACAGGAACAAGGCTTGGGGAGAAGATGCTTGAAAGGCCAGGTAGGTCACTGTCATTTTCCTCATTGTGATGTCATCGAAGTTAGATATCAATCTTATCACCCACTGGAGCAACCAAGCCTATGGGAGATTAGTTCACAGCCTACATACTAATATGACATACAATAATAATTAGGTTCAAATGGCTGAGTGATATTGTGAAATAATCACGGAATCTTGTGTGACAGCACTATTGAGAAAGAATTCCACCCACATCCCACACCTAGGACATATTGTCATCCTTAGTAATAACTAGGTTACATAGGTGGGTGGTTTGAGTGAAACTTTTACCTAACTGTAATCCTGTTTTGTTGTATAGTTGACAAACAGATATAATAATTTCACAAGATCAGAAATCAAAAGTTATGACGCTTTGTTTAAACATGTGTTATATACAATTGTGTTCTTTCAGACATACTTAGGAAACTTAAGACATATGATGGGAAGGATTTTAATTGATTTTAAAAATCATTCTCATCATACCTTCAATTGATATTAACATGGTTGATGACCTGTTGTAAATGGCTACCGCCCGTATATCCCCCCCCCCCCCAAGGGATATTTGTATACATTTCCGCTCAATCCTTGTAGTCATAAATATTTTTCAGGGGGATACGGGCGGAAGTCTTACTGTTATTTCACAGTTGGTATGTAAATGATATGACTGTCTTGCAGGAGACCCTCGTTGCCCAGTAGCATCATTCTTGAGGTACCTGACACATCTCCATCCCATGACTGAAGCGTTCTGGCAACGTCCAAAGCGGAGTGTATCCCAGTCTGATTACGTGTGGTTTGACAATACCCCACTTGGAAACTCCACCCTGAGTAAAATCATGCAGAGGATATCCATATCAGCTGGAGTGAAGGAAAACTACACAAACCACTCGATTCGTCCATCCTACATTCCTCTTATTGAAACAATATGCACAGATGCGTTGAACATTGAGAGGACAGTGCGAGTGCCCAATGTGTTGTCACAAGATGATTCATTTGCGGATGATAATTCGCTAGGAGACAGTTCGTCGCTAGATTCAGAATCCCCAGATGATGATCCAACGGACGAGAGCGTTGTTGGTGAGTATGCTGAAGGTATTGTTGAAGGAAGGACACAATGTCAAAATACCTAAACCAAATACCAGCAATAGAAACCAACATTTTTAGTCCACTAGTCATTACAATGATTACAGATAACAAACGCCTTAAAAATATCTTATTTCTACTAGTCCTTATGATACCTCAACCATTTGGCAAGGACTATAGGAGTATTAGGACCAGAGCCAATTTTTGTCACTGCTTGTCGACAGTTGTCTCTAAGGCTACACCTACCTCCAATACTTGTGTTTCAATAAATCAACATGACAATAGGTCCCACAAAAGAAATGTGTATTTCTTATTTCATTCCATCCCAACATGCCCAAAATAGGGCATGTTGGTTGAGAATTATTTTTCTTTGAATCACTGGTTAATATTTTGTTAAAACTACCTACGCACCTACTGACCTATATCTGTACTTTTTTTTTTGGTCCCATCATTTATCTTTGTCACTTTAATTTATGCCCCTGGACCATGTGGACCTGACCTCATTAGATATTGTAAGCAGATATCTTTTTGGTATTGATGTTTCATGTCCTGCCTTGAAAACCAGATAAAGACAGTGACCTGCAAAGCATGTATTACCCAAATATTTATTTGATTTGTTATATAATCAGCCTCAGAAATGAGTTTTGTAAGATTTGTCAAATTGTCTTGACATGATGAATATATTACTGATAGATCCTTTTGTATTGAACGTCGCGCTATGGCTGAAAGCCTTTGCGACGTAAAACTTCATATTTCCATTCCATTCCTTTGTATTTTATACTACTACTGCTGCCACTGTGGTTATTACCACTGTTATAACAATACCTCTATTACATGTCAAGCATCATATTAGTTATCCAATAATTATATAATGCGCTGTACAGCTGTAAATGATATTGTTTATCTGTATGTGTATATGGGCCAATGGCCTTTCATACAATAAAGATTGATTGATGATTGATTGACTAGTCCAGAAGTGTAAGCCTTATTTAACTAATCCTCAGAGTTTGTAAGGGGCGGTCGGGTAGCCTAGTGGTTAAAGCGTTCGATAGTCACGCCAAAGACCCGGGTTCGATTCCCGACATGGGTACAATGAGTGAAGCCCATTTCTGGTGTCCCCTGCCGTGATATTGCTGGAATATTACTAAAAGCAGCGTAAAACCATAATCACTCACTCAGAGTTTGTAGCTAGTCCTGCTTCAACAAGACACAAATGTTTACTATGTTTATATTTCTGTCAGTTTTATACAGTTCAGTTTGTAGCATAACTGAACCATTGAGATCTGGTTCAGAGTTATAACCCTCAAATTAAGGCTGGGACGAGTCCAAATTTACTACCCGGGTATCCGACCCCCTATTACCCGACCCTACCAGGGTACCCAGTGCAGGTCTCAAGTGTTGGGAACAAAATATCTGATTGGGAATTGTTTTACCTCAGTTCTGGCCCAAACTATTTAGATACATGTATCAAACGATCAGATCATGCGTACACAGAAGTTGACTGAAGCGTTATCTTTACTCAATCATATACAAGTCAAAAGGAATGTATCGTTGGAAAAGAATTGCGAATATTAGCAACTTGTAGTGTAACCACTGAGCTATAGTAAGTTTTTGTCATTAAACAATATATCACATGACTAACCACGGGTCCAGGTAGTCCTGTGGCAGACACGGTCATGTTAAAAATATAACATGAACCAACGTTCATCACAACGCAATTTTCAGGGGTGATTCAGATTATGATGATGTATTTTCATGATTACAGGCTGTTATGAAAGTTAGCGAATGGTTGCCATGGTTTTGCACGGAGTTGTTATTAACCAGCATGATGACCATTGTTCCAGGTTTGAGATCAGCCAAGATGAAGGTTTTGGAGTTGATTCGTGGCCTACTTGTAAAGGACATCAAGAAGTTTGCTGACTGGCTGAAAACTGTTCGAGTGGAATACCACCAAGGAGGTAGGCTTGATTTCCATGTCATCCATGTTGTGTTATCCATACAAATATTGTATACCAGTTATGTCAAGCATGTTTCAATGTTGGTCGTAAAAATTGTAGAGAGAGTTTGGTAAATATGGATGACCACCATGGTCTGAGGTGTTGTCTGTGCGAAGAAGCAAGACCCTGCAAGGTTCCCATCCAATATTTGCTGTGATTTTTTTTTGTCTGTCAGCACCATACCCATGTTCATGTGTTTTGCAGAAGTGTTACCCGTTATAACCTGGGTCCCATTCCACAAAGCAATGGAAGCGCTACGACTGTCGTAAGCCCATGTT
Source organism: Haliotis rufescens (assembly GCF_023055435.1). Taxonomy (NCBI): domain Eukaryota; kingdom Metazoa; phylum Mollusca; class Gastropoda; order Lepetellida; family Haliotidae; genus Haliotis; species Haliotis rufescens. Next base: position 3,467,232 of record NW_025964024.1, on the reverse strand, counting down.
AAAGTATTGGAGTTACGGTCATCTTAGCGCTACGACTGTCGTAAGCCCATGTTAAGGTATTGGAGTTACAGTCATCTTAGCGCTATGACTGTCGTAAGCCCATGTTAAAGTATTAGAGTTACAGTCATCTTAGCGCTACGACTGTCGTAAGCCCATGTTAAAGTATTGGAGTTACAGTCATCTTAGCGCTACGACTGTCGTAAGCCCATGTTAAAGTATTGGAGTTACAGTCTTCTTAGCGCTAAGATCGCTTTGTGGAACGAGACCCTGGTTGTCTTGTTTTCTCCTCACACGCCACACATTACAGCTTAAATATGTGCGACCTGTGAAGATCCGGGGTAGAATAGGTCTTCAGCAACCAATGCTTGCCGTAAAAGGCCACTATGCTTGTTGTAAGAGGCTACTAACAGGATAGGGTCGTCAGGCTCACTGGCTTGGTTGATGCATGGCATAGTATCCCAATTGTGCGGATCGATGCTCACGATGTCAATCACTGGATTGTCTGGTCCAGACTCGATTATTTACAGACCACCGTCATATAGCTGGAATATTGCTGAGTGCGGCGTTAAACAACAAACAAGCAAATCAAACACCACACATTACTGCTGATATGTGTTTGCCCTGTTGTGATGTAGGTCCCTAGCAACCGTTGCTCGTCGTAAGAGAAGATTGGGTGGTCAGACTTAGTGATTTGGTTGATTGCATGTTGTTGGAACCCGATGGTGTAGATTGTTGTTCACAATATCAATCACTAGATATATGGTCCAGGGCCATTTTTTACAGGTCACCATCATATAGCTAGAATATATAGTGTGGTGTTAAAACAAGCAAACATGTTTGTGACAGTGAAAGTTAAAACACTTGTCTAAACATTGTTATCCGTACTTACTCATGAAATTGTTTGAAATATCTTAATACCAGACAGACAGACAGACAGACAGACATGTTTATTCAGTAAAAGGCCAATGGCCCAAAATACAGACATGTGAGCATGACATTTACAGGGCACAGAATTTATCATTAATTATTTTGTGAGCATAATATAAGAATTTACAAACTAGAAATAATGTTTGCTCATTATAATTACTAAGAATATTTATTACATGAGAATTACTGTAATGAGTAGGCATAGGAAGATTAACAAGGTATTTTTGTCTTAGGGCAGAATATAAATTACAATTAATACCAGTTTGTGATGTTGATCTGTTGTTTCAGAGCTGATTGTCTTGTGTAGCCCTGTCGACCAGGAGGAGGTGGCGGTGGAAGGGATGAATGGTCAAGGGGCAGACAACTCTCAGAGCAAAGTCAGTGATCAAGAAATGACCTCAATAAAAGAGAAGTTCAAACAAAACGGACCTGGTAAATTCTCATCCACCAGTTTGGACTCACCCATGCAGAAGAAAAATGAAAAATCAGCACGTAGCGACAAGCAAGATGGTTTATCGTTCATGCAGGGAATTTCCATTAAGCAAGTAGAGTTTGACTCAGTTGGCGGAACCCACTGCTCGTCCAGTGATATCTCCCCGCTGAAGGTGACCATTCCCTCGGCCGACGCACTGCTGGTGTCTGGTCTGAGCGAGAATATGCAGCTGTTGCTACACAAGAAATCCTCGAAGGAGCAGCCCATGCAGGAAAAACTGCCGGACAGAATATTCTACTCCGAGAATGACATGGACGTTGCCGAGATTGCTGCCCTCTTGGGTGCGTGTGACAGTCTTAAAAAGAATCCAGACAAAACGGAATCAACTGTAGCCGAAATCAGTAAGGCTTTGCCGCACGCTGGTACGAGAAGTCCCAACCTAAAAGCTGACTCGATGCCCGAGATAAGGAGTGGTGCGGTTAACATTCAGAACACAATTTCCTTCGGTGGGGAAAACAAGTTGATAACTATCGGTGACAATAAGCAGTCGTCACTGAAACCAGCCAGTCCAGCGTTGAAGAGACAGGCGCGGGTGGAGTGTGCTGAGCCGGCTAATGACGAACCTCTGAAGAAAAGACTTTGTACTAGTGCTAGTGTGCCAGTAGGAGCAGACCACGGAATTGCCTATCCCAACACAACCAACATTCCGAAACCACCGTTGCAGTTCAGACCAGCCTCGTTAGATTCCTCCCCACTTATGAAGAAAAAGAGAGTGCGATTTGGCAGTGGGGTTCAGACTATAACAGTAAAAGCTGAGCCAGTATCATGAGGTATGGAGGTACCGTTTGTTGGGTTTTAATTCTATCACTCGCAAGTGATATTTTGCCTCACGGCAAGTCAGTTTTGCAGCCTTGCTGATACACCAAAGCAGCCCTGTATATTGTAAGGGTTTGCAGGTGGAGATGAGCAGAGGCCGACAACTGAGCCCATTTGAGCCGTTACCGTGGAGATGAGAGGAGAATTGTGGGTAAAAGAGCCCATGTGTTCACAGGTGACTTGTGTTCAGAAAGGTCAGTTAGGTTGACACAATGATGACATGCAATTACATCCGGTGATTATGATGTTTAATATGTACATATGAGATATATCATAGAATGTTGTGATATATAATTGTACATGAAGTCACACCTAGATATGGGCTTCTGTTCACCAGTGGTGCATTTGCTAGTGGTGGATTATTGTATGTATAGACTGTGTGTTGTGTAACCACATGATTCATGAAGCTAGCTTTCTCTGCCATACAGATACCAGGTGTCTTAGATGGTACCAATATTTGTCCATTTCAACAGTTTTTTAAATATTGCTAATTATGTATAAATTTAACAGCAGCAGTTAAGAAATACATCTGTATAGTGGGTTATTTCTGAATGTTGTTTGTGAAAAGGGAGGTAATCCTTGGCACTGTCCATCCTGCACATAACAATATTGTATGGACACAATATTTTGGTAAATGTTTTTATTTTTTGTTCCTTTGATTTTCTGTTGATAATCGTGATGTGTGCTTGAATGAGACCAAGGTTTGTTGTATGATGAGATGTGCTGGCAGAAAAGAAGACAGACCCATCTTATTTTGTTTGTTATGGGTGGAGCATACCAAAAACTTATATATTTTGTTAACTCAAATGTAGACATGATGTAAGTTATATTTACCATGTTAATATATTTGCAATTTGGTCTTCAAGATATACTTTAGATGCTATCCAATAACTATTTTTAGTGGAGGTTTGACATTTGACATTTTATATGTCAATAATATTGTCCAAATTATCCATATTGATATGCTTTTTAGAATTCTTAATCAGTTATCAATACTTAATATTTTAGAATGTGTAGTTCAGACATACGTCATGGGTTACAGATAGGGTGGTTTGTTCACCATGAAGCTGAAATAAGTTTCTGCTAATGTTGTCATTCAAGTGTCATGTAAGACAGGATGTAGAAAGTCTTCAAAATGTTTTTGAAACAAATGTTAAAAGTTTTTAATTTGTTAAGTGCGACAAGTTTGGTATTATTTGTTGACCACAATTTCATACAACATTTTTTCAACGTTTCGAACAAGCTTGTCATTTAACAGAACTAACAGTTAGACCAATTCTTATTTATTTGTCTTGGACGGGTTGCTGTGAGCTGAGCATGCTAACCTTTAATATTTACCTATGTCATGTTTCAATATTTTTCTCTAATAATTATGTGATCAAATTTTGAATTAGCATGCAGTATGAAAATCCGTAAATAGTCCTGTTTTTTCTCATTACCATATTTGCCCCCTGAGGACTTGAATCTGTGAATCAATGGGTACAGACACCGTTGCCATGGCGTCGACAGTTTTCAGGAAATGCTCTCACATGCATTAGAACCTACACGAATCAAATGCTAGAATTTTTTTATTGTAAGAACGGGTGTGTAATTAAATTAGATAGACATTGCAAATAACATAAACCAAAATTTGCATTGTAATATTTGACTACATGCAGTACGACTTGGTACCATTCTGTATGTCCATACTTTCTCTTTATTTATCCTTCAGTGTTTTTTTGTCAGGATGTTGTTGAGGAGTAGCAGTAACTAATGCTGTACAGATTGTAGACTTGGTCCCCGTATCCAGTTCCTCATTACTTTGATACTATTGTGTATGTCAATAATATCACTATTCAATGCCGACCAAAGCCATAATATCACCAGTTACTCGATTACTTATACTACTCGAAAGAAGTTACGGACCAGCCGATTCTTTCCTATTACTAGAGTCAATCTGTCATGGCACTGGGTGGCCCTTACTTCCATGACAGATTAACTATAGTAATATGAAAGAATCGAGTGTTCCTTGACTTCTTTTTAGTAGTATATGTGTAGATCAGTCTGACCTTAGTGTGGTCTCTTATGCCTAGCCTATGCATTATATCCATCCCAGTTGGGTAGCCCAGTGGTTTATGTGTTTGCTTACTATGCTGTAGGACCTAGTTTGATTTCCCAGATTGGTGAATGTGGGAAGATTGGTGATGAAGGTTCAAGGTTGACCCTCTGTGATAAGGATGCAGAATGCTTGTATTGGTGTCAACCTGAGTAAAATTCAACTTTACTATGTGTTCCATAACGTCAGTTTTTTTTATATCTTCAACTATTCTTTGAACACAATTTTGCCTTTAGCATGTTTGGTCCCTAGTTTACGATTACAGAATAACAAGAACAAAATACTTTCGCTTGAGTTGAAACTGTGTGGACATGTTATTTCATGGCCATTGTGGACATACCAAAAAAATAAAATTACATTTTTGATACTGATGATAGGGCTGGGACAAGTCCAAATTTACTACCCTTGTACCCACCCCAATATTACCCGACCCTACCCGGGTACCCGCTGTAGGTCTAAAGAGATAGGTACAAATGTCCGGTTGGGAATAGTTTGACCGTAGCCCTGGCAAAATGTATTTAGATACTTTAGATACGATCTAGTCTTGCATACATTGAAGTTGACTGAAGTTTTATCTCTATTCAAACATATAAAGTCAGAAGGAATGGGTGCATAGTCAGAAAAAAATTCGAACATTAGTCACTCATAGTGTAACCGTGGAAGTTCTAGATAATTTTTACCATTAAACAATATATCACGTGACTTACCACGGGTCCGGCAAGTCCGGTGGGTATCCGGGTCCGGCAAGTCCGGTGGGTATCCGGGTCCTACTCATGAACCAACCGACCGGAGTACCCGAGTTACCTGTCCCAGCCCTAACTAATGATGATATGAAGTTGAATACCGAGGTATGTCCTCAGTACTTCACAGGCTTGTATGCACTTCCATTCTCATTATCTCCCTTATTGAAGAATGTAGTGTACACAAGCCTGCGAAGTATTGCTGTGACCAGGGCATTGCAAACAGTTTAACATCCCCATTCTATACTCCCAACTCAATTCTAATCCTTTTTACCTCACATGTTCATTAGATGGGCCATTATGAGTCTAATTCTGGCCTTTGTGGGCTGATGTTAGTGATCTTAGCTGTACATATGTCCTAAGTGCTGTATTACACGGTCATGCAATAGTCTTAACACTAATATTGCTTTGTGGACGTGGCCTAGGACCCCAGTGTCTGCCATCAGTTTGGGTCCAGTCCACAATGTGGTCTGAGTGCTATGGCAGTTGTGGATCTTTGTTACGACTTTCTTTACATAATTTGGGTACAACTACAAAATACTGGATACACATCCACTGTGTTTATTTAAAAAAAATAAGAAGCTTAAATAAGGAGTAAGAAATATCACTTGAAAATAGAAGTTCCATAATGGCGTACAGCAACCTCATCAGGGACATCCATTTCATGAACTTTGGTAACTGAAAATGACATTTACTTAAGATTGCATTTATTTTAAGTTGTTGTATGTGTGTTAATTTAGCGAGACGGCCAAACATGGTGGCGAAAAGAAAATAGAAACAGTTACTAAGGAAGGATCTCATTCACATTGTGGCGGAAGGTGCCCAGTATTCTGTATTCTAGCCATAATTGGTTTTATGAAGTGAAGCCAAGGTGTCCATTGACAACCAGGGTCTCGAGATTCTGCCTTCTATATCTAGGTGGTGTCAATGACATGTATAAACATGGCACCCTCTGAAATAACTCTCTTATTGTTAGTTGAACTTCCCAGTGATGAGGCTAGACTTGGGTCAGATTGATGTCTCTGTTCAGCAGCTGGCGCACACAGCAGATGTCAACTCCACGCATCTTGTCTTGTCAACAAATGAATATGTTTACAGTGTTTCAACTTGCAGTCTTGTCTGGCCATTTTGTTTATCACGGCAGAAGTCAAACCAGTTGATCATGACCATTTTTGAGTTGTATTTATTTCAGTCAGTCTGAAATAGGTATGGCAACTTTGTTCATTGAAATCCATGAATTTTAATCATCTCTTTACAAGTTACTCATATTAAGATGTTTGATTGCAAACAAAAGTTCTTCTTCCTGGTTCTCTGAAATATTTGGGTATCATCTATGTCCCGGTGGAACAAAGGCATATTAGACTAACATATTGACATTTGTGACCTATTAAAGTTGGTTTGATGGTCATAAGAAAGTGTTAAAGCATGATGACCATCTGTAGTGCAAGAGTCTTTGTGAGTGTCCTGTTTTCAAGACAGTTTTTCATGGCACAGGTTATCATTGTGTTTTGGAAAAAGGAAATTTGTGCAGGAAAAGGTACAGGGTCTTCAGAAATCAGGTAGCCAGATACAGGCGTCACAAACAAACAAACCTGTACTGGTTCTGTGGCTGCAACAAAAGATTCACAATAGTTTGGGGGTATCGATAGGACTAATATAATTACACAAACTGAGAAAGTTTTCAAATATGATAAGTGATACGTTGTTGATCTAGATATGAAACAAAGATTCCAAGTTTTGCAGCGATACCCCATACATATTGCTATACATCTGGGAGACCTGTTCCACATTTGGACACCAGAAACTGCTTGTGTGGAGAGCAGGGGATCTGGACTAGCAAGATTTCACTGTACGTGATGACCATCATGGCTAGTTGACTCTCACTTCTCAACTATAATGAATAACATTTAATACAGAAAATGGTTTGTTAGGTGTACAGTTTTGGTTGGGAAAATTACAGGACTTCTTGGTATAACATGCAGGTGAAGTTGGTGTTCATATGCTCTTTGTTTCACTGGGGACTGATGAGAAAACAAGCTGGGCCAGTGTGGTTCAAAGCTGTTGGACCGAGTCCTCTCATTCGATACTTTTTCAGTTGTTACAAATAAACAATTTCTTTATAAATCTTGACCTTTTTTGTTTTGTTTTGATATTCAGGTATCAGGCCATCAAGGTGATATGCGACATTGGAACTATTTTCCATTTCACAATTCTTCCTTTCAATTGAGGTACATATATTTTGCCTCAAAAGTACATTGCCTTCTAGTTTTTGTTTGTTGTTTAACGCCGCACTCAGCAATATTCCAGCTATATGACGGTGGTACGTAAATAATCGAGTCTGGAACAGACAATCCAGTGATTGACATTATGAGCATCGATCTACGCAAATGTAATACCATGACATGCATCAACCAAATCAGCGAGCCTGACCACCCGATCCTGTTAGTCCCCTCTTACGCTAAGCATGGGTTGCTGAAGACCTATTCTGACCCAGATCTTCACAGGTCCTAGGGTGGCCCAATGATCCAGGGAAACACAATTACTGGTACCTGTTCAAAGTTGCCTCTTACTGGACAGGGATCTGCAGATTGCAAGTTCGAATCACAATGAGTGAGTGAATGAGCGAGTATGGTTTTACGCTGCTTTAAGCAATATTCCAGCAATAATACGGGGGGGAATACCAGGAATGGGCTTCACTCATTGCAACCATGTCGGGAATCGAACCTGGGTCTTTGGCGTGATGAGCAAACGCTTTAACCACCAGACCACCCCACAGATTTGTCCCATTTAAGATTCTTGGTCTGTCAAGTATACCAGTACACATTGGTTTCACCACAGTTCTACGTGTGTCAGTTCAGGAGGCTTTCATCTCACATTCACCCAGATAGAACTACCAGCATCACAGCTTGGTTTTTTTAATAATGATTACATTTATAATGCACCAAATTCCATTCACCAAGTGAATGCTCATGGCGCTACATTATTTTTCCCCCGGTCAATGGATCAGTGTGCACTCGATTTCCATTCTCAGCTCCCTGGGGAGTATACAACCCAAGCTACCTGTGAAGTGCTAGAAGGTTAACAGTAAGGATAAAATCTCATCCTACCGGGTACCCATTCACTGCTGGGTGAATAGAGGCATATTACGAACAAAGCCACACGCTTAGGGTGACACCACATGTGCCTCGGCATGGGCCAGGATCAAAGCGGTAAAAACTCTTGGAATCCAGCTGCCAGTAACCAATGTTACTTAGCTTTAGACGTGTGCCCTGTGACCTGTGTGCTGTGCACAGGACCATGCCACGATAAAAAGTCATTACACTAACAATGGGCATGACAACTTTTACCCATGTGGGGAATCAAACCCAGAATGTTTGAATGACAAGTGAATGCTCAAACCACTGGACACATAGCCTGACACAAAGTTTGTTTGTTTGTTGTTTAATGCCGCACTCAGCAATATTCCAGCTATATGATGGCGGTCTGTAAATGAACGAGTCTGGACCAGACAATGCAGTGATTGACATCATGAGCACCAATCCACGCAATTTGGGATACGATGACATTCATCTGCGAGCCTGACCACCTGATCCTGCTAGTTGCCTCTTGCGACAAGCATAGGTGCCTTTTACGGCAGGCATGGGCTGCATGAAGACCTATTCTAACCTGGCCCTTCACGGGTTCCTGATACAAAGGTCAAAGAAACACTAAACAATGAACCCATTACTACCAAAACCAACAATTCTTTATTTTTTGTGCTGAACAATAAACATCTTGGGTATATGGCAAGATATCTATTACCCTCTCCCAGTAATTTAATCTGCTGTGTTTATAAAAAAAAGATGTTTTTTTTAGTTCAATATATGTCCATAACCGGTAGCTGTGATATACAAAATGTACATATACAATAACAACAACACTTTATAAACAAGTCATGTACCTTGTCAGAACAAATAAGTTCACAGATCTACTGATGACAAAACATAACATTTTTTTAAAGACACATATGCAAAGCTATCTTTGTGACCATTAGGAGGAATTATCACACTGTTCACAACACCAAGTGTTTGAAGAAAAAACATGGAAAAGAGATTTCAGACAAAACATAGCAACACTTTTGGTGAACTTAGATATTCTTAAAAATCATTGTACAGTTGACGATATGCAAAGAAGCAGTACGTCACTATCATCAGTGAGATACTGTTTAGCTTCTCACAACCATACTAAGGACTGAGAATAAATATGACACTATCAATGTCAAGTTTGAAATAACATCCGGGCACACTACAAGTGTGCTTTGCAAATTGTACTCAGTATGTACAGAAACCTCTTATCGTAAAAGCAATATCTCACTGACGATTCAGATCAACTGCTTATTGTTATCAACTACATAACAGCCACCATTAATAATAATAATAATAATAATAATAATAACAATAATATCTAATATCAGTTTTAGCATCGTATGTCACTGGTGACTTGCTGTAAGTCAGATATGTATCATATGGCATAAACAAAATTATCTGCTAACAAGCCAAGTACCAAATTAAGCAAAGCAAATATGACAGCCGCATAAACAACACATTTTTCATTGTTAACCAAAATACTTGAAAAGCAGTCAATATCATTTTGAAGACCTTTATCAAACCGAAATAAACAACCTAAAAACTTTCAACTTTAACAAATGAGATCTTATTAAACAACACTACTGAAAAAAAGAAAGTTAAGGACCGCTTGATTCTCTCATATTACTATACATGATATAGTTAATTTGTCATGCCATTAACTATAGTATTATGAAGAAATTGGTGGTCCTTAACATTGTTTTAGTAGTATCAATGGCAGACTTTCTGCCCTGGAATATCAATCTCTCCTTACATCCCTCAATACATCCATGATCATCCAATCCTCGCTGTAGATAAACATCCTGGACCCACTGGCTACAAAGTTGTTTTGAACTGAATTTAAAAGATGCTGCTAAAAATGGCGACCAGTCTGATATACTCATGAAAAATGAAATCCAGTGATAAGGCGATTGAGGTGAGGTGAGGTGAGGTGAGGTGAGGTGTCCCATCCAAGATTATTGCACTTATATAGCGACGTAGATGCACGTGTGTGTGTGTGTGTGTGTGTGTGTGTGTGTGTGTGTGTGGCTGCTTGTACTAGTCAGGACTGATGCCAATTTAAAGTGCTAGCCCACAGAGGTAGTATACCAGTTTAACATCGATACCCCAATTTAGACACCGCATACTGACTCTGAGCCAGCTAGTCCTTGTTTTAGCCCCTTAATGCCAAGTGCCAGACAGGGTAACAACAAGTACCATCTTTTAACGACTTTTGGTATGACGCAGCCGGGGATCGAACCCCGGACCTTCCGCTCTCCCACTAGACCACGGAGGCAGTCGTAAGGTGATACGTGAGGTGGCAATGTGTCATTTCCAAAACGAAGCTTTGTGGAGAATGGGTCCAGGGTTTTTAGCACAACAGAATGGAGATTTAATAACATGGATTAGGGAGGATCCCCTCGATGGTAACATGTTGCCCGTCTGGTTTAGTTCTTGATGCAGAATTGTCCTCTCAAGTAGGTAGTTTGAACAGTGTCTTTGGCTTTATTAAGTAACTTGCGCCCTCCATAATGTAATCATATTCTAACAAACCGTCATGGAAGCTATACTATAAAACTATTTAACGAACACAGGTATATATGTGAACTACTGGATACTACAACCTTTAGTCATGACAGACAAAAGAATATAGCATCACTGTTATTAAGTAAATTGATACAACAGATCACTGATGTAATAGAATATTTTCTGTGTTTCTTTAGATCTTGTTATAAACTTTAGTACCTATGATAATGGCTCAAAGAAAACTAGAATGAGTAAGTAAGTTGATGTTTAAATGCTGCTTTGAAGAATACATTAGTCAGTTTGATGTGGAAGGAAAGCCAAAAGTGGTGCAGGTCTCGGACATTTTCCATCTCAGTCCAACCTACCACCACCAGCATGGTGCCGAGAAACCAAGAAACATGATAAGGATGAATCTAGGGATTTGAACCCATGATTCCTGGGCCTAAAGGGACACAACTCTGCACAGTAAATTGCTGTGTCTGAGATTCCAATCAAACCTCTAAGTAGTAGGTGCCTTAACATTTTTACAAATTTGTAATTAAGAAAATGTTAATGCCACAAGAAAAATCAGAACCCTATTGTGGTGCTTCACATTTCAGCAGTCTGCTATTTGGTCTTGATAAGAAACATTTTTTCACAATTAAAATAAATTTTCTACTTAAAAACACAAACCATATACTTTTCATCTCAGCAACATCAACGAATCTAGATCCATTCATAATTTTTATGGTGCTTAACGCCCTGCAACTGTTGGGAGTTTCATCCCTGCTGCAAAAAGTGGCTAAATGGAGGCCAGGGGACCAGAGAGGGCGGACAGAGTGAAATGCCACAAGCACACTTGGACCTTTAGGTCATGGCGTGCTAAATGTTATTTTAGAACATGATTTCTTTCACATAACAGTGAGGAATCGTTCCATATTACAAAGCTGAAAGATTTCTGAAAATAACAATACACACAATGAATTAGCTGGAAAGTAAACATCCATTCAATTACAGTCAAATCCCGTTAATCCGACATGGTTGGTTGCACATGATTATGTCGGATTAACGAGTATGTCAGATAAATGAAATTAAGTAGTATCAACGTTCGTTAAAAACATAGTCTTGAATGGAAGTTTGAAATTTGAAACTGGTACCGCAAAGCTTAAGACATGTCTCGCATCAAAACACGGGCTGTGTACTCGTGGGCTGATGACGTACGCTGATCACTGTGTCGGATTAACGAGACTGATTAATGAGTGATTTCGGTAATTCGTTGCAAATTAGGTGTGTCGGAGTCAGAGTGTGAGACTGTAGGATTAACAGGTCTAAAAAGCACTGATTTAATCGGTTCCAATCATCAGTGTCGGCTAAAGCTGATTGTCGGATTAACGAGACTTGACTGTATTTGTGACATTCAGTAAAGATAATATCACAACAATTGTGAAACATTAACATAATTTTCTGACTGAGACTTCTCAACAGACCATTGCAGGCGTGGCCCACTTGCACATGTCGATCTTAACGTTACAAGAATCTTACTTCTTTACACAGACCTACAGAAGTCGCTGTGTGCAAGCTGCCCTGTGTCAGGGACCGGTCATTTATTATACTGGGGGTGAGTCACAATGAGAGGGTTATGAAAAATATTACACATATGTGGGAGGATCATGAAAGAAATGTACAAGGACATGGGGAGGGTCATCCAAAAATATGACAAGCATTAGGGGAAGGTCATTATTTTCAGTACATTAGTACATAAAAATAACCCCTGCAATAAATGACCTGTCCCTTATTACTCTAAAGTAACATAGCACTAGACTACTTAGTATTATAAAGCACTGGTACCAGGGTCAAACAGTTCATGTTACTATGAGGTATTAAACAGTAATCAAATAGGTTTCAAGTAAGCACCAAAAACTGACTAGAATGTAAAACATGGCAACAAGGCTTGAATGTAAGTTGGAGAGAATCACCCAAATGACATTAAGTAGGTGAGGCGATGAACCTATACAGGGACATATTTCAAAAGAAATGTTTGCATAACATACAAAAACTGAAGCAGCCCCACCACCTGCTTATATTTTGAATGGCCTAAATTTCAGTTGTTCACCATACATACTGTATCAAATTTCAAAGCAATTGTTGAAATAACCTTGAATTTGACCTTAACCTTTTAAAGGTCAAGGTTACATTCAAGGTTATGTCAATATATGATATGATACATCAAGTAAATTCTTTTCAGAAAAGGGTCGAAACAAATATTTGGTATGTAATTAAACTTTGAAATCCATTGCAAACTAAGGGCACAGCGGCAAAATAATTTGTATGACAAGTTTGGTCAAATGAATATAATCACATAACCATTAAATACAAGAGACAACCTAAACTACACAGCAGAAGTCAGAGCCACTTAATTTGACTTACTGATGACCCTGACCTTAAACTGTTATAACTAAAAACAAAGCTCGTTTGAGTCGGTGCCCCACGGAAGACAAAGTTGCACTCATCTACAGTGAATACATCGTGAATTATTGTGTAAAGTGTTTCGAGTACCAGGAGAGTATATCAGTTCTTTGATGTCAGAAATGAGTATGCACACAATTATCAACAGCTTTTTAGGATATTCAGCAAATACAACATCACTGAGGTGTTCAGCGTTATAATCAATATGGCACATGCCAATTAAAATAGGTCTCAGTGACCTACAGCACTGTCGGCAATGCTAAAAAAATGCTTTTCTGGCTTCATTGAATTCATACAAATCACAGGGCTATGAAAATAGCATATATCAAATAACACAAACCTACCTAATCTAGCCTATCCAAACTGACACTGATTAGCCTAAATGGTACTTTTTCAGGTAAAATGACTATAAACTTATTTTTGTGTTGTCATGCATGTATGAAACAGCCTTTAGTCAGAGGTAATTACCTAACACCTGTCCAGAGGTGACGACCTCACACCGGCATGTGCATTCACAAAGACAACATTATCATGATCACAACTAGGTCGCATGCACATATTTCTACAGTTCGCTTCAGACTTGCTGTTTTTGTTCAAATTCTTCTGTAAAATTGTTGATAGGACTTTTTGTGACTGACATACTTCAAACCTCAGGTAGGGAGATCAGTAGTTACTCGAAATTTCAATAGCATTAGTCTGTGAAACATTCTATCTTGTTTTAAAAGGCAAAAAGCATTTTTCTAGCATTTCTGACACTACTATAAAACTTGAATTATGTATATCTAACAAAATATCTCCAGACTAAAGTCAAGTAATAAAACAAGCACACCTCCTTTACAAATGACCTTCAACGGAAACATTGACAAGTATGTCAATTGTATTCCCAAGGTTGGTGGGAGATACAGATACTGATATCCTTTACGGGGCCTCATTTCATCCCTGTTAGGGCCTCTGCTCCTGAAAAAATTCAGCGATGAAATTTGGATAAAAAAAATCCTTAAATCTTATGCAGCCCTGTAGGGATGGGGGTTCCTGCAACAGGTAACCAGTGCAAAAATGGAGGTTGTCAGAATGTTACATTTCGTTAGTCCCTACCACAACAATCACAGTCATGAAATCAACCTCTTAACGATGGTTGAATTCACTGCTGTATCCCTTCATCACAATAATGCATGACATGGTTGGCTATATATTTCGAAACAAACATTAGGAACCCAACCATCTTGTCTGCATTAACATCAACCCATGGAGGTGAAAATCCCCAGTTACAAAAAAAAATACAATGATTCTTCTTTGAAGAACATAATATGAACAAAAAATGGAATTCTGTGAAATGCCAGAAAAACTTGTGTCTGAATTGGGAAGTTGATACTATAAAAGGAATCATTGTACTCCTGACAGGATTTTTCACCTGAGATAAAATGGAAAGAATTGTCATAAATGGCCTGAAAATTATCAGGCAAAGTGTGGCCCACAAACTTGACAATGCCCTTATGTTGCCTAATGATGGCCATTATCAATAACACTGTCGGAATGACCTTCACAGCTTATCTGCATACTAACGTAAACAAACATGGTGTCTGTATCGGAACAGTTCTGTGCCTCATGTGACTGACTGAGCGCCTCACAGGTCAGCTAATCATATATGGGTCAATGAGGTCCCTTGCAAATATTTTGGAGGAAACAGTAGCAACCTTGATGAGTAAACACTAGCAAGAATGCCAGTGGAGGGTAAAGCGAACACTTCTGTGAAGTGCCGCGTTCACTCATTATTCTGATACTCTAAACTTCCTTGCAGATGACAGTATCAATCATTGCACTGTCAATCATTCCCACATTAATTCTAAACTCCATCAAACACTGAAAATTTATTTTCGATGAGCTTACCAAACTGTCCACTGATGTAGGTGGAATCGAAGGCCAAAGTCGAATGACGTCATGTGACTTACTTAAAAAAATAGAGATGTAATGCAGCGTTGAGGCATGATGTTGGTTTGGGATTATCAACATGGGGACAAATTCTTTCCATTTTAGCGATAATATCAGAAACACTAATGTCTAGAGCCTTGTCATTTGCATGACTGTTAACAACCTCCTTGTGGCAACCCGTTATCAAGCTCTCTTTCAAAACATCACTATATCAGGCGACACAACATGATCTAGGGGAGATAATTCAGCATAGCTTATGAACAAATTATGACCTGTTAATTCAAGACCATGCTATCTACAATAGCAGATACAGTTTCTAGACTAATAATTAGTCCCAGAAATAAAATTAATTTTTTAATTAAAAAAATATATCTACAAAATAAAAAATTACAATCGAAATGGAGCCCAGAAAAAAGCTTAATTTCTGAGGCAATCTAGACTTGCCAGATATTCTAGACTTGGGTTGGATTCATTTTCTAATTTATTCTCTAGGCTACAGACTAACAGATTCCATGATAAAGGACAACAGTGCTTGCTTGAATAACAAGAATCTATGAAATCAAGAATATATTTTAGACTATTTTTTTTACAAAAATATATACTTTTAAGGCATCTGCCCATTAATATTCATGTCAAAGCTGACAGACTGTTAGACACATATATAAGCTACAGTAGTCTTAGTTCTCAGGTTAGTCTGCATCAAGCAAACATCATTCTATGAGAACTCTGATACTTATGGCATATTTGGTGTCACAACAATAACAGAAAAATGCCTGTGTCAACTTACTTAGGGGTATGTGTATCAATTTGGAATCCTTTTCAGGTTTTTTAGAAGATACTGTAATCAGTAAACTACGGTTATAACGAAAACGCTTATAACGAACTGACCAATATAATGAACTTACTTGTTAGCCCCAGCCATGTGATGCATATATGCTGTATATATGCTTATAACGAACTACGGTTATTACCAACTAAAATGGTTGGTCCCTTTGAGTTCGTTATAACCGTAGTTTACTGTAGTATCACCCAATAGCAAATTGAAATACACTGATGAAAACATAACCTGGTCAATAGTTTTGAGAACCATTATGACATGGTGATCTGTATGAAAAACAGTATTGCGGGATCCTTGCAAAATTTCACAGTCAAACTCCTGCTGTAATTTCTTCAACATAGTGTGTGGGTGGTTGAGAGTCTATTTAATCAAATCTTACTTCAAGTTTAAATTTGGCAGGAATTGGAAAATTATGTTAAGTTTTTATTGACTCTTCCACAGCATTCCTAGTGCAGCCATCATTTATAGGGATTACATCACAATCATCAGCTCTAACTTCCTTCTGTATATACTAGTCAAAAGAAGTTAAAGAACACCATTTTTTAATATGACCGTAGTTAATCTGTCATGGCTAGTGAAAGACCAGCTCACTAGTCACTGCATTAATCTAGGTGGGTGGTCAGATCATGACAATGTTTCAGTAGTTGATGGTGAATGTTTCAGGCTCTAAAGGCGTTAACACTGAAACAATAAGTACAGTTGTACAACTGTTTGTATCAATAAAATATATAGCAATAAACCAGATCTCAGTCAAACTTTGTTAATCATGTGACATTAAGCTACCCAGACACCAGACGTGATGGGCAAAAATTGTGAAATTTGTGAAGCAATGAAGAGACAATTCACAGGAGATATAGTTCAGTAAACAAAATATAATAAATGTAGCTTAGTTGATGACAACTGATAAAGATGCCATTTGTCTGCCATCATTACAGAGTGATGAAACACTGCTTCACAGACTTGTCAGTCATAAATACAGATGCAAGAATACAGGTTTGTCCACAACAAGTGTGTACCATAAATTATATTTGTGTAGCAACAGACAATGTGTTTAGCAACCAAAATGCTGATTTGAAAACACAAAAGTACAAATATGTCATATATCTAAATAAATACAATTTGAGAAATATTCTGATTAAATTTGTAGAAAAATATTCTTAGGAGTACACACATATCCATGATATGAATCTTTATGTTTTTTCTTCTGATATAAGTTTATTAAACGTTTTGCCATATTTTCAAATTGTTTCATGTTATACCATAAAGCCTTGTCAAAAAGGCTTTTCAAAATGTTATTTTCTAGTACCCTGTACTGATACAAAAATGTCATCACATGATTTTCAAATTAAAAACATGTATCACAACATCTAAAGGCAAGACTTTACAAGAATTGCCTTAAGGATTCCACCTGTTTTGAATACTGTATTTGACGTAATAAGCACCCCGCTCTAATAAGCACCCATGGCGAAATTTGCTAATATATTGGCTAGTGAACAATCCCAATTAGCAACCCTTCCAATTGATCAATGTACACAAGACCTATTTATTCTCGTATAATACACATTTGTGTGTTATATGCACCCTTAATTATGGGGAATTTAATTCTGGAAAAATATTTCTGTCGTACATAAACATTTCAGGCTATCAGCATAAACCAAGAAATTTATCTTTCAACTCTGTTTCTTTCACCAAAACAATATTCTAATGAGAGCCCCCTATTCCTAATTTTGAGAGCGCTCTGGGCGCTTATTATGTCGAATACAGTAACAAATAATTGTGTCATGGCACTGTAGCTCGCCTGGAAAAGTTTCAATGTCAACAAAGACAGCCACTTATTAGTAGTCAGCACTGATATTCATATAAACACCAAAAAACAAACAAATTCAGAGTCACACATCTTCCCGAGGCAAGGGAGTTAACTGACTGTAAAAGTCATGTTTCCTTGCTGAACAAGGCTGCAATTATGGAGTTATATTTTGGCTAGATTAATGATTCTATGTATCATGATGTATAGTCCAATCAAAATCGTGTTACGAACTCGACATCTGGTTTCATAAACATGGATTTCAACATGCAGATTTTGGTCGACTGCAGGATTTGCAAAAGATATGTACCGTCAACTGGGCGTCAATAGATATTTTCCAAATCTTTTCATGTTTTTAATCAAGGTGCTCAAGTGATTTGATGCTATTTGCGAGGTAAGACCCGTTTTATTACAATATATATCTTGATTATCGATCATAACATCTTGACTGGGTGCCGCCATTTTGTTTGAAGCAAATGCAAGTAATATGAGAGATGGAATCTGATTGGCCAAAAGGAGGGGCATAGAAGGAACATATCTCATCATATCTACTGGTGGCACTCAATGGAGCCCAGGAATTCCAGTCTTGTTCTGGTGAAAACTGGTCTTTTAGAGTCAGTTAACTCCCTTGCTTCGGGAAGATGGAAGTCACAAGGGGCAGCTCTGTCAGTCTGGCAATTTCAGAGATGTGTAAATAGCCAAATATGCATTTTGAGAGAATATAGGAGTGCAAAGGTCAAATAAAGCTCAAAATTCAGAATATCATAAAGAATATATATTTGAGCCCCGCCAAGATAGGCGGAGTAATAGACATGAGATTTTTCAACTTTCAGTATGGTCAAAGTGCAAAGATCTAATTAAGGTCAAAATTTAAATATTGCAAAAAGCAGAACATATATTTGAGCCCCACTACTTTTACTAACTACACATGCAGCAAATTTCGACACATTATGATCGAAAATGGCTGAGTAATGGCCTAAAATACTTTTTTAAATATGTCCGTCCCATTGAAAATCAGATTCGAACCTCTTGAATAAATTGGTGCGTCATCATTGGTGGGAACTAGGGCGTGCAGCTTAAGCTATGGCCTAGTGGTTGAGGGGATGTTCACGATGCATGATGGACAAACAGGCCACTATCTAGGCTCACTTGACTTTCAGCCAGGTGAGCTAAAAATATACTGAAATATTTTCCTTAGTTCCGTTTTCCCCTCCAGTACCAGATTTTTTACAAACACAGCAGTGTAGAAGTGGTATGTAACTGGCAAGTAGCTATTATCATAATAGGTTTTGTTTCATCAATGTTTGAGAACTGCTTGATGTCTGACAGCAAATTTTACTCAGTGTTCCCGTTGGCTTTTGAAACTGCCAGTCCTTGTGGACTGGCGACTCTAAAAATTACCAGTCCCCCCTAATTTTTACCAGTGCCAACTTTCAACAAATAAAGTAACGTAGGAAAATTATTTGTTTTTAATTCATTCAACATCATGTTCAGTGCAAAGATGTCATCTCTGAAGTAACTTAGATCCGTATGTCATTCACACAAACTTCAGTCACAATTTAATTTTCTCTTCTTTTTTTAGAAAATATTTCGAGATGAAGTCGCTACAAATGGATATTTAACCTAGAAAAAGACCAGGGGAAACCCTGATGGTAACAAACAGAAGGTACTTGTATGAATATCACCGATGTTTTGTTCAACAAGATTTATATGGTACTTTATTTACTGGCCCACAGGGACTGGCAGTCCCATGAATTACTGGGTCAAGCCTAATTTTAAAGGGTAAAAAACTGGTAATTACCAGTATACGGGAACGCTGTTACTTGATAAGCACCCCTGTGCAGTCTTTGTAAGTGCCAAGAGCACTTATTTTGGAAGTTGTACAAAGTGATCTTATCAGCATACATTTGGTTTAGATATAGCTTCATCTACTGTGCACCTTAAGTGGAATGACATGTGAGCAATCAAATACATTTACAAATCATTTGACCCCAAACAGTAACTGAACAATGTTCTTCAATCTGCGTGATGTACTCAACTAACATGATTCTTATCACAGAACAGATAAATGTTTGATATTGTAAGATTCATAAGCCGCATGAAATGAACAACACTCATCTCTATCCTCATCATCATAAACAAACTAACTGCAGATCTAAGTATGTGTCCGTGTAGTCCCTGTATACAGAATAAATGCATTATGGACAAGATCACTTCCACCAACGCTAATAATTACCCACCCAGCAAGATCCACCTGACCTATAAGATCCACCCATCCTACAAGATCCACCCACCCTCCAAGATCCACCACAACTACTGCCCTACATCATGTGTACATGTATATCACTGGGTCAACAATAATATCTTTATATAAATATGAAAAAATCGTTGGGTGTTAACTCTTCAAATGATACTTTTGGTTACAGATGAGCAAATGACGAATATTTATGAGTAGGTGGCATCAGGACTAGACATGATAGTTGTGACTTTCGTTCAAACTGGTTCAGGCTTGGGGAAGACTGGTCCCGAACCTGGTTCTGGTATAATAGCTGAATGCCCATTGGTGAGGCTACTGCTGGTAGGATGGTGATACATGGATCTAGACAAGTAATGAGAGAAATCTGCCTTGGATGCGGGGCGAAGGGTTTGCTGCAGCACTGTCTTGACTATGGAAGGTTCAGATCTGTGCGAGAGTGTGGAGTGGTGGGTGGAGGTGGCTGGGCGGCCAGAGTTACTGGACACAGCGGTCCCGTGTCCAGAAGTCAACTGTCTCAGGTAACTCGATCCTCCCCGTGCTGCGATGCTGCTGTAAGAATATAGTCCTTCTCTTTTGGTCACACCTGGTGAAAGACGTGAATATTTCGTTGTACTGCTTTCGGATGTGGCGTTGGGGATGATGTGAATAGGATACACTGACTTGGCTATCCCAGATGGAGTGCTGGATTTTGTGGGTGGTATTTTGTCTTGATTCTTGTTCTGGGCTGGGCCATCGTCAGGGATGTCTGTGACGGGAGGCGCCCTGGAAGTGTGGGCGGTGACTGTGACTGGTCCCCCACCCAGGAGAGCCTGTGGGGTGAGGGAGATGTTGAGGGTGATATTGGTTGACTCTTGCAGACTTTCTAACTTAGTCTTGTCTGGGCTAAGGTCAAGGACATCAGAATCATGACTTCTCTTGCGGGACAGCAGTTGACTGACACTCTGCATCCCTCGTCCATCCTCTCGGCAGACTATCTCACCTGTAAATACAAGATTAGCTGTTGATTAGGGCTGTGTATTGGCAAAACAATTGTATTGCAATATACTGTGATCGATCTGACACCGATCGTACACGCAGATCCTATTTTGTACCTTCTAAAATTAATATTACAATGTCAAAAGTCAACATGGTCAGACGCCACCATTTTGTAGTCATAGATACAGGGGAGATAAGAATGTGAGGGAAAATCACTTCCGCGTTTCCGCCATTTTGTCAGTTCATGTCAAAGGGAAACATAATTTGTGAATGAATTTCTGTTTAGAATTAAGGTTAAACGATACAAATAATCATGATAATACAAATAATCATGATAATACAGGAGTTGTAATAATTTTTTTACCCAATATACCGGAACACAGGTAAAATAATGCAATATGTATTGTTTGAAAAGCGTATAGCAGTATACCATGCAGTATAGTACTGAGGGTAGATATTAGCCATGACAACTTCACAAGGTATGTGTATTACACACAGCTATAAAAACTAACATATTTCGTCCACTAGTCCTTATAATAACGTATAGCAAAACCCTTAAAAATGGCAAATTTCTACTTGTCCTTATGATAACTAAACTATTGGGTAGTTTGACAGGAACTATAGGACTAGTGCCAATTTCTATCGCTGACATATACCGTATTCGACGTAACAAGCGCCCCGCTCTAATAAGCGCCCACGGCGAGATTTGCTAATATATTGGCTAGTGAACAATCCCAATTAGCACCTCTTCCGAACCCTATTCCCTTATAGTACATACCCCTTCCTTCTCCTATTCGCGTATAATACGCACTCGTGTATTATATGCACCCTTTATTATTGGCAATGAAATTCTGGAAAAATATATCTGTCGTACATAAACATTTCAGGCGGTCAACATAAACCACGAAATTTATCTTTCAACTCTGTGTTTTTCACCAAAATAATATTCTAATAAGAGCCCCCGATTTCTAATTTTGAGAGCGCCCTGGGCGCTTATTACCTCGAATACGGTAATCAGAATGCAGGGTTGTGAGAATAATATGCACATGAACTTGCTTTGAGTCAAGCAACCTGTGAAGATATACTAGATTGATGACATAAAACCAAACAGTACCTGTTGCAGTGTCGCGACCAATCTTCATTTTCTTCAACCACTGGTCAAACGCTACCAGATCCAAAATATCCATCCTTTGCAAAATCCCAGAGAGCTGATGTTTAGCTGTAGCTAAATCAATATCATCAGTGTGCTCTGAATGGTGAGGTTCTGAAAGAAAAGAAAACATATCCAGTGTTAAAAAGTAAGAATAAACATCAAGGTGTCCTTTCCATTACAATGACCATCCTACGATGATTACCGTAATGTCTAAACTAAAGTCTCAGATGGTCCTTAGATTCTTCAATAGTCTAACAACAAACCCAGGGAAGGATCCCTATATAAATTCTAACACTGCCTATTATAACATCACATCATTATCATGATTATATTAAACAGAGCAAGCAATCAGATGACCCGTACAAAGTCGCTATTTTGACCATTTTTATAACAGACTTGAACATTACAACTTACAACAATGTACACGAACAACCTAAGAATCTTTCATGTTTTATTTTATGTCCTCACTGACGAATATCTATGGGATAGCACTGGCACTATACACGGCTACAGCTCACATAATTGTATATTATTAGAATTATTAGGCAAGAAAAACAAAACTGGTATACAGATTCCACGGACACTAAAATAGTTATTATATAAAGTGGAAAATAATTCTGAAAAAGCAAATTTATGTGCTCATCGCAAACGAACTGTGAGTGAGTGAGTGAGTGAGTGAGTGAGTGAGTGAGTGAGTGAGTGAGTGAGTGAGTGAGTGAGTGAGTGAGTGAGTGAGTGAGTGAGTGAGTGAGTATGGTTTCACGCCACTTTTAGTAATATTCCAGTAATATCACGGCTTCACACATTGTACCCACGTCGGGCAAACGAACTGTGCATATCACAGATCAGACTGCAAGACATATATGGCTAGCAGAAACTTCCAAGTCCAACATATTTCTAAGTTCAAAACATAAAAAAGGCAAAAAGATTTCTTATTGAAAACAAACTTTGCACTGGCCCTCTCTTTCAGTATAGAAACTGTACCCCAAATTGGGAAAGAATCCATGAAGTTGTTTTCAAGTAAGAGGCCACACAAATGTTTAAGTAAAATAATATACTACGTTCAAATCATGAAAAAAATCATACTTTTTCAGCAAATACACATATTAAAATTAAACTATGCACTGCACCTCTTATATTGGTATAGACACTGTTCCCTAAATTTGAAAAGAATCCATGTAGTAGTTTTCAAGTGATACATTGCACAAATGTTTAAGTAAAAACATTCTAAGCAAAATAAATGAAAAAAAGCTGTATTTTTTCAGAAAATCCAAACACTGAAATCAAACTTTGCATTGCACCTTTCATATAGGTATAAAAAGTGTTCACCAAGTGAAAAGAATCTATTTAGTAGTTTTCAAGTTATAGGTCGCACAAAAAATGTCCTTGGAAGGACGGACAGAATTCCTTGGAATAACTATTTACTAGGGGTGTAACGATACAGCAAGGTCATGATATGATACGTATCATGATACATAGGTCAAGACACGATGTGTATCAAATGAGCAGGTTCAAAAGTATAAGTTTGCTGTAGACACATGTTCGTTGTGGCTATTTTTAGTAGTGAACTTAAACATGTTAAAACGCTAATTACAACACATTCTGCGATATCCGACTGACAAAAATGTTTCATCACATGAAAACTCATGATGCACCGGTGGACCGACGTATTTATTCACCCCTACTATATAACCACGCCCTTTTAGTTTGGGGGTATTAAAATCAATGCATCTGTGTCAGAACAGATATATACATGATATAAAAGTTTATTGATGATTTGTGTTACTTTCAATTAAAACAGAGAGAAACCAAGGTAACATACAGCTTTGAACCATTTGAGCTAGATGACCCATACCCAAAAAAGAGAATCTGTACCCAATGAAAAAATATATGGTTTGAAACATGAAACATTAATCATGTTTTCAGCTACTAAGACATTGATTGTTTTGGTTTCATAACAAGAACACATGAGGACTCCAATCACATGATCAGCAGCTGTGTAAACTTTTTGTTACACCGTCCGGCTTCCAAGACCTTGATAGTTTACATACTACGGTAAATCAACAA
The DNA here is from genome assembly GCF_023055435.1 of Haliotis rufescens. NCBI lineage: Eukaryota > Metazoa > Mollusca > Gastropoda > Lepetellida > Haliotidae > Haliotis > Haliotis rufescens. The sequence goes on along the minus strand of NW_025964024.1, from coordinate 3,443,063 downwards.
CATGCCACCACAGCCAACTGAGTTAACTCAAATCTATTTAATCCTAATGTTACTGGTATATTAAAGAGGTAAAATGATTGTTTAGAAGTCATTCATTGTCACTTTGCATTGAGTTGATTGACTGATCGTTCATTCACCAACTAATGAATGAATGTTTGAAATGTATAATGAATAAATGTTGGAATGGAAATGTGAAATCAGTGAATATTTGAAATGTAAAATGATTGAATTTTGGAAATGTAATAGAGCTATGAATAAATTGCTATGAACATGATGAACTTGCAGATGAGAATATATGAGAATTTACTGCAGAAAAAGCAATTACAAACATATTTTAAAATTTTTTTTTATAGTCTATACCGGTTAAGGCAATCCCGTTTTGGAAACATTGCTTCAAAAGATAAACGGGTACGAGTCATCCAAAATTCGGTAAGGGTCTTCCAAATTTGGGTATGAGTCAGCCAAATAAACATGATAAAGTACAAATGCTCCAATACATCATGATACATGTACAAATCTGACGAGAATATTAGGTACGGGTTAGCCATTTTGAATTATTTTCGCTTGGTACAATTCTCCATGGGTACGGAAAGTCGGGTAACAAGTCATGCTAGCTGCATAAAATCACACAGATTACAACCACTAGTCCATTGGTCAGAGACTAGTAACAATCTATACGGACTGGTTGTCTTATCCAAAAGTAAATTTATTTTTCTGTACATACTGCATGTACTGTATTCGACGTAATAAGTGCCCCGCTCTAATAAGCGCCCATGGCGATATTTGCTAATATATTGGCTATCAATCCCAATTAGCACACCTTCCGATTGATCAATGTACACAAGACTTATTTATTTGTGTATAATACACACTCGTGTGTTATATGCACCCTTAATTATGGGCAATTAAATTCTGGAATAATATATCTGTCGTATACAATTTAATCATTTCAGGCTGTCAGCATAAACCATGAAATTTATGATCTTTCAACTCTGTTTTTTTCACCAAAATAATATACTAATAAGAGCCCACTATTTCTAATTTTGAGTACGCCCTGGGCGCTTATTACGTCGAATACGGAAACTACTATTCTGAGCTGTGAACCAATGGGATACCCCTGGATCACTTGAGATTATGGTCCATGTTTATGCGGCAATAATTCAACTTGGAACAGTCTGAACTGTGTTCAACAATGTAGGCTACTAACATGTTTAGATACTTTCTTAAAATGCTCATCATTATCATGTTTATGTGTTCCCAATATTTACATAATTCTGAAAAATATATGGAAAGTATGCAAACCCTCTTAGCATTGGTTAGCATGGTTTGCATGCAAACAGTATCCTAATCTACTTACCATAATAACATAGCCTAAAGTTGAAAGTCATTACTAGTGTTAATGCATTTGTGCCTGATACTATCTAAAACAATGCAAAATATTACAACAAACATGAGTGGTTATATCACATGTACATGGAAGAAGAGAAAATAACTTACCGTTAGCAATGTTATCATCAGTGGAGTATCCTGACACAGTTCCATGGCAGTTGTCCTGTTGGTCAGCAACATCATCTACTATTTCTTCATTAAATGAGAGGGACTGATGGGACAGGCTATCACTAGAGTCCAGTTCAGAATCTGGTTGTGCAATCACATGGTATGCCAGAACATCAGACACCTTACTGTCTTGTCGACTGTAGCTGTCATTCTGGCTTGTGTTCAATTCTCCCTCGTCATTATCAACTGATGAGGCATTTGTAGAGTCACAGTTTGAGTCTCCATCACCTGTTACAACAGCAGTACCCTCTGACGGGGCAACTTGGGCAGCCATTCCTGTTAGGTCACGAATCTGTCTCACCATCTCATTAAGCTTGTTCATACCTAGAGCACAAGGGCGATACCATGACTGAGCAGGGGCAGGTTGATTCACATTTACACCCAGGTAAAATGGAGAGTATCTGTGATTGGCAGCAATAGGTCTTTTTTCTGCATATAATTTGTACAAAGCTACAGGATCCTGTTCTGGTATCTCCGGCTTGCTCCATATCATCTGCCGGGCTTGACGCAAGTGACTGTTTGCTGTTCTGTGCAGCATTTGTGGAGAAAATGCAAGATATTCCCTCCCAGACTCCTCTTCTACTCCTAACATTATGTCTCCCCACAACAATTTCTTGTGTTCTGTTGCTTTTCTCATTTTTAAATTCACAACAAAAACAAAGCACAGAGAAAATAGCACTGACACAGGGGTGTAAGGTCCAAATTCTTGAGATTTGCATAACTGTGACAATCTCTGTTCCATGACATGTGATGTTGATGATATCTGTGACTTCACACCTTTACCCATTTGTTTCAACATTTGTTGCTTGAGCTTCAAGGCAGCTCTTGTCTTTGCAAAGTGAATATCTCTGGTCAAAGATGTTGGGTAACATTTTAGTTTCAGGTACCGCTCAATGCTAGCCAGCATTGCCCTTAAGCTGCAGGGCTCATACTCCGCTCCATCAAACTTTCTTACAACCATGAAGAAGGAGGACAGGTATTTATCAAGTTCTATAGGTGGGATGCATTCTGGTGGGCGCTTTTCATTCAAAGATTTTAAGTAGCTAACAAGAATTTTCATATCTGCACCAGTTTTCCTGTTTGTATTTTTATTTTCCATGAGAAAATTAGATTCTTCAGGTGTTGGTATGCGTAACATGCTTGAATGCATGGTTTCGGACCCTCCGTTTCCCGAACTCGAGCCCGGTACCATGTAAATATCATCACGATCTTCGTTATCAATATCAGCGTCTTCCACGTTCTCTTCGCCGATTCCTGCCTCATGGTGCACATCTGAACCCGCGACCGCTGACTTCTTCTCATCATTAGTTGATTCTTCACTTTCCTTGCTGGTGGGGTCCATTTCTTAAACATGAAAACACAACATCACTACTAAAGTCATAATCAACACAATCTTATTCAATGATTGACAGCCATGATACCGGAAGCCACCTGGTGTCGGTAAACATGGGAAGAAAGACAACTCTATAACGCAAGAGTTTGCTCACCGAGAAAAAAGAATTTGTTTCTTTAGTTCCAGAATCTATTGTTTTAACATAAAGGACATCGCTTGAATCCAATAAAGAGTTAGGGAACGCTGGATATTCCTGCGCCTGTTATGATAAACTGGTCTCGTGTCGACTACTTCAGAGAATTTATCAGTCGAATACTGCCTTATCGGAATGTTCCACGATATATGAGAACAAGAGGTTTGATATACAGCTGTTACTAAAGTTAACCAACAGCCGCAAAGGGAATTATCAGGAGTGTGATACGACTAGTTATCTACCGAATTCAGTTATTTTGGGAAACGACCGTGAGAGTGAAATATCCGTTTCCTTATGCTCTCGGTCTTGTCATATCTGGGTTACCTCTCGCCAATTCTACTGCGTACTTTGAAATGAAGCTAGTTATTAATCAGTAACAAATAACCAACATCTTTGTCCTATGTGTCTAGGAAGTCAGTCAGAAGGTATCTCACACATTTATCCGAAAGGTACAAAAGAAATCCAGTACGTAAAAAAAACATTATTTGATAAAGAAATCGTTATGTATTTACGTTTCATCAAATTGCGTGATAACCTATAATAAGTTAAGGTTTTACTAACTATTTTTACCTTTGAGAAAAGTAAGAATTTAAAAACTGTTTTTGTTTATTAGCGGGCGAATCGGAAAACGAAAATATATTGGATGTCATTTTGGGATAAGATTGTCCCACGTTCATCCTTTAGCCTATAACATCTTGCCTACGTGCACATATTATCTAACTGTAACACGCTGTTCACTGTTTTCGTTTCTTGACATTGACCAGTTCTAGATATTACATACATCTGTTGAGTTCTCGTCCTTTACTCAGCACACGGGGCTGAATGGTCATCTATATCACGTCTACATCACCAGAGGTTAAAGTGGTAGTCTTATTTTGAGACAAAGGGAAACATGTCAAACATTATGCGATAGTGAAGGATATAGTGACCACTGTAGGTTTAAGGGCACAACAGACGCTGTGCTATCTTTGGGACTGGACAATTTGGATGGAGTGAGGAACGCAAGATCACCAGTAATGAAACATCCATATTTATTTAGGGGAGGATCTTAGAAAATTAGGAAATAATTTTGTTAATATATTTAAAGCAAAGAAACAAAAGGTTTGCATTGTTAGACGGGAGATGCTGGCACTACTAGAGGGGGTGGGGCTGGGGCTGGGGGTGGGCGGTGTTAAGCTGCGGGGTTATGAATTCAGATTCCTAAATTAGCACCCTCCAACAATAAATGATCGATCCCATTTTACCTTTACATCCGGAGTTCAAAGCTGCAGACTGCCAAGCATGTGCTCCTGGTTCTATTGACTGTAGTACAAATAACATTCACCCACATGTTAATGGCGCCAGCAGTATACAAGCAATATATATAATCAGTTATTTTTACAAACAGTCTTTCAAATATATTGAAAAAATAACAGCAGTGTTAACTAACCGCCCCTAGTGTGTGATAGTGATTGCGCAATAGCACCGTTTAGCGTTGTGTCATGTGGCTTGGTCAGTAAAAGGTATATCAAACGCTATCTGTCATTACAGGTGTGCCTGTGTACAATTGTCAACATTGTGATTATATTGTGTTGAGTAAAATAAACAACGCTAACAGACCACGGTGATGCACAGGATGGCGTCACATAGACAAGATACGTGCACAACTCAAGAGATAAGCAGATCCACACTATAGAGACGTTTATAGCACACATACGTAAACTGAATGATCAACGCTTAGAGTTTTTTGTTTGTTTGTTTGTTGTTTAACGCCGCACTCAGCAATATTCCAGCTATATGACGGCGGTCTGTAAATAATCGAGTCTGGACCAGACAATCCAGTGACCGACATCATGAGCATCGATCCACGCAATTGGGATGCAATGACATGCATTAACCAAGTCAGCGAGCCTGACCACCCGATACACTTACGAACAGCTTGGGTGCTGGGGACCAATATTCTTACCCAGAATCCCCATGTGTTAGTCAATTGCCTTTTCTAATAACGAGGGGCGGTCGGGTAGCCTAGTGGTAAAAGCGTTCGCTCGTCACGCTGAAGACCCGGGTTCGATTCCCGACATGGGTACAATGTGTGAAGCCCATTTCTGGTGTCCCCCGCCGTGATATTGCTGGAATATTGCTAAAAGCGGCGTAAAACCAAACTCACTCACTCTAATAACGAAAGTGTATAACAGCTCAATGACAATAATAATTCCATAAGGCATTAATGACACGTAGTACAAATACAGTAATTGATTTTATTTCAAAATGCAATAAAACAACTTTGCAGTACTACCAAGAAGGAAGCGACGGGAGCAACCGCAATAATCAAACATGCAAACCCGAAAGGGGAGACAACCGCAGGTGAAAATGAAAAACCAACCACGTATCTACACACTCCGATGGGATCGGATTACACTAATACTCTAAACGTACTGTATGGCTTAACCCTTCGGACAGTTTATTATATATTTTGTTCAAGAAAATGCTAATGATACGTTCAAGTCAGACTGTTAAAAAACAGGCGGACTAAAGACTAGACTACATAACAGACATATCATTTGTCACCATCGGCTATAGTTACTGTGGCTATATGGTTGAAACAATGCCGATGCGATGTTTAATTTTAACTAACTCACTCACATCTACTTTTGTGGAACGTAGATTATGTAGAACTAGTTTCGTGAGTCAATCTATTAATATAAATCATATTCTAGAGTATTTTGTGCTTCCTTCGTGCGTCTGTAATTCAACTGTATTAATTTGACATGATTTTAATTTGGACACCATTCATAGAAAGTTGGAATTCTCAGTTCAATACTTGAAATGCACATGATCTCAATTGGAATGAGTCAGTAAGGTAAACATTGAAACAACGTCAATGATTCCTCAAGTATAAAGTCAATATGTTTGACCAAAAGCCGACTGTATGCCATGATGTATATTTCTGGATAAAGTCTGAATATGGCAGTCTTGTCTTCTCTGTGGACTACATTTCTCCAAGTTGAACTCGGATGAAAGTTTTACAAAATCTTCCAAACTTTACTTTCACCTGTGACATTGGAAATTTTAAGTTTCTTCTGAGGCGATGTTGCCGCTGTGGTGTAGTCACTAGAATCCACGTTGCTCTGCAGTTGACGACCCAATAGAACGCAGTTTCTTGCTTGGGCTACAAGACTGTAGGGTGTGGCAGAAGAGCTGTCGTCCGCTGTCGCGGGCTGTGCACCCTGGGTAAAAGAGTGACTGGGTGTGGCTGCCGGGATGGCACGTCTTGGAGCTATGGCGAGCTGCTTGTCATTCGTGGCACTTTTGAACGCATTCGCAGACGACCCTGTTTGATACTGAAAATGTTCCTCGCATGTGGGTCTGGGTGTAATAGGGGCATTCACTAATGGTGTAGCATGTCTTGGCAGAGAGGACTCGTGTGATGCCAGGCTTATGGTAGTCTGGTTCTGAGACGTGAGAGGGAATTGAGGAAAGAAGATGGCTGCCGGTCGAGATGCGCCAGTAGTGGCCGTGTTGATAGCGTTGTTCATGTAGTACTGTGACAGTGAGAGAGGAGATGGCAGGATGTAGGGGTTGAGGGCCGACTGCGATGGCTGGGTGGAATGGACTTGTTGTGGGGTGAACTTGCGGGCTCTCGGTGGCTGTTCCATTATCCTAAGACAGTTTTCACGACAAAAGACTATCCCTGCAATGACAAATGATATTGAAGAATATTATACCAGCATTCATCATAGTCAAGTGGGTGTTCAGTGACCCAAGGATCACACTAATCAATGACCGCTTCATACATGGTACTGTAACCTAAAAACAGGACGACCCAGATGAACCCAGTGATTGACATCATGAGCATCGATCCACGCAGTTGGGATATGATGACATGCATCAACCAAGTCAGCGAGCCTGACCACCCGATCCCGTTAGTCGCCTCTTACGACAAGCATAGGCAACTTTAACAGCAAGCATGGGTTCTTCACGGGTCCATTTTACAAAGTGGATGATTATATTTTACACACTGACTGTAACATATACAACTTTGCAGATACAGATAGATCGTGACATCGTTAATGCAAATATCGTATTAGAAACATCGAAAGCGCACGTAAATAAGGTTTATCTGCACTTTTGTCTTGTCTATCAATTTCAAAAGTTGAAACGAAACTACAGCAGAGGCGGAGCCTTTATATACAGATGCTCCATAAACATACATATATGGTCTTGTTGGAGGAGTGAGTGAGTGAGTATGGTTTTACGCCGCTTTTAGCAATATTCCAGCAATATCACGGCGGGGGACACCAGAAATGGGCTTCACACATTGTACCCATGTCGGGAATCGAACCCGGGTCTTCGGCGTGACGAGCGAACGCTTTAACCACTAGGCTACCCGACCGCCCCCTTGTTGGAGGAAATGACCTCCCAAATTACACCTTGATTGCACAAGACCGCCCCTCCGTTCGCACTCTCGCAGGTCAGCCACCTTTCACGTAACAAGTCACAACACACCCAATTTCACCCCACCTACTAATAAAGACATCAAAATACGTACTTTTAATTAAGCGTTTACTTTCTTACACTGTTTTCCCCATTGTGGGGGCACCGGTGGCCCAGTGTCGCTGTGCAGAGTTGCGTCCCTTGGGCAGGCCAGAAACCTATGGTTGTGGGTTCGAATCCCGGTTCGCCCCGATTATGTTTTTAGGTTTGTCAGCACCATACCCGTGCTCGTGGGTTTCACCGAGGTGGCAAACGTCTGAGACCTGCATCACTTCGGGTTGATAATACACATAAACGTGATAAATTCATTTTACAAATTCCTCTATTTAATGACATGGCAGTGCCTGACGTTCGTGTTGGCTTACCTGAAGTATCTTTGAGAACATCAATTCTCTTGAGCCAGTCAACCACAGTGACAAGGTCCGAGTACACAAGGCGCTGGAACACCCGCTTTATCTTGGCTTTAGCTGTGCTCACATCTAAGGGGTCGGGGCCTCCTGAAAATGTGATATTGTGCCAGTAAGTGAATACACAAATCTGACACGGACACAGCGTAAAATATATAAGTCGCAACTAGCATAATGTGGTACCAGGATTGTAGCAGGGACGACAATTAACTACTTCGAATCCCGGTTCACCCTGACTATGATTCTAGGTTTCACAGCACACCATACCTGTGGGTTTCACCAAAGTGGAAAACGTCTTGACCTGCATCTCTTTTGGCTTTCCTCCCACACCAAGCTGACACGCCGTGATAGAACTGGAATACTGTTCAAGGCAGCATTAAACCAAACCCATTCACTCTCTGTGATAGTATTACCTGATATATATAATATGGAGTGGTATTTACCCATAATATGCTGACCTTTCCTGTCTGATTTCGTCTGTGATTTCCGTCTAACGTATGGACGGAATGCTCCCCTCTCTTCCTCTGTGTTGCAGCCAACTGACTTGGTTGAGTCACCTGGGAGTACGGCTGGGGGTAGGGATCTATCAGCTGGGAGTACGGCTGGGGGTAGGGATCTATCAGCGGGAACAAAGCTTTGTCCACCTGTAGATGACGTGTCGTAAGAAACTACAGCTTGAACTTGTGCGTTTTGTACAGATCTGACTTGATACCTATGTTGGAAAACAAGTTCCTCCAACGACCAGGGTGCTAGTTTCTTCATTGAAACATTTGTGTACTTCGTATCAAGCTCGGCTAGTTTGGTTATCTTCCCCATCATCTGAGAAGTGAAGTTTCTGCCGATCCGCTCGGGGTGATACCATGCGCTTTTTCTGTCGGGAATGGACAGTCGTGGACGCTGAAATAGAAACTGACAGTTGGGGTCGATTCTCGTCAGAAGCCTCTCCAGGGATAAAATGGGGCACATCTCATCACCTTTCTTCTCATACATCCGACATCGGTCACGTTCCTCGTCTCTAAGTGCCCCGGTTACATAACGACGTCCGTCGCTGTCAACGTCAAAGATGAAGTCTGACGTTTTGGTTTCCCGTTGGACTTTGGATCTTTTCCTAGAAAAGTACACGCTGATTTCAAACCACACTTTGAGCAGAAGGGTCAGTGGGGTATTGGGGCTTATTGCATCACTATTGTAAATTTTCCTCAGGTCTTCAGTCGTCATTCGGGGGCTTGTTCTGTCTGGGTTTTCTCTGGCGGCACTTTTAACAACACGTTTGAACACTGCATTGGAATACCTGAATGTTTTTTCTTCAATAATGTCCATCTTTCTTGGAGGTACCATGTTTGCGAAATACCTATTTAGACCATATCTTATTGCAACGATAGTATTTCTCGAGTAGCGTTGACCGACCTTACTCCGAACTTCAACATAAAATCGACACAGAATTTGATCAAGAGCGGCAGGTTTTATAGTTTTTAGATCGACGTTAACGTTGTTTTTCTGACACCAGTCAAGTAGGAGTTTGACGGTAAACTTCAATGGGCGATCAGGAGTTGTGAATTCGGTTGTGTCCATGGGGTTCGGTTCGGGCTCGGATTCCGACTCCGATTCCCCAGCCTCCTCTGCGTCATCATAATACATTTCTGGTTCATACACTTCCCCTATAACAGATTCGGAGGAAATGCTGTCCATATGTCTTCCATTGTCACTGTCACCAGCAACGGACTCTACTTCTAAAATGAGTTCAGGACTAGATCTATATTCTGTTACTCGAGAGAACGGCTTAGGTTGAACAGGTTTCAACTGTTTCGCCATTTTGTCGTCAGTGATGTTGTTACGTTCATCTCCGACAAACACACATATTCCGTCAAACCATTTCACGTTACCTCTCTAGTACTTTCAACGTACTCACGATAAGCAGCTTTTCATGCAGGGATGTTTTCAGAAGTTGTTCGTGAACTATGTGCATAAAACTAAAATCACGCCCGCCTAAGTACATTTCTCTGACCTTGACCTTCTGTAGGGAGACGTTATTGCATCAAATGGCACGTTGTTGCTTAGACTGGTCCCCTGCCTCTGTTGCGCGCGATACTATGCCAGCTAGCTGAGGAAAAGCATGAGGGCAGGAGACCAGTCTGGTTGCGGGTTGGCTATCTGCTTCCGACATTTAGTACCGCAGCCAGCTTTGTCCAGCCAGGATCCCAGTCGGGGAATATAGACACTTTGTATCCCGTCGACACTATTAATTATGCAGGGATGTATGGGCCCATTTCGTTCCCCAAACCAGGGACGATTATCTCTTGAAACATGTTTAGTAGTGTACCCTGCATTAGTGATGCCTTTAGCCATAATATGCATTGTGTAAAGGTTATACTTTCTGTACATAATTAAGTTCCTCCGTGGAAACTCTTCAAAATATCTGTTAACATGTATAGCAAGCATACCGTATTTCCTCTATTAGACGCACGGACTTCTATTTATTTCGGACAAGCCTTTGACCCGGCGTCTATTGGAGGCCCGGCTTCTATTAATACCCCCATTTCACTGTGACCACTAATGTCCCGAATCGTCACGAAATGGAAATATTTATTTATATGAGGCCCGGCTTCTATTTTTTGCACTGAACAATTGACCCGGCTTCTATTAGAGGCCCGAGGCCCGGCGTCTACTAGAGGAAATACGGTATTCCCATCTTCCCAAGGCAAGAGCGTCCACTAGCCTGGGCCTTGATACAGGCTGGTGGACGCCTGCTTCAGGAAGATGGCACATGCCTTGTGATAGCCCTCTTGGATTTGGAATATTCCATTTTCGATAGTGAATAACTTTTCATGATACATCATAGGAACTTATTGTGTTGATCAAAAGGTATGCAATTTGTCATGTATTCGAGTGGTTTTCGCGTTGCATGACCCTTTAATATACTTGAGACATTTAGTTCACGAGTTTCATCATGAATCAGGTTGGAAATTCAGTAGCTGGTGGTGTTTTACGAAGAGCTATGGACACTAATAGGCTCATTATAAGTAAAGTTCAGTGGTGAATGTATGATTTGGTGTAAACCATAAACGAGTAAGAGACTGTTGAAGCGTCTAGCGCCTCACACGGCAGCTTGGTTTGTATAATCCCCAGGGAGGAGTAAACCCCGAAGATACGTCTGTGTTTGGAGAAATCCATGACCATGTGTACCATTAAGTGGAATCTTCGATACGAAGTCACAACCACAGGATCCTGGCGCAATTGCAGAGCCAATTGTTGTCCCTACGTCACCAGTCTGAATGAGTTAAATTGGGTTTAGTAAACGCCATTTTGAACAGAGAATCACAATGACAAGTGAACAGTTTCTAAAGAGTAATGCTTTATTCAGATTAAATGAGATACAGAATTCATTTCCTGAATTATACAAATCAGTTATTTACAATATTTGTTTTGTAATGAATGACGTAACATGGATTTATAAAGAACAATGGTGCGCTAAAATACATATTAAAAAAAAAATTCTTTAACCTGTGAAATACTATAAAATGTTATAACAACAATACATAAAATACCAAACCTGCAACTTGCTCACGACACGATGGCATTGTATGATGTGACATCGATGGATGAACTCTCTCTGCCCCTGGGCCATATATAACCCTCAGGGCATGTGTCCTTGTGGGATAGCACTGCAGTCTATGTGACTGCGGTAGATGGAGACAGTATGTGAATGAGTGAGGCTGGGTAGCCTTTGGTACAGAAGCGACAGAGGAGTGATCAGCAAGACACGCCAATATCTTGATTGCTTGTAAAGAATAAGGCGCCAGAAGAAGGCAAGCCAGCGTTTGAAAGTGTGGGCATCAATTTGTGTTGAGGTAATGCCTCACAAATTTGGCAATTTGGCAAAGTTTTGGTCTTCAAATAGTTTTCAAAGGTAATAGTATTCACACTTGGTGGCCATGGGTGTCACAAATCCCTGTTTTATTAACCTCTTAAGACAATGATAGCCTGCTGAGGACATAGTCAGCCAAAGAATACCCAATGGGTAGTGGATACGCAGCTGATAGTCAACTGATTAGTAAGAGTAGGTAAAACTATTTATATAAAAGCATAGGATAGGATAGTGAACGTGTGAATCAGCACATAGCATAACAGCTTCGAGGAAATAACCTGCCTATTCCAACCTTTAACTGTACCAGACAACCAAGCAGAAACTATTAATGCAGAGTCTTTGTGATAAAGGAAGACAATTCTGCTTGGTAAGAAACGTATGTTATCGATACCAACTTCTGGTTAATTGCATTAGCGACATTTTACGATGTAGATTCTTAGTTATTAAATATCGCTATTGCATGAACCAGAAACTTATCCATACAGTTGCACATGTTTTTATTCACGCACCAACTTCTAGAATGCCAATTAAACAGTTAATTCTTCTGGGAATACACAGTGTTCAAGCCTATTTAAGGTAATAAGGTGCATTTTGCTCGGGCAAGCATTGGGCTCAAATTCAAAGTGGGCAATAGGTACTGGATACAAGCAGTTAAAAATAAGGCAATATATTATATAGTTTGTCAAGCTGTTTGCACCTTATGCCTGTAAGTATTAACGGTGTTTTAAAAAAATAAGATGGGATGTTTCCCATGCCCGCACGAACAAGATACCAACAACTCGAATTATTCTAGTACAAGTTTTTCCACAATGTTTCGCACCAATATTGGACTCAGATACCTAAATACAAGCAATGTCTTCGTCTAGATATAACAAACCGTTTTGTGAGGAGTGCCATGGAAGCTAGATTTATTTCTAAAACAGTTTCGTCTAAAATGAAATTGATATAAACCAACATTTCTACCTTTTACAACACTTTTTAACAACTTCATAAAATAATGAGAAATGTTAAGAATAAATTGCTAATGTAGCTAAAATATTCAACAATTACAGAAAGTAGGCATGTGTGATACAAAACCAAGTTGGCATGTAACCTGTAATCGTATCTATCCTGACTAAGCACATGTAATGGCAAAGTGTTGAACCAGCGACTGTTGCTGGAAACCCTTTACATATTCAAATGCAGTAGGTAAAAGTCTGAACAGCACAACTACTGGTTCTCTGGCAATGGAATTGGTGCTAGTGCAGGGGCCGGTATCCACAAAGCAGTCTCAGCACTATGGTGATCGTAACTCCCATACTTTAACACAGGCTTATGACAGCAGTTGCGCTACGATCGCTCTGTGGAACAAGCCCCAGGGTTTAATGCTAAGAGTAAAAAAGAAAAACTACCTGGGAATTAAGTGTGACGTTTGAGCGTCTAAAAGAATGTTGCTGATGCAGACACAAGCACCAAACACTCTTTCCAGCCAAGTAACACCAGTAATTTCACTGGGAACACTTGCATTGTGTCTTTGCTGTGTGATTGGATTGAAGACAAGATGACATCTCATGGGAGAGGTGGGAGGATGCAGATTGTAACAACTTCATAATATTTCATGGTATGATATAACAAGACAATTTCCCATATATTTCTGTGTAAGACTTGACATGGAGTTTAATCATGCTGCTTGTCAATGCGGAGACGATTTTGCCCTTCAAAAATAAATTAGCTACCTATTTCCAGTTGAGATAGTTTCGAACACTGCACTGACATATCATGTGACTCTACTGTGGCCAGCCATATCAAGTGGTTGTGTTTCACAGCTGGACTTCAATTTTCACCCCAACACATGCTTATTCTGTATCAAATGGGACAAGTTATACTGCAGTCCACAAGATGAGGTGGTGTATTGATAAAGCCTCCTTAGGAGCCATATAGTGTCAGCATGCAAAAGTTTGTAGGGAAATGTGTCACTTACTGCTCCTGTGTTTTTGTGATGTCTCGGTGAAACCAGGTGACTTCAAAATGGCAACGCACACACTATTCCATAGTATTTACAATACTAATTTCATAATAAAGAAATGAACAAACAAACAGTAATTCTGGTAACAAAAATAGGTTGTCATACGAGTCATTGTTTGGCTTCAGGGAAGATAACCGGGTGTACATGATGTTGATGCTAAATTTTATTTCAGTCAGTAGATGTACAGAACTATAGTTCGTACTGAGAGCACTGCTGGGCATACAGACTATAGTTTGTACTGAGAGCACCGCTGGGCATACAGACTATAGTTTGTACTAAGAGCACTGCTGGGCGTACAGAGTATCGTTCGTACTGAGAGTACTGCTGGCCATACAGACTATAGTTTGTACTGAGAGCACTGCTGGGTATACAGATTATAGTTTGTACTGAGAGTACTGCTGGGCATACAGACTATAGTTTGTACTGAGAGCACTGCTGGGTGTACAGACTATAGTTTGTACTGAGAGCACTGCTGGGCATACAGACTATAGTTTGTACTGACAGCACTGCGGGGCGTACGGTTTATAGCTTGTGTGAGAGTATCTGCTGGACATAAATACTACAGTCAGTAATGCGAACATCTTGGCATACAGAATACAGTCTGTAGTCATAGTATGCCCCAGCAACTACAGGTGTAACAACTTAGGGGAGGTGCCATGCAATACACGACCATATTGAAACATAACAGGCTTATAAGATGCATTCCTGACAGTTAACAATTCCTAACAAGCAAAACTTGGGTGTGTAAACTACACACAGTGTAATGCAATATCCAAGTTCAATTTATAATGCAACATGTAAGAGAAGGACAATGAAGGTATTGATATATGAGTATCTTCAACTGCTTCTGTAACCTAACACGTCCTGACATCCGTCTCCTGCAAAATGGAGTCGAAATGTAACATGCCTTCATTTTGCTAAGCACTAATAATTTGCAATATTTACAAAGCAGCACATGTTCTAATTCAAATTTAACCAACACCTGCAAGTTACTACCGTTCTTTACATTCCAGTAAAAATAGAGAGCAGTTTGATAAAAGTAATATCTATATATCTGTATTAGATACTGCATTTTGGTCTATTCATTAATTCCTTTCACATTCACATCACGACTGCAACATGTAATAAAATACTGCAATATTCATGAAACGTGAAAACACCCCATAGTTGTTACACCCGATCAGTGTGTGATGTCTCAAGATTGTGTTGATCGTCACCTTCAAACAACTGCTAAATAAAATTAACAAACTAACAAGTCCAGGAATACCGCTAAATACTTTTCAGGTAGTTCATTTAACAACTAACGATAATGAAAAACTGTGAACATTCAACCTGAAACAGTGAACTTGCTACAGAGAGCAGGTCCAATCTAAGGACTTCTATATTTCACGTCATACTTCGCTTTATTTTAGACTAGATCATTTTCCCATTCAACTAGCTGCTAGATCAATCTGTGGGTTCTGCCCTAACTGCATACTGTGTTCGAACTCGAGAAGAAATATGGAATACCCAACGAGACAGCTGCAAATGGCTGCTCATATAAAGAATCATTGACACTTGCTCAGCACTCGTCCAGCTCCTGGGAAGCCTAACTATAATATAGTTACACACAAAGCTGACATGTTAATTCAGCCAATTCATTTTACCATGAGCTGGATATTTCCTTGACAAATACTTCAATATTTCAGAAAATATAAATAATCTGTTCCCTGTCTTTGTAGAAGCAATGTAGTCCTTTCTTTGAGAGGAAGCCAGGGTGATGCTAATTCTGTGATGTAGCTGGACTGTCAGTATTGCCTGTACCTGCAACAGAGACAAGTCATGGTTACTAGCTGGTCATAGATAATGCCAGTCAGACTGGGATCCTTCTGCTCACTAACAATGATGGTCTCACCAAAAGTTAATTATCTGCAACTTGGTGGAAGATTTAGCAAGTATGAAATATGAGTTTCATGATGGTTAGGTGAAATGGGGATTAATGTCACATTCAAGATTATCGCACTTATATATGTGTGCGCGTGTGTATGCACTTGAACAAGTCCCAAATAATGCTGAGTTTATAGTGCTAGCCCACTGAGATACCATGTTGCAGTTTAACAAGAATACCCCCCTCAGACACAGTGTACTGACTCTGAGCCAACCAGTCCTTGTTTTGTCCCCTTACTGTCAAGCGCCAGGCAGGTTAACAACAAATACCATCTTTTAACATCTTCTGGTATGACACGGTCGAGGATCGAACCCAGGGCGGACGCTCTACCACAAGACAACGTAGGCAGTCTCACTGGAAAAGAAGTCTGTAGAAGGCAGATAACACCAAGGTTACTGAGGGACATCCATGTCTGAGAGACCGCCTCAGTGGTCTAATGGTAGAGCGGCCGCCCGGAGAGCGGAAGGTCCGGGGTTCGATCCCCGGCTGCATCATACCAAAAGACGTTAAAAGATGGTACTTGTTGTTACCCTGTCTGGCGCTCGGCATTAAGGGGCTAAAACAAGGACTGGTCGGCTCGGAGTCAGTATACTGTGTCTGAGTGGGGTATTCATGTTAAACTGCAGCATGGTATCTCAGTGTGCTAGCACTATAAATCGGCATCAGTCCGGACTAGTACAAGCAGCCACACACACGTGCATGCACGTTGCTATATAAGTGCAATTATCTTGGACAAGACGTTAAACCCAATTTCACCTCATCTCACCTCATCTCACCAGATACCCTTACAGCGGGTAGTGTCACTTATTTAAAGTAGAGGGTTGACTTGAGTGAGAGATGGTCTGATGGGAAGTTACCTATTTAAAGTAGAGGGTTGACTTGAGTGAGAGGTCTGATGGGAAGTTACCTATTTAAAGTAGAGGGTTGACTTGAGTGAGAGATGGTCTGATGGGAAGTCCTGGTTGGGTATCCCACCCGTTTCCTCCAAAACTGAGCTGTCCACGACCCTGAGGATGTCGGCCGCACCCAGTCCATCGCTGCCATAGAAAATATAATCCACTCCCTCCAACATGTTACTTGTGTAGGTTGTAAATTCTGGCTCCCCGTCCTGAAACATAGCAGACTTCACGTTAAAGATGGACACGTGATAAGTGTAAACAGCATTTGAATATACAGTTCCAACATTCCAGTAACACTCTTGTTAAATGTTCCCTATCATAACACTAAAATACAAATTGGCCATGCAGCATTAAGCCATGTTGGTTAATGAGGCACACCACAGAGCCTGACAACCCGATCCATTTGGTTGCCTCTCGTGACCTGCATAGGTTTCTGGGGAATACAGGAAAGTATATGTCAAGTATGGGTGTTATGATCGTCTTAGTGCTAAGACCGCTTTGTGAAACAAGGCCCTGACCAATATGCTGTTCCCAGTAGCTGCTGTCTAACTTAACCTCTCCATCTCTACATAGATTCCCTTCTGTTTTACACTAAAGTGAATACTGACCGGGTATCACAACCAAGATCAGAAAACTTCCATAAGTTTCCACTACACTGAATCAACTGCAAGTTCATATTGAATGCTTATTAATAGAAATAACCGACTTCATAAAGATTGTATGTACAGTAGTGCAAACATCACTTCTCGTGCACCATTGTATTGTGTGTATTGTTTTAGTCACTTGAACAGCATTGGCATCATTTGAATCATATTGTGATGTACAGTTGGAATGACATCACACTAAAAATGACATCATAGCTGAAGATGATTGACGTAACTTGACAAATTGTGGTTTTCTAGGACAGAGGTGGTGATCTGTGCATTTTTCTAAAGGGGAGCTCAAAAGGATTAAGAAATAATGGGTATAAGAGAAAGCATCACACTCACATGTGTGTCATACGGATTTTACGAAATTCATGTTAAAAATTCATGTATTACCCTTGCTCTCGCTGGGAAATACAAGAACTCTGACACTCATTTCCTAAAATCAGTATGACACACAAGTGAGTAAAATCATCTCTATTTCTGACCTTAGCTAACATTATACATCAAAGTTTCCAGTGTATATCTGGAACTACAGTTTACCTGACATGTGTTGTATGCACTGTTCAGATTGGAGGAGGTGTGCTGGAAGGCCCCCCACAAGTGATTGATCAAAGCCTTCTGAAAAAACAAAAGACAACCATCAAAGCATGTCTTTATAAACATGGCAAACAATTGCAAAAACTGAAAGCGTCTATCCACTGTTCATACCACACAAAGCAAAACGCTCTACCTACTGACTGAATGCATGTACGTATGTACGTACGTACGTACGTACGTGAACACTACTGCAGCTATAATGCATAAAAATGGCTCTCCATCTCGCACATTGTTAAATTAGACTTGTATATCACTGTTATGAGTTTATGTGACATGTTACATATTGGTGAAAGAATACAAACAGATACAAAATAGAAGTTACATGAAAGAGCATTTTAACCAGAACTATTTAAAATAAATGTTGGAATAAAAATACCCAATAGATTGGAACCAAGGGAGTAAAAACATTTCAAATATCCAAAGAAAACAATTAAAGTGATTGATAACTTGAGATTAAATGCTTAATGGCTCACTCTAAGCCTACTCTAAGCCAGAATCACAACATGGGTTGTATACTCACAGATCCAGACTCCAACTTCAAATTCTCCACAGCCTGCAAGGAGGCGATGTTTGAGTCGGAGAGGTATCCGTCCCGGGCCAACTGGTAGCCCACGCTTGTGGCTGTGGAGTTGAAGTCCCCACACAGGAAGTGGGGGCTGCTGTCACTGCCCGCCTGACTCACCAGCTCCTTCACAGCCGACGCTATCTGTAACACAAGCACATGGTTCTACATCACGGTGAAGCAAGCAGATATCGAACATAACCTGTATCATGTGTGAGTGAATGGTGAGACAGAGGGGGAGAGGGAGAGGGAGAGGGAGAGGGAGAGGGAGAGGGAGAGAAGTCTTATCCTCAAATCTGAAAAACACAATGTCCAAAGTCAAACCTCGGACTTTAGCATGGGACGCATGTGCCACTCACTGTCATGTCAAACCTCTTACAAATCACAGGCAACTGAGTTATTTATTACAACCATCATCCAACAACACATACCTGAATACTCTGGACATCTGGACTGCTGAAGTTATCCCAAACAACATGAATATTTCCAACAGTGACGACTTTGTTTGTTTGTTTACATCGAAGTCGACTAACGTTGACGACATCAGCTCGATCCAAATACTCCTCCACAGCTTGCTGTACTTCCTTGTTCAGACTCTCGTTGATGTTCTGTAACACGAACACACCTCAATGTGACACCACATGTGATTGATTGCTTGTTTGTTTGTTGTTTAACGCCGCACTCAGCAATATTCCAACTATATGATGGCGGCATGTAAATAATCAAGTCTGGACCAGACAATCCAGTGATTGACATCTTGAGCATCGAGATATGATGACATGCATCAACCAAGTCAAGAGAGCCTGACCACCCTGATCCCGTTAGTCGCCTCTTCCGACAAGCATGGTCGCCTTTTACGGCAAGCATGGGTTGCTGAAGACCTATTCTACCCCAGATCTTCACAGGTCGACACCAGATGTGACAGCCATGATGAAAAATATATGCAAAAACACATCAAGGCAACCAGTAAGATTAGCAATGCTATTACTTCACAGGAGAAACTATTTAACAGAGTGCCATCACATCCGTCTAATGTATAACAGCTGTATGCTTTAGAAATCACTGCCACTTTAGAACAATATACAACCGTGGTGTCATGATGATAAGTCGCCAATTCAGTGTAATTATCAATGGGCTTTTGTCTGTTTTTGTATTTGCTTGATGTTTGACACTACAAAACTCCAGCTGTATGATGGTGGCCTGTAAATAATCGATTCTGAACCAGACAATCCAGTCATTGATATTATGGGCAACAATTCATTCCATTAGGATATGATGACACACAATCGACAAATCACCGAGCCTGATCACCCCATCCATTAAGTCACCTCTTACATCAAGCATAGGTTATTGGGGTCCATGTCTAACCGGAGTCCCCACATGGGGTTATTAATTACTATGACTTGTTACCTTTTTGGACAGATCTGCCAGGGAGACTCCTTTACTTGACTCTATACTGAAGCGGCTTGTCTTGACAAAAGTTGCCTCCCCTTCATCGAAAGCCTCCTTTGTTCGCTTCATAAGACTGCCCTCATATCCACTCCTGGAATACATACACAACACTGCCGATTAACAATGGGATGTGATAGAGATCCAGCAGTCAGTTTATTGGGACTGTCATGGGTACTTGACACACAAGAGTCTTACCACATTTCTTGATTCAAAGACCACATCACGGAGTAGTCCTTAAACCTTTAGTTTGTTTGTTTGTTGTTTAATGCCGCACTCAGCAATATTCCAGCTATATGATGGCGGTCTGTAAATAATCGAGTCCGGACCAGACAATCCAGTGATTGACAGCATGAGCATCAATCTACGCAATTGTGATACGATGGCATGCATCTACTAAGTCAGTGAGCCTGACCACCCGATCCCGTTGGTACAAGCATGGGTTGCTGAAGACAAACTCTATCCCGGATCTTCACGAGTTCCTTCCACCGACACATGTCACTTACAACATGCA
Organism: Haliotis rufescens; assembly: GCF_023055435.1. NCBI lineage: Eukaryota > Metazoa > Mollusca > Gastropoda > Lepetellida > Haliotidae > Haliotis > Haliotis rufescens. The sequence continues at coordinate 3,422,635 of NW_025964024.1, read as the reverse complement.
TAGGATACAGTGATGGTCATATTAGGCTTTGGGGTCATGAGATACATATAAGTGGAGTATACCTTGTAATTTGTGAACTTGTAATGATGATATTTGTTGCATGTGTTACAAGCAGGGTGTACAGGATCTTGTGAGCTGAACTCATTGAGCGCAAGCCCACTCTTAAAGTGCTGTGGGGCGGTTGGGTAGCCTAGTGGTTAAATGGTTCGCTCGTCATGCCGAAGACCCGGGTTCGAATCCCGACATGGGTACAATGTGTGAAGCTCATTTCTGGTGTTCCCCGCCGAGATATTGCTGGAATATTGCTAAAAGCGGCGTAAAACCAAACCCACTCACTCACTTAAAGTGCTGTACGCCAAGCTACAAACACATGCAACATATACTGTGTCAACCAATGACACAAGAAACCAATTATCTTTACAAGTTCACAAGTTACAAGAAATGATTCTGTGACAATAAGCATGATTAGATCTGTCTTGTACCAGATTTGGTGTGCTTTGTTTATAGCTTGAAGCCGCACTCAGCAATATTCCACCTACATGACGATGACCTGAAAATAATCAACACTGGACGAGAAAATCCAGTGATTGATATTGTGAGCAACTATCCATGCCGGGGATGATGACATGCAATCAGTCATCGATTCTGACCACCTGATCCATAAGTCGCCCCTTACGACCAGCATAGGCTGCTGGTGACCGGTTCTAACCCGAGTAACCACAATGTTGTAGAAGAGGACTCACGACTTCAAGTGCGAACAGTCACCTGTGATATGACAAGCAAGTGACAACATGAAACATCACGTCCTAACATCCATACAGGCGTGCCAGACAGCTGTCATGGCTTTTTACAAGAAAGGGACAGACCAAAAGCTGTATTTAGTGACAAGTGAGTGAGTGAGTATGGTTTTACGCCGCTTTTAGCATTATTCCAGCAATATCACGGCGGGGGACACCAGAAATGGGCTTCACACATTGTACCCATGTCGGGATTCGAAACCCGGGTCTTCGGCGTGACGAGCGAACGCTTTAACCACTAGGCTACCCGACCGCCCCTTTAGTGACAAGTAACAATGAACATTCTCAAAAGCTATTTTCTGTACATCTCCTGAGCTCTAATTCATCAATAACCATGACTTACTTTTGAAGAGCAGGTTGTAAAAGTGTGGCATAGTACTTCGGGTTGACTTCCTGTAAACACAAAATGTCAGCATCCAAAAACTCCAGTTCTCGAAGCAGCAGCTGATGGCGGAACTCCTGCTCGAGATACTTGTCATCAGTGTAGCTATAGTCGCCCTTGAGCCGATGGCACTCGGCCAGAATGTTGTAGCTTGCAACACTGAACTTGTTGGAACTGGTGATGGAACTTAAGTCAATGTTTGGATTACGTACACAAGTACGGTGAAAAATGTCTGGACTAGGATCAAAGGTACGAAGAGGCTTCGGAATAACTGGTTCTGATTTGGTCAACTCCTTAGCATTATCAATGGGCTGAGATGAGACCGGTGTAGAATCTGCTGATGGGTGACAATCAGACTTGGAACTTTGTTGAGATGTGCCATTTGCAATATCGGATGTGACTGCTGGAGCTGCTGGAGCAGGAACCTTCGATTGTTCAGGGACAGCTGGAACCCCGTCCACCTCCATACTCTCCTCTTCAGACCTACCGTCCGGGACTTTCTGCAAGACACAAGAAATGATTTCATGAACAGCCATGCAGAATTCACTGGACAATGTGCTCCCATTCCCCTGTCATACTTCCAGAACTAGTCAATTTTTCTTATTTCATCTTCATCATATGTTTATAATTACAAACAGTGAAATCCATTTACCCTAAAATGATATAGATTTGCCTCTTAATGTTACTGTGTAAACATAGTACATAGTCAATCATGGCTCGATTTAGCTATATAAAACATGCACCAGTGCAACCTATTATTGAAAATGCAACCTAATATTAATCACTACATGCACCAAGTGCATGTCAAAATACTTAAATTGGTGTCTAACCTTCCACACCATGAATCATTGAACACAGTCAATACCTCTCAACCTTATCTACCTACATTAATAATCCCTGTTATGTGTCTTTTGTCATGCTTTGGGGGGCTTGACATCATCAAACTTCAGGAACTTCAAGATTATTTGATAAATTTCTGGGACCAGGGGGCAACCTGGTTTTGTCTGGTGCAACAAGGTTTTAATGACAACATGCTCTTGGTGCTAGTTAAATCAAGTTCCTTAAACCGAGGCCTGGTTGGATAGGGAGTAAAATGTCGGTATGGTCGGGTAACCAGAACCAAGCATATTTTTTAGATACACCAAAATCATATTTTTAGAATTACTCAAAAGAGAGAATTCCGAAAAAGTCATCCTACTTACTACTTCAGTTTGGTTTGTGTGATTAGGAAGTGCCTCCTTCACCATTGCACTATCAGTGGGGGGTACATCGTCCATGCTGATGATAACATAGCCAGATGTCAAGTCCTCATCTGCTGGCTTAGGCTGCTCTTCCTTTGTCACCCCTTCAGTAGCCTTATGACTTGTCTCCCCTGAAACAGCCTCTTTACTCTCGACAGCAGGCTCTTTGCTTATCTTTACAGAAGGTTCTTTGCTTATCTCAACAGAAGGTTCTTTGCTTATCTCAACAGAAGGCTCTTTCCTTATCTCAACAGAAGGCTCTTTGCTTTTCTCAACAGAAGGCTCTTTGCTTTTCTCAACAGAAGGCTCTTTGCTTTTCTCAACTGGAGATTCTTTGCACTCTGCAACAGGTGGTGCTATGCTCTCAACGGGAGGCTCCAGGCTCTTTTCTGCCAGAACAGGCTCCTGGATGGAAACCTGTGGAGCAGGTGTAGATTCTTCCTCTGCACTGGACACATCAGATATTGGCTCAATGATTGGCTGCTGTGATGTACGGGACTCAATTTCCTCGATTGCTTTATCATCTGGTTGTGAGGCCTCCATGTCACCAGCTTCAGTGTCTTGTGTAACTGGGCTCTCAACACACACACGTTTGCTCTCATTTTCTTCAAAAGACTCGTCATGTTCTAATTTTCTTTTCTGACCATGAGATGCAGTAACTGTAATATTTTGTTTTTCCGGACTTTGTTCGGGGTCTGCCGGGACTTCTGGGATCGGCATAGTGCCGTTGCATGGTGCTGACTCTTTCTTTGCTGGACTCTCTTCGACTTCATCGGTTTCCATTGCCTCAACAATGCTTTCTTCTTTCTTCTCATCTTTTTCTTCAACGATATCTTCTGATATTTTAGATTTGTCGGTCTCTATTGGTTCTGGTTCAGTCTCTGGCAGTGTTGTTTTCTGGCTAGGCAGCTCAGCTGCTGCTGAATCACCATCTACTTTATCAGTCTCCTTGTCTTCAGGGACAGGTAGCTTTTCTTTAGTTACTACAGCCTCCTTAATGTCAGCCTTTACTTTTTCTTTGGGTTCAACAGGTTTTTCCTTAATTTCTTCAGGTTTAGATACTTCTGTTTCACCCTTTGTTTCTGCTTTATCCGTCTCCTCTCCCATTGGCTCATCTGGTACTTTATCCTCTGATGTACTTTCTTCCTCTGGGACGCTTTTGATTTCCTCTTTCTCTTCCGATACGGCTTCCTCCTTGGTATCTCGAACGACTTTCCCACTGCCAGCTTCTTTGTCCACAGGTTCCTCATCCATGGCTTCTTCATCAGCAGCTTTGACTGGTGATTTATTTTCCGATTCAACTTCATCATCTCTCAGTTTTGTCAACTGAACAACAGCTTGTTTGTCAGTTTGATCCATGGGCGTCTCGCTGTCATTATCTGGAGTGCTGCTCTTCCTCCCACTCTGTCGTTTCTTCGTAGGAACAGTCTGATCAACTTCAGTCTTGACTTGTTTTCTTCCACTGCGTCTACCAGGAGGAGTCATCTCTGTGTCTTCAGTTGGCACAGCATCTTCAACCTTACCTGAAGATCTTCTCCTGCTGCCTCTGGTGCTCCCATTAGCCTGAGATTTGCCCCTGCCCTTGTCTTCCACAACTGCTGGTTCAACAACATCTTCTGCAGCAGGCTTGGGAGTTCGACTCCTACTGGACGATCTACTTGATCCTACAGACTCACTGACCGAACTCTCAACAGGCTTGCCCCTGCTCCTGCTCCTTCTCCCTGTGTCAGCCTCAACGTCTGGAGATTTACTTTCAGCAGCTTTACCTCTGCTTCTGCTTCTGCTCTTCGGTTGGCTTGTCTCGGCAGCTTCCTCAGGGGTGTTGTCAACTTGTTTAGCACCTTTTCTGCTTCTACTATTGGTTGGAGTAGACTCTTCCGCCTTTTCATTATTGCTGGACCTGCTTCTACTGCCCCGCCCTGTTTCTGCTGGTTTTTCTTCCGGTGTCTTTGCAGGTCCTTTCACTCTACTTCTGCCAGCCCTTCCTGATTCTGCAACAGCTTTATCTTTATTGCTTTCTTCAGCCTTTGCTTTACCACGACTTCGACTGCTAGTATTATTAGCTGCCTCTTTTTGTGTGTCAGTGTCAGCTTCAACAGGCTTGCCTCGACTCCGACTACGCCCACTGGCCCGTGCAGGTTCAGCGGCTACCTCTTCCGTTTCTTCTTCAACTTTAGCTTTTGCTCGGCTACGACTGCGACCCTTCTCTACGACATTATCATCTCCTTCACCTGCATGAGTAAAATTGAAGATGACATATAATTGATCAACTTTCAAGAATTCTGCACCATTTAAACATTTAAGAAAGATCTCTGATATATATTTTAGTGAAAAACAATAACATACAAAAGAGGCTATATTCAAACCAGATGAACCAGTCAGTATTTTCAAAAGAGACAAAAATGCCAATAACAGCGTTAGAAATTGGCACTAGTCCTGTAGTCCTTGCCAAACTGCCCACTAGTTAAGGTATCACAAGGGCTAGTAGAAATTGGCCATTTTTAAGGGTTTTGCTATATGTTATCATTATAAGGACTAGTGGACTAAAACTTTTAGTTTCTACCGCTGCAATAATCACGTAAAAGTGTTGAGAGTTCCTCTGAAATGTTACCAAACATGGAATGCAAGGTAGTCTGTTGAAAACTGTAAAACAAAGTTACCATTCTCTGCTGTTCTAAGATCAGGGATTTATCTAGGATTACAAACTGAGTGCCCTTGGCATGCTTGGCAGGTAAATTAGGAAATAATAATGATATTGTTTAAAAATTGATTTTTTAAACATCTTATCTGTGTTCATTCTGAGAAATTGGGAAATTTTGCATTCAAATTTGGAAGTTGTACCATCATTTGCTGCAGACTTGGGGCCGAACAATGACCTCTGAGCAGGTCTGGATAATCCCTTGAACATTTCATTTCTCATCTAATTTTCGTTTTTAAGTTTGAGTCTCCTTCATGATATTTACAAGCCCAATAGATGACAGTCATGTTCTCACCTTGTTTCTGTTGCCGTCCTCTTGCTGGCTTTGTCACTACATCTACAACTTCAGGCTCTGACCGGATCTCAGCACCTCTACTTCTGGATGATCGAGATCTGAAATATTTTCACATTATGTAAAATCTGGCTCGCTGATCTAACTGTTATCTCTTGTGTGCGCATTTCACTGTTTTCAAAAGTACTGCTAATTGTAGGTACCAGCAGCCAAAATTTTAACTTTTAACTTAGTAATTGTTGTGTTTGTTGTTTAACATGTTAAATGCAAACATTCCCACTAATAATCAAGTCTGGAACAGACAAAACTGTCACCAATCCACACTATTGGGGTACAATGGCATGAGTAATCAGGTCACTGATTCTGACCACCCCATCAATGATGCAAGAAAAGAATGCTGGGGGACTGTTCTTAACAGGAATTCCAAAAGAGACATAATAATGACGTGGCAGAAACTTAAACATGAAAGTTGATTATGCCATTCAAATACCTCTTCCCGAGGCAAGGGAGTTAACTGACAAAGAAAGACCAGTTTCCACCCTTGTCGTAACTTCTGGGTTCGATTATAGTGCCACCAGTGGCTATTATGAGTTATGTCCCTTCTATGTCCCTCCTACTGACCAGTCAGATTCCACCACTCATATCACTTGAATTTGTTTCAAACAAAATGGCGTCGCCCAGTGAAGGCGATCCGATCGATAACCAAGACACATATTGTAATGAAACGGGCCTTAACAGTAATCTATCAATAGGCATTTTAGGAATCTTGGACCAATACTTGATAATTCTAATATGTTGAAATATGTAAAGTGGTACAAGTCCACATTCACCATATACCATAAACACTTGATGTACAGTTTGACAGCAATTGACATGTATAACAGATAAATAAATAGAATTAGGTTGTCAGACATGGTGATATGTGTCATTGTACCCCAATGACATTAGACATGCTCATAATATGGAACAGGTTTGTCTGGCCCACACTCAATTATTCACAGGTCACTATGACATTTCGGACTAAGGAGTAAGACATTAAAAAAAGCAACCTAAGTGATTTAAGTTTCATCCAGAAACAATCATGAACACCAACTGCAAAATTACTCGTGATCCATCTAACATCACTACATGTCAACAGTATTTTTCAATAATATATCATGTATATGTAGATATGAAATACAAATCACAACACTGACTTGCCAATCAAAATATCTAAGAGGTATTCCACAAATTATGTCCCTTTTTCAGAAAATGTAATTACAATATTTTTAAACATGTAGATGTCTAGTCCCAAATGAAAACAGGACACAAACCGGTTTAGGGTGCAACTCACCTGGAAGTAGATGTGCCTGGTGAGGGAGAAGGGGAATCTGCGGTGGATAGAGAAGCCCGGGAACTTGTAGTTGATGCTTTTGTGGTAGCCCGTGGACTCATCCGAGATGGGGTTGGACTGTCAGTCAGTGTTTTCCGTGTCACCCTTGGCATTGTGAAGCCTACCAAATAGATGAATGACAATTTCAATTAGTGGCATACTACAAATAGAGTAGTTTAACTCTTGCAGGGTACAATAAGTAATATAACTGAAGCAGATTATAGGTGAACAGTGTGGGAAATAAGCACCTGCTGCTACATTCTTTGATGAACATTGCCATGTATGTTGTCTTCTTTCTGTACTTACAAAACACACCACAGACATAGTCCTACCAAACATTCATGCTTCATCATGTTGTTTGTAGTTGAACGCCACACTCAACAATATTCCAGCTATATGATGATGGTCTGTAAATAATCGAGTCTGGATCAGACAATCCAGTGGTTGACATCATGAGCATTGATCAACGCAATTGGCATCTGACGACATGCATCAACCAAGTCAGCAAGTCTGACCACCCGATCCTGTTAGTCGCCTCTTATGACAAGCATTGTCGCTTTTTACGGCAAGCATGGGTTGCTGAAGACCTATTCTACCCTGGATCTTCACGGGTTCAACAGTTAATGTATACAGGTGCCTTGAACAATTACACTGTGCTGGGCACACTTTTTAGGAACACATTTAGTACCGCCTTGGTAGAGGCGGATCAAACTTGTGGTGGCAGCTTTAAGATAGGATAAGTTATTGACATCATTAATAGAATGCCGTGACCACTTTTTCTTGCAAACCTCAAAACCTGAGCTAACCATAACTCACAACTACTGCATAAGATTGGAAAAGGGTGCGTAACCCTAAAGATTCTATAGGGCTATGGCTTGCAAAGGGGTGCTGGATTGGAAAGGGCATTTAAGGGTTAAAACCTTGTTGGGGCTAACCAGACTAACATCTAGTCTCTGAAATGAACATGATTTACGGATAAAAACAGTTGTAAATTACAGGTATAAAATATAACAAAAATGAGCACTGCAGTATCTAGACTTGCCATATATTACAGTCTTGTATGGGCTGTATTGGATATATTTGCTTCAGGGTCTGTATGACAAACTACGGGATTACTTACCATTACACTAACACAACTAACCCTGGATTACAAAGGAACAATGTGTGACTTGTAAGTATAATTTTTATATACGCCCCCCCATATAAGGTTAATTGAACCTTTCTCCTTCTTATCCGATGCAAATCCTTTTTTTAGAGTTAGGTAAATTAATTAAAGTCTAGAATTCCATGTCAAGTGGGTATGTATAAGAAGATTCTGGGGTATGAACAAAATGTAGTTTGATACTGACTGAACGAACATGATCAAGAATTTTGCACAAATTGGTCAACAAATTCAACGACTTTCACTTCATTAAAAAGCGTGTGCAGTTCGTAATATTTATACATACGTACCTGAAATTCATCAAGTAGAAAATTCGAACGTATAAATGTTTACTCTAACGTAGTCTTTCGAGCCTCCCCTTCAGTTATTGTTTAAGGCATGAGTAAAAGAAGCCATAACCACAACACCCCAGCCTTCTTTTGTCGTGAAAACAGGCAACTCTGCTTGTATACAAACGATAATTTACGTTATTTTAGGGAAATTGCTTTACTCGAAGAAGAACACATATTGAACTGATAATATTCTATGCGAAATCTGGAATATTGTACCACGTAAATGCGGAACCACTAATTCTATCATACCACTCGGTCACTGTTATCAGTTTTCGCGGTTTAAATCTCCAATCATGTGGACATCTTACTTGTCTAAATAGCTAGTTGCAGATCATAAAACACAAATAAATAGTACATGCATTGACTAACACATAAAATGAAAAGCTAATTTGGTTACATTACCTGCAAGTTACACGTTTTTAGCTTGTTTATTTTACTTAAATAACAGTGTCGTATGCAAACTTTGCAACAAGGATGCCGCCATTAAGTCTGCTCTGCAGCAAATATATTCGCTGCGTTGCATTGGTCTAATTTATACATAAATAAAACGAGTGAATACCACGATCAAATTTACCAGTGTGTGTTTTTGTTATGGTCCCTTTAATACAAATATATTTATTAAATAAAAGTTACTGCTAAAAAACCTCCGTGATATTATACTCCAACTAGCTTTATTGGTCAGGGACGCGTGCGCTAATAAGAACGCACACAGTCGTATGCATTCCAAACGCTCTTTGTCCGTATAACCATAAACGCGAAAGCAAATATTCAGATCCTAATACAAACTGAAGTGTTTACTAGTGTGACGATTCTCGGTAGTTGGGCCTACTTTTTTAAGCAGTTTTGAAGCATTTGAGTACAAAATACTGCACTGAGACGCCGACAACTAAACATAAAAAAATGAAATAAGTGGGTTGACAAGGAGCCTTTCCGTGAGTGGTTCAGTAAGGGTGCTGCATTTGAGTGTTTTCTTTGTAATTATACAAGCCCCTCCGGGGTTGGTTCTTTTTAGTGGTAGAAAAGATTATTTTGTTTTACATTAGGCAGGACAATAAGAAAAATATCATTATTTAACTGTTGATAATAATCGTTTATTATTATGCGTGTCTTAAGAGGCGGCTTTCGGATTTATAGGGCTAGCCCACTGAGATACCATGCTGCAGATGTACATGGATACCCCACTTGGACATAGTATACTGACTCCGAGCAGACCAGCCCTTGTTTCATCCCTTTCAAGCGAGTTCCTGATAACAACAAACATCTTTTGTTGTTCCAACTATATGACGGCGGTCTGTAAATAATCGAGCCTGGAGCAGACAACCCAGTGATTAATGTCATGAGAATCGAGTCACGCATGGCGGACATGCATCAGCCAAGTCAACGGGCTTGACCAGCTGATCCCGTTAGTCGCCTCTTACGACAATCATAGTCGCCTCTTACGGCAAGCATTAGACACCTCTTACGGCAAGCATCGGTTGCTGAAGACCTGTTCTAACCCGGATCATCTACTTCTTGCACAAAGCGATCTTAGCGCTAAGAGGGGCGGTCGGGTAGCCTAGTGGTTAAAGCGTTCGCTCGTCACGCCGAAGACCCGGGTTCGATTCCCGACATGGGTACAATGTGTGAAGCCCATTTCTGGTGTCCCCCGCCGTGATATTGCTGGAATATTGCTAAAAGCGGCGTAAAACTATACTCACTCACTTAGCGCTAAGATGATCTTTACTCCCATACTTTAACATAGGCTTACAATAGTCCTAGCGCTAAGGTCACTTTGTGCAAGTGGGCCCAGGGTGCCGTTGTACAAAACAACCTTAGCGCTACGACTGTCGTAAGTCTATGTTAAGGTATGGGAGTTACGATCACCTTAGCACTAAGATCTCTTTTGGTATGACGCAGCCAGGGATCAGAGAACCGACTACCCGCTCTCCAGACTAACGCTCTATCCACTAGGCCACGGAGGCGGTCGACTTTTCGCGGATATTTCGGATGATAATGGGAATGAAAAGTCATCAGTAAAGTAATTCCGTTTAGCGTTTGACAAAAAATAAATTGACAGTTGTGACATTTACATGCTTCTTTAATTGTTTGTTTGTTTGTTTAACGTCACAATCAGCAATATTCCTGCTATATGACGGCAGTCTGTAATTAACCTAGTCTGCACCGGAAACTTCAGTGATTGTTACCATGAGCATCGATCTATGGTATGACATGCATCAACCAAGTCAACGAGCCTGATCACCCGATCCCGTTAGCCACCTCTTACGATTAACATGGGTTGCTGTAACCCGGTTCTTCACGGGGATCTTCACTGGGCATGAAGCTTATATGTGTTCCAAACTATACACTCTCACGTTGATTTAATAATAATAACAACAACAACAACAACAACAACAACAACAACAACAACAACAATAACAACAAAAAAACATCAGTGAAAGGAGTACTTGTGTACTCACCCATGTTACTTGTGATTAAAACATTAATTCAGCGACGAGAAGGGAATCAGTATCTGTCAAAATGGCTCCCAGCAAATTTGATTCGACCAGGGCGCCTAGAAAAGACATGTAACACATTTTTAGAAAAGTGTTTAAATCCCAAAAGGAATGAAAGTTTATGTGTTTAGGTCTAAAAATGACCAGTATCACCCGACTAAACACAGACTCCCAATAATCTAAACATGTTCAGATTCCAAACACAATGCTAAACATCTTTACAATTTCAACATGTTTTCACCTCTAATCGCATTATGGAACGTGCTAATAGGTTTCTATTAAGATTCTAAACACATTATTAACAGTGCAGGTGTTTCAAATATCTCTTTGTCTGTCAACTCCATTTTCACATATAACACAGTAAATTATTGCAGACATTACACACCAACAATGTGGAGTCACGCGTGACCCAGTCGCCTAAAGTGCGGCAATTCGATGTGCAGAGTTGCGTCCCTTGGGCATGCCAGACACATATGATCTAGGGTTAGAATCCTGGTTCGCACCGATTGGGTTTCTAGGTTTGTCAGGTTTGTTTGTGTGTTTCACCAAATCGCTAACCGTCTTAGACCTGCATCACTCCGGGCTTTCCTCCCTCATTCAGCTGGCACGCCTTGAATTACTGGAATGCTGTTCAAAGCAAACTCACTCGCAAACAATGTTTCACTGTCACATCTCCCTTGAATAATAACTCAGCGGCATGTCTAACCAGTAATTATAATCGTGTCGCCATGGTATTATTATTTATAACTGAACCACTCCTTGTAAAATTGCGTTTAGAATGTAAACACAAAGTTGGTTGGTTTGTTGTTTACGCCGCACCCAGCAATATTCCAGCTATATGACGGCGGTCTGTAAATATTCGAGTCTGGACCAGACAATCCAGTGATTAATATCATGAGAGTCGGTCCACGCAATTGGGATCGATGACATGCATCAACCAAGTCAGCGAGCCTGACCACCCGATCCCGTAAGTCGCCTCTTACGACAAGCATAGTCGCCTTTTATGACAAGCATGAGTGGCTGAAGACATATTCTAACCCGGATCTTCACGGGTCACAAAGACATCTGAAAGGAATATACACATTTGGTGTTTTTTTTTTATGTGAACACGTTTATAGGGTCTAGCTAATGTAATGGGCTATATAGTCTCACAGCCTACACACTCCTTAAACACAAAATCTCCATAATCCAAGTGTTTAGAATTTAAACATGTTTTGTGTTGAAACAAGAATTTTAACACGTTTAAAAATGTTAACGACAAAATGCACATCATTGTGTATTACCCTCATTATCTAAGCGTGTTTAGAATTTTAACATGTTTAAGTAATTTGCATATGATTGGGCATTAAGTCAAGTATCGATAAGATGTACATGTATCAGGTAGTGAAATTAGATGTGCTAATCAGATTCACAGACACTTGCATAGCACATGTACCACCAGGCCTACTACGAACTTGGTACAATATTAACTTAGAAAAATATACAGATAAACCAAGGTAATGGGGACTAGGAACATTGATTTGTGTGATGACAGTTTCGATCCGTAGCGCAGGTGGTAGCGTGGAGGACCACAAATCAGGAGGTTGCAGGTTCGTACCGAGGTTTAAAAGGTCGTGTGTTCATTAAAGTGCCGTATGACTAATAGTGCTTCTCCCATACAGGAAACGGAAGCTGACAGTGAAAATACAACTGATTACTACGATAGACCCCCCCCCCACCCCCCACCCCCCGGCGTATCCACCCACCCACACCCACACCCACACCCACTTCTGTAATCTCATTAAATGCTAACAAAAATCCAGAAACCGCCCAGTTTAAATTACCACAATGAATTTCAAGGGGGTATACGGGCCTTTCAGCTTTTAGAACCTGTAAGTCTGTCTTACAGCCCATGATACAAATATATATCAAATACAGCCCATGCAAGTCTATAATGTTTGGCAAGTCTAGATTACTTCAGTATCAAGAGAGTCTCGGGTCTCCCTTTTATTATATTTTTATTAAGATAATTGAACAACTTTTTTTTTTCTTTACGATATGTTCATTTCAGAGACTAGATGTTAGTCTACCGTGACACACAATCCCGATCATACCAAAACACGGGGCAAGAATCGTTTGTATAGGTTTGTGTTTACGATCTATTTGTTACAGTGTGGTAACTTCATCGATTATGATAATGTGACCTTATAATATTCACGTTCAGGGGACAACATATAACCACACACCGCACCTACTATTCCCACACACATACCAACCCGAACTCTTATTACCGTTTCGCATTTATTTCAGGATTCAGACAGGTCCTGGTCCGTGAACATCCTGCTGTAAGTGCATTGACGCTGTGATTAACCCACTTCACGAGATACAGCTATTATTGTTTCACATCAGACACTTGTTCGAAACCTTTGATATTCTCACGCGAATGCAAATATTCAACATTGTCATTCATAGCTGTTACAATATAAGTTGTGTATATCGCGGAAATCGCTACTTGCGTAATGGAAGGTAATACTTTATGACATCCATTGCATGTGCGCATTGTCCAGCCCACAGCGCTCTCCGTCACATGTGATCACTCTTCTCCTATAAGGTAAGAAAAGTTTACTGCTGGCGTTCTTGTGTTTACTTATTCTCTGGTGTAGAGTAAGTCGTTGTCGAGATCGTTTAAGCATTTATTATTAGGCCAGTAGATGTAATATTGACTTTTGAATTTCAGTGATTTCTCCCCTAATTATGTTTAGCTCCTAAGCGCGTTCTTTGACCCCTAATTTTGACCCGTTTAGAGTCTAAACATGTTTGAGATTGTATATTTCACGCGTGTGTGTGTGTGTGTGCGTGCGTGCGTGCGTGCGTGCGTGCGTGTGTGTGTGTGTGTGTGTGTGTGTGTTTATCGTAGTAACCAGAAATGTCACAAACACATTTAGGAACACAAAACTTTAATAACCTCGGTGAGATACGAACCTGCAACCTCTTGATTTTGAAGTCCTTTTCGCAACCACCCGTGCTATGGAAGTTGTTGATGTCACAAATGTCGTTTTTTCAGTCACCATTATCTTAGCTTGGTTTATTTGTACATTAAATTTTTAATATTGTACCCAGATCGTTGTATGTACTGGTGGTATATGTGTTAATATTGTACCCCGATCGTTGTATGTACTGGTAGTATATGTGTTAATATTGTACCAAGATCGTTGTATGTACTGGTGGTATATGTGTTAATATTGTATCCAGATCGTTGTATTTCCTGGTGGTATATGTGTTAATATTGTATCCCGATCGTTGTATGTACTGGTGGTATATGTGTTAATATTGTACCCCGATCGTTGTATGTACTGGTGGTATATGTGTTAATATTGTATCCCGATCGTTGTATGTACTGGTGGTATATGTGTTAATATTGTATCCAGATCGTTGTATGTACTGGTGGTATATGTGTTAATGTTGTACCCCGATCGTTGTATGCACTGGTGGTATATGTGTTAATATTGTATCCAGATCGTTGTATGTACTGGTGGTATATGTGTTAATATTGAACCCAGATCGTTGTATGTACTGGTGGTATATGTGTTAATATTGTATCCAGATCGTTGTATGTACTGGTGGTATATGTGTTAATATTGTATCCAGATCGTTGTATGTACTGGTGGTATATGTGTTAATATTGTATCCAGATCGTTGTATGTACTGGTGGTATATGTGTTAATATTGTATCCAGATCGTTGTATGTATTGGTGGTATATGTGTTAATATTGTATCCAGATCGTTGTATGCACTGGTGGTATATGTGTTAATATTGTACCCAGATCGTTGTATGTACTGGTGGTATATGTGTTAATATTTGTACCCCGATCGTTGTATGCACTGGTGGTATATGTGTTAATATTGTATCCAGATCGTTGTATTTCCTGGTGGTATATGTGTTAATATTGTACCCAGATCGTTGTATGTACTGGTGGTATATGTGTAAAAATTGTATCCAGATCGTTGTATTTCCTGGTGGTATATGTGTTAATATTGTATCCAGATCGTTGTATGTACTGGTGGTATATGTGTTAATGTTGTACCCCGATCGTTGTATGTACTGGTGGTATATGTGTTAATATTGTATCCAGATCGTTGTATGCACTGGTGGTATATGTGTTAATATTGTATCCAGATCGTTGTATGTACTGGTGGTATATGTGTTAATATAGTACCCAGATCGTTGTATGTACTGGTGGTATATGTGTTAATGTTGTACCCCGATCGTTGTATGTACTGGTGGTATATGTGTTAATATTGTATCCAGATCGTTGTATGTACTGGTGGTATATGTGTTAATATTGTATCCAGATCGTTGTATGTACTGGTGGTATATGTGTTAATATTGTATCCAGATCGTTGTATGTACTGGTGGTATATGTGTTAATATTGTATCCAGATCGTTGTATGTACTGGTGGTATATGTGTTAATATAGTACCCAGATCGTTGTATGTACTGGTGGTATATGTGTTAATGTTGTATCCAGATCGTTGTATGTACTGGTGGTATATGTGTTAATATAGTACCCAGATCGTTGTATGTACTGGTGGTATATGTGTTAATATTGTATCCAGATCGTTGTATGTACTGGTGGTATATGTGTTAATATTGTATCCAGATCGTTGTATGTACTGGTGGTATATGTGTTAATGTTGTACCCCGATCGTTGTATGTACTGGTGGTATATGTGTTAATATTGTATCCAGATCGTTGTATGCACTGGTGGTATATGTGTTAATATTGTATCCAGATCGTTGTATGTACTGGTGGTATATGTGTTAATATAGTACCCAGATCGTTGTATGTACTGGTGGTATATGTGTTAATGTTGTACCCCGATCGTTGTATGTACTGGTGGTATATGTGTTAATATTGTATCCAGATCGTTGTATGTACTGGTGGTATATGTGTTAATATTGTATCCAGATCGTTGTATGTACTGGTGGTATATGTGTTAATATTGTATCCAGATCGTTGTATGTACTGGTGGTATATGTGTTAATATTGTATCCAGATCGTTGTATGTACTGGTGGTATATGTGTTAATATAGTACCCAGATCGTTGTATGCACTGGTGGTATATGTGTTAATGTTGTATCCAGATCGTTGTATGTACTGGTGGTATATGTGTTAATATAGTACCCAGATCGTTGTATGTACTGGTGGTATATGTGTTAATATTGTATCCAGATCGTTGTATGTACTGGTGGTATATGTGTTAATATTGTATCCAGATCGTTGTATGTACTGGTGGTATATGTGTTAATATAGTACCCAGATCGTTGTATGTACTGGTGGTATATGTGTTAATGTTGTACCCCGATCGTTGTATGTACTGGTGGTATATGTGTTAATATTGTATCCAGATCGTTGTATGTACTGGTGGTATATGTGTTAATATTGTATCCAGATCGTTGTATGTACTGGTGGTATATGTGTTAATATTGTATCCAGATCGTTGTATGTACTGGTGGTATATGTGTTAATATTGTATCCAGATCGTTGTATGTACTGGTGGTATATGTGTTAATATAGTACCCAGATCGTTGTATGTACTGGTGGTATATGTGTTAATGTTGTATCCAGATCGTTGTATGTACTGGTGGTATATGTGTTAATATAGTACCCAGATCGTTGTATGTACTGGTGGTATATGTGTTAATATTGTATCCAGATCGTTGTATGTACTGGTGGTATATGTGTTAATATTGTATCCAGATCGTTGTATGTACTGGTGGTATATGTGTTAATGTTGTACCCCGATCGTTGTATGTACTGGTGGTATATGTGTTAATATTGTATCCAGATCGTTGTATGCACTGGTGGTATATGTGTTAATATTGTATCCAGATCGTTGTATGTACTGGTGGTATATGTGTTAATATAGTACCCAGATCGTTGTATGTACTGGTGGTATATGTGTTAATGTTGTACCCCGATCGTTGTATGTACTGGTGGTATATGTGTTAATATTGTATCCAGATCGTTGTATGTACTGGTGGTATATGTGTTAATATTGTATCCAGATCGTTGTATGTACTGGTGGTATATGTGTTAATATTGTATCCAGATCGTTGTATGTACTGGTGGTATATGTGTTAATATTGTATCCAGATCGTTGTATGTACTGGTGGTATATGTGTTAATATAGTACCCAGATCGTTGTATGCACTGGTGGTATATGTGTTAATGTTGTATCCAGATCGTTGTATGTACTGGTGGTATATGTGTTAATATAGTACCCAGATCGTTGTATGTACTGGTGGTATATGTGTTAATATTGTATCCAGATCGTTGTATGTACTGGTGGTATATGTGTTAATATTGTATCCAGATCGTTGTATGTACTGGTGGTATATGTGTTAATGTTGTACCCCGATCGTTGTATGTACTGGTGGTATATGTGTTAATATTGTACCAAGATCGTTGTATGTACTGGTGGTATATGTGTTATGCATGCGCCTGTGAATCTGACTGCACATTTAATATCAACATATATTATAGATCTTATCCGTATTTGACTTAATACTCAATGATATACACTTTATTAAAACTTGTTTAGATTATTACAATAATACGTAATGGTATACACTTTGTCGTAAACGTGTTTAAATTCTAAACATCTTCTAAACATGTTTAGATTATGGGGTGTGTTTGGGTGGTGTTTAGGCTGTAAGAAGATATCTTTCATGTGTCTAGAAACTAAACGTGTTTTGATAGAAGAAGAGTCATACATGTGTATTTTGTTTCGAATTTAGACATTTTCCTCAACAAGTTTAGATCTGAACATAACGCCGGCATTAAAGGGACATAACCTGTAATAGACACTGGTGGCGCAACGATCGAGAACAGAAATTCCAGTCTAGTTGAAAAAAATAAATTGTCCCCGAAAGTTCTTGAATTTTTTTTTGTAGAAACTACATTTTCAGTTATTCCTTCCTGAAGGGACATAACTCGTAATAGACACTGGTGGCGCTACGATCGAACCTAGAAATTCCAACCTAGTTGAAAAAAATAAATTGTTCCCAATAGTTCTTGAAAATATTAATGTAGAAGTAGTTTCTACATTAATATTTTCAAGAACTATTGGGAACAATTATATTTTCACTTATTCCTTCCTTAATTATGCTCCAGACTGTTGAAAAGAGAAACATTAGATTGTTGCAAGGTGTTTTCTTAAAATAAAAATAAGGCTCATACTTATAAATAAAAAACAATTTGTCTGTTTTTGTAGCTGTAGCTGTAGCTGATAAAATATCTAATCTCAATACAAAATCCTAGGCCGACTTTGTGGTGCAGACAAACGGCTCCCTCTTTTAGCATATTTTACCCGATTTAGTTTGCTTTTGGGGGTTTATATAATTGTCATTATATATTAGCTACAACCATCTGACTCACAGTGCAAAGTACTATGGCAAAGGGCCAAACAGCCAATCGTCAAAGAATCAAAGTTTGTTCCTGGTGCGTTTCCTTTCATTGTGCATTTGATTTGCACGCCACCCTAAACCCCGTATTCCGAACACACAGACATCAGAGGTATTGATAAACATCACAGTTGCCATGTGTTTTTTGTGCTTAATGTTTGCTAGCACTAATTACATCTTTATTAAAGTCTTAAACTGAGCATCCTGTGCAGTGGCAAATCCGGGACTTTGTCTGAAAAAAGGGGTCCTCATCCCTACACCCTCCCCCTGGATCTGTCAGTGATGCGAATGACGACACATACAGATGTAGGTTATATCCGTGAAACTATAAATTAAAGAAGAAGTAAGCACTTCGCGAATTTTCGCAAGACCGTATTTAATCTGTATGGGCAGTCAACACAAAAAATATGCAGCTGTTTTACAACTGAAGGGAACGACTATCAGTGACCCTTAGACTCGATTATTTACAGACCGACGTCATATAACTGGAATATTGCTGAGTGCGGCGTTAAACACCCCCCCCAAAAAAAACCCACACAAAACAAACAAAAACAAAACAAAACAACAACAACAACAACAACAACAACAACAACAACAACAAACCAACAAAAAAACAAAATTAAAAAAACAAAACAAACAAAAACACAACAAAACACTGGATACGTTTATACAAGAAATCCATACAGTATGAGAACAACAACAGCATGTGACCAGACAGTGACATCAAGGTATATCATATTGCAAGGCAGTACCAGTACTGCGTACCCTGTCGACCAAACAGTAAACGTGAATTTGCCCGACAGTACTAAAGACTATATTTACCGCTTTAAACTGTATTTCCCCGACAGTGCCAGTGCTATAGACTATATTAACCGCTTCAAACTGTATTTGCCCGACAGTGCCAGAGCTATAGACTATATTATCCGCTTTAAACTGTATTTGCCCAAGAGTGCCAGTACTATAGCCAATATTTACCGGTTTAAACTGTATTTGCCTGACAGTGCCAGTATTATGGACTATATTTACCGCGTTAAACTGTATTTGCCGGACAGTGCCAGTACTATAGCCAATATTTCCCGGTTTAAACTGTATGTGCCAGAGATTGCCAGTACTATAGACTATATTTAACGCTTTATGCTATATTTGCCCGACAGTGCAAGTACTATGGACTGTATGTACCGCTTTAAACTGCATTTGCCCAGCACTGCGAGTACGATAGATTATATTTACCGCTTAAAACTGAATTTGCTGGACAGTGCCAGTACTATTGACAATATCTACTGCTTTAACTGTATTTGCCGGACAGTGCCAGTATTATAGATTATATTTACCGCTTTAAACTGTATTTGCCGGACAATGCCAGTACTATAGACGATATCTACTGCTTTAACTGTATTTGCCTGACAGTGCCAGAATTATGGACTATATTTACCGCGTAAAAATGAATTTGCAAGACAGTGCCAGTGCTATAGACAATATTTACCGCCTTAACCTGTATTTGCCGGGCAGTGCCAGTATTATAGACTATATTTACCGCTTTAAACTGTATTTACCGGACAGTGCTAGTACTATAGACTATATTTACCGATTAAACTGTATTTGCCCGACAGTGCCAGTACTATGGACTATATTTACCGCTTTAATCTGTATTTGCAAAGCCCTGCGAGTACTATAGATTATATTTACCGTTTTAAACTGTATTTGCCCAAGAGTGCCAGTACTATAGCCAATATTTACCGCTTTAACTGTATTTGCCCGACAGTGCCGGTACTATGGACTATATTTACCGCTTTAATCTGTATTTGCCAAGCCCTGCGAGTACTATAGATTATATTTACCGTTTTAAACTGTATTTGCCCAAGTGTACCAATACGTTAGCCAATATTTACTGCTTTAACTGTATTTGCCCGACAGGATCAGTAGTATGGTTTATATTTACCGTTTTCAACTGTATTTGCCCGAGAATGCCAGAACTAAAGACTATATTTACCGCTTTAATCTTTTTTTGCCCGAGAGTGCCAGTACTATAGACTATATTTACCGCTTTAATCTTTATTTGCCCGAGAGTGCCAGTATTATAGACTATATTTACCGCTTTAAACTGTATTTGCCGGACAGTGCCAATACTATGGACTATATTTAACGCTATATTCTATATATGCCCGAGAGTGCCAGTACTATGGACTATATTTACCGCTTTAATCTGTATTTGCCAAGCACTGCGAGTACTACAGATTATAATTACAGCTTTAAACTGTATTTGCCCAAGGATGCCAGTACTATAGACGATATTTACAGCTTTAACTGTAGTTGCCCGACAGTGCCAGTACTATGGACTATATTTACCGCTTTAAACTGTATTTGCCCGAGATTGCCAGTACTATAGACAACATTTACCGCATTAAACTGTATTTTCCCGAGAGTGCCAGTACTATAGACAATATTTCCCGCCTTAAACCGTATTTGCCGGACAGTGCCAGTATTATGGACTATATTTTCCGCTTTAAACTCTATTTGCCCGAGATTGCCAGTACTATGGACTATATTTACCGCTTTAAACTGTATTTGCCGGAAAGGGCCAGTATTATAGACTATATTTATCGCTTTAAACTGTATTTGCTCGACAGTGCCAGTGCTATAGACTATATTTACCGATTAAACTGTATTTGCCCGACAGTGCCATTACTATGGACTATATTTACTGCTTTAATCTGTATTTGCCAAGTACTGCGAGTACTATAGATTATATTTACCGTTTTAAACTGTATTTGCTAGACAGTGCCAGTACTATAGACGAGAATTACAGCTTTAACTGTAATTGCCCGACAGTGCCAGTACTATGGACTATATTTACCGCTTTCAACTGTATTTGCCCGACAGGACCAGTACTATGGTTTATTCAAACTGTCTTTACCGAACAGTACTAGTACTATAGACTATATTTACCGTTTAAACTGTATTTGCCCGACAGTGCCAGTACTAAAGACTATATTTACCGATTAAACTGTATTTGCCCGACAGTGCCATTACTATGGACTGTATTTACCGCTTTAAACTGTATTTGCCCAGCACTGCGAGTACTATAGACTATATTTACCGCTTTAAACTGTATTTGCCGGACAGTGCCAGTACTATAGACTATATTTACCGCTTTAAACTGTATTTGCCCAAGAGGGCAAGTACTATAGGTGATATTTACTGCTTTAACTGTATTTGCCCGACTGTGCCAGTACTATGGACTATATTTACCGCTTTAATCTGTATTTGCCAAACACTGCGAGTACTATAGATTATATTTACCGCTTTAAACTGTATTTTCCCGAGAGTGCCAGTACTATAGACAATATTTCCCGCGTTAAACTGTATTTGCCCGACAGTGCCAGTATTTTGGACTATATTTACCGCCTTAAACTGTATTTGCCGGACAGTGCCAGTATTATGGACTATATTTACCGCCTTAAACTGTATTTGCCGGACAGTGCCAGTATTTTGGACTATATTTACCGCCTTAAACTGTATTTGCCCGAGATTGCCAGTACTATAGACTATATTTACCGCCTTAAACTGTATTTGCCGGACAGTGCCAGTATTATTTACTATATTTACCGCGTAAAACTGTATTTGCCCGAGATTGACAGTACTATAGATTTATTTACCGCTTTAAACTGTATTTGCCGGAAAGGGCCAGTATTATAGACTATATTTATCGCTTTAAACTGTATTTGCTCGACAGTGCCAGTGCTATAGACTATATTTACCGATTAAACTGTATTTGCCCGACAGTGCCATTACTATGGACTATATTTACTGCTTTAATCTGTATTTGCCAAGTACTGCGAGTACTATAGATTATATTTACCGTTTTAAACTGTATTTGCTAGACAGTGCCAGTACTATAGACGAGAATTACAGCTTTAACTGTAATTGCCCGACAGTGCCAGTACTATGGACTATATTTACCGCTTTCAACTGTATTTGCCCGACAGGACCAGTACTATGGTTTATTCAAACTGTCTTTACCGAACAGTACTAGTACTATAGACTATATTTACCGTTTAAACTGTATTTGCCCGACAGTGCCAGTACTAAAGACTATATTTACCGATTAAACTGTATTTGCCCGACAGTGCCATTACTATGGACTGTATTTACCGCTTTAAACTGTATTTGCCCAGCACTGCGAGTACTATAGACTATATTTACCGCTTTAAACTGTATTTGCCGGACAGTGCCAGTACTATAGACTATATTTACCGCTTTAAACTGTATTTGCCCAAGAGGGCAAGTACTATAGGTGATATTTACTGCTTTAACTGTATTTGCCCGACTGTGCCAGTACTATGGACTATATTTACCGCTTTAATCTGTATTTGCCAAACACTGCGAGTACTATAGATTATATTTACCGCTTTAAACTGTATTTTCCCGAGAGTGCCAGTACTATAGACAATATTTCCCGCGTTAAACTGTATTTGCCCGACAGTGCCAGTATTTTGGACTATATTTACCGCCTTAAACTGTATTTGCCGGACAGTGCCAGTATTATGGACTATATTTACCGCCTTAAACTGTATTTGCCGGACAGTGCCAGTATTTTGGACTATATTTACCGTCTTAAACTGTATTTGCCCGAGATTGCCAGTACTATAGACTATATTTACCGCCTTAAACTGTATTTGCCGGACAGTGCCAGTATTATTTACTATATTTACCGCGTAAAACTGTATTTGCCCGAGATTGACAGTACTATAGGCTTTATTTACCGCTTTAAACTGTATTTGCCGGACAGTGCCAGTATTATAGACTATATTTACCGCCTTAAACTGTATTTGCCCGGCAGTGCCAGTATTATAGACTATATTTTCCGCGTTAAACTGTATTTGCCGGACAGTGCCAGTATTATTGACTATATTTTTCGTGTTAAACTGTATTTGCAAGACAGTGCCAGTGCTATAAATTATATTTACCGCTTTAAACTGTATTTGCTCGACAGTGCCAGTGCTATAGACTGTATGTACCGCGTTAAACTGTATTTGCCGGACAGTGTCAGTATTATAGACTATATTTTCCGCGTTAAACTCTATTTGCCCGAGATTGCCAGTACTATGGACTATATTTACCGCCTTAAACTGTATTTGCCGGAAAGGGCCAGTATTATAGACTATATTTATCGCTTTAAACTGTATTTGCTCGACAGTGCCAGTGCTATAGACTATATTTACCGATTAAACTGTATTTGCCCGACAGTGCCATTACTATGGACTATATTTACTGCTTTAATCTGTATTTGCCAAGTACTGCGAGTACTATAGATTATATTTACCGTTTTAAACTGTATTTGCTAGACAGTGCCAGTACTATATACTATATTTACCGCTTTAAACTGTATTTGCCCAAGAGGGCAAGTACTATAGGTGATATTTACTGCTTTAACTGTATTTGCCCGACAGTGCCAGTACTATGGACTATATTTACCGCTTTCAACTGTATTTGCCCGACAGGACCAGTACTATGGTTTATTCAAACTGTCTTTACCGAACAGTACTAGTACTATAGACTATATTTACCGTTTAAACTGTATTTGCCCGACAGTGCCAGTACTAAAGACTATATTTACCGATTAAACTGTATTTGCCCGACAGTGCCATTACTATGGACTGTATTTACCGCTTTAAACTGTATTTGCCCAGCACTGCGAGTACTATAGACTATATTTACCGCTTTAAACTGTATTTGCCGGACAGTGCCAGTACTATAGACTATATTTACCGCTTTAAACTGTATTTGCCCAAGAGGGCAAGTACTATAGGTGATATTTACTGCTTTAACTGTATTTGCCCGACTGTGCCAGTACTATGGACTATATTTACCGCTTTAATCTGTATTTGCCAAACACTGCGAGTACTATAGATTATATTTACCGCTTTAAACTGTATTTTCCCGAGAGTGCCAGTACTATAGACAATATTTCCCGCGTTAAACTGTATTTGCCCGACAGTGCCAGTATTTTGGACTATATTTACCGCCTTAAACTGTATTTGCCGGACAGTGCCAGTATTATGGACTATATTTACCGCCTTAAACTGTATTTGCCGGACAGTGCCAGTATTTTGGACTATATTTACCGCCTTAAACTGTATTTGCCCGAGATTGCCAGTACTATAGACTATATTTACCGCCTTAAACTGTATTTGCCGGACAGTGCCAGTATTATTTACTATATTTACCGCGTAAAACTGTATTTGCCCGAGATTGACAGTACTATAGACTTTATTTACCGCTTTAAACTGTATTTGCCGGACAGTGCCAGTATTATAGACTATATTTACCGCCTTAAACTGTATTTGCCCGGCAGTGCCAGTATTATAGACTATATTTTCCGCGTTAAACTGTATTTGCCGGACAGTGCCAGTATTATTGACTATATTTTTCGTGTTAAACTGTATTTGCAAGACAGTGCCAGTGCTATAAATTATATTTACCGCTTTAAACTGTATTTGCTCGACAGTGCCAGTGCTATAGACTGTATGTACCGCGTTAAACTGTATTTGCCGGACAGTGTCAGTATTATAGACTATATTTTCCGCGTTAAACTGTATTTGCAAGACAGTGCCAGTGCTATAAATTATATTTACCGCTTTAAACTGTATTTGCTCGACAGTGCCAGTATTATAGACTATATTTACCGCGTTAAACAGTATTTGCCGGACAGTAGCAGTATTATAGACTATATTTACAGCGGTAAACTGTATTTGCTAGACAGTGCCAGTGCTATAGACTATATTTACCGCTTTAAACTGTATTTGCTAGACAGTGCCAGTGCTGTAGACTATATTTACCGCTTTAAAGTGTATTTGCCCGACAGTGCCAGTATTATAGACTATATTTACAGCGGTAAACTGTATTTGCTAGACAGTGCCAGTGCTATAGACTATATTTACCGCTTTAAACTGTATTTGCCGGACAGTACCAGTATTATAGACTATATTTACAGCGGTAAACTGTATTTGCTAGACAGTGCCAGTGCTATAGACTATATTTACCGCTTTAAACTGTATTTGCCCGACAGTGCCAATATTATAGACTATATTTACAGCGGTAAACTGTATTTGCTAGACAGTGCCAGTGCTATAGACTATATTTGCCGCTTTAAACTGTATTTGCTAGACAGTGCCAGTGCTGTAGACTATATTTACCGCTTTAAACTGTATTTGCCCGACAGTGCCAGTATTATAGACTATATTTACAGCGGTAAACTGTATTTGCTAGACAGTGCCAGTGCTATAGACTATATTTACCGCTTTAAACTGTATTTGCCGGACACTGCCAGTATTATAGACTATATTTACAGCGGTAAACTGTATTTGCTAGACAGTGCCAGTGCTATAGACTATATTTACCGCTTTAAACTGTATTTGCCGGACAGTGCCAGTATTATTGACTATATTTTCCGTGTTAAACTGTATTTGCTAGACAGTGCCAGTGCTATAGACTATATTTACCGCTTTAAACTGTATTTGCCGGACAGTGCCAGTATTATTGACTATATTTTCCGTGTTAAACTGTATTTGCTAGACAGTGCCAGTGCTATAGACTATATTTACCGCTTTAAACTGTAGTTGCCCGACAGTACCAACACTCACGCTCACAGGCAGTGCAGGCTCTGGTAAGCTGTGGGTCAGTTGTACGGAGTTTGACCAGCTTTCGGTAATCCTAGCCTGAGCCCTACTGATTACGGATGGCTTCAGTGCCGCTCTCCGCATCACAATGAAGACGAAGTCATACTATTAGCCATTGATAGGAGGTTCGCTTCATAATTTATGACATCCCTGTCATTTTACTTAGTTTCCTCACACACGCACGGCTGTTCTGTGTTCCTCCCCCTGCTAGATCGTCGCAGCTGATAGCAGTAGGCAGACAATCATCGCACAGTGACCGCTCGTCCCTGGGGTCTCATGTACTCAGCTGTACACAACGCCGGCTTTACTACTCGTCTTTCATTGACTGACTTCACTCCTCACTCGTCATCTACCCGGAAATGCTTGTACCCGAGTCTCATGTGCAGGTTGACCAACTAGTGACTCTCGTCAGAGAGATATTGTAAAGGGCAGGGTTTCATTTGATAGCGATTGTGCGTCTGTGTTCGAATCCGTGTCACTGGATGGCCGCTACTCAGTGACGATAACATATCGTTTTAAAACAGGGCGCCTCTTCCTCGCTGTTACGTGAGGCCCCATACATATTTGATCAGCATTCTATCTAGCTGGTAGGTGAGCATCGGAACCACTCGTCAAACGCCGGCGCCCACCTGGCTCAGGTAGAAGCAGACGACATTCAGCGCAGACGACACAATGCTTGGTTTGACACTTGTGGCCTCCACGCCGAAGAAAGCCGGTGACACGGGTAGCTGGCTCCAACCCCACTTGGAGTAGATAAAGGATGGGTTGACGGTAAGATCAAAGCTTGTACTCGAGAAAACTCTTTTCCGTCAGTTAAACAAGCAGTGATGTTGAAGTATTATTGATCCGGATTTGTGGAAAATTCAATATACTGGAAAGTTCGCCTATGGTGACATTTAACCGTATTTGGTAAGTATGTGTGTGTACATATCAGTACTGCAAATGGTCGTGCGTCTTCAATGGTTCGATCTCTGGATCTTACATGTGTTGGAAACAAGGATGTTTTCACTCCGGCGTGGTGATCTCGCGACCCCCTTTTCAGGTATTTGTGTATATTGTGTTGTATTAAAGACGTATGAAAAATGGCAGATTATCGCCATCGACTCACATAACCACAATCAGACTATGGATTACATTGTTGCGAAAACTGTCGCCCATGATATTTTTAGGACCAGAATTTATTTATAAACGTGTCTATAACAATGATTTGTCTGAAGCGCATTTCTGTTGGTGAATGTTTAATCGAGTCAATACACTGTATCCGTGTTTTGATTATTATACCTGTTTCAATGACAAAGCGGTCAGCGTGTAATTTATACAAATCTTCCACTGTCGTCACTCGCAGATACATACAGTGCACGATGTTGTGCCAGCAGACCTACTGCTGTATATGGATGGCGACGTCACGGAAGCCGTTGACAGTTGCGTCACTTAAAATAATTAATTATTTATACCAAGCATATAGTATACCATGATCACCACTTTCCCCTAAGGTATTTGGCATGAAATTACAAAGCTCATGTGAGGTCATATTGCAAGTAAAATATTGATACTGCAAGCATTCCATAAGCACAGCATTAGCTGACACTAAAACTTCGCCATTTTAGGTTTCAAAACGTTAAAGATTCCTGGTTATGTCTTTAACCGATACATACCCTATTTTATTGAAGTTTTTATTTCATAAACTGTGTTGAAATACAACTGTTTTTGTGAAGTCTACTTATTTATTGACACCAGAACGTGACCATGTGATTACACAAGGTAGGTGACCTTGTTACCGTTTTTATATGCACCCGTATATTTACACTGCTGAACTAGAAATGATTACACAGCAACCCAACTATATAATGAAACTTGCTGAGTCACAAATATTAAAAAACAAAAAACAAATCTTGTCAGAAATGCATTTGTTATGATCAGTAAATATGTTCTCTTGGCAAACATTCTACCATTGATATCAGATCATGCATGACTTTGAACCGCGGAGTATAAATTGCCCCCTTATATACCCGATGAACCCCCGCCTTTGCGGCCTCACAGACTTGCCCCCAAAGACGCCCACGTTGACCCCGTAACCCGGTATGCGTGAGAGAATACCCTGACATAACCAAACAGACCCCTTTCTATCCTTACCCTTAACTGCAACGTGTCTTGGTAAGTCTAGCCCCTTGAACACATGTTAAGGTAAAAAAGGGGAGGCTTTGTATCGCCCGAAGAACGTCTTAGCTCTGGTATGGTCTCTCGATGGAAGCTCCGGGAGCACCTGTTCACTGTTATTAGACGCAACATTGTAAATCAATGTTTGAGTAACTCTGTGGTTTTATATTCATGATCATTTTAAAAGTGGTTTTGACATTATATTGCCAACAGGGTCTTAATGACACTGTGTGGGGTGGCCCAGTGGTACAAAGTGTGCTGGTTACATCAAAGACCCGGGTTCGATTGCCCACATGGGTACAGTGTGTGAAACCTATTGTTGAGTGTCCTCGCCGTGATATGTCTACAATCGGTCTAAACCATTACTCTCTCATTTATTAACGTTATGGAACACGTGAAAGCAGGTAATCCACTGGTGATCCCAGAAGGCATTCACGCGTCTGTACTGACTGACTCACTCACCAACACACTCACTCACTCACTCTCCTACCCTCACTCACTCACCCATCACTCATTCTCCTATCCACTCAACCACTGAACCAAATACCACCCATTCACTCACCTACCAACTCACTCTCCCACCCTCACTCACTCATCCACCAACCCACTCACTCAACCACTCAACCAAATACCCCCAACCCCCCACCAACTCACTCACCCACCCATCCATCCATCACTCATTCTCCTACCCACTCAACCACAGAACCAAATACCACCCACTCACTCACCAAACCAACTCACCAAACCAACTCACCCACTCACTCACCCACCAACTCACCCACTCACTCACCCACTCACCCGCTACCTGTTCCACAGACAGGGAAAGCTCCACAGACACATGAGAAAATAACCTCCCAATAACGTTACATGTAATTCAATCCTGAGTTCAAATCCCACTATTGACCGGAGATTTTTCCGTGCAAGGAAAGCGACCAGGACATTATTGGCCATTGTTGTCTGAAATTGGACACAAATGAACTCCTGCGCTTGACGTATGAGTTATTTGTGGCTCTGGTTAAGACACAACAATCCCTGTGTATCTCACAAGAAACGTCTTACATAGGACGAACAGATCACTCCCGAGCATGCGCAGTCGTATCACGGTAACCTAAATAATCCAGTTTTGTTGTGCAATCTCAACTATTTTGAATACTTTCACCAAAAGACAAATCTGAAGCGTCTCCAAGGACCCATGTGCTTATACCCTTAGACATAAAACGCTAATCGCCATTGCCTCGAGTAGCCCTATGGTTGTTCTGCGGATGTAAATCCGGCGCTATAAAATTGTAATAAACTAGGCGAGATTCCTGTTTGTTATCGACAGTCACGACTTGGCTTTTGTTACTGGGATGAAGGAAAGCATTCTTTAGGAGCATGTTGAGGATTCGATCATGTGAAGTAAATAGTTTGTCGAATTATTTATTTGGAAGCGCATGATACCATTCCTTTTAACGTTATCTTTTTCAACTACATTTCCGTCTTATGTCGAGTGTGACCCACTAGCATTTCATTTTCGAGGATGCTAAGTGCACTCTCGTGTTTCCAGCTCATCTTGGTGCAAAGTAGAGCTCGACTAGCCTAGGCGTTACCAAATGTACCATTTATCATACATGTACAGCCTTCTGATGTCGTCTAAGGGCGCCGCAATATTCGCTGTGCTGAGTTGCGTCCCTTGGCACGCCGGAAACCTATTATTTTGGTTCGAATCCCTGCTCGACCCAATAATGTTTCTAGGTTTGCCAGCACCATACCAGAGCTCGTGGGTTTCATTGAAGTGGTAAAAGGCTGAGACCTGCATCACTAGGGGCTTTCCTCGCACGGCGTGATATAACTTGAATATTGTTGAAAGCGGCGTTAAACCAAACTCACTCGCTCTGATGTGTCCCCCTGAACGCTTTCCTTTATAGCATACACGTGTGTAGATACAGTCATTTGCATGATACATTGCCTTGATTGCTAAAGAGCTAAATTGTCATCGTTGATGTTTGAAGACTTCACGGTGTTATTGTTTTCGCGGTGTCATCACTGATTTTATTAATCCACTCGAATAATCAATCATTCCCGCGATTTGCCTTGTACGCCCCGTGGAATCTGTTTCGTTGGATAATCGAGACTAGTTACTCTCTGTAACATAATTTATATTCTGATAACATTTTCTTTGTAACGACAAATTCTAGTACTTCGCACCCTCACTTCTCTGAGTAAGGCACCTAATCGCCATTACACAAAGATAGCGATCATCCTCAAATCACCGTTGCTATTGTTTACATTGTCATCATTGGCCCCGATGCTGTGGATTGTTTTGATTTAACATTGTCACCACTGACACCACTGACCCAACTGGCTATGACTACATCGTCACCACAGACGCCCATGGCTATTTTTTACATTGTCACCACTGACCCTAATGCTATTGATATTATTGTCATCACTGACCCCAATGCTATTGATATTATTGTCATCACTGACCCCGTTGCTATTGTTTGCATTGTCATCACTGACCCCGTTGCTATTGTTTGCATTGTCATCACTGACCCCGTTGCTATTGTTTGCATTGTCATCACTGACCCCGTTGCTATTGTTTGCATTGTCATCACTGACCCCGTTGCTATTGTTTGCATTGTCATCACTGACCCCGTTGCTATTGTTTGCATTGTCATCACTGACCCCGTTGCTGCTGTTTGAATTGTCATCACTGACCCCAATGCTATTGATATTGTTGTTATCACTGACCCCGTTGCTATTGTTTGCATTGCCATCACTGACCCCGTTGCTGCTGTTTGCATTGTCATCACTGACCCCAATGCTATTGATATTATTATTATCACTGACCCCGTTGCTATTGTTTGCATTGTCATCACTGACCCCAATGCTATTGTTTGCATTGCCATCACTGACCCCGTTGCTGCTGTTTGCATTGCCATCACTGACCCCGTTGCTGCTGTTTGCATTGTCCTTACTGACCCCGTTATTGCTGTTTGCATTGTCATTACTGACACCGTTGTTGCTGTTTGCATTGTCATTACTGACCCTGTTGCTATTGTTTGCATTGTCATTACTGACCCCGTTGTTGCTGTTTGCATTGTCATTACTGACCCCATTGCTATTGTTTGCATTGTCCTTACTGACCCCGTTGCTGCTGATGCATTGCCATCACTGACCCCGTTGCTGCTGTTTGCATTGTCATCACTGACCCCGTTGCTGTTGTTTGCATTGTCATTACTGACCCCGTTGCTGCTGTTTGCATTGTCATCACTGACCCCATTGCTATTGTTTGCATTGTCATTACTGACCCCGTTGTTGCTGTTTACATTGTCATTACTGACCCCGTTGTTGCTGTTTACATTGTCATTACTGACCCCGTTGCTATTGTTGCATTGTCATTACTGACCCCGTTGCCGCTGTTTGCATTGTCATCACTGACCCCGTTGCTATTGTTTGCATTGTCATTACTGACCCCGTTGTTTGCTGATTGCATTGTCATCACTGACCCCGTTGCTATTGTTTGCATTGTCATCACTGATCCCATTGCTATTGTTTGCATTGTCATTACTGACCCCGTTGTTGCTGTTTGCATTGTCATTACTGACCCCGTTGCTGCTGTTTGCATTGCCATCACTGACCCCGTTGCTGCTGTTTGCATTGTCATCACTGACCCCGTTGCTGTTGTTTGCATTGTCATTTCTGACCCCGTTGCTATTGTTTGCATTGACATTACTGACCCCGTTGTTTGCTGTTTGCATTGTCATCACTGACCCCGTTGCTATTGTTTGCATTGTCATCACTGACCCCATTGCTATTGTTTGCATTGTCATCACTGACCCCATTGCTGTTGTTTGCATTGCCATCACTGACCCCGTTGCTGCTGTTTGCATTGTCATCACTGACCCCATTGCTATTGTTTGCATTGTCATCACTGACCCCGTTGCTGTTGTTTGCATTGCCATCACTGACCCCGTTGCTGCTGTTTGCATTGTCATCACTGACCCCATGGCTATTGTTTGCATTGTCATTACTGACCCCGTTGTTGCTGTTTGCATTGTCATTACTGACCCCGTTGCTATTGTTTGCATTGTCATTACTGACCCCGTTGTTTGCTGTTTGCATTGTCATCACTGACCCCGTTGCTATTGTTTGCATTGTCATCACTGACCCCATTGCTATTGTTTGCATTGTCATCACTGACCCCGTTGCTGTTGTTTGCATTGCCATCACTGACCCCGTTGCTGTTGTTTGCATTGTCATCACTGACCCCGTTGCTATTGTTTGCATTGTCATTACTGACCCCGTTGCTATTGTTTGCATTGTCATTACTGACCCCGTTGCTGTTGTTTGCATTGTCATCACTCACCCTGTTGCTTTTGTTTACATTGTCATTACTGACCCCGTTGCTTTTATGTGCATTGTTTTCACTGACCCCGTTGCTGTTGTTTGCATTGTCATCACTGACCCCGTTGTTGCTGTTTGCATTGTCATTACTGACCCCGTTGCTGTTGTTCGCATTGTCATCACTGACCCCATTGCTATTGTTTGCATTGTCATCACTGACCCCGTTGCTGTTGTTTGCATTGTCATAACTGACCCCGTTGCTGTTGTTCGCATTGTCATTACTGACCCCGTTGCTGCTGTTCGCATTGTCATCACTGACCCCGTTGCTGTTGTTCGTATTGTCATCACTGACCCCGTTGCTATTGTTTACATTATCACCACTGACCCCGTTGCTATTGTTTGCACTGTCATCACTGACCCCGTTGTTATTTGCACTGTCATCACTGACCCCGTTGTTGTTTGCATTGTCATCACTGACCCCGTTGCTTTTGTTCGTATTGTCATCACTGACCCCGTTACTAGTGACTTGTACCAAATGTTCCCGTGTTTTTTTAGGTGAAGAATTGACTTGCTTTTGCATGTGTTTGAGACGCGTACCGCTAGTGGGAAAGGATACGCTCACCTTTTCGTGAACACCTTGTATCATCACTATTTGGTAGTGATACATAAACACATGCTCATGATATAGTCGGATTCGTACCATCAGCCCAGCTTTTTTTATTGACTACATTATCACCACAAACCTGATTGCTATTGACTAGATTATCACCACTGAGCCCGTTCCTATTGTTTACATTGTCATCACTGACTCCTACCATTGCCATTGACTACATTGACTGTTATCATTGACCCTGCTGCTATTGGTTGTTTTCATTTTCCATTTCATTGTCTCACCATTTTGTCACTGTTTGATATTGTGGTCATCCTTAGTGTTCACTTTCACGTTTTGATTGTTCAATTGACCCTGTATTTTCATTGTCTTCTCTTGGACAAGATGCCTTGTATTACCATTGTCTTCACTGTACCTGATGCCTTGTATTATCATTGTCTTCACTGTCCCTGATGCCTTGTATTACCATTGTCTTCACTGTCCCTGATGCCTTGTATTATCATTGTCTTCACTGTACCTGATGCCTTGTATTACCATTGTCTTCACTGTACCTGATGCCTTGTATTATCATTGTCTTCACTGTCCCTGATGCCTTGTATTACCATTGTCTTCACTGTCCCTGATGCCTTGTATTATCATTGTCTTCACTGTCCCTGATGCCTTGTATTATCATTGTCTTCACTGTCCCTGATGCCTTGTATTATCATTGTCTTCACTGTCCCTGATGCCTTGTATTATCATTGTCTTCACTGTCCCTGATGCCTTGTATTATCATTGTCCTCACTGTCCGTGATGCCTTGTATTATCATTGTCTTCACTGTACCTGATGCCTTGTATTACCATTGTCTTCACTGTCCCTGATGCCTTGTTTTACCATTGTCTTCACTGTACCTGATGCCTTGTATTGCCATTGTCTTCACTGTACCTGATGCCTTGAATTGCCCTTGTCTTCACTGTACCTGATGCCTTGAATTGCCATTGTCTTCACTGTCCCTGATTCTCGGTTTTTCGGTTTTCACATTGTCTTCACTGTCTCTGATGTCTTGTATTACCATTGTCTTCACTGTCTCTGATTCTGTGTTTTCACATTGTCTTCACTGTCCCTGATTCTGTGTTTTCACATTGTCTTCACTGTCTCTGATGCCTTGTATTACCATTGTCTTCACTGTCCCTAATTTTTTTGTTTTCACATTTCTTCACTGTCCCTGATGTCTTGTATTACCATTGTCTTCACTGTCTCTGATGCCGTGTATTATCATTGTCTTCACTGTCCCTGATTCTGTGTTTTCACATTGTCTTCACTGTCTCTGATGCCTTGTATTACCATTGGCTGCATCGCCCTACTTCCTTCTCAGCAGTTCCATTATTGCTTCAACGACTTAGCAATTTGTTACTCGAGGAGTCGTACATTTATGGTCGTACAGTACCACTGTGCACAGCATTAGAGTATTGAAGTCTATGCTCAATGGTTGAGCGTCTAGACACCGTGAGGGGTGCCATGTGTGAGACATTGTTTCTGTGCAATCATTAACTGTTAGATTAGAGCTAGCAGATGTGAGTGTGGTCCTTCATTTACTGCTGCTTGGATGACCTACTGGTAAAGTAAGCCTTTCACATCATGTTCACAAACTACCACGTGTTCTCTCAGTCACTGGCATCAAATCAACTCTGAATGTCGATACGCGAAGCTTCCCTTGTTCCCCGATGCAGCCCACCACCGTTTAACCCCTCGGTTTGTCAGAATGCACTGTGTTTGGATAGGAAGAGTATACCAACCAGCCGGCGGTTTGGTGTCTCTTTGGATACCTGCGATCTGATTGGCTGCTAAGAATGCAATCACGATCGTTTGTGTATTAAAGTGGTAGTGAAACCATTTTGAAGGAGCGAAATAGCCCCCATTAACGATGGAAATAATTGTAATTGCCGTGTTCATGTTATTGTGCACCGGTAATTGAAGCTAACTCACATCGTTTTTAGCATATGTATCACCCCTGTCTTCATCTGTCACGCTCGGGGGAAAGGCTTAAAGTGAAAAGGATAATGACCTAAGGAAAAAACCGCATTAAATAAATATCTCGTGTCATTGTTCCTTTGTTGATATGGTGTGACCCCCCCCCCCCCCCTCCACACACCTCCCATATTATGCTCTTTACTCCTGGGTAACATAACTGCCATATATCGAGAACTGTTTCATGCCCTTGTCTCACCTTCAAATCTTATATTGTCTCATTAACTGTCGAGCTCTATTTTCCAATTGTCTTAACTTTCATGTTGCGCCCCATTGCCTTAACTGTCTTTTGTATTGTCCCATTGTCTTAACGTTAGGGTTGTATTGTCCCATTGTCTTAACGTTCGGGTTGTATTGTCCCATTGTCTTAACGTTAGGGTTGTATTGTCGCCTTGTCTTAACGTTCGGGTTGTATTGTCCCAGTGACTTAACTTTCCGGTTGTATTGTCCCATTGTCTTAACGTTCGGGTTGTATTGTCGCCTTGTCTTAACGTTCGGGTTGTATTGTCCCAGTGACTTAACTTTCCGGTTGTATTGTCCCAATGTCTTAACGTTCGGGTTGTATTGTCCCAGTGACTTAACTTTCCGGTTGTATTGTCCCATTGTCTTAACGTTCGGGTTGTATTGTCGCCTTGTCTTAACGTTCGGGTTGTATTGTCCCAGTGACTTAACTTTCCGGTTGTATTGTCGCCTTGTCTTAACGTTCGGGTTGTATTGTCCCAGTGACTTAACTTTCCGGTTGTATTGTCCCAGTGACTTAGCTGTTGTATTGTCCAATTGCTTTTACTGTCCGGTTGATTTGTCCTGATGTTTTAACATTTGGACTGTCCATTGCCATGATCGCCTGGTTTGTTCCCGTCGAGTCACCACAAGTGTCACCCTGTGCATAATTCCTTTTGAATGTTCCAGAATTTATTATATCGACATTTTTAGTCAATACCCAAGGAAGAAGAGTCCATCACGTCTTCAGAAAATTATCCCTTTTGGTTACGTGAGTGCCGTGTAATTATATTTCATTGATTTTCTTTTCAGAGCTCGTCACGATCTGATGATTACAGACACGAAAAGAGTAAAATACATTTGGATCAGTATGTGAATGGAGGGCATATAACATGGTGGTCCTATGAATAGTTGCTCCACTGACCACGAAGACCGGCGGATGATGACAGATGGACAAACAAAGACTTGGGTAGGTTTGGGGGTGTACGTCATCCTCACCTATCTCTGTCTGGATTCGGTGAGGTGCGTCACGCAACAACACAGCGCCCGTATTGAGGGCGACGTCATCCTTGGTGCGTTGTTCTCCATCCACCACAAGCCCCCATCAGCTACGGCCTACTCTCGAACCTGTGGTGGGATACGGGAACACTATGGCATTCAGAGGGTTGAGACCGTCCTTATGACACTGGATGAGATCAACGACAATGACAACATTCTACCGGGCGTCATACTGGGCTGTGATATCAGGGACTCCTGCTGGTATTCAGCCATTGCTCTGGAACAGAGCATCGACTTCATCAAGGACGCCATTGCTAGCAAAACGGAGCAGAATGAGAAATCTAGCGGTGGAAATCAGTCCAGCCAGTGTAAAGATGAGAACCTGCAACCTATTGCTGGCCTCATAGGGCCTGGGTCAAGCGAAGCGAGCATACAAGTCCAGAATCTACTTCAGATCTTCAACATTCCCCAGATAGGCTACTCCGCTACAAGTGAGGATCTAAGTAACAAGCGGCATAAATATTTTCTCCGAGTTGTCCCTCCTGATAACTATCAGGCTCAGGCAATGGTGGATATTGTACGTCACTTTAACTGGACTTATATCTCAACTATAAATTCGGATGGTGAGTTAACTGTGTGTAGTGCCCCTGGTAAAGTTGATATGTTTTATTGTATTAGAATATTTGCTCTTCAACTTCTGGAACATTTTCCCTCTGCTATTGACATTAATGAAGCTTTGAAGAATTTGAATGAGGGTGTCATCGCATTATCAAATTAAGATGGTCTACGTTCATTTCTATTGCTGTGTTTTAGGGAACTACGGCGTGCGTGGCATGCGGGCATTCAAGGATAAGGCTACAGAAGTGGGTATCTGTATCGCCACCACCAACAGTGTGTCCAGCTCTGGGACTGACGAGGAGTTCGACAAGGTGATTCAAAACCTCAAGAGCAGGCCCAACGCTTCCGTAGTGGTCTGCTTCTGTGAGGGGTTGACGATCAAGGCACTGCTCAGGGCGATGGAAAGAAATGATGCTGAGGGAAAGTTCCTCTTAATAGGCAGGTTGGTCGCGTTCTGAAATTATTTCAGTGCAACTCGTTGAAAAAAAAGTCCCTTTCTTGTTTTGTAAGGGTGTCAGCAGGTCAGTATCGTGTGATCAGCAGGCATCCAGGGTTGCTCACCTATTGTCGTGCTTGTCAAAAGGCAGAATCATAAAACCATAAACGGATAGATCAGGGTGCCGTTGTACAAAATGATCTTAGTGCTAAGGTGATCGTAACTCCCATACCTTGACATAGACTTAGACAGTCGTATCACTAAGCTGCTTCATACAGCGGCACCCAGGCGTGTCGCTACTAGAAGAGGAACTAAGTTTGCACCACAAACATATTCAATTCCTTTGATAAATCTACAATCTGGTTACAGGTGACCTGTTGTCTACTGTACTGTGACAGGTACTGCCTGGAAACAGGACTCAACTACGGGAGGGGGTATAAGAGTATTTGAATGTCACATACTAATTGGAGTAAAATGGGGATGAGGGTATGGGGAACGGGGCGAGGATAGGGTGGAGTTTGGTTGGGTAAGACGAGGTGGTGATGGGGTAGATTGGGATAGGGTGAGGTGGGGATGGGGTAGGTTGAGTTTTGGTGAGGTAGGGGTGGGGTAGGAATAGAGTAGGATGGGGTAGGTTGGAGAAGGGTGAGGTAGGTATGGGATAGGGTGAGGTTGGGATAGAGTGAGGTAGGGATGGAGTAGGGTGAGGTAGGGATGGGGTAGGGTGAGGTTGGGATAGCGTGAGGTAGGGATGGGGTAGGTTGGAGAAGGGTGAGGTAGGTATGGGATAGGGTAAGGTAGGGATGGAGTAGGGTGAGGTAGGGATGGGGTAGGGTGAGGTTGGGATAGAGTGAGGTAGGGATGGGGTAGGTTGGAGAAGGGTGAGGTAGGTATGGGATAGGGTAAGGTAGGGATGGAGTAGGGTGAGGTAGGGATGGGGTAGGTTGGAGAAGGGTGAGGTAGGTATGGGATAGGGTGAGGTTGGGATAGAGTGAGGTAGGGATGTGGTAGGTTGGAGAAGGGTGAGGTAGGTATGGGATAGGGTGAGGTAGGGATGGAGTAGGGTGAGGTAGGAATGGGGGTAGGTTGGAGTAGGATGAGGTACGCTAAATAAAAAAAAATGAAAATAAAGGAATGTTCTGTGGTACTTCACCTACAATCAAGAGTTGATAGGCCTATTGGTTTGGTGGCGGTGTAGTGGTGGTGATGTGATTTACCGATACGTCCCTACTGTGTGTTTGATAGTGACGGCTGGGGTAGTCGTGGCGATGTCGTGGAGGGCTTGGAGAAGCTGGCGGCGGGAGGAATTTCCATGAGACTGTACTCGCCTCCTATCCCACGCTTCGACGACCACTATGGCAAACTGAAGCACGACAATAACACCCGTAACCCATGGTTCAAGGAATTCTGGCAGGAGCGGTTCAACTGCTACCTTCCAGGCGATGACAGTGACTCACGGAACAGTACACCCTGCACAGGTAGGTTTAAACTAACACAGTAAAGATGCCATATTTAAAGACATGTATAAAATAAAAATAAAAATCCAAATGGAACCCAGAATATTGCTTAATGTCTAGAGTTGAGGCCATCTCCACTAGGCCATCAAGTCTAGACTTAAACTGGATTATTTTTAAAATTTATTCCCAAGGTTCTGGGAGATAGACTAAAGTGGGTTATTTAGAGGACCTGGGGCATACATTACATGCCGCAGTCAGTGTTCAGGACAACACCGACAGGACAACACCGACATGGGATTAGAGTTCGGACTTTATATTATGAGACGTATCCATGAGTGTCAGTTTATGAAATTTTTTAAGTAAATAGAAATTACTTTTCATGTCCTGTGGGCCGAAGCCCTTCCATCACTCACTGTAATTCAGATACACTTGTACACGCACATCCGCTACACATTGACGCACATTGACGCCCACCCTACAGCATACAATGGCGTAGGTAGCGAAGTCCCTTTATCATATTTACAAATAGGTATTCACTACAGTGATATTACCAGCAGTAACTAACGGGTTCCCCACTGGCAGCGTTTCATACTTTTACGTCAGACTTACATGTGTCGCCCATATGCATTGTGTGGAGTTGCGCCCCCTTGCTGTGCCAGAATCCTATGATCGGGGGTTATTCGCTCCGATAAGATTTCTTTGGTTATTCGCGCAATGCCCGTGCTCGTGGGTTTCACCAAAGACGTAAAACGACCGGCGTCACTTCGGGCTTTCCACCTACACAAGCTGCCACACCTGGAAACAACTGAAACATTTATTGAAAGCGTCGTTTAAACCCAACTCACTCACACTCGCACGGGCACATCTGAAGCATGTAGCATACAAGGCACATTGTTAACGTGCATATCGATAACAGAAGATATCGATAGTTGTAATTCAATTTTGAAGCTTGTGTTTTCTGAACCACACGGATCAATTTTAGGATCGTCGCCGTTTCTTTATACATGTTAGTATGGTTTGGGATTGAGCATAAACATCCGATTTCATGTTTGCGACACGTCAGTATGCACCCCTGTGAAGTGTATACCTATTGACAAAGAAAGAAACACACCTTGTTTGCGCAGTTTAATTCTGAAAAACAACACCCCGACATTGTATTGTCAAGGCGCAGAAACGACCGCTTACGGACAGGGAGAATATCATCGGGTCTTTTCAGAAGCAGGCAAGTTATGTACCGTGTAGTGATGGTTCATCGCTCTTACATCCGACAGTAAGTTTCTTTTGTGCTGCATTGCCTTGTAAAACTCATAAATCATGTACATGCAATTAATGCTGCCATTTGATCACTGAGACATGGTTCAGATCATTGAAGGAAGATAAAGAAAGACGCTCTTGAAAACTGGTTGTATGGAAATCATTGTGTGTCCCTTAGCGGTGTAAACCATGACCACGTGACAGCAGAAATAGTCAGGAACTAAAGGCAATTAACTCTGTCAATCAATCAATATGTATTCATGGTACTGGGGAACCCATAGGCCAGTATTATTTAATATGAAGTTACATGTGCCCCGTGAAGATCCGGGTTAGGATATATCTTAGGCAGCCCATGTTACTCGTAAGAGGCGATTATGCTTGTCGTTAGAACGGTGCGCATGACGTCAATCACTGGACTGTCTGGTTTGATTATTTATAAACCGCAGTCGTATAGCTGGAATATTGCTGAGTGTGGCGTTAAACAACCAACCAACCAACCAACAAACAAACCTAAGGTAGTTTACTCGTAGTGGAGGGTATTCTTGCGACAGAAATTTAATATGAAGAATTCATCGATATCCTAGAATTCATGGCATGAAATCTGTACACTGAGGTATTTGAGTACAATTACACTGCGGTATGTTGTCGTTAATAAGTAATATTTATGAAAATGTTAAAGTTTCAATTGTTTTCTGGTATCAACATTCGTACAAATCTTTATGACTCGGTGAGACAGCAGTCTCGCGAGAACGTGAACGTGCGGCTATAACCCGTACAACGTGACACTGAGCTATTTCCATTATTAAAGTGTGAATAGGGAGCGAGTGGATAGACATGTGGTTTAACCGTTGGTTAACCGAGTTTGATTCTCCGTATGATTACCATGCATGATACTAAATCTTTGTGTCACCCACCGTCATACGTCTGGAATGATTCTTATCAAGGTCAAGGCCGCGTAAATATAAAACAATGGATCACTAAAATCAGTGATGACACCTGGTGTTTGTGAAAAGGGTAAGCATGTCCTTCCCTGCCGACAGCACCCGCCACTCACACAATTTGAGTGTGCAGTTGTTGCCCAAAACAAGTCAGTACAGCTGCATTCACCCACTGTACAATGGCTTACAATGATTTAACTGCTAACTGAATGTACGTATTGAACTTTGTAAATTTTCATCGGTCACAGATATAACATCATTCATCACACACATAGGTATAACATTGTACAGAGGGTACATATTAACATAATTAATCACGAATGGGGTATAACATTGTATATTAGACACAGATATAACATATCGGTATACTACTGTAAAGAGGACACATATATAACATGATTCATCACTCACAACTTTCTAACACAATGGCTGTACATCCACCGATATATAACACAATTTATCAGACACGGGGTTATATACACTGGCATATAGACTAACGCATAGTCTCTGAAAAAATGTAACTTTGATAGAAACAAATGACACCATTTAAATTGAAACGGAGTCCCAGTGAGATTGGAGATTCAGAAAATCTAGACTGGCTTCATTTAGGGCTGTAGCATTACAGTAAGGGCTGGGCAGAAGGGACTATTTTTATTATACGGTCCAGGGACTGTCAACGTGAGACAAGCGAACCTGGCTATAACTGACAAATATTTAACATGACCCGTCACATGGAGGTGATGTCCCAGTGTCAGACATGTGGGAAGGCAGGATTAGATCTCATGTTATTTAGACCTGCAATCTCGGACGCTTCCTCTCTGAATGGGTCAGTGACCTCCAACACAACTACCCCGCTCCAACACAATTATCGCCACTCTTGTTTGCATTATGTTGGCCTGACCACATTTCATTATTGATAGGATCTATTGTGTGTTTGTGTGTAAACCAGAGTCGGACCACGAACGCTAATTCATTCACTTTATTTGATGTTATCAGAGATCATACAGATACGTTCCCAATGTGACGTCACGCGAAGTCATGGCCGCCATGATGACATCGTCCTTGACAGATGCGCATCAATGCCATATCATAGACGGACATCCTTATAATTCTTATCAATGCGATTAGAACGCCATGATACGAGATTACGTTGAAGATATGAACACTTTATTTGAAAAGGTGGCGCTATACGCCTATTACCCGTTAAGTAGGTTTCGCTGATCACACGAGGTGCGATGAGCTTCTAGTAATCACTACGCCAACACAGGCCCGCACGTGAGCTGTTGTCCACTAATATCATATAGTGACCCTACTTCAGTCGAGATCAATGCACGACGGCAAATATCTCGGCAATCGCCGCCAAACCCAATTAAACTTTAGTGTATGTCGCCGCCCTGTGGCTTGTGAGGCTACACTGTAAAGAAGCTTCCGACATATTAGCAGTAATTTGTTTATGTAAATACTAAACTAATCAATGACGGGTCACAGCGTAATTCAATGAGAGATGGCAGCTCAAGGAGCTATCGCACGGGAGTGACACAGAGGGATTAGCATCTGTAAACACTACGGAAGAGATTGGAAATACAAATGTACTGCTATTTATATCATACCATAAACTGCCTTAATGCATATTCCTATTGGTATAGCAGCGTTACATGTTCGCTTCCCTTGACCTGAGCTGTATGGCGTCCTTTACGCTTTAAACACTTCACCAAGGTGGAGTGAATTTGTGGCCAACCCGTACGGTGGAATTGAAGGCTTACTTTCGAGAGAGAAGCGTAAAAATCCATATCGTAATCCCCACTACATCATATAAAGAAGATTTTCGGTATCACAGTTAATTAGAAAGCTCTCTTAACTATCAGAGCATCAAGATGAACCTAGAAGGATGGGACCTGCCTAGTGATGCAAGAGACCTCTGGAGAGTACGACAAGCGCCGCTGCAAGGC
Organism: Haliotis rufescens; assembly: GCF_023055435.1. Classification (NCBI taxonomy): domain Eukaryota; kingdom Metazoa; phylum Mollusca; class Gastropoda; order Lepetellida; family Haliotidae; genus Haliotis; species Haliotis rufescens. Next base: position 3,379,768 of record NW_025964024.1, on the reverse strand, counting down.
CACCCAATGTCTGCAATGGAACCTGTTGTTAAGAGACAGGAGATCACATTTCAGAACTTACCATCTTGAGACACGTGATTTCATTTCGCTCATTATCTTTCATCGTTATGGGCCCATTGTGCGTATCATCGTCTAGAATCTTGTGTTAAGATGTTGCCATGTATAACTGACTCGATATTATACGATATAACAACAGTTTGGCTTATGATTATAATCTATTTCTAGAGCGTTGAGTAGCCAAGAAATCGGCCATGAAGCACGGCCTGCTCGGAAGCGTTATATTTCAGCGATTCATCGTATAATACAACCTAAGTTTAGGAAATCATTAGCATTCTGCCACCATACACTCTGAAAGCAAATCCTTCGAAATTACATTTTGATGTAAAAACTAATAATGTTTTCACTGCCCCTAGGATGTTCGATTGAAATATATGAATTTTGATGAGTTGGTGCGAGTAGACGGGACTCTCAACGCGAAAGTTCGACCCAACAGACAACGGGAAACATTCGTCACGGAGTACCAGAAGAAGTGGACACACGTCTGGCAGAGGGCTTCTCCAAATATTCATCGGATCACCCACTCTTGTTCCGGTTGTACAAACAGGAATACAATCTTTTATAATCTCAGCGTATAGTCACTGCCTTCAATGCAATAACATCATTGACACTGCTGTACAAAAACAACCACCCTGATGAGAACATCCATCAACACAATGGACTTGCTTGACACTATTCTGTAGGTCTTTTAGTGAGTGAGTGAGTGTGTTGGGTTAAGCGACGCCTTGAACAGTATTCCAGTTATGTCACGGCGTGTCAGCTTAATGTGGGAGGAAAGCCCGAAGTGATGCAGGTCTCGGACGTTTAACATTTGGTGAAACCCCTGAGCACGGGTATGGTGCTGACAAACCTAGAAACATAATCAGGGCGAACTGGTATTTAAGACAGCAATCATAGGTAGGGTGGTTGCCAATTTAGGAGTTGTGCTACATAAGTAGGATGGTTGCCATGCAGGAGTTGTGCTACATAAATAGGGTGGTTGCCATGCAGGAGTTGTGCTACATAAATAGGGTGGTTGCCATGCAGGAGTTGTGCTACATAAGTAGGGTTGTTGCCTTGCAGGAGTTGTGCTACATAAATAGGGTGGTTGCCATGCAGGAGTTGTGCTACACAAGTAGGATGGTTGCCTTGCAGGAGTTGTGCTACATAAGTAGGGTGGTTGCCATGCAGGAGTTGTGCTACATAAGTAGGGTGGTTGCCATGCAGGAGTTGTGCTACATAATTAGGGTTGTTGCCTTGCAGGAGTTGTGCTACATAAGTAGGGTGGTTGCCTTGCAGGAGTTGTGCTACATAAGTAGGGTGGTTGCCATGCAGGAGTTGTGCTACATAAATAGGGAGGTTGCCATGCAGGAGTTGTGCTACATAAATAGGGTGGTTGCCATGCAGGAGTTGTGCTACATAAATAGGATGGTTGCCATGCAGGAGTTGTGCTACACAAGTAGGATGGTTGCCTTGCAGGAGTTGTGCTACATAATTAGGGTTGTTGCCTTGCAGGAGTTGTGCTACATAAGTAGGGTGGTTGCCTTGCAGGAGTTCTGCTACAGAAATAGGATGGTTGCCATGCAGGAGTTCTGCTACAGAAATAGGGTGGTTGCCTTGCAGAAGTTCTGCTACAGAAATAGGGTGGTTGCCTTGCAGGAGTTGTGCTACATAATTAGGGTTGTTGCCATGCAGGAGTTGTCCTACATAAGTAGGGTGGTTGCCTTGCAGGAGTTCTGCTACAGAAGTAGAGTGGTTGCCTTGCAGGAGTTGTGCTACATAAGTAGGGTAGTTGCCATGCAGGAGTTGTGTTACATAAGTAGGGTGGTTGCCATGTAGGAGTTGTGCTACAGAAGTAGGATGGTTGCCATGCAGGAGTTGTGCTACATAAGTAGGCTGGTTGCCATGCAGGAGTTGTGCTACATAAGTAGGCTGGTTTCCATGCAGGAGTTCTGCTACATAAATAGGATGGTTGCCAGCAGGAGTTGTGCTACATAAGTAGGGTGGTTGCCATGCAGGAGTTGTGCTACATAAGTAGGATGGTTGCCATGCAGGAGTTGTGATACATAAGTAGGCTGGTTTCCATGCAGGAGTTCTGCTACATAAATAGGATGGTTGCCATGCAGGAGTTCTGCTACAGAAGTAGGGTGGTTGCCTTGCAGGAGTTCTGCTACAGTTTAAAGCAGTAGATTGTCACCAAGGAGGAACACGTCACAGACGTTTTGATGTTTACACTGCATGTTGTGTTGCCTCGTGTACAGCAGACATGTCGACGAGCGCAGATGCCTGCCCCAGACCAGCCCCCGGTATCGCAGCCCCTGGCTGTAAGCGACCGGCCATTAAAGGCCGTAAATGTGCTTAGTTGACTGTCACTCTTAGCGCTTGGGTAATTGGAACACTATAACCAAACTAGAAGTCGATTTCTGTGGAAAGCCCACGCGAAATAGTTTGATGAGATCAATCAAATTTAGTTTGGTAGAGATTGGCTTGATTGTACCTTGGCATACTTAGAAGCAATCACGAACACTGCAGCTTATAAAACAACATGTTATAGCGGCTACAACACAAATACATTTTTACTTGTAACATTTCGATATGCACTGCGTACATCTTTCCCAGGCGATATAATTGTTACAATATGTCTTCCCATTTGATGTGATTTTCATAATGACACATTGCAGAAAGACAATTATGTTGTATTATTCTGAGATACTCATCAATCAGACCGTTGCCATGGCAACATTATCTATCATGTAACAGAATATTTCAAATTATGATGAAAATAACTGTTACATTCTTTGTCCTATTGTTTTGGTACTAGCTGGATTTCTCACTTTCAGCATATACCGGGGCCATGGGATATATGCACATTTGTTAGCTTGTTCAAGCTACAGCTGTGTGTTGAAGGATGTTTTGACACGCTGTCTCCCGAAATAACAGCGAATCGGTGTTTCTTTTGTACTTAGCCACCTGTCTGTGTACATATGTGCTGTATACGATAAGTAAGGTCATACATAGCTTTCAGGAGCGTTGGGGGTAGCCTAGTGGTAAAAGCGGTCACTCGTCGCTCGTCAGATTTGTTTGTCTTCTGTTTAACGCCGCACTCAGCAACATTCAAGCTGTATGATGGCGGCCCCATGCTTGTCGTAAGAGGCGACTAACGGGATCGGGTGGTCAGACTCTCTGACTTGGTTGATGCATGTCATCGTATAAAAACTGTGTAGATGTACGCTCATGATATCAATCACTGGATTGCCTGACCCAGACTCGATCATTTACAGACCCCCGTCATGTAACTGGAATATTGCTGATTGTGGCGTTCAACAAACAAACAAACAAACAAACAAACATACATATACAAACAAAATTGCTATTAGGGGGTAAACCCAACTCATTCACTTACTCTACCTGTATCCTTGACTGTACTTTCAGGAAGCGAGACACTCGAGGGTTCGGAACAAGACTCCAAGCTGGGGTTCGTAGTGACGGCGGTGTACACTTTGGCACACGCACTGGACCGGATGCACACCGCTATATGTGGCAGAGAGGCCCGGGGACTTTGTCCGGAGATGAAACCCATCAACGGCACAATCCTCCTCCAACACATCCTCAACGTCACCTTCCCCACGTACAGCAACGAAACCTTCTTCTTCAACAACAAAGGTGACCCTCCTGGCAGGTGCGTGCTTTGTAATCGGATATTCTGTGCAGACGCTTTTCGTCTTACTCCCTGCGTATATGAACACCTTAATTTTCGGCAGATCTCTGAATTCTCGGCACCCCCCCCCCAAAAAAAATTAATAAAATAAAACGAAAAAAAAGTAAGAAGAAAAAACAAAAAGAATAGAAAGAAAACCCGACAAAAACACAAAAGAAAACAACAACAACAACAACAACAACAACAAAACAACAAACACAAATACCCCCCCAAAAACCCAAAACAATCAACAACACCCCCCCAAAAAAACAAACAAACACAACAACAACCAAAGTATAAATCGTACAGGCCCTTACATGCTTCGATTAAGCTTCGATTAAGCTTCGATCATCATCATCATCACCATCATCATCATCATCATCATCATCATCATCATCATCATCATTATTATTATTATTATTATTATTATTATTATTATTCAACAGTGTAATCAGAACATTGTGTATCATTCCAAATTATTGAAGGTATTCCTGGACGTGTTGTTACGAAGAGACGTTTTCAGGCCGTTTATGGGTTCCCAGTCGTGCCTTAAGGGGGACTGTGTTCTACTGTTTCAGCACATTTGCAGTCTAGATTCTGACGTTTCTCTTTAATTGGTAATCATAAATGTCACATTGTTTCACGCCACATAACGGAAGGCAGCACACAAAACATAGGGTCTTAGCGATCTGATTGAAACTTGATGAGTACTCGGGATTAGTCAGAGATAAGTCACCCATTAAACATACACTGCCGGCCAAAAAAAGTATACATTTGAAAACTGCATTTTTACCAAAACTTTACAAAAGTTATAAAAACTTAACTATACTCAAAACAGTCCCCAAAACACAACCCTTATCAAATACATCACTACCGAATAACCATTTCTTGTTTGTTTCATTTCTAGCCTCCATCAAACGTGGGTGTATACTTTCTTTTGCGCGGTAGTTTACGTATGTTTGGATAAAAAGTTGGCAACAGTTTGACTTCTTTCGGTAATTTACTGTTATACCACGTGCAGATACATAATTCAGTGAGTTTAGGCTGTTGATTTGGGTTTTTTTTTTTTTGGGGGGGGGGTGGGGGGGGGAGGCGTGAAAGGTTTGCAGCTGGCGGTAATTTACCTTAACAAAAACGGAAAAGGTTCAAAGTGTATAATTGTAACTTAACCCACTACACATTCTTTCTAGATACGACATCATGAACTACCAGCGAAATCATAGCAGGGGGGACAATGCCACATACAACTACGTCACCATCGGCTCATGGATATCCGGGTCACTGGACATGCGGGAGAAGGTGTACTGGCCGGGGAAAGACCCCGAGAAACCAGTGACCTCTGTCTGCAGTCTGCCCTGTCAGCAGGGTCACGTGATGGTGAAGCAGACGGTGAGGGGTATACTTGGAACTTGCTTAACGTGTAATAGAGCCCATAACAGTTACTGCAATGGTTGAAAGTATGTTCGTGTCGTCGGAAGGTGAGGTGAAATGGGGTTTAACGTCGCGTCCAAGATTATTTCACTTATATAGCGACGTGCATGTACGTGTGTGTGTTTGTGTGGCTGCTTGTACTAGTCCGGACTGATGCCGATTTATAGTGCTAGCTAATGAGATACCATGCCGCAGTTTAACATGAATACCCCACTCAGACACAGTATACTGACTCCGAGCCGACCAGTCCTTGTTTTAGCCCCTTAATGCCGAGCGCCAGACAGGGTAACAACAAGTACCATCTTTTAACGTCTTTTGGTATGACGCGGGTTGGGATCGAACCCCGGACCTTCCGCTCCCCGGGCGGACGCTCTACCACTAGACCATGGAGGCGGTCCGTGTCGTCGGAAAGTCAAGAGCTACAGAAACGTGTGATCTGTCTGAAAGATGAACTACATATACTGTTAGTAGTATGTCCGGTTTAATATAATTACCCCCTATGGATGAAGGTGCTTTCTGGTCTTCAAGACTCCAATGTCAGAACTAGGCTGACCAGAGCCTCGCGTTAGATGATGTACGGAGCAGAAGGTTTGTATTTATCTTTCGCGCAATACATTGAAGAGTCATAGATAACTTATTCGCGAATCCAGTGATTAGAATCGTCGTACGCCCATGGGTGTGCTGACAAGGGCGGATCCAGCAGGGAGGGGTCCAAAAAATCAAGATCCTCCCTTAGATAATTTTACTGCCTACAACATTCTACATTTGATCTCAAGGGCTGTAAGATGTATTCGTTATAGTCTATAGTGTCCCGTGTCTTTCAGCAAGGGCTGTAAGATGTATTTGTTATAGTCTATAGTGTCCCGTGTCTTTCAGCGTGGGCCGTAAGATGTATTCGTTATAGTCTATAGTGTCCCGTGTCTTTCAGCAAGGGCTGTAAGATGTATTCGTTACAGTCTATAACGGCATGTGTATTTCAGCAAGGGCTGTAAGATGTATTTGTTATAGTCTATAGTGTCCCGTGTCTTTCAGCAAGGGCTGTAAGATGTATTCGTTGTAGTCTATAATGTCCCGTGTCTTTCAGCAAGGGCTGTAAGATGTATTCGTTATAGTCTATAGTGTCCCGTGTCTTTCAGCAAGGGCTGTAAGATGTATTCGTTACAGTCTATAACGGCATGTGTATTTCAGCAAGGGCTGTAAGATGTATTTGTTATAGTCTATAGTGTCCCGTGTCTTTCAGCGTGGGCCGTAAGATGTATTCGTTGTAGCCTAAAGCATCCTCTGTATTTCATAAAAGGATGAAAGGCATATTCAGTGTAGCCCATGACAGACCGGTATTTCAGCAAACGATGAACTCTGTCTGTTGTTCAAGTGTATGACGTCATTGTCTTTTTCAGCAAGGCAAAGACTGTTGCTGGGTGTGTACGCCATGTATGGGCAACAAGATTGTACGAGACAACGTCACTTGCATGGCATGTGAAATTGGCTGGAGACCTAATTTCGACCTCTCAGGTGCAGTGTTCACGTCCGTTCAATGCCATATGTCATCTGTGTGTTATTTGGCAAATAATGGGATCTTACACCAGTTTTACAAAACTATACACATGAAACTCCTCACTAAAACCAGTAACTATATAACGCACGCCAGAGAATAACCAGTTTCGATTATCCACCGAAACAGATTCATTGGGCGTTAAAGGCAAGAGAGTGACACAAAGTCCATGAATGGATAAGTATTAGTATGCATTAAAAATATAAAACGTCAACGCCAGAGAATAACCAGTTTCGATAATCCGCCGAAATAGATTCCATTTGGCGTAAAAGTCAAAATAATGGTGAATGGCGGAGATACTGTGTATTTCTATCTGTTTGAAAAGAAAAAACACTTTTGACAAGTTCTGATGTTAGTATATTACTTATCTCTCTTGACATGTGTTTCAGAATGTGAAGAGATTCCTATAGAATTCATAAGTTGGTCCGATACAGAAGCTATTGTTTCCATGGTGATGGCGTGTGTATGTATCGTCGTAACGCTGTGGGTCTTTTACGTGTTTGTGCGGCACAACGACACACCAGTGGTGAAAGCGTCGACACGGGAGCTGAGCTACATCATCCTATTGGGAACCGTCCTCGCCTACTGCTGCAACTTCGTCTTGGTAGCCAAGCCTTCAATGGCGTCGTGCAACCTCTCCCGCATCCTGCCAGGACTGGCGTTCTCACTCATCTACGGAGCGCTCGTCACTAAAACAAACAGGATCGCCCGAATTTTGGAAGGAAGTAAACGCATCATGACCAAGAAGCCGCGCTTCATGAGTGCATCGGCACAGGTTGTGATTACAGGTATTGTGATAGGTGTAGAGTGCGCTGTGATCACCGTCATGCTGATTGTTGAGCCCGCGGACGCTCACTTGGAGTACCCCAACGAGAGGGTCCGGCTGGTATGTAACACCTCAACCCTGGGGGTCATTGTGCCTCTTGGATTTGACGTCTTCCTCATCTTCATGTGTACCCTGTATGCCATCAAGACTAGGAACCTTCCTGAGAACTTTAACGAGGCTAAGTTCATTGGCTTCACTATGTACACCACCTGTGTCATCTGGCTTGGCTTCTTCCCCATCTACTTCGGCGGCGACAGCAAAGTCGTGACCACGTGCATCTCCATCACTCTGTCAGCCTCGGTGTCGCTTGTGCTCCTCTTCTTCCCAAAGGTCTATGTCATCGTTTGGTCGCCAGAACGGAACACACGTGGCGCGTTCACAACGTCACGTGACGTGCGGTGTCACATAGGATCCAAATCGCTGCCATCCTGTGACAGCGTCGACAAAAAGTAAGTTGTGTTCATCATCATTTAGTTTCATTATGTAGTTCTGAGACGTGCGATGAATCTATGTGTGCGATTCGGAAAATTCTTCCCAGACAAAAGATGAAAAATATTACCAAATATATTATCCCAATGAAACATTGAGAATAGCGTTGGCAAAAATTGACCCAAATGAAACATAGAGAGTAACATTGCCAATAGTCGCCCACTGAAACACAGAGTATGGTATGGTATGGTATGGTATGGTATGGTATGGCCTGGCCTGGTATGGTATTAAATAATTGCAGTTCCCCGATAAAACACAGGATATAGTTTAAGGAATACGCCCCTCAACGAAACAGTGTGTACAGTATAGCAAATAGTCCCCGGTGAAACTAACGCATCGTAAGAAATTTTTCGCCACTGAAACATAGAACACAGTATAGACCATTCTCTTATCCAGTGAAACATAGCATTGGACAGAGCATACCTCCTACCATACAGCATATTTTACCGGAACCGGATGAAGAATATAAAGGTTAGATTTCTGTACGATTCAGGCGCAATTAGCTCATCAAGTGGTTCGTGTGTTTGCTTCAATCGTGTCCGCTCGGGCTCACTCGTCTATGATCGCTACTGAAATATCTGTGGGGTTTTGGGGGTGTTTGTTTGAATACCGTTGAATTCCTCGACGGGACTCAAAGCAACGGCTTCTGTAACGTGATGTTCTTTATGACTGCAACATTAGTTTTATAAAACAAAACTTTCGAACAAGTTCTTTCCTTATGCGGTGAAACACTGCTACGCAATCCGAGTTCGACTGCGTACCTTATGGTTCTCAAGAAACCTAACCGGTCATACATTAAGACATTCCTGTTACGCAATACGAGTTCGACTGCGTACCTTTTGGTTCTCAAGAAACCTAACCGGTCATACATAATGTCTTATATTTCTAGTGCGTGAAAAAACCCAGAAACCATTGACGTGATGCTTTGACATGATTTCTCAAACCTCTCCTGATTGGATCACTCTATTTACAGGGAATTTAGTACTCTGTCAAGTACACACGGTGCTGCATCAGTGCTTCCGAAATGAACTGCGTAGCGGCACGATAACATCATCTCCAAATTTCTCCTAATACTAGTCCCATTTGGAGTACATCCGACCGACCCCACGATCGCGCTCGCCCAATGCTAATCAAATGACGAAGGTCATCTCCCATTCGGTGAGGCGGGCATCACAGCAAACGGCCATCTGCATAGATTGGTGCTAAGTGGTGCGTTCCCCGTTAGCTCAGTTCTAGATGGGGTTATAGCTCATACTAACTAATATTCTATCTGGCATATATGACGTGTTTAACCCCGAGGGGCATTCTGCTTGAACGTGTGCTTGTTGCCATACTTCTGAAAATGCCCATAACGAGATTCGTGTAACGTTGAAAGATTATTATTGGAAGAGTGTACTTTTGATTTGAAGATATGTAGATTTTTACCCTGGTTATGACTGAATTGTATTGATGGCATTGGCGATGATGACGTTGTGATTGATAATGATCACAGTGACGTCGAGGGTGACGACAATAACGAGTAGCGTGACGAGACACTTGAGTTCGGCTTACACTGTTAACGCACGAGGTTTTCCACGATTGTCGTGAGCGTTTACCGTGATGACGAATGGTGTTTTATATTTGTTTGTTGTTTAACGCCGCACTCAGCAACTTTACAGCTATATGACGGCGGTCTGTAAATAATCGAGTCTGGATCAGACAATCCCGTGATTGACATCATGAGCATCGATGGGAAACGATGACATGCATCAACCAAGTCAGCGAGCCTGACCACCCGAACCCGTTAGTCGCCTCTTACGACAAGCATAATCGCCTTTTACGGCAGGCATGGGTTGCTGAAGACCTATTCTACCCCTGATCTTTAGGGGTCTGACGAATGGTGAGTTGAATGAGGGTCCTTTGCGTGACACAAGTTGCATGTACACAAACTCTCAAAACTTCAGAAACCATTTCTACTATGATGAAGTGAGTGAGTGAGTGAGTATGGTTTAACGCTGCTTTGAGCAATATTCCTGCAATATCACGGCGGGGGACACCAGAAAGGGGCTTCAAACATTGTACTATGATTAATATATCAGTGACCAATACTTGGGCAATCCATGTTTCTGGACCGTTGAAGATAGGGATCGGAAAAGGGTGAAATATAGGAACACGGTGGGGGTATGATGACCAATAGAAACAGGATATGGAATAGGGTGGGGGTGGGGGGAGGACTGCGGGTAGGGCGTGGGACATAGGGGCAGAGTGGAGCGTAGGGTGAGGGAAAGGTCGGAGTAGAGTAAGGAATAGGGTAGGGGTAGGGTGAGGAAAAGGTCGGGGTAGAGTAAGGAATAGAGTAGGGGTAGGGTGAGGAAAAGGTCGGGGTAGAGTAAGGAATAGGGTAGGGGTAGGGTGAGGAAAAGGTCGGGGTAGAGTAAGGAATAGAGTAGGGGTAGGGTGAGGAAAAGGTCTGGGTTGAGTAAGGAATAGGATAGGGGTAGGGTGAGGAAAAGGTCGGGGTAGAGTAAGGAATAGAGTAGGGGTAGGGTGAGGAAAAGGTCGGGGTTGAGTAAGGCATAGGGTAGGGGTAGGGTGAGGAAAAGGTCGGGGTAGAGTAAGGAATAGGGTAGGGGTAGGGTGAGGAAAAGGTCGGGGTAGAGTAAGGAATTGGGTAGGGGTAGGGTAAGGGAAAATGGAAAGGGGAAAGGTGAGGAATAGGTTAGGGTTAGGGTGAGCGATGTGGAGTGGGCATAAGGGGTTGACAGGTGGGTGGTATGGTATTGGAGAGGGAAGGGTGAGCTCACTATTTCTGTTTTCTCTCCGTCCAGAATAAGCACACACTCTTCTTGTCCGCACAGAAAGACATTCACACACAGGCACAGACACAGGGACACACAGAAAGACACATATACATATATAATATACATATACATATATACAGACACAGACATATACATATACACAGATAAACACACAGACACACAGACCCATACACAGCTAGACAGACACAGACACAGACAGACACATATACACAAACAAACACACAGACGCACAGACCGATACACAGCCAGACAGACACAGACACAGACAGACACACAGACCCATACACAGCCAGACAGACACAGACACAGACAGACACATATACACAGACAAACACACAGACACACAGACCCATACACAGCCAGACAGACAAAGGCACTGACAGAAATATATACACAGACAAACATGCATGCACACAGACTCATACACACACAAACAGAGACACACATTAACAGACACATACACACAGGTAGACACACATTCACAGATTTATACACACAGGTAGACACACATTCACAGACAAACACACATGCACACAGACTCATACACACAGAGACAGACACAGGCACAGGTATACACACAGACACACACAGACTCACGCACACAGACAGACAGACGATGGTTCATTCAGTGCGAATGTTTTAAGTTTTTGCTTGGTCGTAGTGTATTGTTTAGTAGACCACTGTTTGACGATGCACGTGAAGGTTGGGATGGAGCAGAGTAACAGATAAGAAAATCTCACACTAGCAGCAGCAAGAGTTGTAATTGGTTTCCCAAAATATAATTCTGTGTACATTTTATATTTGGAAACTTCCTGGGAGCCCCTTTCAGATCGCAGGAGGAAACGTAATTTTTTTATAATTTATTAAATATATCCCAGTATGACACAATCATATCTTAAAGACCTTGTACCTCACTCTGTCGGGACATACAGAGTGAGTGAGTATGGTTTTACGCCGCTTTTAGCAATATTCCAGCAACATCACGGCGGGGGACACCAGAAATGGGCTTCACACATTGTACCCATGTCGGGAATCGAACCCGGGTCTTCGGCGTGACGAGCGAACGCTTTAACCACCAGGCTACCCGACCGCCCCCGGGACATACAGAACTTATAAAGCTCTGATGACGTCACACTACAGCAGCAGAAGGTTCTTCAAAGTGTTGGTAAACATCCAAGGCAGGCAATATCAACAACGCTCGGGGCGTTCCGCTGGGGTGCCCGGGACCTGATGAATATATTTCAATTCTAATACCTTGGTTTTACAATAAACGTTTCATAAACGTGCCTCCTGGTGTGACCACAATTGTGTTTGAAAATTGGTTAAAAGTAATTCTTTTTTCAACATGAAAAATACCATGACTTGAATCGAACCTGCAACCTCACATATCATTTTAAGTTTTGTAACCCACTGTTTTCCCACTGAGCTACCGGGGCAGGTGATGAGAAGTTGTTCAGTTTATCATGCCACGACTCCAGCGTATTACGTACAAGGATTTCTGAATCCTCGGTTATACCATACTCTAATCAATTGTGGAATACATTACCCATTGAACAAAGGACTATTGAAACCTTTTCTCGATTTAAATCCAGTTTAAGTACAGATAAATCTAAACACCATATTTCTTATATGTCGGAAAAACATAATACATTCAAAATGAAGATATGGTGATAGTGACTTAAAATTGATTTATTTAGAAAAAGGTTAAACGAGGATCCAAAATGCACATGTGGCATGTAAGAAATTCATATACTTTTTTCATTGTCCATATTCTAAATTAGCCAGAAACGGATTGATGCATTCACTATTGTTAGTTGTGTTGTAAAGTTTGACCTGATGCTTGTTGGCAATGCAGTTTTACCTAACCATTGGAACGAAAACGTATTTACGACTTTACATACATATATAAAGAAAAAAGGGTTTTAGTGAGCAATGTTAATGTACATACGTTTCTCTATTTCTCTTCTTTCCTTTCGGTCATTTAATGTTTTGTAAATATGCATCTATGTAAATCCATGGGATTCTAATTTGTGATACCGTGTGCCCAATCTGTGTGTTAGACACACAGACACACAAACACATGCACAGAGAAACACATTCACATAGAGAAATACATACAGACACACCCATACATACACAGACACACATACACAGACAGAGAAACACACAGACACAGAGAGATACATACAGACACACACAGACACAGACACAGAGAAACACATACACACAGAGAAATACATACAAACACACACATACACACAGACACAGATAGAGAAACACATACACAGACAGACAGATAGACGCACAGACACTGACACAGTTAACAGAGACACAGAAACAGACAGACAGACAGACAGAGAAACACAGAGACACTGACACACACAGAGACACAGAAACAGACACAGACAGACAGATACACGCACAGACACAGACACTGACACACACAGAGACACAGACAGACAGATACACGCACAGACACTGACACTGATACACAGAAACAGACAGACAGACAGAGAAACACACACACAGACACTGACACACACAAAGACACAGAAACAGACACAGACAGACAGACACACGCACAGACACTGACACACATACACAGAGACACAGACAGACATAAAAACACACACAAACACTGACACACATACACAGAGACACAGAAACAGACACAGACAGACAAACACACATACACACAGACACACACTTACAGACACACGCATCTATAAATAACATCCTAGCGTTAAACTTGTCTGTTTATTGCTATAGTCCATGGATGTATTGATGTATAGATTGTCGTTACTGCTGCCGGCACGACGTACAGCTCTCATCCCTGATTAGGCAGTAATTCCACTGACAAGAATATCTCACAAACAAAGCGAGCTAATGATCAATTTTGAATAGCTGACAGAGAATGTTCATTTTTTTCACATCAAAGCAAATTGAGCAATGGGTGTTTACCTCCATCTTTAATGACGGCCGCACAGCAGTAGTTTTCCATATTGACCGCATCGATACAAGGACATATTTCACAAAACTTACAAGCTTTGTTAAAGATGGCCTTTTGATAAGAATGCTTACCTGTACACACCAGGCTTTAAACTATCACTCATATATTTATATCCGACCAGCATGGCGTACTTTTAAAATAAAACTAGTGTTGGATAAAGACGTACTCCTGTAATCAATGTTTGACGTAATTGTATTTTTGGTTGGCATAAGATGTACAATGTGGATTATGGGATGTTGGAGGGTATAGGGTATAGGGTATGGGGTATGCGGTATAGGATATAGGATATAGGGTATGCTGTATGGGGTATAGGGTATGCGGTATGGGGTATGCGGTATAGGATACAGGGTATGCGATATGGGGTATGCGGTATAGGATATAGGGTATGCTGTATGGGGTATGGGGTGTGGGTTATGGGGTCATAGGCTTCTTTCTAACATGAGCACGATCTGGGATTTTATGGATAAAAATAAATTGTTCCTGAAGATAAGAAAAGTTTTTGCTTCAGACTATTTAAAAAAAATCGCCTGTCACAAAATGTACATTGTTGCAATGTGTTTACCTTAAATTAAACTACAGGCTCATAGTTTTAACTAAACACTACATCTGGTTTTGCGGCTGAAGCTGGAAATAAAATATCTAAGCTCGATACAAAATCTCCCCTTCCCCCCTCCACGTATATCAAATGGTCGGTCCCTTACGGTCCTTGACGAGTCACTTTGTCATGCAGGAGGGCAGTTCCGCCACGTCTGACTGTGTTTCGACAGAACAAGGATACACAACATGGCACTAAGTGACAGTTTCAATCAATTTTCAGTACTTGAAGATACAAAGAGTTGACATCAAATAACAAAAAAGTCATGTACACTGACGCAAACAAAGTCCCGTGTATGAATTATTTCGGCGTGTTATGTGTTTGGTCCTTCTTAAGCACTTAAGGAATATTGGACTGTTCAATACCATTGGGTGAGTGTCAGTTCCAATGGATCTCTGATCCCGTCCGTCCACATAATGGATCGTGACAATGTCGAAAACCATAATTACTATTATGCGCCGGTATAAATGAAATTGTCCCCCCCCAGCCCCCCCCCCCCCCCACACACACACACAGACAGATATAATTAATATCTCCCCCCCCCCCCCCCCCCCCCGCACCCCCCACCCCGCTCTGATCATTAAGGACTTCTTTATCCGCCATCTTGGCCAACCAGAAACTCGCTACCCGGCCTGGCGAAGACGTCGTCAGTGATGGCATGCCAGAGGATTCATTAGCTTATATTACCAGCTGACTACCCTCCCCCCTTCTCCACCAGCGTCTGTTGGTAGATCTTGCAACGCTTGCCATGACTGCTTTCCCCGTCTTCGTCGCTGATGGTGACGCGCATCGAGCAGCTCAATCGGTAACATGATCTGAAATCCTACTCTTCCTTGGTTCTGACAGTCGCTCGCTATTCTCAAGCTGACATTTACCGCTCTCGCTACACAAAATTCTCCATTTATAATGATCCTCAAAGTAGTGGGAATTTAATGAATCTCCCCGAGACAAGATGTAAGTTCAATTTTAGCAGCACAATGTAACAGGTGGTAAATGGGTTCATTGTTCTTCCGACATAGCTGTGCGAACGATGCTCTATTGATATTTACGTTTAGCAACTTCATGTGCTTGCAGCGGGAATATTTATGTTTTCGTCTCAGTCACAAGAAATGGAAACACAATCGAAGCAATAAATGCGATGACGTACTTTCAAGAATCACTTACAAGACAGAAAATTCTCCAAAAAAACGCTGACCATTCATATGTTACCAAATAGCTCCCGTCACAATGATCTTTAAATAAAAGAAACAAAACCCTTCACATACTCATAAAAAAGTCGACTGTACGATTCCGACTATATCATGAGCATGTGTTTATGAATCACTATCATATAGAAATGAAATACATGCTATGACGTACTTTCAAGAATCACTTACAAGACAAACATTCTTCAAAAAACGCTGACCATTCTTATGCTACCAATCCCGTCACAATGACCTTTAAATAAAAGCAACAAAACCCTTCACATTTTCATGAAAAAAGTCGATTGTACGATTCCGACTATATCATGAGCATGTGTTTATGAATCACTATCAAATAGTGATTATACCAATTGATTGCGAAAAGGTGAGCGTATCCTGCCTCAGGAAGATCACTATGATAATTAATGATTATTATCCAGACAGGTACTAATGGTTTAAATGACAGTGTGAAGAACGAAATAGCATACCAAACAATTCGCAACATTTGACACGGGTATTCTACCTATCCGGGTGACAGTTGTAGTGGTAACAGTGGTTTATATTACAGTGTTAAGACCGAAATAGCTTAACCAAAGAAAATTTCAACCACTTGATACGGGTATTCTACCTGTCCGGGTTACAGTTTTATCGACGTAATCCCTGCCTGTTGAAGGCTTATAACAACAAACACGTCTTTAACGCATCCGAGAAATTTTGATAGCCTATGCCATTGCGCGGACAAGCCGTGAAATAAGTTAATAGAAGGTATTTGATTATTGTTTCTACGTAATCCTTGTAGGGACACGTGTTTGGCAGTTGCGTGGGCGCACCTTGTGTATACTGTGATCTTTAAGATGTCAGTCAAGAACCGCCCATTCACAGCACCTTCTGAAACTGAGGTAACATGTTGAAAATTGTTTCCCCACCCCACCCCCAACCCACCACCCGTCACCATAGGTGCTATATTAATCGACCATGCTTTTACATGTGGCTGTTAATGTGCCCCAAATCTTTATTAGGTTAATAAAATCAACTAAAGGATACCATCTTGTTTACGGGTATCATGATAAGGTTTTGTCAATAAAGGGGTGTTAAGGGAAGTGTATGGTAGATATTGATGTTGTTGCTGGCAATAGCCAAGCTGTAAAAAGCAAACGCTTCTCGGGCATAACCACGCCACTTTAAAACCTACGCGTCATTCACTTTTATTGCCAATAAAATCAGATATTTGGCACATTTCCCCGTCAGATGAAACATACTCTTATCCACCCAGTGACATGCATGGCAACTGCCCGTGTATTGAAGACTCGGAATGTAGTGTGCTCCCACCTGTGTTTGTTGGTATCTTGTCGGAATAAAGTAGTGTTCCATCCGTATCACTTTTGTTTTTAATAAAACCATATAAACGTTCCTACCTTCCTCCTCTTGTTTGAGAATAGGTGCCAGCGAAACATATAATTTGTTATGCACCCTTAGTGGACCAAGGTTGTTTTTCGTGGACGGTTGTCAAAGGTCACGGGCACATATGCATGGCTTGTTCCTGGCAAGGATTGGGTGCAATGGATGAACATGACGGTCTATGGAAGATCTGTATATTGTTGGTAGCAATAGTTAGGGCGTCCAGATAGGATGTTGCTTGTGGACGGTTGTCAAGGAAGTTCTATGAAAGGTCTGTATGATGTTGATAGCAATAGTTAGGGCGTCCAGAAAGGCTGTTGCTTGTGGACGGTTGTCAAGGAAGGTCTATGGAAGATCTTTATGTTGTTGGTAGCAATAGTTAGGGCGTCCAGAAAGGCTGTTGCTTGTGGACGGTTGTCAGGGAAGGTCTATGGAAGATCTGTATATTGTTGATAGGAATAGTTAGGGCGTCCAGAAAGGTTGTTGCTTGTGGACGGTTGTCAAGGAAGGTCTATGGAAGATCTGTATGTTGTTGGTAGCAATAGTTAGGGCGTCCAGAAAGGCTGTTGCTTGTGGACGGTTGTCAGGGAAGGTCTATGGAAGATCTGTATATTGTTGATAGGAATAGTTAGGGCGTCCAGAAAGGTTGTTGCTTGTGGGTGGTTGTAAAGGAAGGTCCATGGAAGATCTTTATGTTGTTGATAGCAATAGTTAGGGCGTCCAGAAAGGCTGTTGCTTGTGGACGGTTGTCAAGGAAGTTCTATGAAAGGTCTGTATGATGTTGATAGCAATAGTTAGGGCGTCCAGAAAGGCTGTTGCTTGTGGACGGTTGTAAAGGAAGGTCCATGGAAGATCTTTATGTTGTTGATAGCAATAGTTAGGGCGTCCAGAAAGGATGTTGCTTGTGGACGGTTGTCAAGGAAGTTCTATGAAAGGTCTGTATGATGTTGATAGCAATAGTTAGGGCGTCCAGAAAGGCTGTTGCTTGTGGACGGTTGTCAAGGAAGGTCTATGGAAGATCTGAGTGTTGTTGGTAGCAATAGTTAGGGCGTCCAGAAAGGCTGTTCCTTGTGGACGGTTGTCAAGAAAGGTCTATGGAAGATCTGTATATTGTTGATAGCAATAGTTAGGGCGTCCAGAAAGGCTTTTGCTTGTGGACGGTTGTAAAGGAAGGTCTATGGAAGATCTGTATGTTGTTGGCAGCAATAGTTAGGGCTTTCAGAAAGGTTGCTGCTTGTGGACGGTTGTCAAGGAAGGTCTATGGAAGATCTGTATGTTGTTAATAGCAATAGTTAGGGCGTCCAGAAAGGATGTTGCTTGTGGACAGTTGTCAAGGAAGGTCTATGGAAGATCTGTATGTTGTTAATAGCAATAGTTAGGGCGTCCAGGAAGGTTGTTGCTTGTGGACGGTTGTCAAGGAAGGTCTATGGAAGATCTGTATGTTGTTAATAGCAATAGTTAGGGCGTCCAGAAAGGTTGTTGCTTTTGGACGGTTGTCAAGGAAGGTCTATGGAAGATCTGTATGTTGTTAATAGCAATAGTTAGGGCGTCCAGAAAGGTTGTTCCTTGTGGACGGTTGTCAAGAAAGGTCTATGGAAGATCTGTATATTGTTGATAGCAATAGTTAGGGCGTCCAGAAAGGCTTTTGCTTGTGGACGGTTGTAAAGGAAGGTCTATGGAAGATCTGTATGTTGTTGGCAGCAATAGTTAGGGCTTTCAGAAAGGTTGCTGCTTGTGGACGGTTGTCAAGGAAGGTCTATGGAAGATCTGTATGTTGTTAATAGCAATAGTTAGGGCGTCCAGAAAGGTTGTTGCTTGTGGACAGTTGTCAAGGAAGGTCTATGGAAGATCTGTATGTTGTTAATAGCAATAGTAAAGGCGTCCAGAAAGGTTGTTGCTTGTGGACGGCTGTCAAGGAAGGTCTATGAAAGGTCTGTATATTGTTGATAGCAATAGTTAGGGCGTCCAGAAAGGTTGTTGCTTGTGGACGGTTGTCAAGGAAGGTCTATGGAAGATCTGTATGTTGTTAATAGCAATAGTTAGGGCGTCCAGAAAGGTTGTTGCTTTTGGACGGTTGTCAAGGAAGGTCTATGGAAGATCTGTATGTTGTTAATAGCAATAGTTAGGGCGTCCAGAAAGGTTGTTGCTTGTGGACGGTTGTCAAGGAAGGTCTATGGAAGATCTGTATGTTTTTAATAGCAATAGTAAAGGCGTCCAGAAAGGTTGTTGCTTGTGGACGGCTGTCAAGGAAGGTCTATGAAAGGTCTGTATATTGTTGATAGCAATAGTTAGGGCGTCCAGAAAGGCTGTTGCTTGTGGACGGTTGTCAAGGAAGGTCTATGGAAGATCTGAGTGTTGTTGGTAGCAATAGTTAGGGCGTCCAGAAAGGTTGTTGCTTGTGGACGGTTGTCAAGGAAGGTCTATGGAAGATCTGTATGTTTTTAATAGCAATAGTAAAGGCGTCCAGAAAGGTTGTTGCTTGTGGACGGCTGTCAAGGAAGGTCTATGAAAGGTCTGTATATTGTTGATAGCAATAGTTAGGGCGTCCAGAAAGGCTGTTGCTTGTGGGTAGTTGTCAAGGAAGGTCTTTGGAAGATCTGTGTGTTGTTGGTAGCAAAAGTTAGGGCGTCTATATATAGGAAGATGTATATACTGTTGCTGGCAGTCATTGTTTTTTCAAAGGGTAGGGGCAAGTAGGAGACTGGGGAATCTAGATGTTCCCAAGGGTGTAAGACTAGAGTTTGCAGATCAATAGATAGTCACCGCATGTCTAGACTTGTGACAGACTTCACCTGAAGAAGGACCAGAGCATGTGTCCACACGTCGTCAGAAATACACCCAACTGTTGTCATAAAAAGCGTAGTAATATTGATGTTGTGACAGTTTAGATCAAGCATATACGGTACGTTAACCAAACTCAATATCAGATCGGTAAGTATAGGTAGCAATTGATTAAGGTAGTAGCTGATTCAACAGCAAATTGATTTGACATGTGAGAATATATCCGGTTATGAAGATTCGACTGTGTGAACTGTCCAGCGCGTTTCAACACCACACGTACAAGACCTGAGTGACAACATCCTATATTCCTTTATGTCAATGCATTAAAGCACACACATAAAATCGATCGTCACTTACCAGATTTCAATGTCCATGATTAACGATTTTAGATAGCGTTTAAATTGTGTATCTAATATTGAATACTGAGTAAACTGCTCTGTCAAGGCAATGCACGAGTGATACAAAGTCGTATCACCTGGGATATATTGTAGATCGAGTTACCAGTGTGTCTATTCTTTGTTCTACTGGTACATTATGGCAACGTCTGTGTTAGATGTTATCGAAAGGAACCCATTCTATCAATTTATCCGCACTTTTACAGCTGAAATATACATGTTAGGCTGTAGTGTTCGTTGCTTTCAGTGATTTTCAATGATCCGTTTATATAATTTTCACAGCTTTTTTGCCTTTTACGCCCAATGGAAAATACGAGTTGGCGTCCAATAGTACAGATTATGATGGTTTTTATTATCAAGGGTTGCCTCTCTGGAATTCCAACCATGACAATAGGGCAAATGCAGGATAATATTTGTCATCCGGCTCTTTAGCCCATCCGGCTTGAGGTTATCGGGGAGGGAGGCATGGCCACCAAGAGCTCGGACATTAGGCACCTGTCCAGCTGATATATTTCCATACATCTTTGGGGCGGTGGTGTAGCCGGGTGGCCGGGTTCGATTCCTCACATGGGTATAATCTGTTAAAATCATTCTCGTGCCCCCCGCCGTGAATAGTGCCAGAAGCGGCGTAAAACCACACTCAATCAGTAAATCATCCATCCTTCGTTATGATAATATTTTTTACTCTTTTAAGCTGTACTATAATCGACATTGGAGTGAAGCTGTATTTATTTTCTATGAGATGAACCATATCCGTTTAGGAAGCCCTTTATCACCAGCATCTGTCACTCTGCCCCAGAATCCCCACGGTGGTGAGATAATAAGAGATCAAAGATACTGTGATGCTCCGTGACTCACTGGACCAATGTTGTTATTTAACGTGTTTAAATGATAAAAGTTTAATTGGAGCTTATTGTAAACTTGTAAATTTCATTGCATAATTTTAATGTAAATATAAGTCGCAGGTCCAAAGACGGTGATATTGTGAACTCTATTTGTACAAACTGTTCATCCGGAGAAGTAGAGGATGAATACCATGTCTTACTTATATGTGAAACGTATTCCCATTTAAGGTATAAATTTCTCCCCATGCTGCAAGGTACTTTTAAAGACCGTCAGTTAATGATAAATCTGCTAAACTCTGAAAATCCTGATATGATGCATGCTGTTTCTGTATTCATAAAACATGTCTTTAAAATGAGGAATGTGTAACTTGATATAAAATCTGATCATTTACATCAAGTGACAATGTTAATATCCAATCTGCATTGGACTATGGGCCTTGATTCCTAAAATACTGAATAAACTGTCTGTCTGTCTATAACAGATACACCCAAACAGTAGTCGCAGTATTAGGTTCAATTACCTGGGGAGTATATTCTTTATTTGTTTGTTTCTTGGGTTTTCATAATATTTACATGTTTAGTTAGATTCAGTATGATAGCAAGCATAAACAGACATACTAAAAACAATACAAATCTACATATTTATTAGAATGTTTTTTTTTAATGTTAGTGGAAAAAATGTCTTTGGATAATGGAAAGAAAAAAATTGGATTTTCTGGGTATTGCGTTTTATCGTCTAAGGTACCTCTAGGCGACCGACCTTGCAAATGCCTGTGCTTGGTAGACATGTGGAGGATAATTCCAAATTTGACGCATGAGTGACCGATGCCATCATTATTCTGACTTGTACCATGTGTTCCCGTGTTTTTTTTCAGGTGAACATTTGACTTGACTTTGCATGTGTTTGTGACGGGTGACACCGGTGGGGCAGGATACACTCACCTTTTGGCGAACACCTTGTGTCATTGCTATTTAATAGTGATTCATAAACACAGGCTCATGATATAGCTGGAATCGTACAATCGACTCTGCTTTATGCAGAGATTTCTATTGGATATGGAAAGGGTCTTGTCACTTTATAATAATAATTATTATTATTGTATCACCATAACAACACTTATACCTGTTCCACTATTTGTTGCAGCTCATATCACACACTGAGCTCTGGTTATTAGAAGTCGCCATAACCATAGTACATTACTAACTTGAAACACTATTGAAATGTACCTTATTTGAACTAAACTACCGGAGAAAAGAAAGTATACACTTGTTTGATGGTGGCGTATAATGAAACAAACAAGAAATGGTTATTTGATGGTGATGTATTTGATACGGGCATCACAGTTGTGTTTTGGAATTTACGTTTGCAGTAGTTCGGCGACTGTTTTCAGCCTTCTAACGTTTTGAGGGGCGGTCGGGTAGCCTAGTGGTTAAAGCGTTCGCTCGTCACGCCGAAAACCCGGGTTCGATTCCCCACATGGGTACAATGTGTGAAGCCCATTCCTGGTGTCCGTGATATTGCTGGAATATTGCTAAAAAAAGGCGTAAAACCATACTCACTCACTCACTCACTCACTCACTCACTGTAACGTTTGATATCGTTTGTAATTTTTGGGTCAAATCCAATTTTGAATTGTATACTTTTTTAAGGCCAGCAATTTAGTAATGTTCTTGAAAGAAAATTAAAATACCATATACTTCATTACTGAATTATTAGTCACATATCATTCATCTGCTGGTAATAGTATTCAGGTATTACATACTGACAGTAGCTCCAGAAAAGTTTTTAAGCCGTTGAGTATTTACTCACATGTTATCATTCACATACGGGTAGAATAGGTCTTCAGCAACCCATGCTTGTCGTTAATGGCGACTATGCTTGTCATAAAAGGCGACTAACGGGATCGCGTGGTCAGGCTCGCTGACTTGGTTGATGCAAGTCAATCACATGCTGTCAATCACTGGATTGTCTCGATTATTTACAGACCGCCGTCATATTGGTGGAATATTGCTGAGTGTGGCGTTGAGCAACAAACAAACATAAAACACCATTCGTCATCACTTGATAGTTTTGTTAGGGTGTTCAATCTATGTTACTCTTTGGATCCAGTCTATTGGGTACTTTTTAATTGACATTTTAAAAATAAGTCTGCTTAAAGTATTGTATCAAGAGACTTAATTTTTCTTCTGTTCATGGGCTGCCCCATTCGTGTCACCTGTCGCATAAGTTCACACGTGAGTGAGTGTGTTAAAATTTAACGTCGCACCTGCATTATTTCAGCCACATCACACGTGCGATACATGTGTCAGTAGCAATAAAGGAGACGTATCACGTTGTTTTTTTTATTCACTGCTGTAAAATTTATGAATAGATAATGCCTGCATTCTGTGAATAAATAAAGACGAGGAACGATATTCGGAGAGGCAAGCTGAAAAGACTACATTGGGTAATTACCCACTGGGTTGTTACACTGTATCTGTACCCAAGCAACTTAAAATTGATCGGCTTATTGTGATTTAATTTTTTTGTTTTATGCAAATACGCAGCTTATTTGGAGCTCTGCATGATATCTTTTGATTAAATTAATTACTTCATGCATTATCTAAATCCTTTTGACTTAAAAATATCTTGCCATTAATTTCGTGGGATATTCTATTGCTCCTCTCCAACGTTGTTGCCATTGTAGTTACCGGAAACTTGTTGACATATTAACAACTGTCAAATATGAGGTTGTGATTATTTGATTATTTATCCCATTCTGTCAGGTTCCATGGTCTGGTTCCACGCATCTGACCATTTTGAAAGTACAATGCATTTGTCGCCAGGAAGATCCCCAATTGGGTGACGGTTTTTATCATTTGTAACGCGAAAACGTGGAACATATGCCAGCTTGAAACTAAAATAATTATATTCATTTGAGTGCGTGATTGAATAATTGTGTTTGGTTAAACCCCGTTGTGATAATTATTTCAGTTATATCACGGCATGTAAGTTGTGGTTTAATGTGGGTAAAGAGCATGACATGATTCTACTACTACTACTACTACTACTACTACTACTACCACTACTACTACTACTACTATTACCACTACTACTACTACTACTACTACTACTACTACTACTACTACCACTACCACTACTACTACTACTACTACACTTACTACTACTACTACTACTACTACTACTACTACTACTACTACTACTACTACTACCGTGAAGATCCAGGTGGAAAATAGGTCTTCAGCAACCCATGATTACCTTCAGAGGCAACAACCCCATCATCAAGAGCTCTTCTGTGAAACAGTTCATGCCTTTGTGGTTACAAAGTTAGATTTTTCATGAAGTTTGACAGTGATTATTCATGTGTGCCTCCTTATGTTTCCTAGTAAACCAAATCAGTCCACAGAGGGACAAATGCTGTATAAAAGTATTGTTTCTGCATATTGATACCATATCAGGGACAACGAGAATCGAGCCCACAACAAGGACAACAATGTAGTGTTTGATAGGCATTTTGAATTCGGGAGAACATGAATACATGACACTTTTTTTTATGTATAGCAACTTCTTTCATTCTTTGTACGACGTTTCAGAGCAACTTACTGCTTCTTCATCAACATCAAAAAAACCTTCGTCCTTCATGGAGCCATACCCATGAAGGTCCGGGCTAGAATACCTCTTCAGCAACTCATGCTTGCCGTAAAAGGCGACTGTGCTTGTCGTAAGAGGCGACTAACGGGATCTGGTGGTCAGGCTTGCTGACTTGGTTGATGCATGTCATCCTATCCCAATTGTATCAGGAGACTTGACTTTTCTTCTGTTCATGGGCTAATGCTCATGACATCAATCACTGGATTGTCTGGTCCAAACTCGATTATTTACAAACCGCATATAGCTAGAAAATTGCTGAGTGCGGCGTTTAACAAACAAACAAACAAACCTTCATGGAACCATGCGTTAGTCACAATTGTAATCCGACTAGACAAAATCGGCTGAGTTCCCGAATGTTACGTGACGCACCATACTGTCGGGAGTGCTTGGGCGACCTCTCTGGACCTTTCCTGATTTGTAGGACAATGATAGGACATTCCAGATCATTGAGGATAGTAATCCGACTTTTTCACTTTTCGTGTCGTACCGCTGTCTGATCTAAAACGGGAGCCATAATCGACACTGTGTGAACCGGGCCTAAAGCAAAAGCCTTTAATTGAAGCAAGTCTAGTCCTCATGTTCTGAATCTCCAATCTCACTGAGGCTCCTTTTCAATTTTATTTGGATTTATTTGTTTTTAGAGATGAAGCGTCAGTTATCCGCCTAACAACAGGATTGGACTACATCTACACTACTTTTAAGAGAGATGTGAGTGAGTGAGTTGGGTTTAACGCCGCTTTTAACAGTGTTCCAGTTATATCACGGCGTGTCAGCTTAATGTGGGAGGAAAGCCCGAAGTGATGCAGGTCTCAGACGTTTACCACTTCGGTGAAACCCACGAGCACGGGTATGGTGCTGACAAACCTAGAAATATAATCGGGGTGAACCGGGATTCGAACTCACAATCATAGGTTTCTGGCGTGCCCAAGGGATGCAACTCTGCACAGCGAATCGCGGCGCCTTAGACGACTGGGCCACCCGTGCCCTCAAGAGAGAAGTTAAGGACCACCTATTTTTTTTATATTACTATAGATAATCTCTCATGCCAAGACAGATTAATTGTCGTCAAATAACATATACGGTTGTTCCTTAACGTCTTTTGAGTAGTGTGTATGTCCGTCTGGGAATCATTGTCCTAGTCGGAGTATACAAGGAATCAGTGTCCTGGACATTGTAAGTTAGGAACCAATGTCCTCGGACATTTCTTACCAGGAATACCTGTCCCCTACACAATGATTCCTACCGGACTATTGGTACTTTTACACCGGGTCTGCTACATCTCTTAAATTCTCCCCATTAGATATGGATACTGTACTGTAACTTAACTGAGAAGTCTTATCTCGTCACAGATACGAAAGGAATACGTCCCGGGTCTATAATTAATACCATAATGGAACGGCCTCATAATAGGTCAAATATTTGGCGTTTCGCGTTTGGCGCCACGTAATACCGTACTCTATATAGAGCGCCATCTACATATACTCCCAATATTATCCTCAAAGCGATCTCTGGCATAGGAGGAGTGGGAGGCAGAGATTACCATCAATATAGCGGTGACTGCTCTCATCCATTGATTTCACAGACATGCTCCTCTACCTCCTACTTGGGATGTAGCGGTCAGATGCCAGTCAGGTCGGGCCGGACATCGGCGTGGGGGTGAATACCACAGATATCCTATTATTGACGCATCTCTCGTGTACATGTAGTGAGTGAGTGAGAGAGTTGGGTACAACGCCGCTTTAAACAGTTTTCGTGCTATCTATATCACGGCGTGTCAGCTTATTCATTATGTGAGAAAATGCCAAATGCAGTTTACCCCATTGGTGAACCCCATGAGCTCAGGTATGGCGTTGACAAATTAATATAGAAACATAACAGGGGAGGACCTGGATTCGAAACCCACGATCATAGGTTTCCGGCGTGCCCAATGGACGCAATTCTGCACAGCGAATTAGTAAAACACATTAAACCTATACATTATCACTGTTAAGGAGTTGTCATGATGTTATAACAAATAACAAATATACGACAAAGTCGTCAAGTTGTTCCTACTGATGTAGTACATAACTTGCCACAACAGGAGTCGGCCTGGGAATGGCGTCTCTTCCCAGATGCAGTGTCCAGCTAGTCTACAACTCCCCCGCGATGATTCCCCAGATGAGTGAAGGGATTCCAGGGATTTAACAATCCCGTATACAACCATTAACCGATTAATGAGAGACAGTAAAGACGACATATTATCAGCTTGATGAAGATTTCAGCATTATTTCCAACCGTATCATCAGCTGAAAGGGGACCAGGCTTGACTCCATTGCCAGTCCTTCACATCATTTCAAAACATAATTTCGTTTATCTGCAAATTCAAATTTATTATATATATCAATTTAGAAAGTATTTGGTCTAATTATACAGATACTAAATATCATGATGGACCCCTAATTGGACTTCTAGATAGAAATCTAGTTGGACCTCTAGATAGAAATCTAGTTGGACCTCTAGATGCAAATCTAGTTGGACCTCTAGATGCAAATCTAGTTGGACCTCTAGATGGAAATCTAGTTGGACCTCTAGATGGAAATCTAGTTGGACCTCTAGATATAAATCTAGTTGGACCTCCAGATAGAAATTTAGTTGGACCTCGAGATAGAAATTTAGTTGGACCTCCAGATAGAAATCTAGTTGGACCTATAGATAGACATGTAGTTGGACCTGCATCTAGTTTTGTAGTTGGTACTTGCCCTGCATTTGAACCTCTCGTTATCCTGACACTATACCGGCCAGGGTTGGTCAGAGCCCTCATCGTGCGTAAGCTTCCGTTTCGTATCGGAAAAATAATTATTAGTGCTCCTAAAACCACCGGATCACCATATATTTAATTCATTGCTCTGGTTCTAGAAAGGAAGACTTAATCTGGGGCCAGTGAACCAGCGTGTCAAAAGACGATAAGCGACAAACTTCTAGAAAGTGCTCTATATTTTCTATTCCAAAATTGTTAGACGTTAGTCCGGCTACGTTTCACAAACATGTTGGGAGAAAACTCACGTGATCTTCTTAGCCATTTATGCTATTAAATGTAGGTTATAATTCTTGGTGTGGCTAAGGAAGGAGTATGCTTGTATGTAGGACATGTAATTATTTAAGGTGACTGATCCGATAAACGTGGAATTGTCGGGTTGTCCATGCGTTAAATATACCCATTTTGCCAGTCTTTGTAGTATTTATTTCACTAACGACGTCTATTGCTTAACTCATTCCATCAATGGCCCAACATTGCTTGTGTAAATCTGGACTCTCCATCAGCATATTGATTGGCTTACACTGTCACGTGACATGCGTGGTAATTGTACATTTCCCAGCTTGCTTAAGGGATCGGACCGTCTATTCGACATTCGATCGGGAGGAATTAAAAAAAATGCCTCAGGTTTTACATAATAATTTGTTGTCTAGCTGTGAACAAAATGACCCCCTTATAAGAGAAAAAATGTATGTCGAAAGAGCCAGTGAAAGGTATTTTAAAAAAAATGCAAGCCCCCACCAGAGGACAATGTGTCATGTTAAGTTAAACCGGAAGTGTGTAGTCCTCTACATGCGCATGCAACGTGGCTAGTGAGTGAGTGCTGTTTAAAACCATGCTCAACAATACACATGTCTGGTCCGTACAAACCAGTGGTAGATTGCATGAGGTACGATGACATACACTGATCAAGGTCACACATTGTCGATCTTCATTTTATTGTGCCCCGGAATTCCTACGAGGAGACACGCATGGTGTACCGGGGAGGTATCCTGCCCCGGAATTCCTATACGAGGAGACACGCATGGTGTACCGGGGAGGTATTCTGCCCCGGAATTCCTATACGAGGAGACACGCACTGGTGTACCGGGGCGGTATACTGCCCCGGAATTCCTATACGAGGAGACACGCATGGTGTACCGGGGAGGTATACTGCCCCGGAATTCCTATACGAGGAGACACGCACTGGTGTACCGGGGAGGTATCCTGCCCCGGAATTCCTACGAGGAGACACGCACTGGTGTACCGGGGAGGTATCCTGCCCCGGAATTCCTACGAGGAGACACGCACTGGTGTACCGGGGAGGTATCCTGCCCCGGAATTCCTACGAGGAGACACGCATGGTGTACCGGGGAGGTATCCTGCCCCGGAATTCCTACGAGGAGACACGCATGGTGTACCGGGGAGGTATCCTGCCCCGGAATTCCTATACGAGGAGACACGCACTGGTGTACCGGGGAGGTATCCTGCCCCGGAATTCCTACGAGGAGACACGCATGGTGTACCGGGGAGGTATACTGCCCCGGAATTCCTACGAGGAGACACGCATGGTGTACCGGGGAGGTATCCTGCCCCGGAATTCCTACGAGGAGACACGCATGGTGTATCGGGGAGGTATACTGCCCCGGAATTCCTACGAGGAGACACGCACTGGTGTACTGGGGAGGTATCCTGCCCCGGAATTCCTACGAGGAGACACGCACTGGTGTACTGGGGAGGTATACTGCCCCGGAATTCCTATACGAGGAGACACGCATGGTGTACCGGGGAGGTATCCTGCCCCGGAATTCCTATACGAGGAGACACGCACTGGTGTACCGGGGCGGTATACTGCCCCGGAATTCCTATACGAGGAGACACGCATGGTGTACCGGGGAGGTATACTGCCCCGGAATTCCTACGAGGAGACACGCATGGTGTACCGGGGAGGTATCCTGCCCCGGAATTCCTATACGAGGAGACACTCATGTTGTACCGGGGAGGTATACTGCCCCGGAATTCCTATACGAGGAGACACGCATGGTGTACCGGGGAGGTATCCTGCCCCGGAATTCCTATACGAGGAGACACGCACTGGTGTACCGGGGAGGTATCCTGCCCGGAATTCCTACGAGGAGACACGCATGCAACCTATTCTGTCCCGGAAGTCGTTTTGAGAGACTAAGTAGATATCACAGCTGCCAAACTAACTTCAACGGAATCAGAGTCGCCATTTTGCCCCTTAGATCATTAGACCCCGAGATAACAACGGCAGAAAATCCCGTAGACCACTTCAATCACTGCTTCGACCATTCACTGAAAATTTGTGGTCGATGACATCCGGAGTTGTATGCTTCATAAATAGCTTTGATTCATCTATAATGCATTCGCGATTGTTCTCTGCAATTCAGAACCTGTCAGTTGTATAATAGAGATGCCACCGAGGACGTAATTGGTTCACCTAACTTTCAGTGGGCTACAGTAACCTCGGACATGCGATAGTTTACTCACGCTGTTTGATAATTATATTAGGCATCTTCAAAAGCAGTGTCTGAATTAACAGGTAAAATATCTGTGTCTGGAGGTACCCGTGTATAGTCTGTGTCTGGAGGTATCCGTGTCTAGTCTGTGTCTGGAGGTACCCGTGTTCAGTCTGTCTGGACGTACCCGTGTCTAGTCTCTGTCTGGACGTACCCGTGTTCAGTCTCTGTCTGGACGTACCAGTGTCTTGTCTGTGTCTGGAGGTACCCACGTCTAGTCTGTGTCTTGAGGTTCACGTGTATAGTCTCTGTTTGGACGTACCCGTGTCTTATCTGTGTCTGGAGGTACCCGTGTTAAGTCTGTGTCTGGAAGTACCCGTGTCTAGTCTGTGTCTGGACGTACCCGTGTCTAGTCAGTGTCTGGAGGTATCCGTGTCTAGTCTGTGTCTCAAGGTACCCGTGTCTAGTCTGTGTCTGGAGGTACCCGTGTCTAGTCTGTGTCTGGACGTAACCGTGTCTAGTCTGTGTCTGGAGGTATCCGTGTCTAGTCTGTGTCTGGATGTATCCGTGTCTAGTCTGTGTCTGGACGTACCCGTGTCTAGTCTGTGTCTGGAGGTATCCGTGTCTAGTCTCTGACTGGACGTACCCGTGTCTTGTCTGTGTCTGGACGTACCCGTGTCTTGTCTGTGTCTGGACGTACCCGTGTCTTGTCTGTGTCTGGAGGTACCCGTGTTCAGTCTGTGTCTGGAGGTACCCGTGTTTTGTCTGTGTCTGCAGCTACCCGTGTTCAGTCTGTGTCTGGAGGTACCCGTGTCTTGTCTGTGTCTGCAGCTACCCGTGTCTAGTCTGTGCCTGGTGGTACCCGTGTCTAGTCTGTGTCTGGACGTACCCGTGTCTTGTCTGTGTCTGGAGGTACCCGTGTCTTGTCTGTGTCTGGAGGTACCCGTGTCTAGTCTGTGTCTGGACGTACCCGTGTCTTGTCTGTGTCTGGAGGTACCCGTGTCTAGTCTGTGTCTGGAGGTATCCGTGTCTAGTCTGTGTCTGGAGGTACCCGTGTCTAGTCTGTGTCTGGAGGTACCCGAGTCTAGTCTGTGTCTTGAGGTAACCGTGTCTTGTCTGTGTCTGGACGTACCCGTGTCTTGTCTGTGTCTGCAGCTACCCGTGTCTAGTCTGTGTCTAGAGGTACCCGTGTCTAGTCTGTGTCTGCAGCTACCCGTGTCTAGTCTGTGTCTGGACGTACCCGTGTCTTGTCTGTGTCTGGAGGTACCCGTGTCTAGTCTGTGTCTGGACGTACCCGTGTCTTGTCTGTGTCTGGAGGTACCCGTGTCTAGTCTGTGTCTGGACGTACCCGTGTCTTGTCTGTGTCTGCAGCTACCCGTGTCTAGTCTGTGTCTAGAGGTACCCGTGTCTAGTCTGTGTCTGCAGCTACCCGTGTCTAGTCTGTGTCTGGAGGTACCCGTGTCTAGTCTGTGTCTGCAGCTACCCGTGTCTAGTCTGTGTCTGGAGGTAACCGTGTCTAGTCTGTGTCTGCAGCTACCCGAGTCTAGTCTGTGTCTGCAGCTACCCCTGTCTAGTCTGTGTCTGGAGGTACCCGTGTCTAGTCTGTTTCTGCAGCTACCCGTGTCTAGTCTGTCTCTGGAGGTACCCGTGTCTAATCTGTGTCTGGAGGTCCCCGTGTCTAGTCTGTGTCTGGAAGTACCCGTGTCTAGTCTGTGTCTGGAAGTACCCGTGTCTTGTCTGTGTCTGCAGCTACCCGTGTCTAGTCTGTGTCTAGATGTACCCGTGTCTAGTCTGTGTCTGCAGCTACCCGTGTCTAGTCTGTGTCTGGAGGTACCCGTGTCTAGTCTGTGTCTGCAGCTACCCGTGTCTAGTCTGTGTCTGGAGGTACCCACGTCTAGTCTGTGTCTGGAGGTACCCGTGTCTAGTCTGTGTCTGGAAGTAACCGAGTGTAGTCTGTGTCTGGAGGTACCCGAGTCTAGTCTGTGTCTGCAGCTACCCGTGTCTAGTCTGTGTCTAGAGGAACCCGTGTCTAATCTGTGTCTAGAAGTACCCGTGTCTAGTCTGTGTCTGGAGGTTCCCGAGTCTAGTCTGTGTCTGGAGGTACCCGTGTCTACTCTGTGTCTGCAGCTACCCGTGTCTAGTCTGTGTCTGGAGGTACCCGAGTCTAGTCTGTGTCTGGAAGTACCCGTGTCTAGTCTGTGTCTGGAAGTACCCGAGTCTAGTCTGTGTCTGGAGGTACCCGAGTCTAGTCTGTGTCTGGAGGTACCCGTGTCTAGTCTGTGTCTGGAAGTACCCGAGTCTAGTCTGTGTCTGGAAGTACCCGTGTCTAGTCTGTGTCTGGAAGTACCCGAGTCTAGTCTGTGTCTGGAGGTACCCGAGTCTAGTCTGTGTCTGGAGGTACCCGTGTCTAGTCTGTGTCTGGAGGTACCCGTGTCTAGTCTGTCTCTGCAGCTACCCGTGTCTAGTCTGTGTCTGGAGGTCCCCGTGTGTAATCTGTGTCTAGAAGTACCCGTGTCTAGTCTGTGCCTGGAGGTACCCGAGTCTAGTCTGTGTCTAGATGTACCCCTGTCTAGTCTGTATCTGGAGGTATCAGTGTCTAGTCTGTGTCTGGAGGTCCCCGTGTCTAGTCTGTGTCTGGAGGTACCCGTGTCTAGTCTGTGTCTGCAGCTCCCCGAGTCTAGTCTGTGTCTAGAAGTACCCGTGTCTAGTCTGTCTCTGGAGGTCCCCGTGTCTAATCTGTGTCTGGAGGTCCCCGTGTCTAGTCTGTGTCTGGAGGTACCCGTGTCTAGTCTGTGTCTTGAGGTACCCGTGTCTTGTCTGTGTCTGGAGGTACCCGTGTCTAGTCTGTGTCTGGAGGTACCCGTGTCTAGTCTGTGTCTTGAGGTACCCGTGTCTTATCTGTGTCTGGAGGTACCCGTGTCTAGTCTGTGTCTGGAAGTACCCCTGTCTAGTCTGTGTCTGGAGGTATCAGTGTCTAGTCTGTGTCTGGAGGTATCCGTGTCTAGTCTGTGTCTGGAGGTACCCGTGTTTAGTCTGTGTCTGGAGGTACCCGTGTCTAGTCTGTCTTGAGGTACCCGTGTCTAGTCTGACTCTGGAGGTACCCGTGTCTAGTCTGTGTCTGGAAGTACCCGTGTCTAGTCTGTGTCTGGACGTACCCGTGTCTAGTCTGTGTCTGGAGGTATCCGTGTCTAGTCTGTGTCTGCAGCTACCAGTGTTCAGTCTGTGTCTGGAGGTACCCGTGTCTAGTCTGTGTCTGCAGCTACCCGAGTCTAGTCTGTGCCTGCAGCTACCCGTGTCTAGTCTGTGTCTGCAGCTACCCGTGTTCAGTCTGTGTCTGGAGGTATCCGTGTTCAGTCTGTGTCTGCAGCTACCCGAGTCTAGTCTGTGCCTGCAGCTACCCGTGTCTAGTCTGTGTCTGCAGCTATCCGTGTCTAGTCTGTGTCTGCAGCTACCCGTGTTCAGTCTGTGTCTGCAGCTACCCGTGTCTAGTCTGTGTCTGCAGCTACCCGAGTCTAGTCTGTGCCTGCAGCTACCCATGTCTAGTCTGTGCCTGCAGCTACCCATGTCTAGTCTGTGTCGGCAGCTACCCGTGTCTAGTCTGTGTCTGCAGCTACCTATGTCCAGGAGGACCTGCCTCCAGCCTGTATTTGCGTGGACCTGAAACTGAAATTGAGGCTAATACATAGAATAACCTCCTCGTGTCTTGGAACTAAGGATTGCCCTCTCACGAATACGCGTTGTTGTGCTCTCACTGGGACTCGGGAGAGGTACTCGTAACTTAGAAGTTATTCCCTAAATAGTTACAATAAATTACATATCTGAAGACAAATATGTGCAACAAACTCGGAAGGTCACTTTAATGTTAATGTGCAATTAAGATATCCTTGATCCAATCTAACATTAGATTTGCCTTATCGTAGGATCTTGCTGTATGTCTATTTGTGGCGATACGTTTGTTTCAAAGCTGCAGTATTGACATTTAGAAACAGCAGTTGAATTGCCCCAGACCGGATGTGTCCGAAATGGATAGTGGGTTTTATTTTATTATGTGGGCAACAAGCTAAAGCTTGAGTGAGAAGTAGTAACAGCAGCAACCATGGAAGCCAGTATGTTGTATCAGCGAACTTCCTCCGCCTGTTTTAAAGAGACAGATGGGATGAACTCAAATGAATGTTTCATGGCTGGCTCTTGTATAAATGGTTGGCATGCGTGCCAAGAATACGTTTCTTTACAACTTGTAAGTCCCATCTACGGATGTAATCAACATGCTTGTAACACTTCCTCAGTAAAAACACCATCACAATTACCTGAATACCAGGATTCGGCATAAGAAATAAATTTCTAATGGAATCAAATCAATTCTGTCAGTGAAGGATATCATATCCAGTGTCAGAGATATGGATATTACACGAGTCTAGGAACTGGGAACTGAACAAGATGTCTTCTTTAATTTTGAGAGCTGTCACTGGACGCCTGATTAGAATCTGTCCCCATACAACCACCTGGGACTAAGGGCAGCGCAGAGTTGAGTCCCTCAGTTGATCCGGGGTTCAAATCCCATATTTGCCTGATTACCACACTTGCAGTTCAGAGTCATTGTTCTGGGATTAAATTATTTCACGACTTCAACCTGAATATCCTCAAATAATAAGCTGACACGTCATCATGTAACTAAAATGCTGTTCACACCGGTGTTAAAACCAACTCACAACTCACTAAGGCATCTAATCGCCTCGACCACCGCAGAGATGTTCTATAGAAAGTTATTGCGTGATGATCCTTTTGTCGACAGATGCGGTGCACTTCACGTTGGTGGGTGGTATCAGTAGACTGGGGCAGTTCACGGGTGCCCCCACTGTGTGGTAGAAGGGGATGCCTTTTAGCAATATTACAGCTGCACCGCGATGATGCATGGTTAATTATTGACACAGGCAATGGTCGACACCATTGGGTCACAATGACACAGTCTAGGCACACCATTTATCAGGTTATATGTGAATATAAACCGTCAACGCAAGATAAAACAGTCTCGATTATCTGTCTAAATGACAATATATAGATTACAAATTCACAGATTCAATGAACAAATTCTATGAACAGCCAGTTCAGTGTACATCACTGATAATGATTCTGATTTTCAAAGCAACACTAAATAAGACGATGCGCCTTAGCTGATTATACTTAACAGCTGACATTTAGCGAGAAACTGCTCTACTAATTTATTTATTTGATATTTACCGGGAATATGGGCTATTCTGAGGTCTTCTTTTGAGGCTTAAATAAGCGCGAAGTGACACGCGAGTCTTCAGTTTGATTGGGTCACAGACACTGAGATTTTAAATTGTAAGCGTCTCATCTATATTCTTTTCAATAAACATAACTGAGTATGTGTGCTTCCATGGAACCCTGGCTTTTAGTGTTTGTTTGTTTGCTTTTTAACGCCGCACTCAGCAATTTTCCAGCTATATGACGGTGGTCTGTAAACAATGGAGTCTGGACCAAACCAGCCAATGATTGACATTATGAACATCGATCCACGCAATTGAGATACGATGACATATATCAAGCAAGTCAGCGAGTCTGACCATCTAATCCCGTTAGTCGCCTCCTAGCATAGTCGCCTTTTACCAAAAGCATGGGTTTCTGAAGACCTATTCTACCTCAGATCTTCACGGGTCGGACTTTTGTGAGGTGCAGATGGTCACACTGACCGGTGTATTGACATAGTACTGTACATGGAGGGAGACTAGGGTGGTCAGTGTGTGGACATAGTACTGTATATAGAGGGAGACTAGGGTGGTCAGTGTGTGGACAGAGTACTGTACATGGAGGGAGACTAGAGTGGTCGGTGTGTGGACATAGTACTGTACGTGGAGGGAGACTAGAGTGGTCGGTGTGTGGACATAGTACTGTACATGGAGGGAGACTAGGGTGGTCAGTGTGTGGACATAGTACTGTACGTAGAGGGAGACTAGGGTGGTCAGTGTGTGGACATAGTACTGTACGTGGAGGGAGACTAGAGTGGTCGGTGTGTGGACATAGTACTGTACGTGGAGGGAGACTAGAGTGGTCGGTGTGTGGACATAGTACTGTACATGGAGGGAGACTAGAGTGGTCGGTGTGTGGACATAGTACTGTACATGGAGGGAGACTAGGGTGGTCAGTGTGTGGACATAGTACTGTACATGGAGGGAGACTAGGGTGGTCAGTGTGTGGACATAGTACTGTACGTAGAGGGAGACTAGGGTGGTCGGTGTGTGGACATAGTACTGTACATGGAGGGAGACTAGGGTGGTCAGTGTGTGGACATAGTACTGTACATGGAGGGAGACTAGGGTGGTCAGTGTGTGGACATAGTACTGTACGTAGAGGGAGACTAGGGTGGTCGGTGTGTGGACATAGTACTGTACATGGAGGGAGACTAGAGTGGTCGGTGTGTGGACATAGTACTGTACATGGAGGGAGACTAGGGTGGTCGGTGTGTGGACATAGTACTGTACATGGAGGGAGACTAGAGTGGTCAGTGTGTGGACATAGTACTGTACGTGGAGGGAGACTAGGATGGTCGGTGTGTGGACATAGTACTGTACGTGGAGGGAGACTAGAGTGGTCAGTGTGTGGACATAGTACTGTATATAGAGGGAGACTAGGGTGGTCAGTGTGTGGACATAGTACTGTACATGGAGGAAGAC
Organism: Haliotis rufescens; assembly: GCF_023055435.1. NCBI lineage: Eukaryota > Metazoa > Mollusca > Gastropoda > Lepetellida > Haliotidae > Haliotis > Haliotis rufescens. The sequence continues at coordinate 3,343,134 of NW_025964024.1, read as the reverse complement.
TAGAGTGGTCGGTGTGTGGACATAGTACTGTACGTGGAGGGAGACTAGGATGGTCGGTGTGTGGACATAGTACTGTACATGGAGGGAGACTAGAGTGGTCGGTGTGTGGACATAGTACTGTACATGGAGGGAGACTAGGGTGGTCAGTGTGTGGACATAGTACTGTACATGGAGGGAGACTAGAGTGGTCGGTGTGTGGACATAGTACTGTACGTGGAGGGAGACTAGGGTGGTCAGTGTGTGGACATAGTACTGTACATGGAGGGAGACTAGGGTGGTCAGTGTGTGGACATAGTACTGTACGTGGAGGGAGACTAGGGTGGTCAGTGTGTGGACATAGTACTGTACGTGGAGGGAGACTAGGGTGGTCGGTGTGTGGACATAGTACTGTACATGGAGGGAGACTAGGGTGGTCGGTGTGTGGACATAGTACTGTACGTGGAGGGAGACTAGGGTGGTCAGTGTGTGGACATAGTACTGTACATGGAGGGAGACTAGGGTGGTCGGTGTGTGGACATAGTACTGTACGTGGAGGGAGACTAGGGTGGTCAGTGTGTGGACATAGTACTGTACGTGGAGGGAGACTAGGGTGGTCGGTGTGTGGACATAGTACTGTACATGGAGGGAGACTAGGGTGGTCAGTGTGTGGACATAGTACTGTACGTGGAGGGAGACTAGGATGGTCGGTGTGTGGACATAGTACTGTACATGGAGGGAGACTAGAGTGGTCGGTGTGTGGACATAGTACTGTACGTAGAGGGAGACTAGGGTGGTCAGTGTGTGGACATAGTACTGTACGTGGAGGGAGACTAGAGTGGTCGGTGTGTGGACATAGTACTGTACATGGAGGGAGACTAGGGTGGTCAGTGTGTGGACATAGTACTGTACATGGAGGGAGACTAGGGTGGTCAGTGTGTGGACATAGTACTGTACGTGGAGGGAGACTAGGATGGTCAGTGTATTGACATAGTACTGTATATAGAGGGAGACTAGGGTGGTCAGTGTGTGGACATAGTACTGTATATAGAGGGAGACTAGGGTGGTCAGTGTGTGGACATAGTACTGTACGTAGAGGGAGACTAGGGTGGTCAGTGTGTGGACATAGTACTGTACGTGGAGGGAGACTAGAGTGGTCGGTGTGTGGACATAGTACTGTACATGGAGGGAGACTAGGGTGGTCAGTGTGTGGACATAGTACTGTACATGGAGGGAGACTAGGGTGGTCAGTGTGTGGACATAGTACTGTACGTGGAGGGAGACTAGGATGGTCAGTGTATTGACATAGTACTGTATATAGAGGGAGACTAGGGTGGTCAGTGTGTGAACATAGTACTGTATATAGAGGGAGACTAGGGTGGTCAGTGTGTGGACATAGTACTGTATATAGAGGGAGACTAGGGTGGTCAGTGTGTGGACATAGTACTGTATATAGAGGGAGACTAGGGTGGTCAGTGTGTGGACATAGTACTGTACGTGGAGGGAGACTAGGGTGGTCGGTGTGTGGACATAGTACTGTACATGGAGGGAGACTAGGGTGGTCAGTGTGTGGACATAGTACTGTACATGGAGGAAGACTAGGGTGGTCGGTGTGTGGACATAGTACTGTACATGGAGGGAGACTAGGATGGTCGGTGTGTGGACATAGTACTGTACATGGAGGGAGACTAGAGTGGTCGGTGTGTGGACATAGTACTGTACGTGGAGGGAGACTAGGGTGGTCGGTGTGTGGACATAGTACTGTACATGGAGGGAGACTAGGGTGGTCAGTGTGTGGACATAGTACTGTACATGGAGGGAGACTAGGATGGTCGGTGTGTGGACATAGTACTGTACGTGGAGGGAGACTAGGGTGGTCAGTGTGTGGACATAGTACTGTACGTGGAGGGAGACTAGAGTGGTCGGTGTGTGGACATAGTACTGTACGTGGAGGGAGACTAGAGTGGTCGGTGTGTGGACATAGTACTGTACATGGAGGGAGACTAGGGTGGTCAGTGTGTGGACATAGTACTGTACATGGAGGGAGACTAGGGTGGTCGGTGTGTGGACATAGTACTGTACATGGAGGGAGACTAGAGTGGTCAGTGTGTGGACATAGTACTGTACATGGAGGGAGACTAGGGTGGTCGGTGTGTGGACATAGTACTGTACGTGGAGGGAGACTAGGGTTGTCGTTGTGTGGACATAGTACTGTACGTGGAGGGAGACTAGGGTGGTCGGTGTGTGGACATAGTACTGTACGTGGAGGGAGACTAGGGTTGTCGTTGTGTGGACATAGTACTGTACGTGGAGGGAGACTAGGGTGGTCGGTGTGTGGACATAGTACTGTACATGGAGGGAGACTAGAGTGGTCGGTGTGTGGACATAGTACTGTACATGGAGGGAGACTAGGGTGGTCAGTGTGTGGACATAGTACTGTACGTGGAGGGAGACTAGGGTGGTCAGTGTGTGGACATAGTACTGTACATGGAGGGAGACTAGGATGGTCGGTGTGTGGACATAGTACTGTACATGGAGGGAGACTAGAGTGGTCAGTGTGTGGACATAGTACTGTACATGGAGGGAGACTAGAGTGGTCAGTGTGTGGACATAGTACTGTACATGGAGGGAGACTAGGGTGGTCAGTGTGTGGACATAGTACTGTACGTGGAGGGAGACTAGGGTGGTCAGTGTGTGGACATAGTACTGTACATGGAGGGAGACTAGAGTGGTCAGTGTGTGGACATAGTACTGTACATGGAGGGAGACTAGGGTGGTCAGTGTGTGGACATAGTACTGTACGTGGAGGGAGACTAGGGTGGTCAGTGTGTGGACATAGTACTGTACATGGAGGGAGACTAGGGTGGTCAGTGTGTGGACATAGTACTGTATATAGAGGGAGACTAGGGTGGTCAGTGTGTGGACATAGTACTGTACATGGAGGGAGACTAGAGTGGTCGGTGTGTGGACATAGTACTGTACATGGAGGGAGACTAGGGTGGTCAGTGTGTGGACATAGTACTGTACATGGAGGGAGACTAGGGTGGTCGGTGTGTGGACATAGTACTGTACGTGGAGGGAGACTAGGGTGGTCAGTGTGTGGACATAGTACTGTACATGGAGGGAGACTAGGGTGGTCAGTGTGTGGACATAGTACTGTACGTGGAGGGAGACTAGAGTGGTCGGTGTGTGGACATAGTACTGTACGTGGAGGGAGACTAGGGTGGTCAGTGTGTGGACATAGTACTGTACGTGGAGGGAGACTAGAGTGGTCGGTGTGTGGACATAGTACTGTACATGGAGGGAGACTAGGGTGGTCAGTGTGTGGACATAGTACTGTACGTGGAGGGAGACTAGAGTGGTCGGTGTGTGGACATAGTACTGTACGTGGAGGGAGACTAGGGTGGTCAGTGTGTGGACATAGTACTGTACGTGGAGGGAGACTAGGGTGGTCAGTGTGTGGACATAGTACTGTACATGGAGGAAGACTAGGATGGTCGGTGTGTGGACATAGTACTGTACATGGAGGGAGACTAGGGTGGTCAGTGTGTGGACATAGTACTGTACATGGAGGGAGACTAGGGTGGTCAGTGTGTGGACATAGTACTGTACATGGAGGGAGACTAGGGTGGTCGGTGTGTGGACATAGTACTGTACGTGGAGGGAGACTAGGGTGGTCAGTGTGTGGACATAGTACTGTACATGGAGGGAGACTAGGATGGTCGGTGTGTGGACATAGTACTGTACATGGAGGGAGACTAGAGTGGTCGGTGTGTGGACATAGTACTGTACATGGAGGGAGACTAGGATGGTCGGTGTGTGGACATAGTACTGTACATGGAGGGAGACTAGAGTGGTCAGTGTGTGGACATAGTACTGTACATGGAGGGAGACTAGGGTGGTCAGTGTGTGGACATAGTACTGTACATGGAGGGAGACTAGAGTGGTCAGTGTGTGGACATAGTACTGTACATGGAGGGAGACTAGAGTGGTCAGTGTGTGGACATAGTACTGTACATGGAGGGAGACTAGAGTGGTCAGTGTGTGGACATAGTACTGTACATGGAGGGAGACTAGAGTGGTCAGTGTGTGGACATAGTACTGTACATGGAGGGAGACTAGAGTGGTCAGTGTGTGGACATAGTACTGTACATGGAGGGAGACTAGAGTGGTCAGTGTGTGGACATAGTACTGTACATGGAGGGAGACTAGAGTGGTCAGTGTGTGGACATAGTACTGTACATGGAGGGAGACTAGAGTGGTCAGTGTGTGGACATAGTACTGTACATGGAGGGAGACTAGGGTGGTCAGTGTGTGGACATAGTACTGTACATGGAGGGAGACTAGAGTGGTCAGTGTGTGGACATAGTACTGTACATGGAGGGAGACTAGGGTGGTCAGTGTGTGGACATAGTACTGTACATGGAGGGAGACTAGGGTGGTCAGTGTGTGGACATAGTACTGTACATGGAGGGAGACTAGGGTGGTCGGTGTGTGGACATAGTACTGTACATGGAGGGAGACTAGGGTGGTCAGTGTGTGGACATAGTACTGTACGTGGAGGGAGACTAGGATGGTCAGTGTGTGGACATAGTACTGTACGTAGAGGGAGACTAGGGTGGTCGGTGTGTGGACATAGTACTGTACATGGAGGGAGACTAGGGTGGTCGGTGTGTGGACATAGTACTGTACATGGAGGGAGACTAGGGTGGTCAGTGTGTGGACATAGTACTGTACGTAGAGGGAGACTAGGGTGGTCAGTGTGTGGACATAGTACTGTACATGGAGGGAGACTAGGGTGGTCAGTGTGTGGACATAGTACTGTACATGGAGGGAGACTAGGGTGGTCGGTGTGTGGACATAGTACTGTACATGGAGGGAGACTAGGGTGGTCAGTGTGTGGACATAGTACTGTACGTAGAGGGAGACTAGGGTGGTCGGTGTGTGGACATAGTACTGTACATGGAGGGAGACTAGGATGGTCAGTGTGTGGACATAGTACTGTACATGGAGGGAGACTAGAGTGGTCGGTGTGTGGACATAGTACTGTACATGGAGGGAGACTAGGATGGTCAGTGTGTGGACATAGTACTGTACATGGAGGGAGACTAGAGTGGTCAGTGTGTGGACATAGTACTGTACATGGAGGGAGACTAGGATGGTCGGTGTGTGGACATAGTACTGTACGTAGAGGGAGACTAGGATGGTCAGTGTGTGGACATAGTACTGTACATGGAGGGAGACTAGGGTGGTCGGTGTGTGGACATAGTACTGTACGTAGAGGGAGACTAGGATGGTCAGTGTGTGGACATAGTACTGTACATGGAGGGAGACTAGAGTGGTCAGTGTGTGGACATAGTACTGTACGTAGAGGGAGACTAGGATGGTCAGTGTGTGGACATAGTACTGTACATGGAGGGAGACTAGGGTGGTCAGTGTGTGGACATAGTACTGTACGTGGAGGGAGACTAGGATGGTCGGTGTGTGGACATAGTACTGTACATGGAGGGAGACTAGAGTGGTCGGTGTGTGGACATAGTACTGTACATGGAGGGAGACTAGAGTGGTCAGTGTGTGGACATAGTACTGTACATGGAGGGAGACTAGAGTGGTCGGTGTGTGGACATAGTACTGTACATGGAGGGAGACTAGGGTGGTCAGTGTGTGGACATAGTACTGTACATGGAGGGAGACTAGGGTGGTCAGTGTGTGGACATAGTACTGTACGTGGAGGGAGACTAGGGTGGTCAGTGTGTGGACATAGTACTGTACATGGAGGGAGACTAGGGTGGTCGGTGTGTGGACATAGTACTGTACATGGAGGGAGACTAGGATGGTCAGTGTGTGGACATAGTACTGTACGTGGAGGGAGACTAGGGTGGTCGGTGTGTGGACATAGTACTGTACGTGGAGGGAGACTAGGGTGGTCAGTGTGTGGACATAGTACTGTACATGGAGGGAGACTAGGGTGGTCGGTGTGTGGACATAGTACTGTACATGGAGGGAGACTAGGGTGGTCAGTGTGTGGACATAGTACTGTACATGGAGGGAGACTAGGGTGGTCGGTGTGTGGACATAGTACTGTACGTGGAGGGAGACTAGGGTGGTCAGTGTGTGGACATAGTACTGTACATGGAGGGAGACTAGGGTGGTCAGTGTGTGGACATAGTACTGTACGTGGAGGGAGACTAGGATGGTCGGTGTGTGGACATAGTACTGTACATGGAGGGAGACTAGAGTGGTCGGTGTGTGGACATAGTACTGTACATGGAGGGAGACTAGGGTGGTCAGTGTGTGGACATAGTACTGTACGTGGAGGGAGACTAGGATGGTCGGTGTGTGGACATAGTACTGTACATGGAGGGAGACTAGGGTGGTCAGTGTGTGGACATAGTACTGTACGTGGAGGGAGACTAGGATGGTCGGTGTGTGGACATAGTACTGTACATGGAGGGAGACTAGAGTGGTCGGTGTGTGGACATAGTACTGTACGTGGAGGGAGACTAGAGTGGTCATGGGTGTGTGTTCGGGTGGGCTAGCTGAAATCATGTTCCACATATTAGGGGCATTTGTAAAATATCTAATCAGATCTTTGTGCTGGTTACTGCGAAAATAAAATCTGAGGACATCCCATTACAGGTCACGTCAAAACGACCTTTCGCTAACTTTGATCGACCAATGTAATGACTTTCACTAAGTTGATTATTAGCTAATCAGAAAGCAGCTGTCTCGAGCTTTACGGCACTAGTTTCAAACTGGCGACTTTTATTCCAGACAACACATTGAGAAATATTGATTCCAACTGAAAACTGAACCAAATATAAATCTGGAATGTCTAATAGATGGCGCGATTGTATGGCAGTACTTCCCACAGGCAATGGGAAGTCTTTCCGTTTCATATGTTTATCCTATTGGAGTTAGAGAATGAGTCGCACCGCTTCTAACGGTCGTTCGGAATGCCTCGAGTTATCCTGTTCGAGGTTGCATCATTTAAAAACCACATTCCAACTGTCACGTTCCCGATCTGGTAAGCGACGCTCTGATTGGTCGGATGAAAGGTCGTTCCTGCTTGATCCGTAATGGGATGTCTTCAGATCTTTGTGTAGCGGTGGCCAGCACAAGCCAGCGGACCTGATTTTAATGAGTTTGGCAAAATATCGTATTTGTACATGTAAGGGTGATACACATTACTGATTGATGGTCTGTTTCAGAGAGAAGAAGTATGAAGGATTGTTCAAGTCAGACATCGGTCGTCCCCCTGGGGCCCAGCAAAACGACAAGTCAGGGGTGCTGAAAAGGTCAAGCCTTCCCCAGTCCCAGGCTTCGCCCCAACACAGGTGGTTCTGTACCCAACGACCTAGTCATATTGCTGAAATGCAACAGTCACGCCGCAGGTGCAACCCAGGTCCTTCAAACTTCCGGAAACAGATGTCAGAAGATCTAGACATGCTGTATTTACCTGCCCTTGATTCCTTCCAGGAGGAGCCATGTGTACCAGCAGCAGATGTCACTATGAAGAAAGACGTTGAGTGTCAAACAGAGCCTGACAGCGGGTGTGGTTTACGACACCGGGCTGCGGGTGATAGTTCTGATAATGCCAGTCATAAAAAGGTCCTGGCGTGTTCCCCTCGTTGTTACTCCCCCGTGGTGCATCACTTCCAGAACAACCCCCAGGTTCATGAACGCTGGCCCTTGTTGGGGCTCTACTCTGACGAAGAGGGGGACGCTGAAGGGGGAGGGGACAAAGAGGAAGCGGAGATGGAGAAAGACAGCGACTCCGACCTCAGTTACCTTGAAGACATGCAGGGTCTTGAAGCTGCAGTGCATGGTGTAGACTACAAACACAAGAAAGACTCTCCTGTCAAAAGTTTGATGTCAACAACCCCATCAGAAATCCATTCCCTGTCCCCCTTGTGCACCCCTCGTGATAGGATCCCTCCTTCCTGCATCTCCCCCGGGTCCCCCCTCCAGCCTGCTCCACTCTCCGCCAACGGTCTCCCCAGCCTCTCTGCCCCCTGTGCCTCCAGCGTACCTCGCCCTGGCTTCAGCGCCTTCAGCAGTCAGGATTCCATCTCCGGCGATGGGACATTCCACAGCCTCCTCAGCCTCACCGGCAGCATAGCGTCCGCCCGCACCCCCGAGGAGGTGTCTGTGTTCTCGCTGTCCCCACTGGACACAGAAGAGAAACGCATGCTAGACTTCCAGCAGTATCTCCAGACCAGGGGCCTCAAATTAGACATGTCGTCAGTGCAGACGAGCGACTTATGACATCACATGAAATAGGTCTTGCCTGTCAACACACACACACTTCATCCTCGTTATGACACCACATGAACTAGGTCTTGTCTGTCAACACATAAACATCATCTTCGGTATGACACCACATGAACTAGGTCGTGTCTGTCAACACATAAACTTCATCCTCGTTATGACACCACATGAACTAGGTCTTGTCTGTCAACACACACACACACACTTCTTCCTCGTTATAACATCACATGAACTAGGTCTTGTCTGTCAACACATAAACTTCATCCTCGTTATAACACCACATGAACTAGGTCTTGTCTGTCAACTCACACACACACACACACACACACACACACACACACACACACACACACACACACACACACACACACACACACACACACACACACACACACTTCATCCTCGTTACGACACCACATGAACTAGGCCTTGTCTGTCAACACACACACTTTATCCTCGTTATAACACCACATGAACTAGGTCTTGTCTGTCAACACACACACTTTATCCTCGTTATAACACCACATGAACTAGTTTTTTTCTGTCAACACATAAACTTCATCCTCGTTATATCACCACATAAACTAGGTCTTGTCTGTCAACACACACACACACACACACACTTCTTCCTCGTTATAACACCACATGAACTAGGTCTTTTCTGTCAACACATAAACTTCACCCTCGTTATAACACCGCATGAACTAGGTCTTGCCTGTCAACACATAAATTTCATCCTGGTTATAACACCACATTAATTAGGTCTTGTCTGTCAACACATAAACTTCATCCTCGTTATAACACCACATAAACTAGGTATTGTCTGTCAACACATAAACTTCATCCTCGTTATAACACCACATGAACTAGGTCTTGTCTGTCAACACATAAACTTCATCCTCGTTATAACACCACATGAACTAGGTCTTGTCTGTCAACACACACACTTCATCCTCGCCATGACACCACATGAACTAGGTCTTGTCTGTCGACACATAAACTTCATCCTCGCTATGAATTCACATGAACTAGGTCTTGTCTGTCAACACATAAACTTCATCCTCGCTATGAATTCACATGAACTAGGTTTTGTATGTCAACACATAAACTTCATCCATGTAATGACATCATACAAACTAGGTTTATTTGTCAGCATTTCTCATTTTTTTATATGTCACTCATTTAACGTCAACACTACACACACAAAATACAATACATGTACACCACCACACACCACCACACGCACCAACACACACACAACAGCAACAACAGCAACACACACACACACACACACACACACACACACACACACACACACACACACACACACACACACACACACACACACACACACACACACACACACACACACACACACACACACACACACAAACACACACAAACACACACATAGCTCACCCTTTCCTCACATGCCCGACACTCAAGCAGGGCGATGCAACATTTATCAGTATGCTCTCAATATTGTCTTGACAACGCGTTTATGGCTACGTCATCACAACGCACGCGTGACTGTCTCGGTGGTGTGTCCAAAACAGTGTTCGTGTAAGGACAACGGTTAAACTGACGCCGAAACGTGCAACGTGTACGTGTAATCTATATATGCCGTAAACTCTCAAGTGACATTTTACTAATTCATGAGTCGTCGGATGTTGTGTCGTATATCCCAAGGGTGTCTTCCATTCTTTGCAGTGTTCCACTGAATAGAATGGTAGCGATAGTTATGTTTAACTCTGGCATTGGGTTGGTTTTCAGGAGACAAAGAGGCGTCTTCTAGAGGAACATTGTCTCATATCTGTTAATTGACAATACGCTAGTTGCAGTTATCGGAAAACTAGTTTTTAGATAAAGACATCGTCGTAGATGTAGACCAAGACAGTAGATAATGTCGGGGTTGTAGCCGATGTAGAATATACATGGGGCAGCAGCGGCAGGTGGTGCAGCAGCTGCAGCATTCAAGCATAGATATATCATCAGTCTCAACTGAGAAAGTATTAAGTTAGAAGGTCCCGAGTGGAGACTATGGTTTGTTGTGACCTTGAGTGTTATGTAAATCTACATTCATCCTGTACATAAAATGTCCAGTCCGCAGATGACGTCATATGACACGTGCAGTCCACGTATGACGTCACATGTTCCGTGCAGTCCATATCTGACGTTATCGGATCATTTTTGTCCACAAATGACATCTTGCCAATCATTATTCCTGTCACTTTCGTCATGCTAGTATCACACAGACATCACCATGACAACGCCATAACGCTGTCGTATGTGTTCATGTGACCTCACTCAGACACTGTCAAAGTCTACTGTGTATCAATTTGTTCGTCTTCGTGTGTTCTGTGTCAATTGAAACGTATTAAAGATAGGTATTTTACTTCAAATTATATTTACATTGTGATGTTTTCTCAGACAGGTAATCATACGGGCAGATTACTTGCCATGGCAGCTATTTTAGTTACTCTCAGATTTCGACCAAAGTGTATCATTGAACATATCGGACAACATCGATTTTTGTGATATTTGATTCCCCTAAACGTCAACAAAAAAAATCATACAAATAACGCTCTCATCTTTCGTTATAGATATTCAGTCTGCCTCAGTAGAAATACATGAACTCGACAATACTATGCTGTATCATGGCTTTAGTAATATAATAGGTATGAGGTAGCCTAGTGGTTAAAGCGTTCGCTCGTCACTCGGGGTACCCGGGTCCGATATCTCACATAGGTACAGAATGTGAAGAACATTTATGGTGTTCCCCTCCATGATATTGCTTGATACAGCCTTTGATGTTTATATTTCACAACTTTTGAGATACAATCGAGCATGCTCTTTCTACCAAGATGTCAAAGAGCGTCATACGACTCTTGCACAGAAGTTGTTTGATCAAGGTAACAACATTCAAGGCCTGAGTAAAGCTTTCAAAAAGTTTAATGGTAGACATGTTGAGGACGTTTCCAAATTTGATGTCCGATGCAACTCCCTATTCTGACTTGTATCATATGTTGCCGTGTTTTTTTCAGGTGAACAATTGACTTGCCTGTGCACGTGTTTTTGACGGGTGACACCGGGGACCAGGATTTGCTCACCTTTTCGCGAACACCTGGTATAATCAATATTTGATAGTGATTCATAGACACATGCTTATGATAAAGTAGGAATCGTACACGCGCCTGTGTTTATGCAGAGATTTCAGTTGGATAAGGAAAGGGTTTTGTCGCTTTATTTATTGAACAGTATTAAGTATTAAGGCGTAAAATCATCCCCAATCAAGTATAAATATGATACTGAAACTTAAAACTGTTTAATCTACACACACTGCTTGTTGCATTCTGAAATGTACCATGTAGACTTTATACGTTCTATTCACATTTCGCCAGGAGCAAGTTTATATCGCAGAAATTAAAATTGGTGAACTGCGTTAAAACAGGGCTCGGTCGGGCACATTGGACGCCCTAACAAGTGGATTCAATTCCCACAACCTACTCTTTGAGTGAGTGAGTGAGCATGATTTTACGCCGCTTTTAGCAATATTCCAGCAATATCAGGGCAGGGGACCCCAGAAATGTATTTCACACATTGTACCCATGTTGGGATCTAACCCCTGCCTTCAGCTTGACGAGCGAACGCTTTAACCACTTGGCTACCCTCTTTGAGTGTTAATTGAACTTTTAGGATAAAAGGAACCGGACAAGAGACAGTACATACTCATGATAAAATGAAACAAACAAGATATGGTAATTCGATGGAGAAGTATTTCATACGGGTATCATATTTGTGTTTTAGACGTCGAATTTTGCAGTGTTGCGGCGACTGTTTTCAGCCGAGTAACGATTTTTAACGTTCGTATTTTTTTCAAATCCAATTTTGAAGTGTGTACTGTCTTTTGCCTAGCAGTTTCTAATGAAAGGCCCAAGAACTGCAAAACCACCAGATGTATTGATCGCTACACGATGTATCGTGTTTTTTAAGGTGAGCTTCAGAAATGTCTACACTCTTTTGTGGAATGTGTATGTCTTGTTTGTATTGTTAAATGGCAACTACCATGACAAAGGCGTATTTCATATGCAGAAATAATATTTGACCTGTACTGCACCTCCAGTGGCTGTGAACGCGTCTTTTGTACACGTTAATCTATCACGATATTCGCGGCCATGTTTCGTATACGATCATTGTTATTGGACGTGCCACTGTTTTTCATGTCTATTAAAACTTGATAATAAAAATGTGGACACACTATATTTATTTCCAATCAAGTGTGACCCGTCTAGGTCATATAATGAGTTTAAGTCAAATAAAGAAACTTTAATATTGTTCACAGGGTGTTGATGGACTTTGTACTACTTATCGGAACACGAATTTATTAGGAACACATATCTCATCCTCCAGGCTATGGCTACCACCACGAGCTCAGCTGCTATTTTTTTTTTAGTTGAGCATGCATGTAACGGCATGACCATTTATGATATTCAACAGCACTTTTTCAGTCCTTTTATCTGTATGTTTCATGTCAAAATTGGTCAGACGAATTTGTATCGATTAGGATAACTCACCAACCTACCTGTATGCACGCTTCGGACGTAGCGTAGGTTTGCTTTCAGTGCGTTTTACAACATGTTTATGGGTAACTTATAGGAGATTTGTGTTTACAACAATCAAGATATCAGAGCGTCATACATCAAAAGTTTTTTTCATCAAGGTTACAGCATTCAAGGTCTCAGTGAAACTTTCAAAACGTTTAATGTTGAATTGCATTTTGACACATCAGTGACAAAAATGAAGTCAGATGCAATTCCCTATTTTCACTTGTAGATCATGTACCCGTGATTTTCAGGTGAACAATTGACTTGCCTTTGCATGTGTTTGTGACTGGTGCCACCGGTAGGACAGGATGCGCTCACCTATACGCGAACACCTGATATCCACACTATTTGATGGTGATTCAACACATGCTCATGATGTAGTCGGAAACGTACAATGGACCCTGCTTTTAGCAGATATGTCTTGTGTTTGTTTCTATTTATCGCCGCACTCGGCAATATTCCAGCTATATGACGGCGGTCTGTAAATCATCGAGTCTGGGCCAGGCAATCGAAAGATTGACATCATGAGCATCGATCTACGCAGTGGGGATACGATGACATGCATCAACTAAATCAGTGAGCATGACCACCCGATCCCGTTAGTCGCCTCTACGACAGGCATAGTCTTTTACGACAGTCTTTTACGACAAAGATATATGAAAAGGGTTTTGTCACTTTTATTAATACCACAATGGGTGATAAACCGGAGGCATGATCTATCACACACACATACATACACGCACGCACGCACGCACGCACGCACGCACGCACGCACGCACGCACGCACGCACGCACGAACACACGCACATATATATATATATATATATATATATATATATATATATATTATTGCTCACGAAGCTGCTGTAAGGTATTCGTAATGTCGGTTACAAGACTGCAGTGATATATGTGTAATATCGCTGACAAGACTGCAGTGATATATATGTAATATTGCTGACAAGACTGCAGTGATATATATGTAATATTGCTGACAAGGCTGCAGTGATATATATGTAATATTGCTGACAAGGCTGCAGTGATATATATGTAATATTGCTGACAAGGCTGCAGTGATATATATGTAATATTGCTGACAAGGCCGCAGTGATATATATGTAATATTGCTGACAAGGCTGCAGTGATATATATGTAATATTGCTGACAAGGCTGCAGTGACATGGGGGCAGAATGATAAGTTCTAAGCCTAAGACATGACCTTAAGCCATTACAATGATCCACATTAATACAACTTTGTAAATAATGTTGGAGGGATTTTATCCCAGTTTCGAAAAAGTCCTTCACCACAGCTGCTATGACGTCATCGTCCGAGTCAAAATAGCCATATCTTTTTGCGCTGGTGGGACAGTAATTGCCTTCTTTGGTGGTGGTGAACACAGATTTCATCCATAGTCACAAATCGTTGCAAGAACCTCTATAGATCAGTTTCAAGCAGAGCTAGATTATCAGCAGACATGTTATGACTGGTACGGTGTTTTTTATCAGAAGCTTTGGACTCCAACAACTTCTACTTTCTTAATTGCCAAAGTTTCTATGATATTGGAATGTACTCGTTTCTGGGCGCTGCCCGCTGAACTAACAATAGGACGCTCATTCATTCGCCGGTCGGTCATCACCATATCGTTGGTTTTCTGGACCATTTGTAACAATATTTATTTCCCCCCAAAAAGGAATATGATTGGTGAACAGGCAAAGCCTTTTTAAACACCCCTCCCTACAAAGGACATTTTACAATTAAAATAAGAGTAAACTGTACATAAAATAATAAATTTAGATCCATTGTACCTACTGTTGCAAATATTATGATGCGAATATACAAGTCACACACAAATATGGACCATTTGACGTGTTCGACTTCCACCCTTTACAGTGAAAAATAAAGGACATCCCTCCCTGGTGTTGTATCTTCGTTGACCCCACGTTCCTAAAGTTTGTCCATTTTCCAAAGGTCACAGACACCTGCTTTTTTACTGAATTGTCACAGCGAAATAATGTTCTGAACTGACTCAATTTTGTGGATATACATCTATGACATCATGTAATTACCACAACAACCAAATATTACACTGTTAGGCAATTCCATCTATGTGAGGTTCAGAACTTATCAATCAACCCTCGTATCTGTAATACTGCTGCCAAAGCTACAATGTGTAACGTTACTAAACTGTAATGTATACCTGTAATGTTATGGATAACAAATTCTTTTTTATACGTACACAACGTTACAGGACTACTTCTTACCCCTAAGTCGGTGATGATATTTATATCCAACTTTAAATGCCCATAAAGACTCCCAGACGCTACATTAATATAGTGTTAACATGGTTTATACGACATCCGTGATATAACCAATAAATTTACAGGGCTGCAGTTATAACTATAAGGTTGCCAAATAGGCTAGGGTTATAGCGATGATATTGCTGAAGAAGTTCCGGTGATTTTACCGTAATATTGCTGACAAAGTTGTTCAATTGGTGATTATGGCGTGAAACCGGAATCGTCTCCCGAAAGTTCATATATATGAGTCTTTTGAACATCTCAGACCACACCATAGAGACGCTGTGGTACCGATGTCCGGAGGAGTTGGTCTTTGAGCGATATTCCTGAGAGTGCTAACAACACAACGTCATCTAGCGTTTAAGTCAATTACAGTAACGCTAACATTGCCTGGGGAGTATGCGAGAGAAAATCGTCGCCATTACCAAATCTAAAATACTATTACAGAACGGTTTATATTAACAGATGAAAGTGCACAGTGCTACAAGAGACATTATTTGATTATAACTGAGTGAGTGAGGGACATTAGATGCCATAACAGACGAAGAGGTGGTATAAAGGTAAAATCTTATCAGAATTAAACCAGAATTGCTTGTGTTTCCATATTTCCTGCACGTTCTATGTTATGAGTGAGTGAGTGAGTGAGTTGGGTTTAACGCCGCTTTTAACAGTATTCCAGTTATATCGCGGCGTGTCAGCTTAATGTGGGAGGAAAGCCCGAAGTGATGCAGGTCTCAGACGTTTACCACTTCGGTGAAACCCACGAGCACGGGTATGGTGCTGACAAACCTAGAAACATATTCCGGGCGAACCGGGATTCGAACCCACAATCATAGGTTTCTGGCGTGCCCAAGGGATGCAACTCTCCACAGCGAATCGCGGCGCCTGAGACGACTGGGCCACCCGTGCCCCCCTTCTATGTTATGAACAAATATGACAAGAAGTAATACAGCTTCGTGAATGTGTTATGTATGAATGAGATGTTTTCTCCTGTACATGGGAGTTCTCGTTACCCTCTCAGAGCAATGTCGTCGATGAGTTCAAACACACTTCTTACAACTTTCGATTCTTCTAGATATTGGAGTTAAATTAAATTAAATATTTCATTTTGCATGGCCGAGTCTGCTCATAGCCATTGTCAATGCGTGATACATGTTCACGCATCAGTGAAGTCAGTGTGATGAATTCCTTTATATCATTGGATGTGCTGATTCCTCAGCATGTACCCCCACCTTTGAGTCATGTGAGAGTCAGGGCTCTAGGTGCCGTGGGGCCAATCAGTAGTTACATTGAACAATATCGATCGGTTGTGATGCTAAATTAGCCGTTAAAATAACCACAGTTAAATCCCCCACACCTCCCGGCCCCCCTTCACTGGAGCCACATTAATCGTCAGCTTCACTGATGCTGTCAAATGTTCCTCTATGGCGTATCTAAGACTGTCACATTCTTGATGATTGGTGTGATTCCACGTGGTGGATTATGCTTACATCCTCAGGGCAATTACTTTACACTGTGCTACAGTGCACACAGAGGTCACAATACACGCAGAGGTTGTGTTTGCACTGTCACCATACACACACAGGTCGTGTTAGGCACAATACACACTGAGGTCGTGTTTTGCACTGTGTCACAATACACACAGGGGTCGTGTTTGCACTGTGTCACAATACACACACACACACACACTTCGTGTTTGCACTGCGTCAGTCGTGTTTTGCACTGTGTCCCAATACACACAGGGGTCGTGTTTGCACTGCCACCATACACACACAGGTCGTGTTTGCACTGTGTCACAATACGCACACAGGTCGTGTTTTCACGGTTTCACAATACACTCAGAGGTCGTGTTTACACTGTGTCATAATACACATAGGGGTCGTGTTTGCACTGTGTCACAATATAAACAGAGTTCGTGTTCGACTGCGTCACAATACACACACAGGTCGTGTTTGCACTGTGTCGCAATACACACATAGGTAGTGTTTGCACTGTGTCACAATACACACACAGATCGTGTTTTCACGGTTTCACAATACACTCAGAGGTCGTGTTTGCATTGTGTCATAATACACACACGTCGTGTTTGTACTGTGTCACAATACACACAGAGGTCGTGTTTGCACTGTGTCACAATACACACAGAGGTCGTGTTTTCATTGTGTCATAATACATACATACATCGTGTTTGCACTGTGTCACAATACACACAGAGGTCGTGTTTGCACTGTGTCACAACATAAACAGAGGTCGTGTTTGCAGCGTGTCATTTTACACACAGATGAAGTGTCAACACTGTGTCACAATACACATTTTGCACAGAGAGATAATTTTAACAGTGTGGCACTTTGCGCTTACATGTGGTATTTTACACTGTGCCACATTATAGTGTATGTGACAACTTTTTACACAAAGATAGTGTTTAACACTGTGTTACATTTCACGCCGAGGTTATTTACACAAAAGGTTATGTTTAACTCTGTTTCACATTGCACATAATGGTATTGTTAAACACTGTTTCACATTGCACAAAATGGTAATGTTTAACACTGTTTCACGTTACCATAATGGTAATGTTTAACACTGTTTCACGTTGCACACAAACGTTATGTTTAACACTGTTTCACGTTTCAACCAAAGGTTATGTTTAACACTGTTAATAATACGTTACACACGAAGGTTATGTTTCACGTTACACAAAAAGGTTACGTTTAACACTGTTTCCCGTTACCCACGAAGGTTATGTTTAACACTGTTTTACGTTACACACTAAGGTTATGTTTAACGCTGTTTTACGTTACACGCAAAGGTTATATTACACACGGTTTCATGTTACACGCAAAGGTAATATTACACACTGTTTCCCGTTACACGCGAAGGTTATGTTACACACGGTTTCACGTTACACACGCAGGTTATGTTTAACACTGTTTCAAGTTACACACGACGGTTATGTTACACACTGTTTCCCGTTACACACGAAGGTTATGTTTAACACTGTTTTACGTTACACACTAAGGTTATGTTTAACGCTGTTTTACGTTACACGGAAAGGTTATATTACACACGGTTTCACGTTACACACGAAGGTTATGTTTAACACTGTTTTACGTTACACACAATGGTTATGTTTAACACTGTTTTACGTTACACACAAAGGTTATGTTTAACACTGTTTTACGTTACACACAAAGGTAATATTACACACGGTTTCACGTTACACACGAAGGTTATGTTTAACACTGTTTCACGTTACACACGAAGGTTCTGTTTAACACTGTTTTACGTTACACACGAAGGTTATGTTTAACACTGTTTCACGTTACACACGAAGGTTATGTTTAACACTGTTTCACGTTACACACGAAGGTTATGTTACACACTGTTTCACGTTACACACGAAGGTTATGTTTAACACTGTTTCACGTTACACACAAAGGTTATGTTTAACACTTTTCACGTTACACACGAAGGTTATGTTTAACACTGTTTCACGTTGCACACGAAGGTTATGTTTAACACTGTTTTACGTTACACACAAAGGTAACGTTCAACACTGTTTCACGTTACACACGAAGGTTATGTTTGACACGGTTTCACGTTACACACGAAGGTTATGTTACACACTGTTTCACGTTACACACAAAGGTTATGTTACACACTGTTTAACGTTACACACAAAGGTTATGTTACACACTGTTTCACGTTACACACGAAGGTTATGACTTACATTGTGCTACACTGCATAAACACCTTTTGAGGTCTGCCAAATTAGAAAAAAAGATTTAAGGTTTCACACTTTGCAAATTTCAATACACATGTCCTGTTTATTCTGTATAATATTACACATAAAGGAAATGTCCTTTATACAGAGGTCAAGTGTTACATTGGGTCACATGACATATATGTTTTACAGGTCATGGTTTACACTGTGTCACATTTAACACATTGACACATTTTTACACAATTTCACATCACACCAAGAGGCTTTTCTTTACAAAAAATTGAAATGCATTTGATATGGCATATGTTGGCCTTTGGTTTGATAAATAAAGAACGTTAACATATGTAACAATTTGCATTATATAACCACTCCCACCTCTCGATGGGGCAAACTTTGCTCCAAATTTAGTGTCTATCTGTGTCTATAAATTTTACTTTGGGATGTGGGATAGATATGGGATTGTTTGTGCCTGTGCGTGTGTGCGTGTGTGTGTGCCTGTGCGCGCGCGTGTGTATGCCTATGCGAGTGTGTATGTGTGCGTGCGTGCGTGCGTGTGTATGCCTATGCGAGTGTGTATGTGTGCGTGCGTGCGTGCGTGCGTGCGTATGCCTATGCGTTTGTGTACATGCGTGTGTGTATGTGTGCGTGCGTGCGTGCGTGCGTGTGTATGCCTATGCGTGTGTTTACATGCGTGTGTGTATGTGTGTGCGTGCGTGCATGCGTGCATGCGTGTACATCAGTGTGCGCGCTCACTCTCCCTGTCTGTCTTATCTGTCTCTCATCCGTCGTGCAGTAATCCTTAATAATCCATCCATCTAACACTCACAGAGTCAAGGTACAGCTGCAGACGCTGCTATCACAGTGTGGGGCACCAAGTACGTCATTAGCAAGGTGGCGCCACATGAAGAGTTGACGTAAGACCGTCACAGGTACCGAGGTATTAGGCTTAGGGCTCAATATCTCTGTGTGACGATGCTGTTACTCTGTCCAAGGTGTATTATGAGGTTAATTCACATCAACCCGTTATATCACTTAAAGGGCATTATGCTCCACAGTCGAGGTAAAGGCATTGTGATCATCGCAATTGTGAAATCGCAATTGTATCTGTGAACAGGGTAACGCTTCCAGTAAATTCCATGCTACACAGTATCTAACGTATACCCGTATGGCATGGGGTCTCCATGATGGGAGGGAGGAGGTGGGGGGTGACGCTTCTCCTCCCTTGTAATGTGGAGTCTACCGACAGGCTGTTCTGTCGACTGATTGGCGAGGGTGAATGGGAACTCTCAAGGTCGTCATCCGTTCCGTCATCCTCTTCATCGTCATCTGCATCTTCAGACTTATGGCGATTCTTCCTCCGGACAATACGCATAAGGTATTGATTAAGATCGCTGGCTCCTTTCTGAAAGCTTGCCCTCTGTCTGTTCAGGTCGCTGTACGTCACAGACTCCATGGCGGCCTGCTTTTCAGGGCAAGTCTCTACATTAATAGGGGGTAGTTGAATGTTCATGCGTTCAACACGGTCTCCAGAGAAATCAAATTTGCGAGCCCGGCGCCGACTCGTTCTCTGTTCTATCATCTTGTGCTGGCACACCCTTGTGTATTTCCGGAGCTCCTGTCCGCTAAGGTCGTCGCTGGTGTAGTCGGCGGCACGACGTAGTTTCTTGTATCTGTTGAGGTCGTAGATGACCCCGAGGCGCTGGCGCGTGATATCCTTCAGCTCAATATGCCAGCGCCGCTCTATGTCAATCAGCTCCAGCTCCAGCTGCCTCTGTCGCTGGATGTTCTTCACAGACGCAGTCATCCAACTCGACTCCATCTCAAACTGTTGGTCGAACTCTGTGAGATGTTCTGCTGGATGTTCTGTGGGCTGGTCTGTTGGATGCTCTGTGAGATGTTCTGCTGGATGTTCTGTGGGATGGTCTGTTGGATGCTCTGTGGGCTGGTCTGTTGGATGCTCTGTGGGCTGGTCTGTTGGATGCTCTGTGGGCTGGTCTGTTGGATGCTCTGTGGGCTGGTCTGTTGGATGCTCTGTGGGCTGGTCTGTTGGATGCTCTGTGAGATGTTCTGCTGGATGTTCTGTGGGCTGGTCTGTTGGATGCTCTGTGGGTTGTCCTGTTTGACGGTCTGTGCTTCAGCTACAGCTATGGACTTCTGGTCATCAGATGTTAAGATACAGAGATGATCTGGTTTCATGAACGCCAATAGATTTCTGTAGTATATGACGTTAAGATGTGTGTGGTGGCCTGTGAGTTTTGTTGACAATTTTGGGCAGATTTGAGCGTTTCAATGAAACGGGATGTAGATATATGTAGCTTCCTCAACCATTTAGATGCCGGTGTGGTTCCTGTATTTGTCTTGGGTTGTGGAACAATCACTGTGATGCTGTAAGTCAAGGGATCCACGGAACAGAAGCTCTCGGTTCTGAAGATGATGACACAAGTGATGATGACACACGATGACAAAGTCTGTCATCCACCTATGACTCACACTTCCATAAACCACCGAAGGACACTGTCTTCACACCAGCAACGCATCTGTCGTAGTCGATGGGTATCCTCGACCACTGCGGACGTCAGTCAAGATGTATTTGCTGCGGCGCAGTAGCAACAGGTTCGAGCTTTTAGTGTTGTTATTGACACGACACGGCTCCGGAGTCGCATCTATGGGTCTGAAACAGAACAGTAGAGTGACTTGAATAGAAAGAAATATTGATATGATAGATGTATGGTTTGTTATGGAGTGTGGAAAAGAGATAACAAGGCTTCTTTGTAATAATTTGACGCATCACCAGCCCCTGATCACGCACACGTGAGCGTTGTATCATCATCCCTGATGCAGTGAACTGTTTGACTTTACATCAAACTGTATTGAACGACATAGAATCTCACGATCTTCTTGTCTCACTTCTCTTAACTTACGGGGCGGTCGGGTAGCCTAGTGGTTAAAGCGTTCGCTCGTCACGCCGAAGACCCGGGTTCGATTCCCGACATGAGTAAAATGTGTGAAGCCCATTTGTGGTGTCCCCCGCCGTGATATTGCTGGAATATTGATAAAAGCGGCGTAAAACCAAACTCACTTACTCACTCTCTTAACTTACTGTCAAGCTTGTCTCTAGAAAATGGGTAATAATGTCATTCAATATCGTGTGGCGATCAGGGCTTATCATTGCGTAAAATGTTGTATGTCCATGCGTACTATTAAGACGTGTACATTTATCGGTATCGTGCAAGACTAGCATTGTTTCAGCATGTCTTTGTGTGTTACAGTCGCAATTCAGAAAAACAAACGACATCATCCTAGTTATAGTGTTCCTCGGGGGCACGGGTGGCCCAGTCGCCTAAGGCGCCGCGATTCGCCGTGCAGAGTTGCGTCCCTTAGGCACGCCAGAAACCTATGATTGAGGGTTCGAATCCCAGTTCGCCCCGATTATGTTTCTAGGTTTGTCAGCACCATACCCGTGCTCATCGGTTTCACCGAAGTGGTAAACGTCTGAGACCTGCATCACTTCGGGCTTTCCTCCCACACTAAGCTGACACGCCGTGATATGAATGGAATACTGTTAAAAGCGGCGTTTAACCCAACTCACTCACTATAGTGGTACTCCAGCTTGCTGGAGACATGGAGTCGTATCCTCACCCTTCTCAGAACGATTGTCACGAGAAATCACTAATTATGTTTTCACCTGAATACGAGAAGCATAAGAAATAAGCTAGAATATCTTAGTGAATACCTATCAGAAAATCAGGGTGTTTGTTTCACTGAAACCCATCTTGACAAATCGTTTGATAACGCTTCTTCAAAGAGGGCAAATTTTAATGATCCAATACGTTAAGATAGAAGTTCTTTCGGCGAGGGAGTAATGTTATATATCAAGCAAAACTTTGCTTTTAAACGAATGCAGGATCTCGAGAATATCTATGACGAAACAATTTGGATTATGATACACCTTCCTATAAAACCTCATATATATGTTATTCCAAGCGTACAGACCCGAGTATAACAACGTTATACTCTGGAATAGACTTAATACTAGTAAAATACTCTGTATACTACACACAAAATTACTGGTGTTGGAGATTTAAATGCAGACCTGTTATCAAGTGCGAGTACAAGTAATCATCTAAAGGATGCACTGCTAAGTGAGAATGTAAGAAATATGATAAGTGAACTAACAAGGGTATACACAATATTCCAGTACGCTGCTAGACCCCATACTAATCAGCAAGGATGTGGTGTATCAGAATTTGAGAGCAAAATAAACGATCACAAGGGTACTTATGAGACTATAAATTCGTCTTTAAATACAAAAAATGAACATACCAGAGACATTTTGCAATAATGAAGGCGACTACCAATCTTTGAATGCGCGTATTAATTAAACAAAATGGGCCGAACCATTCAATAATTGTCAAGATGTCAATCAAGCTTGTACAACTATTTATGAACAACTTCATGGACATAAACTTTGTATCCCATCTGAGAAAGTCACTATTAGACCTAATGATAAACCTTGGTTTGATTCAAATTAATGGAAAGAATACAAGAAAAGAGACAGATTACGTAAAAAGGCAAACAGGACTAACACGTATCCGATATTACAACGTTTAAGAAACAACGGATTAAGGTTAATGATATGAAGTATTATGCAAAAGAACTTTTATGCCAATCTTGATAATTTGTTGTTAGATTTACATGTTGAAAACAAGAAATAAATTAAGTGATTGGGGTAAACAGTGGTAGGTTAAGTACAATCCAGACAACACCGAAGCTGTTCTATTCTCGTTTAGAAATAATTCCTTATTGTACTTGTCTTCCCTCGTCCTCGTTTGCAATTTGTCCATAATTCATTTAAATACCAAGGAGAGGCTGTCCTCAGTTGGATAACTTATTCCTTATTGTTTTCCATTTGTGAATAGAATATGTTTAAACTAAACTAAATGTTTGACGACGTGCTTGGTGTAGCAGTGAACTGTTTGGAGTGTTGTTGAGTATATGTAGTGAATATTAATACTATCAGAAACAGAAAAAGAGAATGCAGTCAGAAGAAAATTATATTTTGAAATATCAATACCGGTCGCAGAACAGTAGCCGCCAGGCATTACATCGGATGTAATGAGAAAACTTAATTACTTTCAGCGTCGTTATTGCTTATACTTAATTTAATCATCCTTTCGGTTTCAAACGCTTCAGATTTCTTAGAGTTTCAGGAACCCGAAATGTGCGCACCGTAACAAAAAGGATATTGATGTGATACCAAATCGTTTATTGTGAAGTAGTGTTAAATCTCCGAGACATACATGCAGAAACAGTTACCGATGCAATCATGTGATGCAGTATGAAGTAAAATCAACAGACAACATTTTGTCGTTTATAAAACCCTACTTATTTTAGAAAGAATGAAAAAACATGTCGCCCAATGTCTGAAAGCTCTACAGTTGAAGGCCTCGTGGAGCGGTAACCCATACAGCAGCCTCACACGTCGGGGGTAGATGTTTGAAACTGGAGTAACCCCTTAGGTATTCTGGGTATGGATAGGCCCCCGACTTCCTCTACTTGTTGAAAGTGACGATCAAAACGGATCACAAACATTAACACACCTTACTTCAAAGAATAGATAGTTTCCTTTTCATCATTACGATACTGTTGAATGTAAAATCAAGATTATCTGAAACATGTGCATCAATCTAGGAGGAATTGTCTTGAAGAGATGACTTGTTCCCTCTCATCATCGGTCATTGTGTTATGTTTGATGAACATCTTACTGTGGATTTAGAGGGTATATACCCTGCGGAATATACTGCTGAAGACGGTTTCTTTGAACAGGTATAGATTTGTTTTCTTGGAAAACACTCCTTATCTTAACGACGTCCCAAATGATCAATTATTGAATCCACGTTCAAAGACACAGTACTCGGCAAGTTTCAAGTTGAAAGGAACATTGTGTTTTTACCCTCATTTAAATGTATTCTGATACATTTGATATAAATCAGATCTATCCGCTTGATTTTAATCTGCAAAAGCCAGTCTCGATTATCCGACGAAACAGATAGCCAAATAGCGCTGAAAAGTTTATGAATGGATTACTGAACGTCAGTGATGATGACACCAGGTTATCACCACGTTCTTCAATACAATTACAATTACAATATATATATATATATATATCAATACATCTGTATATCCAGAGTACAGAGTACAGTTCTAAATATAGCAAAAGTCGAGCTTCTTAAAAAATGGGTCCGATTTCATTTCCGCTGTATTTTCCTTACCACAGAGGGTATATGTGGCTGTTGGCACTAAGTGTGTAACACTAACTTCATTAGTGTGTAAGAACACTTGTGTAAAACACCACCTTCATTAGTGAGTAGGAACTTTTGTGTATAACAAAACCTTTATTAGCGTGTAAGATCACTTGTGTGTTACACCGCCTTCAATAGTGGTGCAGTCAGTCTCTGCTTCGTGGTGCAGTAGGTAGGTCCTGTGTCTCCAGCAGTCAGTCAGTCTCTGCCTCGTGGTGCATTAGGTAGGTCCTGTGTCTCCAGCAGTCAGTCAGTCTCTGCTTCGTGGTGCATTAGGTAGGTCCTGTGTCTCCAGCAGTCAGTCAGTCTCTGCCTCGTGGTGCAGTAGGTAGGTCCTGTGTCTCCAGCAGTCAGTCAGTCTCTGCTTCGTGGTGCAGTAGGTAGGTCCCGTGTCTCCAGTAGTCAGTCAGTCTCTGCTTCGTGGTGCAGTAGGTAGGTCCTGTGTCTCCAGCAGTCAGTCAGTCTCTGCTTCGTGGTGCAGTAGGTAGGTCCTGTGTCTCCAGCAGTCAGTCAGTCTCTGCTTCGTGGTGCAGTAGGTAGGTCCCGTGTTTCCAGTAGTCAGTCAGTCTCTGCTTCGTGGTGCAGTAGGTAGGTCCCGTGTCTCCAGTAGTCAGTCAGTCTCTGCTTCGTGGTGCAGTAGGTAGGTCCTGTGTCTTCAGCAGTCAGTCAGTCTCCGCTTCGTGGTGCAGTAGGTAGGTCCTGTGTCTTCAGCAGTCAGTCAGTCTCTGCTTCGTGGTGCAGTAGGTAGGTCCCGTGTCTCCAGCAGTCAGTCAGTCTCTGCTTCGTGGTGCAGTAGGTAGGTCCTGTGTCTCCAGCAGTCAGTCAGTCTCTGCTTCGTGGTGCAGTAGGTAGGTCCCGTGTTTCCAGCAGTCAGTCAGTCTCTGCCTCGTGGTCGTTGTGCAATAGGTAGTTCCTGTGTCTCCATCAGTCAGTCAGTCAGTCACTGCTTCGTGGTGCAGTAGGTAGGTTCTGTGTCTCCAGCAGTCAGTCAGTCTCTGCCTCGTGGTCGTTGTGAAATAGGTAGTTCCTGTGTCTCCATCAGTCAGTCAGTCAGTCACTGCTTCTCGGTGCAGTAGGTAGGTCCTGTGTCTCCAGCAGTCAGTCAGTCTCTGCTTCGTTGTGCAGTAGGTAGGTCCTTTGTCTCCATCAGTCAGACAGTCACTGCTTCGTGGTGCAGTAGGTAGGTCCTGTGTTTCCATCAGTCATTCAGTCTCTGCTTCGTGGTGAAGTTGGTAGGTCCTGTGTCTCCAGCAGTCTGACTGACTGTGGCGACACAGGGGCCTCCATACTTGATATATTTGACAACCCTTTGATATGGGTGGTTGAGCACTGATTCGATCAGTATTTGATTTCGTCACGACATGTCAGCTAAATGTAGAAGGAAAGTCTGAATTCTCGTGCTTCCCACGAGCATGGATACGCTGCCGACCAAAGTCATATTTGAACCAACGATCTGCTGATCCTGTCAAGTAAGGGACACAACTCTGCACAACCATGGTCCGGTGATCGGATTCATGACCCTTGTTCTCCTTATCTTTGGTCGTGGATTTCAGAAAAGAGGTAAGTTTCCATCTGCAACAATTTGTACTTTCCTTCCATAGTTATCAGTGACATCAGGATTAAATTAAAGTGCTGTTACGAGCAGTGTCAAACACAACCCACGATGTGGGGGATAATACCCGTATGCATGACAACCCTTCTATATAAGCACATACGTTCCGTGATATAACTTGTATGTGTTTACCAATATATATGAAATGGAATGCAATAACATAACTCGCACAGGCATCCATTGATCGAGTATCGCACTTTTTGTATTGAAAACGTGATAAACCTTTTATGGTGTACATTTGAGAAACACGAGGTATTGATCGATGTTTTCAACATAACGCAGCATGCGCAACACATAATACGTCATAGTCACGTTCGCCGAGTATCTCATGCAATGCGCATTAGGCATATACATGGTGTGCTGATAATTTATCATGTATTCAGTTTAATATTAGAGTACTTCTGAATAGATAAAAATATGTCAGTATTGCTATAAAAGGAAACAGAATATTATTAAAGATAGCATTGCATATGTAGGATATAAAATCGATATTTTTGTAGTGAAAATATATTTTTATGTAGATGGTTATTCTCTGGCGTTGGCGGTTAATATTTTATATTTAGTCACAAGTTATTTGACTAGAAAAGCAAAAATGTTTGATTTTTTTTATCCTCTGCCTTATTCTGGTTTGAGGGACGGTCGGGTAGCCTAAAGGTTAAAGCGTTCGCTCGTCACGTCGAAGACCCGGGTTCGATTCCCGACATGGTTACAATGTGTCCACCGCCGTGATACTGCTGGAATATTGCTGAAAAGGACGTAAAACCATACTCACTCACTCACTCACTACTGAATGTATTTTCTAAATAAAGTGATATTTCACACGACTTAAACAACATGCTATTTCAACAGAGTGAATGTTCATGTTCAAATACATACAGAAATTCAACAGAAATATGTGTATCGTGTTGATGTTAAAATTGTGGTACCTGATGGCGTCTGGTGGGTCGTGTGTCCGCACCCCTTTCCCCCGGGGTCTCTGTAATCTGCTCAAGCTCCGCCCGACTCTGAAGGATGTCACAGGGTCATCGCCAGCTGACCGCTTGGTGATAATTCAGTTGAAGTTAACCCAGTTATAGGTGGCAACACTCCCTGACAATCTACAGAACCTGCCACAGTACATGTATAGCCTGATGTCAGTACAGTGGACGAGCCCTAGTTGTAGTTATAAAGTCTGTAGACTGGCCCTAATACTGACAGAAGAATAACTGCACAATACCAACACGGCTCTTTCAACAGCCAATAGCTCGATCAATGACATTGTGTATAGGGCCTTTAATCCCAAACGTAAGCAACGTTAACACCGACAATATGGTTTCGCTGAATGGTGACATTAAATACAGATAGTTTAATAGTGCAAAGAATCTGTCTCACAAAATAGTCGTATAGGTGGGCTTAGAAAGGGTAGACGGGTCGGTATGCTGTGGAACTATGGGTATGGTTATGCGGGTGGGGAGTGTGGCCACCTTTCTGTTCTGACAATAACATTAATCGTACGTGCATAATGCCGTCCCCTTGAGAGCGACGATCGCAGAGCACGAGAGTTGATGTGGGTCACTGATGTGTATTAGATCTACATTGTCGGGTCACCTGACGGATTGAGGTTGGTGAAATGGGGTTTGACGTTGCATGTGTGTGTGTTTGTGTGTTTGTTTGTTTGTATGTGTGTGTGTGTGTGTTTGTGTGTGTGTTTGTGTGTGTGTGTGTGTGTGTGTGTGTGTGTGTGTGTGTGTGTGTGTGTGTGTGTGTGTGTGTGTGTGTGTGTGTGTGTGTGTGTGTTTCTATGCGTGCATGTGTAAGTGCGTGTCTCTGTGTGTCTGTATGTGTGTGTCTTCTATTTTTGTGTGTGTGTGTGCGTGCGTGCGTGTGTTTGTGTGTGTTTTATAATAGCCCGGACGAATGCCGGTATCATAGCACAAGCCCACTAACATACCATACCAAGTGTAACATGCAGTGGAACCACGTTAACTCGAAGTCCTGGATCCTTCGAGGCGGGCAAAGTGTCGATATTACATCCAAAATCTACCAAAATCTGCCGAGATCGTTAAAATTCGAATGATGGAGTTCCAGGCAAGCTTTTACTGTATACCAGGGAATCCATACTGTATGTTCCCTGTAAATTTAGAGAATAACACACAATCTAGGAAGTATTACTGCCTAAGGGAATCTATACTGTATGTTCCCTGTATACTTAGAGAATAACACACAATCTAGGAAGGATTACTGCCTCAGGGAATCTATACTGTATGTTCCTTGTATATTTAGAGAATAACACACAAGCTAGGAAGGATTACTGCCCCAGGGAATCTATACTGTATGTTCCCTGTATAGTTAGAGAATAACACACAATCTAGGAAGAATTACTGTTTCAGGGAATCATATGTATGTTACCTGTATATTTAGAGAATAACACACAAGCTAGGAAGGATTACTGCCTAAGGGAATCCATTCTGTATGCTCCCTGTATACTTAGAGAATAACACACAAGCTAGGAAGGATTACTGCCCCAGGAAATCTATACTGTATGCTCCCTGTATACTTAGAGAATAACACATAAGCTAGGAAGGATTACTCTCCCGGGGAATCTATACTGTATGCTCCTTGGATACTTAGAGAATAACACACACGCTAGGAAGGATTACTGCCCAAGGGAATCTATACTGTATGTTCCCTGTATACTTAGAGAATAACTCCCAATCTAGGTAGGATTGCTGCCTCAGGGAATCCATACTGTGTGCTCCCTGTATATTTAGAGAATAACACACAATCTAGGAAGGATTACTGCCCCAGGGAATCTATACTGTATGTTCCCTGTATACTTAGAGAATAACACACAAGCTAGGCAGGATTACTGCCCCAGGGAATCTATACTGTATGCTCCCTGTATATTTAGAGAATAACACACAATCTAGGAATGATACTCTCCCGGGGAATCCTATGTATGTTCACTTTATATTTAGTGAATAACACACAAGCTAGGCAGGATTACTGCCCCAGGGAATCTATACTGTATACTCCCTGTATGCATAGGGAATAACACACAAACTACACCATCCCTTCAGCAGCTGGCGATTGTATGCCATCATTTCAGCCATCAATTTAAACTAACAAGTATACAAGAATAAAACCATGACAGCCCTAAATTTACTTTGAATGATGTGGAACTTACATATGTTCTCTGGGGGATAATAACTTTACAGTACTTTAACCCCCTTCAAGGAGACAGACACTAACAATATCAGTTGCTAATTTAATCAACCAAATTTGAAATAACTTATATTTATTTTCCCTGACATATTTATCAATTTTTTTATCAAACAATTCTATTTCCTTCAAAGAGCAATCATTAAATGAGAACTAATTCTATCAAAAAGATTGACAGATGAAGATTTGAAATATGTATCCCTTGTGATGGCAAAATCAACACAGTCAAGCAGGACATGCTTGACCGTGATTCTCTCATCACAAGCGATACAAAATGAAGGATCCTCACCTTTCAATAAATATTCATGAGTATATCGGCTATGGCCAATATATGCGACATCGCCGCATTACGACCTCTTCAAATCTGACAACCCAAGTAGGTGTAACCGATAGTTGGTTTAATTCGATGTAATAAGTAACGTCACGGATTTGTTGACCTCTGCTTTAGCATCAGCATCAGCCACTGCAACATGGCTTGGTAATTAACAAAAGACGATGTATTGGCCAGTAGCAAGATCATTATATAATTCAATAAATTCAGTTAAAAGTTGATGTTTGCAAGATTGATTTTTAATTCCCAGAATACAGGTTAGAGAGTCTGAAATACGAGGGGTGTTCATTAAATAATTCCCCTGACCCACTTCCGATGGACCTAGTGGAATGAAACTTGGCATAGGTATTAGTCTTTCTCCACATAGGAACCACCAAGAGTTACACACTTATCCCATCGTTTTATGCAACTATGGAGACCTCGCTTGTAAAAGCCCTCATTTTGCGTCTCAAACCAGGACTTGACTTCAGAAATCAGTGTTTTATCATCTGTGAAACGTTTTCCCTTCAAAAATGACTTCATGGTTGGAAAGAGGTGGAAGTCAGATGGTGCAAGGTCAGGAGAGTAAGGAGGATGTGGAAGAATTTCACAGCCACAGGACCGCGCTTATGTTTGGGCAACATGAGAGTTGTGTACTGGAGCATTGTCTTGCAGGAGACGGACACCCTTGGTCAGCATGCCACGCCACTTAAACTTGATAGCGTCCCGCAATTCCCGCAGCAGTGAAGCATAATAAGCCCCTGTAATTGTGGTACCCTTTGCCAAGAAATCCATCATCACTACTCCGTGCTGGTCCCATAACACCGTGAGCATGATCTTGCCTGCAGAGGGTTGGACATGTGCCTTCTTTGGGGGTGGTGACTCCACATGCTTCCATTTCATCGACTGAACTTTAGTCTCAGGATCATAGTGATGGACCCATGTTTCATCCTGTGTGAAAGTCTGTCCAAAAAGTTTGCCTGGTTTTTTTGGCACATGTCCAAAAGATCCTTTGAGCAATTGACTCGTTCCTGCTTTTGGAAAGGTGTGAGCGACCTGGGAATCCATCGTGCAGACACCTTATGCATGTTCAAATTGTCATGGATGATTTCTTCCACAGACCCTACACTGATCTTGACATCTTGTGCTAACTGGCCAACAGTTATACGTCGGTCTGCCAAAATGACGGTCTCCACTTGATGGATAGTGTCCTCATCAATGGCTGAATGGGGGCGACCAGGAATGGCAGCTGTTTCCACAGATGTCTGACCACTCTTGAACTGGCGATGCCAGTGTTTAACAACGTCATATGATGGGGCATCTTCCCCATAAGTTGCTTTCATTTCATCGAAAGTTTCTTGTGGTGTGCGACCTTTCAAATATAAAAACCTAATCACTGCTCGGTATTCTGCTGGCTCCATTGTCACACCCTACTCGATCATAACACCTGTAAAAGTAAAGTAAACATTTCAACCAAATATGATAACCCTAAGTGGTTTAGGGGAAATCTTTAATGAACACCCCTCGTATAATAAATTGTTTTTCCTTTCATAATGCCGTAAAAGTGGAGCAGTTATCTGGTAATCGTGATGATATAGTCCTTGATCCAATGATGGTGGCGCTGGCAACTGCGTCACCATCCTTGGATCCATCAGTAAATATAGATTTCTAAGTATCATATGTGTGTCTTAATTGATGATATTCTTGTTGATAAATGGGTTGATTTGTTTCAGATTTCTTTAATTTAGTTAAAGGTTAGATTTACCTCTGGTTTTACTGGAGAAGTCAAAAACTGAGTGAGGGCTATATTATCAAGATGTATTTTATCAGAAGAAATATGAGATTGTATTCTTATTGCAAAAGTGGAATAAGAGACGTTTTTTTATTCATACGCACGATTGGATTTAGAAATATATAATTTAGAAATGTACTGTGATAATAATTTAAAGCGACGTTGTTTAAGGGACGGCTCATCAGCCTCCACAAACAGACTTTGCATCAGAGGCTCCAAGGCAAAGCCTAAGGCCCTGATGATGAACAGAATCTAGTTTAATTTTTTTTGTTTTTACAAGCTCAACCATGATGTAGCCATAATCCAGTTTAGACCGGATGAGCGCTCTGTACCGTTGGAGGAGGGTTTCCTTATGCCCTCCCTACTTTGAATTCTAAACGATTTTGAACAGATCAAGAGCCTTCAGGCATTTATTTTTTAAGTAATTAAAGTGTGGTAGAAAGGTCAAGAGATGTTAAAAAATAATACCAAGGAACTTGACTCCTTTGACTATTTTGATAGGAGTTCCATCCGAAACTAAATCGGGGTCCTCATGTGGCTTATACTTTCTACAGAAATGAATACAGTTTGGTTTAGATTTAGAAAACTTAAAACCATTTTCAAGCGACCATATGTGGATTTTATTTAAACATAACTAGCGCTGCCTTTCAATCGTATGCATGTTTTTACCACGACAGGAATGCATAATCCACAAAAATTGATCCATCAATTGAATCATTTAAAACTGTTGATAAACTGTTAATCTTAATTCTGAATAATGTGACAGACAAAACTGCCTTGTGGGACCCCCTGATCCTGATTATAATGATCAGACAGGGTAGAACACACGCGGACTTGAAACTGTCTGTTAAAAACTCGCAATCCAATCTAAAATCACCTAAATGTTTCAAAATACCGTGTTACCACATAGGGTCATATGCTTTTTCGAGTTCGAAAAAGATAGACACTGCATGTTGTTTGTTTATTATGATACTTTTAATAAATGTTTCTAAACGTACGAAATGACCCAAAGTAGTTCTGTTTTTTTTCCGGAAACCACATTGTATATTTGTAACGGGATTATTGGTTTCTACGTACCAAACTAGTCAATTACTAACGCATCTTGTCAATGTACAGTAAACTACGGTTACAACGAACTTAATCTTAGTTCGTTATAACCGTAGTTCATTATAAGCATATATACAGCATAACTACATTAAATAGTCGGGACAAAAAACGGTCACTTCCACAGAGGTCTGACCATTTAGTTGTAAGAGATAAATAAAGAGAAGAATATGTGCCTGTACCAGGATGATAGGTTTTAGAGTTTTATTTAAAAATGCAGAAATCGTTGTCAGAAATGATATCTTCTAATATTTTCCCTTTACGGTTTGAATCAACACCTTAGAGTGGATTATGCCCATTAAAATAGCTCATAATGATACAGGGCTGGCCATAGAGTGCCTGAAGATCAGTTTCTTGAAGAGTAGAAGATGAAGGTATATAAAGTGAGCATAATGTGAAAACAATGTTTAGAATTATCAAACAGAAACAGCTTGGAGTGGTTTATTCCGAGGAACAGGGCTATGTATAACACCCTGCCTCACCGATACTGAAGATCCTCCAGTGGCTCCATGCCCTAGATGAGAGAAGTAGTTATTTGAATTACATTGTCTTATCTGGAGTTGGTCAGTATCTTTAGAATAGGTTTCTGTAAACAAAATGCTGATAGTTATTAATCAAGAATTAATCACTGCAAAACACTGACATTGTTCCTTAGTCCTGCGAAATTCTATTGGAAGCTATCAGAAGAGCAAATCATGGTGGCTTAAACGGGGCACGGGTGGCCCAGTCGTTTAAGGCGCCGCGATTCGCTGTGCAGAGTTGCGTCCCTTGGGTACGCCAGAAACCTATGATTGTGGGTTCGAATCCCGGTTCGCCCCGATTATGTTTCCAGGTTTGTCAGCACCATACCCGTGCTCGTGGGTTTCACCGAAGTGGTAAACGTCAGAGACCTGCATCACTTCGGGCTTTCCTCCCACAATAAGCTGACACGCCGTGATATAACTGGAATACTGTTAAAAGCGGCGTTAAACCCAACTCACTCACTCACTCATGGTGGCTTAACTGGAGATCGTGAGCAGGAGGGAGGTCCATTCCCTTGGACTGGGAAGGAGGGACTAACCTCTATTTCCAGAGGTTCAAAAATATTATGTACCTCTACAATGTTTGTGGGAGGAAAAGGCACCTCCAAGTGCTGGAGTGCCCTGGCCCTTCTCCTAATTTGGCTTTGAGTATTTTGAAGACAAGTGGGCTTCACCTTGAAAATATTCAATGTCATTTATTGTTTCTGATTCTGATGGTTGAGTTGTAGGTTGTGTAGGTTGAGTTCTTTGTTTGGGAATCAGATGCTTCAAGCAATTGGACATCTAGTGTAATCTGATTATCCTCTACCCAAGAGAAAGCAGTTTGAGAACAGGCTGTGGAAACTTAGACAACTGGGGTCGGGGCAGACAAAGCAGCTAAATAGGTTTTGGTGAAAGGTGTTTGGGATTGAAGAAATGCTTTTTAGGCTTCTGTGTAAGATATATTGTGTGTACATTTAATTTTTAATATTTTTGATTCACGATCGATAGCTGGACAGGATTTTGACGAGGACAAGTGCTGTCAGTCGCAGGTGGCACATTTGATGTCATTTGTGCAATCTGAACTCACATGAGTTCTACTGCAACGGAAGCATCTTGTCTTGGCAGTGCAGCATCTGGCTCCGTGTCCGAACTTTGACACTTGTAACACTGGAGTGGATTTAGAACAGAAACCTTCACTCCGATGTTAAAGCAACCAGCTTTAATTGATTTTGGGATAATTAAAAGCGAAAAAGTGAAAAGGTAGGTTTGAGTGTTTACAATATTTCCATTTTTTGTGGTAAAGCGCTTAACTGTGGTAACACCTTGGTGTGTCAATTCATGAGCTATTTCTTCCTCTGTCATGTCTGCCAGACAGCGAGCATGATCTCACACAATTGATAGAATCAAGTAATTCGTGTGCAGAAACAACAACCTTCGTGTTAACAAATTGCTGGAGACTCAGCAGATTAACATATTGTTGCTTCCGATCCCTTTCTACAAGGATTGAACCAGAAAAAGACGTGTGAAGTTCTTGACTTCCCAAACCGATACTTTGGATCCCCTTAGAAATAACAAAAGAATTAAGTAGAGGATTGTCATTAGGGGATGAAAATGAAAAAGAATCAGCCCCTTGCGAAGGGACAGCTTCGTCAGATGAAAGAGACTCTATATGCCTACGTTTGGTTGATTTTGATGAACCAGAGTGTAGATTTTGTGAAGGACATGTTGTATAAATATGTTTCAGCATCCCCGGTCCCTACCCGCCATCGAGTTCAACAAAGACAGTGCTGCAGTGTCCGCCAGGCTGCGACTCCAGGACTATAGTGATGTTATACTTCAGAAATAAAGACATGAGTAGCTGTTGTTAATAAAAGGGGAAATGTCAGGTTGGTTCGGTCCATTTTTAAACAAATCCCACAGACTTCAGCGGTCCGTATCACCAGATTGTCCCATGAACCATCGCCTTCTGCCATAGGACTCTAGTCAAACTGTATTTTACATAATCAAGGTTATCATATAGTCTGATAAAAACATTTTGATATCATATTTCAAAATTATCGAGTAATACATGCACAGGGCATGGCTTGACCAGCCGATTGATAGAATCGGGCCAATTCTGCCACTTCCAGGTGAAGTAGGAGTCGAAGTCGTGTATCGGGCCAATTCTGCCACTTCCAGGTGAAGTAGGAGTCGAAGTCGTGTATCGGGCCAATTCTGCCACTTCCAGGTGAAGTAGGAGTCGAAGTCGTGTATCGGGCCAATTCTGCCACTTCCAGGTGAAGTAGGAGTCGAAGTCGTGTATCGGGCCAATTCTGCCACTTCCAGGTGAAGTAGGAGTCGAAGTCGTGTATCGGGCCAATTCTGCCACTTCCAGGTGAAGTAGGAGTCGAAGTCGTGTATCGGGCCAATTCTGCCACTTCCAGGTGAAGTAGGAGTCGAAGTCGTGTATCGGGCCAATTCTGCCACTTCCAGGTGAAGTAGGAGTCGAAGTCGTGTATCGGGCCAATTCTGCCACTTCCAGGTGAAGTAGGAGTCGAAGTCGTGTATCGGGCCAATTCTGCCACTTCCAGGTGAAGTAGGAGTCGAAGTCGTGTATCGGGCCAATTCTGCCACTTCCAGGTGAAGTAGGAGTCGAAGTCGTGTATCGGGCCAATTCTGCCACTTCCAGGTGAAGTAGGAGTCGAAGTCGTGTATCGGGCCAATTCTGCCACTTCCAGGTGAAGTAGGAGTCGAAGTCGTGTATCGGGCCAATTCTGCCACTTCCAGGTGAAGTAGGAGTCGAAGTCGTGTATCGGGCCAATTCTGCCACTTCCAGGTGAAGTAGGAGTCGAAGTCGTGTATCGGGCCAATTCTGCCACTTCCAGGTGAAGTAGGAGTCGAAGTCGTGTATCGGGCCAATTCTGCCACTTCCAGGTGAAGTAGGAGTCGAAGTCGTGTATCGGGCCAATTCTGCCACTTCCAGGTGAAGTATGAGTCGAAGTCGTGTATCGGGCCAATTCTGCCACTTCCAGGTGAAGTAGGAGTCGAAGTCGTGTATCGGGCCAATTCTGCCACTTCCAGGTGAAGTAGGAGTCGAAGTCGTGTATCGGGCCAATTCTGCCACTTCCAGGTGAAGTAGGAGTCGAAGTCGTGTATCGGGCCAATTCTGCCACTTCCAGGTGAAGTAGGAGTCGAAGTCGTGTATCGGGCCAATTCTGCCACTTCCAGGTGAAGTAGGAGTCGAAGTCGTGTATCGGGCCAATTCTGCCACTTCCAGGTGAAGTAGGAGTCGAAGTCGTGTATCGGGCCAATTCTGCCACTTCCAGGTGAAGTATGAGTCGAAGTCGTGTATCGGGCCAATTCTGCCACTTCCAGGTGAAGTATGAGTCGAAGTCGTGTATTGGGCCAATTCGGTCGCCTCCCAGCATTGGGTGCTGGGGACACATTGGGCCCCACGGGGACAAGCTTCCTATGCAAACACTATTGATATCAAGACTTGACTATTGCAACCCCCTGTCCCTTAACGCGTCATCGTCCTTACTAGCCAAACTGTAAAGAATCCAAGACGCCGGAGCAATTCCACCATGTCTGTTGTCGCCATGGCTGCAATGCCTGACTGTGGCTTGAAAGGCAAGCTCAGAACATCCTCCTCCGTATTCACCAGATGCATCGACGTCAGGTTCTTACCTCTTCCCAAACTGTCGGGCAAGCAATATGCAAATGATGATGACGTCATTTCTGCTGTGGAGGACGTTTTTACACAACCACGAGGAAACCCTTTACACCAGTGAGATCCAGACACTCCAGCGTTGTTGGTAGAAGTCTGTGGACCTCGCCGGCGAGTATGTTCAAAAATAATTAGCAGCTACCTCCATCGTTGTTAGGCTCAGAACAGTTCAGACATCCCCGACAGCGATAAATCAAACAATTAAATCAATGGAAGAAATCAGAGAGTTTGCATGGGAAAAGACATTATTAAGCTATTCTGAAACCTGAAGAAATCAGAGAGTTTGCATGGGGAAAGACATTATTAAGCTATTCTGAAACCTGAAGAAAATAATTTTACCCGATTTCGCAGCCCGATTGTGAAACAGGTTGAGATGATGTCATGCTAACCTCCCTATCTTGATGGGACTGTGGGATAGTCTAGTGGTTAAAGCGTTCGCTCCCTACATGGATACAATATGTGAAGCTCATTTCTGGTGTCCACCGCTGTGATGTTGCTAGAATATTGCTAAATTCGGCGGACGACTATACTCACCCACCCCTTCCCCATCTTGCTAGGTATGATCCCGAGACACCAATATCTGACAGAGGCCGTCAGATCAAAACTGAATTGCTAATAGTAAATGTATTGACCGTTTATTTAAGACAGTCTACATTGAGTACTGATACTATCTACATCATGACTGGCGTTGTTACACGCTTGAAATAGAAAACTTACCTCGCCATGATAAGTATTAAGGGATAGCAACTCAAATGGATAGGTGGTTTATCCCTCAATAATATGTTATGGATGCTGCAGTAAGATTGTGAACATTTCAGTAATATTATGAAAACGCTGTTTTAGTCAGGGATTTCACGTAATCTCCTAAATATTCAGGGATTTCATGAATCCTTGTACTGAGTTGACATGAATTACCTGCATTTACTGGTGTGGTCCTGTTTTTTAGATAATCTTGCATTGACACTCAGCCCAGGTGCCTGTCAAGTCTTTCAAATTTGACAGTGCGGTAATCATGTTTTGATAATAATCTAATTCAATCAATTCAAGTCATTGTCTTAGTTTCTTTGATCTTGATCAGCAATGGTATGTTCCCTAATTCTTTGATCTGGTGCTGTTAAATACATTCCTGGGTCCGTATTTATAAAAACTCTTAGAGTTGGAAATTTACTCCTAACTGCCAAAACTCCTAAGAGTTCACAACTCCTAAAAGTTACTCCTAACTCCTAAGAGTTACTCCTAACTCCTAAAAGTTACTCCTATCTTTAGGAGTGGTCATTGGCACTCTTATCTACTCAGGTAAACTCTTAGAGTTCCAATATGGCCGCCGCCGTGCAGCTGCGACATCGTAGAAACCGTATATTTCGAGCTCGAAAAGATGTGTTAAATGACCTTACTGATTATGAACTTATTGAAAGATACAGACTCAATCGTGCCAGCATAAATTTTGTGAATAATATATTTATACTTGAGTGATGTGATAGATTCACACAGGCCATGTTACCGGAAGTAGAGAGAAGTGGTTTTCAAAGAGGGTCTCTGCGCCACGACGTGAGCAAGAAGTATCTGACACCAAGCTCGAAGTACTACACGATAATGAGCGACTTGAAAATGGCGTCAGAGAAGACACATACAAAGTTAAGACAATATTACTACTTAAAATTACAGAGAAACTTACAGTGAGTGAATGAGTATGGTTTTACGCCGCTTTAAGCAATATTCAAGCAATATAAAGGAGGGGACACCAGCAATGGACTTCAGACACTGTTCCCATGTGCGGAATCGAACTCGGGTCTTCGGCATGATGTGCTAACGCTTTAACCACTAGGTTTCCCCAGCGCTCCTATAAAGAAGAGAAATGACTCCAGTGAACCACCTCTTCATTACGTAACCATCGAGGATACGTTTGGCATAATCTAGCGAACTCATCTTTCAAAAGGCCATGATGGGCGTGACCGCCTGCTTAAAGAAAAAGTATGCTCACATAACAACGAAATCCATGGAACTGCTTACGTGTCTCTGTTAAGAATGCCAGATGAGAACTGACCGCCTCCGTGGTATAGTGGTAGAGCGTCCGCCCGGGGAGCGGAAGGTCCGGGGTTTGATCCCCGATCGCGTCATACCAAGAGACGTTAAAAGATGGTACTTGTTGTTACCCTGTCTGGCGCTCGGCATTAAGGGGCTAAAACAAGGACTGGTCGGCTCGGAGTCAGTATACTGTGTCTGAGTGGGGTATTCATGTTAAAATACGGCATGGTATCTCAGTGAGTCGGACTAGTACAAGCAGCCATACAAACACACACACGTACATGCTATACATGTCGCTATATAAGTGCAATAATCTTGGACGTAACGTTAAACCCCATTTCACCTCACCTCACCAGATGAGAACTAGACCAGTTGCGAAGGGCGTTGTAGTGCGACCAGTCATGTGCAACGATGCAAAGTTGACCTCATTGACATGCAGCCTGTGATTTTATTATGCTACAGACTGTTAAACATCACATTGTTACAAGGTGTTTCTTCTTTAAAAAGAATTCAGGCTCAAAGTTTTACATAACAAATATCTGGTTTTGTTGCTGTATCTGAAAAATATCTACCTCGAAACAAAACCTCAGCAACACCTCCCTCTAGCCCACAGTCGGTCCCCTTGATCAATGGCGATGCTATTCATATGATGACGTCTCCAGGCCATTCATCAGATCCACTCATCATCTCTCCCCCCCCACCCCTGATAACCCACCACAAGTTTAGTAGAATATCATAATACATCGGGCGGGTTTAAATCGACAATAAACATTTAGACCGTGCGTTAACCAGCTGTAACGACCTTGGGGCTGGTCCTCGGAAGTCTTCGGTAGTCTTCGCTGTAATACGGACTCTCGATTTGTCCACACACATTACCTTGGGAACTGTATTTATCGAATATACAACCTATGGCCATGAGTTCAGTTGAACAATATATGTATACTAGTATTATATCAATCAATCAATCAATCTTTATTGTATGAAAGGCCATTGGCCCATATACACATACAGATAAACAATATCATTTACAGCTGTACAGCGCATTATATAATTATTGGATAACTAATATGATGCTTGACATGTAATAGAGGTATTGTAATAACAGTGGTAATAACCACAGTGGCAGCAGTAGTAGTATAAAATACAAAAGGAATACAAAAGGAATGGAATGGAAATATGAAGTTTTACGTCGCAAAGGCTTTCAGCCATAGCGCGACGTTCAAAGCAAAAGGATCTATCAGTAATATATACTCATCATGTCAAGACAATTTGACAATTTAAATGTATATGCATTTCTAGTAGAAACAAAAAGACAAAAATGAAATGTAGATACTCCTGATCTAGATGCAAAAGTTTCGAAACAACTAATTATTTCTGGACATATCGGTTTTACTAAGTAATTTACTACGCACTCGTAGACTTTGATAGATGTATTGTAATATCTTAGTTAATTTTTTTACTATATTAAAGATGAACATTCTAGAAAATAGTCCTAAGCAATGAGATAATTAATATATTTCTGCTGTTTTTGAGTTTCCTCATGAAAAGGTTATCTACTGTATGTTTGTTTGTTTGTTTGTTTGGGATTGGGATACGATGACATGCATCAAACAAGTCAGTGAGCCTGACCACCCATATCCGGTAGTCGCCTCTTACGACAAGCATAGTCGCCTTTTACGGCAAGCATGGGTTGCTGAAAAATTAAATGAGATATGCACCTTTAATTGAACGCTTTGTTGGAAGCGTGTAAAAGTAGTTTACAGTTTCTGAATGTAATGGAATACCATTTGAGAAGTTTTGCTGATTTATTGTGCAAAAATACTGTTATTTCGACCACCACCTGTACACAGTGGTACACTCAACACAACAGCTCTCCCATTTCACAAATGGTAATGTTATTTTATTTGATGGATCGTGTTAAATGCAGTTGCAAAACCAATAAAAAATGCCATTTTTCAGATAGGTACCGTTGTTTTACAGAAGGTCGTATGAAACCATTGCTGTGTACTCGTGCCTAAGCCCCGCTGGCCCATCATTGGTACTTTAAGGAATCAGTCCAAAATACATATCTGTTCTTTATAATAAACTGCCTAATAATAATAATAATAACAACAACAACAACAATAATAACAACACTAACAACAAAAAATAAAATAAATAAATAAATAAATAAATAAGTAAAGCGACAAAACACTTCCATATCCAATAGAAATCTCTGCATATAGGAAATTCGATTGTACAATTCCGACCATATTATGAGCATGTGTTTATGAATCACTATCAAATAGTAATGATACCAGGTGTTCGTTAAAAGGTGAGCGTATCCTGCCCCACCGCTGGCACCAGTCACAAACACATGCAAAGGCAAGTGAAGTCATACATCCAAGTTGGATGGGGATGATTTGATACGGGTATCATAGGCGATATTACGTTCATTATTTCCCACAAGAGGTTTGGGGCGGTGGGGTCGCCTTGTGGTTAAAGTCTTCGCTCGCTCGTCACGCCGAAGGCCCGGCTTCGATTCCCGACATGGGTACAATGTGTGAAGCCCATTTCTGGTGTCCCCTGACATGATATTACTGGAATATTGCTCAAAGCAACGTAAAACCCACCTCCCTCCCTCACTCTCAACAGGTGATATGACACATGGTACATGACGTCTCAAGGACTAAGGGGGTCTCAATTTCACAGTATATAGAGTGAGCAGAGTGGAGTTTGTGAATTGTCAAGGGTATACTTTCTTTTGCCCTTTCACATTTTGTTGTAAGAATCAAACCTTTTTTGACAATCAATGCACAGTTGAAAAATGTCCTGCTTGCTTTTGAGATAGTCAACCTTCCACACACTGAGATTGGATTCTTTAATCATATTAGAAGCGATCTCGCGTATTTCAAGTGGATGTTTTCGGGCAAGACAAGCAGTGCAACTTCAAAGAAAATTATAGATGCATTGCTACCGTGGCTTCACCACTTCATGGTGAAACTAATTCAAAGCTTAGTCTGGATTACAGTTAAACCGTTCAGAGGTTAGCTGCATATATTAGAATTTGTTTCCAAACATTTCTGATGGGGAATAAAACAGTTGATCAATTTACCCCTGCGAA
The DNA here is from genome assembly GCF_023055435.1 of Haliotis rufescens. Classification (NCBI taxonomy): domain Eukaryota; kingdom Metazoa; phylum Mollusca; class Gastropoda; order Lepetellida; family Haliotidae; genus Haliotis; species Haliotis rufescens. Next base: position 3,300,606 of record NW_025964024.1, on the reverse strand, counting down.
GTGGTCGTACCAGTGAGTGAGTGAGTTGGGTTTAACGGCGCTTTTAACAGTATTCCAGTTAAATAACGGCGTGTCAGCTTAATTCGGGAGGAAAGACCGAAGTGATGCAGGTCTCAGACGTTTACCACTTCGGTGAAACCCACGAGCACGGGTATGGTGCTGACAAACCTAGAAACAAAATTGGGGCGAACCGGGATTCTAACCCACAATCATAGGTTTCTGGCATGCCCAAGGGACGCAACTCTGCACAGCGATTCGCAGCGCCTTAGACGACTGGGCCACCCGTGCCCCCTGGTCGTGCCAAATGCAATCCCTACGATATATTTCCCTTGAAACTTGTGTTTCCAAAGTTGCTGGTTCAGGAGATAAATATTTCGTTTTGTAAGATTTGCGTGATGTTATGATGAATGGATGTACGGAAATGTTTCATTTTTAACACTCCTTTTTACGGCGTCGTGTTCAAATGAAATTTCCGTATTTCCACATGAATGTTAATTGACATCGATATTTAGAAGGAACTAATTTACTGAGCGCATGACGCAACAAAACTGTCGTCTCCTCGTGCTTACCTTCCACAAGATGCATGATATGGGGTGCCGCGAAACCGATCACAGGTTTCGAGGTACTCCAATAATGATGGTTCATTTTACGAAAGGGATGGTCACATGTTCAAGCCCATTTGAACATCACAAATGCAATTCTTTATCACCGTTCCTCATCTCACTTGTAATGTATAGTTATGCGTATCTATAAGATACTATTAATCAAAATTGTAACATGAAAGTGGGTATGTTCTCGAATTACGTTCGTTAGCGAGCTGCTACTTCCGTGAAGAATGCTCGAATAATGTCGTTTCTGACCCGAGCTAGAGTCAATGGAATACGACTTCAACGATTCATCGGTTTGTGGCTGGTTATTTTGCAAATCTCGCGATTTTCAATACCTGCCTGGCGGTGGGGTAGCCTAGTGGTTAAAACGTTCGCTCGTCACGCCGAAGACCCGGGTTCGATTCCCGACATGGGTACAATGTGTAAAGCCCATTTCTGGTGTCCCCCGCCGTGATATTGCTGGAATATTGCAATAAGCGGCGTAAAACCATACTCACTCACTCACTCACATTCAATACCTGCGTTTGACAGCAAAGTGACGGCAGTTGCCCGAAGATAATGGTTTGTGTACACTTTATTGAGACTAGCGTTGGTAAAAAAACTTTTCATCATGTTGCCAATGACATTTACACCAAATGGAGTGAGTGAGTGAGTATTGTTTTACGCCGCTTTTAGCAATATTCCAGCAAGATCACGGCGGGGGACACCAGAAATGGGCTTCACACATTGTACCCATGTCGGGAATCGAACCCGGGTCATCGGCGTGAACCGACCATTCGATCTTCTGGGGGAGCTGACATAAGCTCACCACGGAACTTCCTACCAGGTGAGCTGTAAATGCTATTTTCCGACATAATTTATGAATAAATGGTATTGGATTGTGAATAGATAACGCACGCCGTACAAAGACGGATGGCAATACGTCACACAAGCCTTTCGGACATCTTGCGTGTATGGATAGAAATGGAGCTAACTAGAACTGTCCTATGGGGAATAAATGAAGGCATATCGTACAGAGTCCGTAGCTACACCTGCGTACATATCTGAAAGAAATCGATGTAGTAGTTTAGAAGTTGTCCAGACAAATTGAAATGACGAAGTAATAAAAGGCAATAACTCCGCCTAAATGAAAAATCAAATTGGTGTGTCCAACAACATGTTGAAGTGACCACGTGTACAAAGTTTAATTGAAATCAGTCAATTAGTTTGGAAGGAATTATTCGGAAAGTTATTTTCTGCGGACAGACCGACAGACGGGCTGACACGTTGATTCCATTATACCCCCTAACTTCGTTGCGGGGGCACAATGGACTGATAATCTAATGAGATGATATTCACGAGGGTTTTCAAAAGGACTTCATAAATAGATATTTACTCATTTAGATGTTTGAAGATATTTACTCATTTAGATGTTTGAGATCTGTAAATTACAATATGGCGACTGTGAGACCATCTTGGATTTCTGAATGAGGTTATATTACTGTATGTTGTGCTGATCATCCACACCTAGTTTCATAAAGAGCACTTATTAGTATGGTAAAATAGTTTTAAATAGGGTTAGCTATCTAAATTTCGACCAATCAGAGGACTCCATTCCGTTGGTATTGTAATAAAATGTGCTTTGTGTGCAAAAATATATCTAAATATCCCTTTTAACGAAATCGAACAACTAACTTTCGACCAATCAGATGCCGCAGTTATATTGCCATGATGGTAAGAAAACCTTTTCGGCTGAGTCCTGAAATACATTGTATGCAAATACCAAACTTGAACGAAATCTCTGAATATGGATAAATCAGCTCTGCAGGCGTCCTTTCCGTTTCCATGGAAGCAAGGTAGTAACGTAAAAAAAGTTATATTGTATAGTGTCTCTAGATACACCTTTGTGCCAAGATTTATCAAAATCGTCAGTTATGACCCATAAAGAAAACCTATAAATAACGACCAGGTTGTCGTTGTTGAGAGGTTGTTGGAATATGAAAGGTGCAGTGCACTTACATAAGTTCCATGGCTCTACTTTTTCTTGTTCCTGAGAAAACGCGCACAGTTGAAGGAAGAATATATTCTATAACGAATAATTAGTTTTCACTTTATTCAGCACTTGTTGGTAATATATTGCTACAAGCCAAGATAACTGTGTCCAGTAACTACTCCATACGCATTTCCATCATAATACCATTTTTTTCATAACGTGATAAACCTCCCCTATTATTTGAAAAAACAACTATTTTTGTTTTCGATAGATTGACTGGCATTTCCCATTTACAACACGATGTGACGTAAAGCATTAACTCACTCACCCATTTACAACAGTCATCATGCAAGATATTTAACTTCATCTGTACGTTGTTGACAGTATTGCCAAATACAATAAGGTCTTCCGCAAAAAGAAGTAGAAAAATATAAATAAATTTCGGATGTAACTTAACACCAAAACGACAATTTTATTCCATTTCAGTAACCAATTCGTTTATAAAAAAACTGAAGACAAAAAGGGACAAAGCATACACCCTTGCCTCACACCCATGAAGCAAAAAATATACCAGATACTCTGTTTGAACGAACACAAGCCTTTACATTACTGTACATGGATTATAACATTTTATCCATTTTAGCATGGCTGCACGTACAGTCACCGATTTGATAGTCAGATCCAAATCTTCCATTCACAATATGTATGTTCAGAATTGAACACATTTCCAAAAGAGTTTTTCCAAAGTTATTTAGTAATATATCACATGAATATCTTTCCATCTCAAATTGTGTAAAAAATATATTAAGTAATTATTACTTTCAACATGGTGAATAACAGCGTTCTCCACATAGTCCCGCGTCACACCGGTTCTACTGTTCATGTACATTGGACCCGTGAAGATCCGGGGTAGAATAGGTCTTCATCAACCCATTCTTGCCATAAAGGGCGACTATGCTTGTCGTAAAATGCAACTAACGGGATAGGGTGGTCAGACTTGCCGACTTGGTTGATGCATGTCATCATATCCCAAATGCGTGGATCGATGCTCATGGTGTCGACCACTGGATTGTTTGGTCCAGACTCGATTATTTACAGACCGCCGTCATATAGCTGAAATATTGCTGAGTGCAACAAACAACAAACAAACAAACAAATCCAAGTACAATGATAAAAAACAGCTGGGTACTCTTCCAGTGTACTCAATAATAAACCCCAGCAAAATCTCTATCCCATTTTGTCTATCATTGTTATCATACCAGGTCGATCTCTCCGCACGGATATATGTAAACAAAGCATAATGTAGCTCTACTGAAACCAAACATACTTTTATCCAACAGAATAGTAATAACATGTTCTCTGTATCGAACACCAATGACATATCTTACCAGTGAATATTTTATAAAAAGCATTCCTCCCGAATACCTTCCGAACTTGGACCTTTGTGGCTGGTAAACAAGAAAGTTTATATTCTGGAAAAATATCATTAAAGTAATTCTCTATTGACTATGTTTCATATAACGCAAAAATTTTCAGATACAAAAGAAACAAAGCCAATGTCGGACAATTTGTTGGTTAAATCTTCTATATTCCTTGCCATGTAAGATATGCTTTCGCATAACCTTCGACCTTGACGGCAGCACCCGCTCCTGATCCACAGTTGACGATGTTCAACTTGAGTCGCGATCTGCGAATGAAGCCGATCGCGACAACTGATGCTCATCACCTTCCAGAGTAGAGGCTGGCATGTCCTCAATGACGAGCCTCCCATTCTTATAATAGCCCCTCTTGTTCTCAGATCTGAGCAAAGTCAGTTTCTCACGCTGTCGCTTATTACGAATAATTGCAAGAAACCGAGCAAAAACAATAAAAATCGTGATAAAAGCAAAAAGTATCCTATATTTCCAATCAAACTTTGTTTATAAGAATATTTTACGATATTAACCCTTAATGTAAAAAAAATAATTTTTACATTAGGGGTTGCGGGTTGTTACTCTGAATGTAATTTTTTTTTTACATTAAGAGTTAACGCGTAACCCTTAGTGTAAAATAATTTACATTAAGAGTAATTTTTACATTAGGGGTTGTAACACAGCACCAACCCAACAAAACTCGATTTTGAGTAAAGATTTCCCTCAGCATTTCTGCATAAAAGGAAGCCCAGTCTCTCATTCAGGTGAGAAGCAGGAAGCTCTTTGAACTTGGGTTCAAAACCTCGGAAACCAAGACATTCTGGAAGTGAAAGGATTGCCTTGTTCAGGGTACAAATGTAACAGTAAGTGGATTAATTTGTTTTTATTACGGCGTCGTTTTCAAATGAAATTTCCCTACGTCCAGTCAGCATAACATGCCTCAAATCTTACATTTTTGTCAATCTCATTATAAACGCCTTTCAAAGACCGGAATGTCTTTATAGTATTGCCAATTTCTGCGATGACACATTGGTCACGCTTGACATTGCTATCATGGCAAATGGTGTAAGGGAGGTAACTCTCGGTGATGTTGATCGAATCTTTTAGGTATGTGTTTATATAGTCTATTATGTTTGAATGTCTTACGTCAAAATAGTTTTAATTCTTCAGGAGGTATTACGCCCAGTAGATTTGGAGAGGTTCCCATCCACGATGTCCTGTACTGCTTTTGCATTAAGGGACAGGAGCGGTCACTTGACGCTTGAACTTCTGGCTCTACGGAAACGCTGGCTGTATTTCCTAGTTCAGGGGCCATCTCAGAACGGGTTTCAGCTTCAACAGCTGTTGTGAGTAATACTAATAACCAAATTAGGTGGGTGTATGAATGTCTTAACTATTATAGAGTTGCAATAAATGTTTTTTACTCTGTTAGACACTGTTTTTTTCCCCTTTTGCCAAGCCCAAGAAAATTACATCAATTATTATTTTGATTGAGTAATTAATGGAAAAAGGCAAATTTCATTTACCTTCAATGACTTAAATTTTCTCAGAAAATGTCTCGTCATCCCATTGCTCAATATTGCATCGAAATCTCCGATGTGGAAGTCAGGGAAAATTTCCATCTGTTCCTCCATGTTGATGATTTAAAAAATAGTTCCATTAACCAATGTATACATACACGGTGATGAGACCAAAAGAGTGATGTTATGCTCATTCGACAACACTTTTTAACCAATCAGATCAGAGAACATACCTACTTTTATGTTACAAGAGCCAATGATTAGTTTTGAACATATATGCCAATCTATGTTTTCCTCCGTTAGGGAAGTGTAGTGGTTCCCCACATGGGTACAATGCGAAAAGTCTATTTCTGGTTTCGCGCACCGTTGTGGCTGGTGTATACATTACAAAATGTAAAATTAGCGTGAAACTCTGGCAATAAAAAAGATTAAATCCAATAGCAATTACAATAGTACCCAATTCATGCCGATCAGATCACGTGACTTCCTAAAAGTCTCCATGGAGACACATCCGGTCATACATGTTCAGGTTAATGCTGGTTTTAAGTGCAGTCTTATTCCCACTGTGGCAATGTACTGTGAGTGTATTTCCTGACCAGTGGTCTACCGATTTCCCCATGCACACAGCCGCGATCACAACAATACTGTCTCTGTCGGTCACTGCGTGAGAGGCTTATTAAACTGTTCATCTGGGCCAGGCTCTGCTAGGCCAGGTAGAGTTGTCTCCCTTGTGCTGTTAGCTGGCGGTGCTATCGTTAACTCAATATGGTTTAGCTTCTCTACAACCTGCGGAAAACAACAATCATGAGTGAATTGTTCTAACTTTATGTTTAAGAAATATACGACGAGTGGGAGATGTTTGTCGTACAGCAAACCACTGAATGGAGAATAAACCATGTCTTGAAGCGTTTTATTGTACGATAATCAACTCCCACCCGTCGTTTATAGCTTATGTGAGATCTACTTTTTATTCAACCTCATTAAGGGTGTTAAAATATAGTACAAGCTTCAAAAGCATTCACGTACTTAAATAATGAAAATAATCCGACATAGACAATCTCGGACAAGTCCATTTCATAAACAGGGGGTTACGTTTGGTATTCTCTGGATATTCCCCCAATGTTCACGTCGATTTTCTGTATCTTTTCTCCCCATACCGATTGCCATATCTCTCCCACTTTTGAATGCTATCGTTCATCTGCGTTGACCAGCTACATTCATTGGATACACAACACACCTCTCTCTCTCTGGACACTCGATTATTTACAAACCGCCGTCATATAGCTGGATTATTGCTGAGTGCGGCGTTAAACAAAACACAAACAAACAAACACTTCTATCAAATAACGTCGTCCATTTTGCCACGTCGTCAACTGCGAGTGCGTGTTCGAATCTCCAGAAATTACATCATGATCGAACAATGTTTTATAGAATAATAGACCACGCTTCGTTCTTCATTGTTCTTTGCAATTTATAGCGTAGTTATCTTATATTCTTATATATAAGATAGCTACGCGATAAATGTAAAAAAACAATGAAGAACGATATACATAAAGACATGTATTGAATAAGCCACGAATGATATTAACATATTTCTCATTTGCTGATAATTCATAAAAATATGTTGATAATATTACAGTGAGCAAAGTACAATAACGTTTTGGCTATGGATAATACTGACCTGCGTTTCTGCCGCTTGACGTCGGTAGTCGGGACGAACCATCGCTACACATGACAGAATGAAGAATTCATGAGACAAATCTCATCCTCCATGTTATCTTATGCTGCAGAGTGAGGTACATACATTAAACCTGTCCGATAAGCTTGATATCATAATCCACCAAATCAGGGAAAATGTCATCTTCCCGTGGTAAGGGAGTTGACTGACTATGAAAGTTCAGTGGAAACTTCCAGGAACTACCTGAGTACAATGTGTGAAGCCCATTTCTGGTGCCCCCCGCCGTGATATTGATGGAATATTGCTAAAAGCGGCGTAAAACCATACTCACTCACTCAATCCAGGAACTACCTATAATAAGCTCCACAATAAGATTCGCCGCGAATAGCTGACACATTGCTGATGCGGCGTTAAAGAGATAACCGAATAAGTTTTTGTGTGTGTCAAGGTATGGATGCTCTGAAGTAACGTCATGAACAACGAACACAATAGAAGACATGTTGCATCTAGGCAAAGCGCCGGCAAAGACGACCGAGCACAGTGTGGTGTATAAGGTGTTAACTTATGTGTTAGAATGACGCCGACAAAGACGACCGAGCACAGTGTGGTGTATAAGGTGTTAACTTACCTGATAGAATGACGCCGACAAAGACGAGCGAGCACAGTGTGGTGTATAAAGTGTTAACTTACCTGTTAGATTGACGCCGACACAGACGACCGAGCACAGTGTGGTGTATAAGGTGTTAACTTACCTGATAGAATGACGCCGACAAAGACGAGCGAGCACAGTGTGGTGTATAAAGTGTTAACTTACCTGTTAGATTGACGCCGACACAGACGACCGAGCACAGTGTGGTGTATAAGGTGTTAACTTATGTGTTAGAATGACGCCGACAAAGACGACCGAGCACAGTGTGGTGTATAAGCTGTTAACTTACCCGATAGAATGACGCCGACAAAGACGAGCGAGCACAGTGTGGTGTATAAAGTGTTAACTTACCTGTTAGATTGACGCCGACACAGACGACCGAGCACAGTGTGGTGTATAAGGTGTTAACTTATGTGTTAGAATGACGCCGACAAAGACGACCGAGCAGAGTGTGGTGTATAAGGTGTTAACTTACCTGTTAGAATGACGCCGGCAAAGACGACCGAGCACAGTGTGGTGTATAAGGTGTTAACTTACCTGATAGAATGACGCCGGCAAAGACGACCGAGCACAGTGTGGTGTATAAGGTGTTAACTTACCTGTTAGAATGACGCCGACAAAGACGACCGAGCACAGTGTGGTGTATAAGGTGTTAACTTATGTGTTAGAATGACGCCGACAAAGACGACCGAGCACAGTGTGGTGTATAAGGTGTTAACTTACCTGTTAGAATGACGCCGACAAAGACGACCGAGCACAGTGTGGTGTATAAGGTGTTAACTTACCTGTAAGAATGACGCCGGCAAAGACGACCGAGCACAGTGAGGTGTATAAGGTGTTAACTTACCTGTAAGAATGACGCCGGCAAAGACGACCGAGCACAGTGTGGTGTATGAGGTGTTAACTTACCTGATAGAATGACGCCGGCAAAGACGACCGAGCACAGTGTGGTGTATAAGGTGTTAACTTACCTGTTAGAATGACGCCGGCAAAGACGACCGAGCACAGTGTGGTGTATAAGGTGTTAACTTACCTGTTAGAATGACGCCGGCAAAGACGACCGAGCACAGTGTGGTGTATAAGGTGTTAACTTACCTGTTAGAATGACGCCGGCAAAGACGACCGAGCACAGTGTGGTGTATAAGGTGTTAACTTACTTGTTAGATTGACGCCGACAAAGACGACCGAGCACAGTGTGGTGTATAAGGTGTTAACTTACCTGTTAGAATGACGCCGGCAAAGACGACCGAGCACAGTGTGGTGTATAAGGTGTTAACTTACCTGTTAGAATGACGCCGGCAAAGACGACCGAGCACAGTGTGGTGTATAAGGTGTTAACTTACCTGTTAGAATGACGCCGGCAAAGACGACCGAGCACAGTGTGGTGTATAAGGTGTTAACTTACCTGTTAGAATGACGCCGGCAAAGACGACCGAGCACAGTGTGGTGTATAAGGTGTTAACTTACTTGTTAGATTGACGCCGACAAAGACGACCGAGCACAGTGTGGTGTATAAGGTGTTAACTTACCTGTTAGAATGACGCCGACAAAGACGACCGAGCACAGTGTGGTGTATAAGGTGTTAACTTACCTGTTCTGTTTGAATGACGCCGGCAAAGACGACCGAGCACAGTGAGGTGTATAAGGTGTTAACTTACCTGTAAGAATGACGCCGGCAAAGACGACCGAGCACAGTGAGGTGTATAAGGTGTTAACTTACCTGTAAGAATGACGCCGGCAAAGACGACCGAGCACAGTGAGGTGTATAAGGTGTTAACTTACCTGTTAGAATGACGCCGGCAAAGACGACCGAGCACAGTGAGGTGTATAAGGTGTTAACTTACCTGTTAGAATGACGCCGGCAAAGACGACCGAGCACAGTGTGGTGTATAAGGTGTTAACTTACCTGATAGAATGACGCCGGCAAAGACGACCGAGCACAGTGTGGTGTATAAGGTGTTAACGTACCTGATAGAATGACGCCGACAAAGACGACCGAGCACAGTGTGGTGTATAAGGTGTTAACTTACCTGTTAGAATGACGCCGGCAAAGACGACCGAGCACAGTGTGGTGTATAAGGTGTTAACTTACCTGTTAGAATGACGCCGACAAAGACGACCGAGCACAGTGTGGTGTATAAAGTGTTAACTTACCTGTTAGAATAACGCCGAGGCAGACGACCGAGCACAACGTGATATTTGCTGCGAGGATGCTCACACGGTTCATCACAGCGCGCATCCCCAGTGTCAGAATCATTCCACAGAACTGTAAGATTGGAAAATATATTTCAATAACCTCCCAAAGAACACCATCGTTAATACGTTGTAAACATTTGAAAACGTAATCTTGCAACTCGATGTTGTTTGTTAACTGAGGAGATTGTGTGACATGTATCAACCAAGTCAGCGAGCCTGACCACCCGATCCCGTTAGTTGAAGACCTATTCTCTACCCGCATCTTCACGGGCCGAGAGAGATTGTGCGGTAACCGATGAAGATCATGTGTTACTTGTTAAAGTTTGTGCGGCAACACTGATGGTGATTGTGCGGAAATTAATGGAACGTGTGTGGTAACGCATGGATATCTGATTTGTGAGGGAAATTGTGAAGACGAAATCCTATTACATAACCTCTTACCATTGCTGAAGATGTCAAAATGCCGGACGATGTGGCCTCAGACGCGGGATAGGTGATCTCGGCAGCAAATTCGTACCCAACTGGTAGGTAGCCAGTCATAAAAAATCTAAGACATTTTGAAACAGGGTTGAATCAAGGACACAAACAGACGAGGTTGGATGGAGTACACGAGGTGGGTGGTGAAATGGGGTTTAACGTCGCGTCCAAGATTATTGCACTTATATAGCGACGTGCATGCACGTGTATGTGTGTGTGTGTGGCTGATTGTACTAGTCCGGACTGATGCCGATTTATAGTGCTAGCTCACTGAGATACCATGCCGCAGTTTAACATGAATACCCCACTCAGACACAGTATACTGACTCCGAGCCGACCAGTCCTTGTTTTAGCCCCTTTATGCCGAGCGCCAGACAGGGTAACAACAAGTACCATCTTTCAACGTCTTTTGGTATGACGCGGCCGGGGATCGAACCCCGGACCTTCCGCTCTCCGGGCGGACGCTCTACCACTAGACCACGGAGGCAGCTGGAGTACACGAAAGCAGGCGTCTAAAATGTAGGAGGAGCATGAATAAAACTGAATGTAGGACATGTGTACACGGGACTGAATGTAGGACATGTATACACGGGACTAAATGAAGGACATGTGTACACGGGACTGAATGTAGTACATGTATACACGGGACTGAATGTAGGACATGTATACACGGGACTGAATGTAGGACATGTATACACGGGACAGAATGTAGGACATGTATACACTGGACTGAATGTAGGACATGTATACACTGGACTGAATGTAGGACATGTGTACACGGAACTGAATGAAGGACATGTATAGACGGGACTGAATGTAGGACATGTATACACGGGACTGAATGAAGGACATGTATAGACGGGACTGAATGTAGGACATGTGTACACGGGACTGAATGTAGGACATGTATAGACGGGACTGAATGTAGGAGATGTGTACACGGGACTGAATGTAGGACATGTATACACGGGACTGAATGTAGGACATATGTACACGGGACTGAATGTAGGACATGTATACACGGGACTGAATGTAGGACATGTATACACGGGAATGAATGTAGGACATGTGTACACGGAACTGAATGTAGGACATATGTACACGGGACTGAATGTAGGACATGTGTACACGGGACTGAATGTAGGACATATGTACACGGGACTGAATGTAGGACATGTGTACATGGGACTGAATGTAGGACATGTATACACGGGACTGAATGTAGGACATGTGTACACGGGACTGAATGTAGGACATGTATACACGGGACTGAATGAAGGACATGTGTACATGGGACTGAATGTAGGACATGTGTACACGGGACTGAATGTAGGACATGTATACACGGGACTGAATGTGGGACATGTGTACACGGGACTGAATGTAGGACATATGTACACGGGACTGAATGTAGGACATGTATACACGGGACTGAATGAAGGACATGTATACACGGGACTGAATGTAGGACATGTGTACACGGGACTGAATGTAGGACATGTATACACGGGACTGAATGTAGGACATGTGTACACGGGGCTGAATGTAGGACATGTATACACGGGACTGAATGAAGGACATGTATACACGGGACTGAATGTAGGACATGTGTACACGGGACTGAATGTAGGACATGTATACACGGGACTGAATGAAGGACATGTATACACGGGACTGAATGTAGGACATGTGTACACGGGACTGAATGTAGGACATGTATACACGGGACTGAATGTAGGACATGTGTACACGGGACTGAATGTAGGACATATGTACACGGGACTGAATGTAGGACATGTATACACGGGACTGAATGAAGGACATGTATACACGGGACTGAATGTAGGACATGTGTACACGGAACTGAATGTAGGACATGTATACACGGGGCTGAATGTAGGACATGTATACACGGGACTGAATGTAGGACATGTATACACGGGAATGAATGTAGGACATGTGTACATGGGACTGAATGTAGGACATGTATACACGGGACTGAATGAAGGACATGTATACACGGGACTGAATGAAGGACATGTATACACGGGACTGAATGTAGGACATGTATACACGGGACTGAATGTAGGACATGTGTACACGGGACTGAATGTAGGACATGTGTACACGGGGCTGAATGTAGGACATGTATACACGGGACTGAATGTAGGACATGTATACACGGGAATGAATGTAGGACATGTGTACATGGGACTGAATGTAGGACATGTGTACACGGAACTGAATGTAGGACATGTGTACATGGGACTGAATGTAGGTCGGGACTGAATGTAGGACATGTATAGACGGGACTGAATGTAGGACATGTATACACGGGACTGAATGTAGGACATGTGTACACGGGACTGAATGTAGGACATGTATACACGGGACTGAATGTAGGACATGTGTACACGGGACTGAATGTAGGACATATGTACACGGGACTGAATGTAGGACATGTATACACGGGACTGAATGTAGGACATGTATACACGGGACTGAATGAAGGACATGTATACACGGGATTGAATGTAGGACATGTATACACGGGACTGAATGTAGGACATGTATACACGGGACTGAATGTAGGACATGTATACACGGGACTGAATGTAGGACATGTATACACGGGACTGAATGTAGGACATGTCTACACGGGACTGAATGTAGGACATATGTACACGGGACTGAATGTAGGACATGTATACACGGGACTGAATGTAGGACATGTATACACGGGACTGAATGTAGGACATGTGTACACGGAACTGAATGTAGTACATGTATACACGGGACTGAATGTAGGACATGTGTACACGGAACTGAATGTAGGTCGGGACTGAATGTGGGACATGTTTATACGAGACGGAACATTGGGGACTTTTTTTGTAACCCGGAATTGCAACAAGTATATTTCATTGAATCTAGGACAATGGGAGTAGTTTATCTTACATAGATGTTGCAAGCCTAACTGGTTGATGTCTTGCCCTGAACGATCAATGGGAAGTACCAGGTGGCTGACTATCTTTATGGCATCTAACTTGAACGCTGTTCACAACATGTTACCAGCTGACTTTATGTTTATACAACTGTAGTATAACCGAGAATCCTCTACTTGTTTGCACAAACAAATACATTTGATATTTTGCTGTTGCTTTTGTTGTAGAAACGACAAACTTGAGTAAATGTTTAATCACAGCACAAATCACAGTCCCTCCTAGATCCGAGAGAAAATATTAAAAAATCGAATCCCACTCAAGTCTAGAACGATTACTCTGGGCTACATTTGGAGTTTAGGTTTTATTTTGTAGACACATATTTGTATTTCAAGGAGTAAATATAGTCTTGACAAATCATATTCCATCTGTATGATGGCCCCAAACAGTCACTGTCTAGTGATTGACATTTGATTGAGCATTTAAGATACGAACACATGCATCAATCAAGTTTGTCGCCTCTTTCGACAAGCATGGGTTGCTGAAGACAAATTGTAATCGGGGTGATGCCAAAATGAAACATTAAGATGGTAAGTTAGAGATATTTCTACCCAAGAAATCCGGCGACGAGGTAGATGATCCAGATGCGGTTGAGGTCGCATTCGATGATGACAGTGAACGCTATCATTCCTACCAGCGACAGGGCATAGATTCCGACCGACGTCCACCTGTAGGACAGAACAAGGACAGAGCATAGCATGATACATCTGCTTTTGTGTCCATACACAAAGGGGTATTCAACTAAATAAAATAAAGTCAAGCTCTCGGCGCCCCGGCCTTCATCAGACACTCTCTGATGGTTTGTACTATACCATTCCTGATCCTTTTTCAACTAACCGTCTGAATCTGGAATAACCACCCGAATCTGGAATAACCACCTGAATCTGGAATGACCACCTGAATCTGGAATGACCATCTGAATCTGGAATGACCATCTGAATCTGGAATGACCATCTGAATCTGGAATGACCATCTGAATCTGGTATGACCATCTGAATCAGGAATAACCATCTGAATCTGGAATGACCATCTGAATCTGGAATGACCATCTGAATCTGGTATGACCATCTGAATCAGGAATAACCATCTGAATCTGGAATGACCATCTGAATCTGGAATGACCATCTGAATCTGGAATGACCATCTGAATCTGGAATAACCATCTGAATCTGGTATGACCATCTGAATCTGGAATGACCATCTGAATCTGGAATGACCATCTGAATCTGGAATGACCATCTGAATCTGGTATGACCATCTGAATCAGGAATAACCATCTGAATCTGGAATGACCATCTGAATCTGGAATGACCATGTGAATCTGGAATGACCATCTGAATCTGGAATGACCATCTGAATCTGGTATGACCATCTGAATCTGGAATGACCATCTGAATCTGGAATAACCATCTGAATCTGGAATGACCATCTTAATCTGGAATAACCATCTGAATCTGGAATGACCATCTTAATCTGGGACCTTAAGTACATCCCCTTCATGTACAGAGGTAAGTCTAAAGAGATACTTGATTGTACCACCCACCCCACCCCCTGAGTCCCTAATAGCATCATGTTTTTCATTTGCTCAGCGGAATCCAAAATACTACATAACACAAATTCCAAAAGCACATGTCAAAATTCACTCGACGAAGGTAGAATTGCCATCACAGACGCAGACCCGTATTACATAGCTCACGTTCCTGTCTCATAAAAGGGTGCGGTTTTTTCGGGTTAAATTGCTGAAAAAAAAAAAATATATAAGGAACATATTTCGAATATAATTATTTTAATTTAAATGTTGAATCTGAGTACAGATTACGATTTTCTTTGCATCCCGCGTACAACACTGCTGAGTCCCGAACACCCTCTTAATGGACCCCGAATACCAGAAGGGGGTATGCAGTCTCATAAAGGACATCTTCCCGAGGCAAGGCAGTCCACTGCCTATAAAAGTCCAGTTTCCACCCTTGTCGAACTAGGCTGGAATAATGGAGTTATATTTTGGCTGGGTTAACGTGTTTATGCATAGTCCAATCAAAATCGCGTAACGAAATCAACATCCAGTTCGTAAACTGCCATACAGATTTCGGTTGATTGCAGGATTTGCAAAACATGTGTTCCGTCAACTTAGCGGGACACAACTCGTAATAGCTACTGGTTGTACCCTACGATCGAGCCCAGAATTTCAAGCTTAGTTCGGCAAAGGGTGGAAACTGGACATTTACAGTCAGTTAACTCCCTTGCCTTCCACAACAGCTGAAGGAACTATATGTTGCCATAGAGACCTATCTTGCCGAAGGGAAACATGCAGATCCACTGTCCAATTTGACATCTCGGACTATTGTTTTAAGAAGGAATGTCCATCTATATCAGAATTGCAACATACCTTTTGGTCAAAACGGAAACACAGTGACGTTACATACTTGAACGCCTTCGTCTTGTCCAGCCACAGTCCCGCCATGATGGCTCCTGCTATACCGGCGAGGACGATCGTCAGGCCAATACGCCCAGTATTCTCTTCCTCTCCCTGGGGAACAGTGAGTGAGTGAGTGAGAATTGGGTGGGTGATGGTGATTGAGTGAGTGAGTGAGAATTGGGCGGGTGAGTGAGTGAGTGAGTGAGTGAGTGTGGGTGGGTGGGTGAGTGAGGGAGTGAGTGGTTAAGTGAGTGGGTGAATGATTGAGTTAGTTGGTGAGTGAGTCGGTGAATGCATGGTTGATTGAGTGAGTGAAAATCTATTATTTTTTCAATCTAAAGTTCAATCTAATCTGATTTAAAAAAAAATCAAACTGTACAATAACTGCTCCCTCAGTGTTGACATTATCCTTGCTTAGCCACGAGTGCACCTGTGTGCGATATGATACACATATGCTGCAGCATTTTTATGACATATGATATATGATATATGATATCAACATTATACAACAGATGGCTCGGAAAAAGTGAGTATGTGGCAATAAACAGCCTTACTGATTCAGTTTTACATGGTGTTAAAGAACAGAGGGACAACAGTAGAAATGTAGGTCTTTTGTAAATCGGACGTGGGTGACTGGATGGGTGGGAGGTTGAGTGAGTGAGTGAGTGAGTGACAAGCTCTGGCACTGATGACGTACCGGGAAATAGTAGAGCATGATGCCGTTCAGGAGGGTGGAGATGGCATAGAAGGCCCCCGTCAGGATGCCTGCAACACAACCAAGGCAAGCGAGACTACTGTATGGGCCAGGCAGTACAAATAGTTACACGACAAGAGAGAGAGAGAGAGAGAGAGAGAGAGAGAGAGAGAGAGAGAGAGAGAGAGAGAGAGAGAGAGAGAGAGAGAGAGAGAGAGAGAGAGAGAGAGAGAGAGAGAGAGAGAGATATCCCGTCTCAGCCACGGACCCGCCCAGCCACAAGCCCCCATTCAGCCATAGACACAAGACAAGCAATAGACCCATGACCCGCCTCAGACTCCTACCCAGCCACTAACCCCACCCAACCACAGAAGCCCCGCCTAACCATAGACCCCTGCCCAAAGCTACCCCATTTCTGGTGTCCCCCGCCGTGATATTGCTAGAATATTGCTAAAACCACACTCACTCATTTCCAAAGCTATCCCTTCTGTGTTGATCAGTCTATGCAACAATAATATCAGCACAGGGGTCTATACTGACCGCAAAAAGAAACGCAAACCATAGAAACAGAAAGAGAAGTACAGTAAACTACGGTTATAACGAACGCGCTTATAACGAACTAACGGATATAACGAACTAACTTTTTAGTCCCGACTATATGCTGTAGCTATGCTGTATATATGCTTATAACGAACTACGGTTATAACGAACTAAAATTAGTAGTCCCTTTGAGTTCGTTATAACCGTAGTTTACTGTATGAAAGTTAAGAAGAGATGTTTCCATGTGATGTGTACCATTTAAGACAAAACTAACAGTCAGTCAAGTGTTAAGACAGAGTGCCTTTATTCTTATCAGATATGCTTCACGTGATTTCCAAACTTTACATGCTAATACTGCATGAGACAAATAGTGCATATCGAGTCACTCATCTGAGACACAACCAGCACATGGTATGCACCGGTATGCACCCATGAGCGTCGGTCACGCAGCATAACATTATGCTCGTTTGTGCATCGAACCAATCTAATATCTCTTTAATATGAGTAATTCTTCAAATATTAACCAACGTGTACGCGTTTCTTTTGGCGGTGAGTATTTATAAGTTGGCATGCGAACAGACATATAAATGTTTGGAAGGTCCAAAACACAGAATCTTTGATCTGCAAGGAGACATTGACTACTGACGAGTACTTATACGTATAGTGTTACCGTAATATATAGAATGACTGCCCACTATGTAAGTATTACCGTAGGATACAGCAAGAAGTATGAAGTTGAGGTTTGTGATGAGCGCGTGTAGAGATTGCCTGTAGTTCTGGTGCCGGCTGGTGTGTTGAGCCAATAGCCTGGCTCTGCTGGGTGGGATTTTAGGCTCTGCTTGGTAACCTAGCAACATGCAAATCGTAGTCAGCGCGCATGTGTTACGTAAATATAAAGTGTCAATACAAGAGAATTACCAGTCTTGATTATCCACCGAAACAGATTCCATTTGGCGTAATTCTTGCTTGGTAACCTAGCAACATGAAAATCGTAGTCAGCGCGCATGTGTTACGTAAATATAAAGTGTCAATGCAAGAGAATTACCAGTCTTGATTATCCACCGAAACAGATTCCATTTGGCGTAATTCTTGCTTGGTAACCTAGCAACATGAAAATCGTAGTCAGCGCGCATGTGTTACGTAAATATAAAGTGTCAATGCAAGAGAATAACCAGTCTTGATTATTCACCGAAACAGATTCCATTTGGCGTAATTCTTGCTTGGTAACCTAGCAACATGAAAATCGTAGTCAGCGCGCATGTGTTACGTAAATATAAAGTGTCAATACAAGAGAATTACCAGTCTTGATTATCCACCGAAACAGATTCCATTTGGCGTAATTCTTGCTTGGTAACCTAGCAACATGAAAATCGTAGTCAGCGCGCATGTGTTACGTAAATATAAAGTGTCAATGCAAGAGAATTACCAGTCTTGATTATCCACCGAAACAGATTCCATTTGGCGTAATTCTTGCTTGGTAACCAAGCAACATGCAAATCGTAGTCAGCGCGCATGTGTTACGTAAATATAAAGTGTCAATACAAGAGAATTACCAGTCTTGATTATCCACCGAAACAGATTCCATTTGGCGTAATTCTTGCTTGGTAACCTAGCAACATGCAAATCGTAGTCAGCGCGCATGTGTTACGTAAATATAAAGTGTCAATACAAGAGAATTACCAGTCTTGATTATCCACCGAAACAGATTCCATTTGGCGTAATTCTTGCTTGGTAACCTAGCAACATGCAAATCGTAGTCAGCGCGCATGTGTTACGTAAATATAAAGTGTCAATACAAGAGAATTACCAGTCTTGATTATCCACCGAAACAGATTCCATTTGGCGTAATTCTTGCTTGGTAACCTAGCAACATGCAAATCGTAGTCAGCGCGCATGTGTTACGTAAATATAAAGTGTCAATACAAGAGAATTACCAGTCTTGATTATCCACCGAAACAGATTCCATTTGGCGTAATTCTTGCTTGGTAACCTAGCAACATGCAAATCGTAGTCAGCGCGCATGTGTTACGTAAATATAAAGTGTCAATACAAGAGAATTACCAGTCTTGATTATCCACCGAAACAGATTCCATTTGGCGTAATTCTTGCTTGGTAACCTAGCAACATGCAAATCGTAGTCAGCGCGCATGTGTTACGTAAATATAAAGTGTCAATACAAGAGAATTACCAGTCTTGATTATCCACCGAAACAGATTCCATTTGGCGTAATTCTTGCTTGGTAACCTAGCAACATGAAAATCGTAGTCAGCGCGCATGTGTTACGTAAATATTAAGTGTCAATGCAAGAGACGTATGATTGAGGCAATTGCTGTGACTGCCGATAGACCCAGGTCTAGTCTCCCTATTGTTACACGTACAATCAAAAGCCCAACAATAAGACTTTCAATATAAATACACCCATGTTCCCAAATTACCGTCACCTTCACTACAATAAAAAAAATGAAAAATAAGAAATAAAAAATAAATAAATAAATTATACACGAATATCCAAACTATGATGCAGCAGTTAGTGAGGTCCCGCCGATCGACGAACAATCAGATCACGTTATTGATGAAACACCAGATAATTATTCTCTAGCATAATGACAGTTACAGTAGTTAAATAGCTTTGAATATTTGTATCCCCAGCCAGAATAGTAGAAGCCTTGTGATAAACGTCGGGGTTATTATTCGTGTACACTGATGTTCATGTAAATGTAAATTTATAACTCTCAGGCACAATATAGTGGAGTAAGATTGAACACAGTTCATGTACATGTTAACAATACATGTATGTATGTATGTATGTATGTATGTGTGTGTGTGTGTGTGTGCGTGTGTGCGTGCGTGCGTGCGTGCGTGCGTGCGTGCGTGCGTGCGTGCGTGTGTGTGTTTTCATGCATTTTTAAACGTGTTTTAATGCATATTTTAAACGTTTGATATGGTGCTGTAAACACAAAACAGAATTAATGTGAATCACAGGAGTAAACAAACAGCTTGCTCCTTCTGAGGCACTGTCACCGTTATCCTTTAAAGCAAAATACTATATATCTCAACAAACGTTCAAATGCACATCAACATTGTCGTCCACCGATATCCGGTAGAGTGTCACGAGAACCCCAGGGCCCGTTTCACAAAGCGACCTTAGCGCTACGACTATCGTACCTCTCAATATGTTAAGGGGGCACGGGTGGCCCAGTCGTCTAAGGCGCCGCGATTAGCTGTGCAGAGTTGCGTCCCTTTGGCACGCCAGAAACCTATGATTGTGGGTTCGAATCCCGGTTCGCCCCAATTATGTTTCTAGGTTTGTCAGCACCATACCCGTGCTCGTGGGTTTCAACGAAGTGGTAAACGTCTGAGACCTGCACCACTTCGGGCTTTCCTCCCACATTAAGCTGACCTGCCGTGATATGACTGGAATACTGTTAAAAGCGGCGTTAAACCCAACTCTATCACTCACTCAATATGTTAATATAAGTATAGTAGTTACGATAGCCTTAGCACTATGGAGGATTTGTGATCTCCGTTTGTGGCATCATATTAAGACCTTATATTTTTTTATCATGTAAAAAAAATAAATTTCCACCTTACATTTCATGCAGATAGCTATGCGAGCCCTTTCATTCGCAGCAGCTAAAGGTTAAGTTTGACAGTGTAATAGTATCAGTGGTTTAAAATGAAAACATTGCATAACAAACATCGGTATGTTGAGGTGATTTGTCTAGTGGTATTAGTTGGCGCCAAACCCGTGCCTGTATATGCCTGTTTGACATGCTTACAGTCACGTAAGTACATGCATGTCAATGTGTTGTCGCATGTCTTACATCATATCAGAGAAACACACTTAGTAGGTGAGGTGAAACGGGGTTTAAGATTATGTATTCATAGCGACGTGCGTGCAAGCGTTTGTGTGCGGTGTGGCTGTTGTACTAACTGTTGCCGGTTTTATAGTACTAGCCGTCTCAGATACTACGCCGCAGCATACTTATCCCGAGCCCACCAGTCCTTGTTTCATCCCCTTGGTGCCGAGCTTCAGGAAGGGTAACAACAAGTACCATCTTTTAAAGTACGCGGTATGACGCGTACGCCGCAGGGGAGCGAACCCCTGAACTACCGCTCTCCCAGCAGACATTCCACCCACTGTGGAGGCAGCCTTGACTTTGGAAACAGTGAGAGAAGGCAAATTAAGCTCACCTACAAGCATGAGTAGAAAGATGGCGGTGGTGACTGAAGCTGTGCCGTAGTTCATGACGGTGAGCCCGGCGCCGATGTCTGTGATGTTGGGGGAGTTGTTCACAAGTATGGGAGGGATGAGGAAGCCGACGGCCACGCCTATCTGAGAGAAGGGAGCAAACACTAGGTATCTGGTCACCATGGATACAATGAAACATAGTTAGCTCGAAGTCGTGTGATACAGGTCGAGCTGTGCGTAGTTCGAGAAAACGGATGCTGCTATTAGCCCATGGTATTGGTATGGAATCTACATGGAATCAAGTTGTCCTAGGCGCAGCGATTCGTGATATAATTAAAACAAGTGCAAAAGTGAGCGTGGCTCACTTATACCCCCGACCCGCCTAGTGTGTCAGTAGTTTCAAATTAAATAAATAGGATAGGGTTAGGGTTTGAAAAATTCATAAAAAAATGGAAAATTCATAAAAACACAGACACAGATTATATGTACTAAGTTTGAGATGAATCCAGTGAATAGTTTAAGAGAAATCGTGCGGACAAAGTTTTCGGACGGACGTTAGGGTTTGAAAAATTCAGAAAAAAGGGAAAATTAATAAAAACAACTTTTTTCTTTTGACTGCACCCCTCCATATGACACAGATTATATGTACTAAGTTTAAGATGAATCCCCTGAATAGTTTAAGAGTAATCGCGCGGACAAAGTTTTCGGACGGATAGACGGACAGACGGACAGATGGACGGACGGACGGACGGAATCTTGGTATAACTATATACCCCATACACATACAGTATCATACACACAGACCACATACACATACAGCTCCATTCACACAGACCACATACACATGTAGTATCATACACACATACCACATACACATACAGTTTCATACACACAGACCACATACACAAACACTATCATACACACAGACCACATACACATACAGCTCCATTCACACAGACCACATACACATATAGTTTCATACACACAGACCACATACACATACAGTATGAAACTCACAGACCACATACACATACAGTATGAAACACACAGACCACATACACATACAGTTTCATACACACAGATCACATACACATACAGCTCCATTCACACAGACCACAAACACATGCAGTATCATACACACAGACCACATACACATACAGTATCATATACACAGACCACATACACATACAGTATCATACGCACAGACCACATACACATACAGTATCATACACACAGACCACATACACATACAGTATCATACACACAGACCACATACACATACAGTATCATACACACAGACCACATACACATATAGTATCATACACACAGACCACATACACATATAGTATCATACACACAGACCACATACACATACAGTATCATACACACAGACCACATACACATACAGTATCATACACACAGACAACATACACATACAATATCATACACACAGACTACATACACATATAGTATCATACACACAGACAACATACACATATAGTTTCATACACACAGACCACATAAACATACAGTATCATACACACAGACCACATACACATACAGTATCATACACACAGACCACATACACATATAGTATCATACACACAGACCACATACACATACAGTATCATACACACAGACCACATACACATACAGTATCATACACACAGACCACATACACATATAGTATCATACACACAGACAACATACACATATAGTTTCATACACACAGACCACATACACATACAGTATCATACACACAGACCACATACACATACAGTATCATACACACAGACCACATACACATATAGTATCATACACACAGACCACATACACATACAGTATCATACACACAGACCACATACACATACAGTATTAAACTCACAGACCACATACACATACAGTATCATACACACAGACCACAAAGCCATACAGTTTCAAACTCACGGACCCCCCCCCCCCCCCACACACACACACACAGACCACACACAGACTACACACACATACAGTATCATACAAACTACAAACACGGACATTACACGTCGATGTTTACTTTGATAACGCACATACTTCATGCCCTGGTCAAACATTCCTTTTGTAGTGGATCCTTACATCTACCATTCAAATACATTCAGACCAACACAATATATCAAGAATACATTTAATGCACTGCTGAGCACAAGGCCTACAAACATCTCTGTAACAGATTCCACCCATTTATACTTTAAGCGCCCATTCATATGTGTACGAGTCTGCACAGTGGGGTTGAAATGATGTTTAGAAAAGCGACATTTTTCACGGATACTTTTTTGTCATTTACACATGATACAAATTCTTGTTGCAAGTCGCCAAGTTCCCCTGGGGATTTGTCTAGACATGAAGTGAACGATGTGTAACATTACGATTTCAGCTATCAGTTGCAATTATCTTTTCGAAATAACAAAAATCTTACTTAATCAGATTTTAGAATAATACTTTTTAATGCGAAAGGTATCCATGCGTATATCTGTGAATTACACGTCTGGCAGTTGAAGGAAGTTGAGATAAGAATTTGTGAACGTCAGATTTCGTGGTGGCTAATATCCGCCTCCAAGTCAGGTATGTGTCCGCTTACAAGAACCACTTGGACATTCAGGTGTCCGCCTCATTGTCCGAGTTGTGTCCGCTTACAAGAACCACTTGGTCAGTCAGATGTCCGCCTCCAAGTTAGGTATGTGTCCGCTTACAAGAACCACTTGGACATTCAGGTGTCCGCCTCCTTGTCCGAGTTGTGTCCGCTTACAAGAACCACTTAGCCATTCAGGTGTCCGCCTCCAAGTCCGGGTTGTGCCCGCTTACAAGAACCACTTGGCCAGTCAGATGTCCGCCTCAAAGTCACGGTTGTGTCCGCTTACAAGAACCACTTGGACATTCAGGTGTCCCCCTCCAAGTCAGGGTTGTGTCCGCTTAGAAGGACCACTTGGCCAGTCAGATGTCCGCCTCCAAGTCAGGTATGTGTCCGCTTACAAGAACCACTTGGACATTCATGTGTCCGCCTTCTTGTCCGAGTTGTGTCCACTTACAAGAACCACTTGGTCAGTCAGATGTCCGCCTCCAAGTCAGGGTTGTGTCCGCTTACAAGAACCCTTTGGCCATTCAGGTGTCCGTCGTCCCGTCAGGGCTGTGTCCGCTCACGAGGACAGGCTCGGTCAGTCCTGATGTCCGCCTCAAAGCCGGGGTTGTGTCCGCTTAATAGAACAGGCTCGGTCAGTCAGATATCCGCCTCCAAGTCGGGGCTGTGTCCGCTTACAAGAACAGGCTCGGTCAGTCAGATGTCCGCCTCCAAGTCAGGTCTGTGTCCGCTTACAAGAACAGGCTTGGTCAGTTAGATGTCCGCTTCCAAGTCAGGGCTGTGTCCGCTTACAAGAACAGGCTTGGTCAGTTAGATGTCCGCTTCCAAGTCAGGTATGTGTCCGCTTACAACAACAGGCTTAGTCAGTCAGATGTCCACCTCCACCGCCTCCAAGTCAGGCTCGGTCATTCAGAGGTCCATCTCCAAGTCAGCAAATACAACGCTATTTCTCGAGAATGTGTTCGTTGAACTATGTTGAAAGGTTCATATTGTCCTCAAAGTTAGCGAATATAAGTTTTATGTGCAATAGACTTGTGAAGGTCAGCTCTCTGAGGCACTTGTGGAAAGTTGGGAACACTTCAATTACCAAACTCAGAACACATAATAGGTAGAACCTTTGAAACCTCATCATTTACACTACAATATGGGGGAGAGGGAGAATATGTTTGGGCCCCTTCCATCTGTCCGTCCGATTTCAATACGGGCAAGCTTTCCCTGAAACCTCTGTAGATACAAGGATGCATGTTTGCTTTATAAAGAAGGAGAAGTTTGCTACATCATTATATACAACTTGGAGACGTTTTCTCGGAAACCACTGTGATGCAAGGATAATATTTTGCATACACTAAAAGGGACTAAATATGTTGATCGTGTCTGAGAACCAGCAACGACAATTTATATGTAAGGAGTTATGGCCCTTGTCTGATCTTTTGGACATGGTGCATAGTGACGTCAATAGGGCATGTAATAGAGGACATTTTGAATATATATTTGAATAAAAGGGACAAAAAATGTCCATAATGATGAAAAAACTGGTAAAAGAAAAATGCAGTGTACGATTCCGACCATATCAAAAACACAGACAGACAGACAGACAGACTGACACAGGGAATCTATTCCGTACTTTAGGCCATAGGCCCATAATACAAACAATCAAATAACATAAGTAATCTCGCAAGTCATTGAAGCTGGTTAGCTGTACTTTTTTACACTCAGGACACAGTTTTTTGTACGTTTTACAAACTGAAAGCTGATAAACACATTCTCACCCTCGTGTCTTTTAATATCAAATATATCAACACACGTCTTTATAAAGACACGAGGGTGAGCTTCTCACAACATTGTCATGACAGTTCAAAGGATATTTACGTGATATCTGTAATCATACAGGAACGTCCTGTACAATTTTACCAGTCCTAAATTCACTACTGGACGGGCGGCGGGTAATATATTTATTTTGCCGTTAGATTGCATTAGCCTCATGAAATGGTTTTTATTTTTCAATACTCAATTATTTTTCTAGTCAAATGTTACACTATTCATTGATCAAAACATCTACCTTTCGCATTGGGAAACGGACACTTCCGCGCTCGGAATTAAAACCAGGGTGCCGTTATACAAAGCGATCTTAACGCTAAGGTGATCGTAACTCCCATACCTCAACATAGACTCACGATAGTCCTGGCGCTAAAGTTGTTTTGCACATCAACATTTAGGCGTACATGCTCACACGGAGTGACACCAGAGCTTAGTGACTCTGTGTTAACGCTACTTTGAACAATTATATCACTGCGCCACTGCGTCGTCCGGGTGGAATGTCTTAACATGTCGCAGGTCGTCGACATGTACCGCCAAACAAAGGATCATAAAGGTGTATTGGGGCGTCGAACCCCCGTTCAGCGGATCCTGCACAGCAAATTTCATCGGCATTTTGGTTACCCATGACCTCCTGTAGTAGCCGAACTGAAATGAAATGTTTTAATATCTGGACAGACAATCTTAGCGAGTGACGTCAAATGTAGTTACCTGATTTCCGAAGACGCCCAGGGAGGTTGCAGTAGATACCTGGTCAGGTCCGAACCAGACAGCCGCCAGCCGAGGAGGAATACTAACCACAAACACCTCGGCCATCGCACATAGAACCTGGCCCGTCATCAACACCGGGAACCGCTCCGGTCCCAGCGCCCCTACCTTCAACCACGCCCCCATGGTGTTCAGGAGGCTACCAACGATGTTGTTGACACGCAGCCCCTTGTTGTTGAGAAGCATCATGGCGGGCACGATCGTGGGGAGGTAGACCAACATGTAGATGAGGGAGAGCCAGTCAACGGCAGCTTCCTGTTGCAGGGAGTCCCCGGGGAGGCTGCTGTTGTAGTAGCGGATGACGATGTTGGCGATGATGTTGAGGTGGATCCACTGGTAGGCGGTTGTTACGGAGAAGGCGCAGAACAAGGTCAGCATCAGCCAGCGTCTGAGATAAACTTTCGTCGATCCATCAGTTTGGATGAGGAGACCGGATTTCTCTGCGTCCTGTGGCAGCACCTTGTCCTGCGGTGCGTCATCTGTACCTGGAACATGAGTGAGTGAGTGAGTGAGTGAGTGAGTAAGTATTTTAGCTTTTAGCAACATTTCAGCAATATCACGCCGGTTGACACCAGGAATGGGTTTCACATATTGTACCCATGTGGGGAATCGAACCCGGGTCTTCGGCGTGACGAGTGAACGCTTTAACCACCAGGCTACCCCGCCGCCCCAAAACAACAAGATGAATAATAGGCATCTCATACATACGAACACTTAAACACACAGCTCGTCGCAAATTCAAACTCGGATCAAACGTCATGAAATACGATACAGATTTGAAAACTAGACATAAAACTGCACAACTGCACAATATCTGCCTTCCACTTGTCTAGAAATATAGAAAACACGACATATGTTCCATGTTCTCACGGAGTTCGTATCAACGAGGTTTTATGTATTGTGCATCATTCAGTTATGAACTTTAATCAGCAAGAAACAAGTACTGAAGCCACGTGGTTGGAAATTACAAAAAAAACAAATAAAATAACGAAAAAGCAGAATCAGTCAATGGAATGACTTTATTTTGAATTGAATCTCATCATAATAAACTGCCGGGCAAAAAAAGAAATTCAATACACTTGAAAATTGGATTTGACCACAAAACGTTACTATATTGAAAACAGTCGCCGAAACACTTCAAAGTGTAGGTTGAAAACACAGCTATGATACCCGCATGAAATATCTCACCGTCGAACAACCAGTCCTTGTTTGTTTCAGTTTTGGCCACCATCAATCATGGGTGTACAGTTAACGGCAGTTAACGTTTATATCTGCTGGAATGTGTGGTGCCAATCATCCAATCACGTGAACGGGATCAAGACATATCACCTCAAGGACAATTCCTGCCCATAGACATTTCACCACAGGGCAAGGATAATTGTCTTTTCGTTATCCAAGTATTTACAACTATACTGAACCAAATTAAAAACTTCACAATCCTAAAATTTTAACATTTTGACCAGTTATCATTGTGGGCCCTTATTGTGTATTTAAACAGTAATGGCCACGTATTGTCTTCAGATAACACCCGTTTTTGTGCAGGTGAATCGATCAAAATCATGTGCACAGCACTATAGTGGCAAAAGTGTTTTTTCACGTGCAACTGGTCACGTGGCCATAATACCGCACGTGTTTTCAGCCATACTTGTTAGCAGTCATTAACAAAAAAAGAAAAACACAAGAAAACAAAAGTCTTTACGGCCATTTGTCATGCCACGCCTTTCAAATGTGCAACGTGAACGTGCCATCGGCATGTTGCAGACGGGAACGTCCGTAGCTGAAGTCGCAAGGACAATGGGTTGTAGTCGACGGACTGTTTATGATTTACAGACGCGTCTACAGCAAACGGGTACCACCGCTGATCGCCCTCGGCCAAGTCGACCACGTGTGACGTCACATGCAGAGGATCGTCAGATTGTCTTACGTCACCTCCGTAACCGACGGCTACATCAACCAGAAATGAACTGTTTAGGGGTAGACTGAGTGCGCAAACTGTTCGAAACCGTCTGAGAACTGCTCACCTTCAAGCACGACGGCCATACTGCGGGCCGATTCTGACTCAATTACATAGACGTCAACGTCAATAGTGGGCACATCGACACTTACGATGGACTCAGAGGAATTGGAATCAAGTCGTCTTCAGTGATGAATCCCGATTTAATCTTCGATTTGCTGATGGTAGGGCGAGGGTGCGGAGGCGCCGTCATGAACGTTACGCCCAGTGTTGTGTACAGGAAGTTGACAGATTTCGAGGCGGACGTGTCATGGTGTGGGGTGCTTTCTGTGACACTGCACGTTCCAGGCTTCTTGTCATCCGTTGCAACCTCAACGCTGCTGCTTACCGCGACCAGGTACTGGCACCAGAACCTCTGCCTTTTATGGCAGCACATGGAACCGGTTTGATCTTCCAACACGACAATGCCAGACCCCACACAGCAATTTTGACAAGGAATTTCCTTCAGAATGCGGGAGTCAACGTCATGGACTGGCCGTCAAGGTCTCCCGACCTCAATCCCATCGAACACGTCTGGGATGCTCTTGGCAGAAGTCTGCGCACTCTCCAGAACCAACCACAGAATTTGTAAGATCTTGGCACCATTTTGCAGCAACAATGGCGTCGTCTTCCCAATCATGTGTTCACAAGCATCACAAGGTCCATGCGGAGGCGTTGTGTGGCAGTTGTCAACGCACATGGTGGCCATACACGCTACTGAACTTGTTTGCCATCAGATTCTCGTGCTTGGGACTTATGATTTAAACCGTTGATGTTATTACCGAATACCGTAGGTGCTTGGAACAAATTATGGTTACCACCGTTAATTAAAATCCCTCTTTGGACATTAAATTACCTTCTCTGATACATTTGTCCGTTGTATATCATATATGGGATTACTTTTAAATGTGAAGTTTTTTATTTGACTCAGTATATTATAAGGGCTAGGTCTACTAATGCCTACATTGACAAATGCCTACAGTGACTAATGCCTACAAAAGTTGTTTTAGTGTACACATTGTTTCACGCACCCCTGCACTCAAGTGGTCTACTCTACAGAAAGCACTGTGACATGGTTTGTTCATCTTGCAATCAGGCTGAAACCATTGATCACGTGTTACTAGAATCTCAAGACCATGCCCCAGCCCGGGCTAGGTTAAAACAAGAATTGCAGTTAGATCCGCTATCTGTCATAGATCTGATAAAGCCAAGAGATGCAATAGCGAAGGCCAAACTAACTCTATTGGACAGCTACTCGAACGTATATAAACAGAGCAGCCAAGGCTAAAAATGAAATCATATCAATATAAGAAAATAGAAATCATATCAATACAAAAACAGAAATTATGTGAACACCAAACTCACAATAGATATGTGTGCCCTACTCACACACAGGAGTCCCAAAGAGGGACAGGTCAGCCGAAATTGCTAAGGCAGAAGGCGACCCCTTAAACACTTAATGTAACAACAACAACATTGGCATGTTAGAGATCCAGACATGGCAAACCCGAAGAAGGTCCAGCATCATATGTCACAAAAAGGTGGTCAGCAAGTCCTACTAGATGGCTACAGGTACAGACTCAACAACCGTAGGCTAACATGTGTGCACTGGAAATGTGTACAACGTGGGTGCTTAGGGAAATGCACAACAGTTGGACAGTTTGTTAGGAATCAGTCACCTCATAATCATCAACCATACGACCTTGTAGCATTGCAGACTGTAAGCACAATTCGACAGAGAGTTCAAGCAGAGAAAACTCCCATCCAGATGATTTACGACGAGGAGGTTGCCCGACTCGACGTTCAGGATGTTGCTGTCTTCCCGGCTTACCACAGCAAGAAGAGTGGCCTCTACAAACAGAGAAGAAAGACGATTCCCCCACTTCCACAGTCCCTGGGTGAAGTAGATCTTCCTGATATCTACAAGCAGACAACCGAGAGCGCATCCGAACATTTTTGCCTTCATCAAAGTGATCCAGAGGCAAGAGAAGACGGAAAGAAACAAGCTTGCTCAGTATCTCCATGGCGCCCGTCCACCACCCCGCAAGAGCATCTACCTAGAGATCAACCAGAGACTAGAAAGGCTACAGGAGCAGCTTCGACTGGGTATCAAGTCTCCTCTCCAGTTTTTTGATGCAGCTGGATGTGTTGTAAAACTGGGCTAACAAAGCAACTAGTTTGTGCAACTCTGTGACCCATGAATGTAAGTCTGATATGTATATAATGTACATGAGATATGATAAATGAAACTGAATGAAATGTATATGTGGATATTGTAAGATCTGTGATAAAATGGGAGTGTGAATGTGATGTTTGAATCATAATGTACATGAAATATGATATGTATGAATAAAGAAAAACCACTAGATATCATTTGCTAGTGTGTGTCATTTGTCACTGTAGGCAATAGTACACTAACATGGGCCAGTTCAACTCTGCAGAGAGGTAGCAGGGTATCACATGTAAAACCACTAAAGCATATAAATGTTTGTTTTAGACTGTAGGCATTTGTCACTGTGGGCATTTGTGGACTCTTCCATTATAAGACGATATTGGAAATAAATATAGACTGCCATGTTGTCTTACTGTAGATTTGTGATCTTAACAATCCCCGGATGTGACCATGTAGACAGGATTTGATTAGAGTTTGTGATTGTGTCAATTGCCTAATGAGCATACAGCACAACTCAACTCAAATGTATTCTAAAAAATCACCCTCGATTGTACAAGAGAAAAGTTATAAATTTCAGCAAAATAATTAAATATTCATGCACAGGACGTCGACCTTTTGGTACTCAGGCGTTCGACTTAGAGGAAAAGGTCAACGCCGTGTGCATGGCTCGATCTGGGGATTAGGAAAGACAAAAATAGAATTCTGACAATACGGCTGGAAGCATAGACACTCGTTATGTTTTGAAATATGTATCCGCAGCTGAGTTCTTGTGTAACTACAAGTTATGGTTCAAGTGATTTTTTTGACTGCAGTGTTGGAACAAGACAGGGTTGTATGTTAAGCCCTATATCATTTATTTTATTACATTGAAATGATCAAATAGTCTGACTGCAGAGGTATATATATTGGTAATCTTCTAGAAAATGTCACCACTTTATTATTTGCAGCAACAATCCAGCAACAAATCGATGGTTTATGTTCGTTTTGCAGTGAATATGAAAGTGAATAGACAAAACACTAAGATAGTTGTATTCAGAAGAGGCGCACATTTTCAAACAACTGAAAAATGACGGACATATTTTAGAAGCTGTTTCTGTATATCAATATCTCGGTATCTATTTCACATCTACACTGAGTTAGGGGAAAACCTGTGTACACTTATCACAACAAGCTAAGAAACCAACATTTTGTTTTTTAAGGATTATTACGCGTAATAAGCTCAATGTCAATACATCAATGTGTTTGTTTGACAGAATGGTCGCACCTATTTTAATCTACGCCTCTGATGTTTTGGGATATGAACATGTAACGTGTATTGAAAGGGTATCTATATATTTTTGTAAATCAATTTTAGCCATTTCTAGTAATACAAGCAATGATGTTGTTCTTGGTGAAGAAAGACTGTACCAGTCATTTCTATATGTTATGAAATGTACATCCTACTGACTATAATTATTGTTAATGTCATAGGTACCCCAGAATTTGATGTAATATGTTGCCTTCACTTGATAATGGCGGAAGGCAAACATGGTTCGGATTTGTCACAAATGTTTTGTTTGAACATGAATATGTATTCGTGTGGTTACATCAGGTTGTTGGAAGCCGGAAATAGTTTTTTTTTTTTTTGCTCAACGATTGAAAGATGTACCACGTCGACATTTGCTTATAATCTTCATGGAAAGGTAAAATTAAGATTTTAGGAACAGTGTAAATATGTGCTACAACCAGTATCCAGGAAATAATAAGAATCAGGTATTAAAGAATTTATTTATCTATGTTCCGTTGTGGAAATCAGAATTTACGTATAGTGTATTGAAATTGGGAAAATATTTTGTACGAAGAAAGATAACGTTTATCTTGGAAAAAATGTATGACAATTTGAGGAGACAGTATTTTACCTTTGTGAAAGGACATTTTAACGCTATCATTATCTTGAAAATTTATGACAACCAACACACATGACAACTAGGTGCATATATATATAGGTTTCATTGCGTGAAAACGATGGATTGGAAAACACAAAGATATGACTTAATAGCATTTGTTGATGATGTATATTGATGGTAATGCATTCAACGCAAAAGGCGGACCTTTCATCAATATATTGTCTTTGAATAATTTGTGAACTATGGACTGGATGGCCTATATTTCCGAAATAGAAACATACATACAAACTACATGTATGTCTTGCAAACACCATACGTAAACACCAAACCTGGTTCAGTAATTATCATAAACTACCAATATTTACAAAAACCTTCAACGTTAATCATTATTCAGTTAAATTCGCTGGAGAGTTTTTCAGATTAAACATGAATATTGCGTTGTGTTTTTGCCACAATGAACTGATCATTATACCCATACTGTAGAATCTATTAGTCATGCTCTGTTTGTTTCTGAGTCCTGACGTGCATATACGCTGCATTATTTAATATACCAGCAATATGTCGACAGGATATGTATACATGTAGATGCACCAGATTACAGGATCACACTGTAGAAGTATGGGACATCTAACCCAAGAGTTTGGTTCAACTTCCATCCCACACATTCGCGAAAGCATTACTTGAATGTGCTGTTGCACATCTACAAAGAACACAAAGATTACTTAAAGGCCCTTTTATAAACCTTCAAGGACAATAATTGAAATATGTCACGTGATATGAGCGACTGAGTATAAAAATAAATTGATCCTTGTATCATGCCGCACAGGGCAAATATGGAATATCTTGAAAATATGTATTTGTATATGCAAAACATATGATGGTACATGTAGCTAAGTCATCAGGTATAACATTGCTTGTTGGCACACGTAACTACGTTTACAGTGGAAAAGGAACATGGCAAGGTGTAGGAAACTACTTGGATGCACTGGCGGCAATTTATGTACATAAATATAGCAACAAACCCCTTTCTATAGCTAATAGAGTGAGTGAGTGTGGTTTTACGCCTTTTTTTTTAGCAATATTCCAGCAGAATCACGGCGGGGGACACCAGAAATGGGCTTCACACATTGTACCCATGTCGGGAATCGAACCCGGGTCTTCGGTGTGACGAGCGAACGCTTTAACCACTAGGCTACCCGACCGCCCATATCCAATAATAATCACGCAGAGTCGATTGTACGATTCACTATATGATTCACTATAATGAAACCAGGTGTTCGCGAAATGGTGAGCGTATCCTGCCCCACCGGAGTGATTCGTCACAAACACATGAAAAGGCAAGTCAATTGTTCACCTTAAAAAAAACACACGGTAAGATATGGCACAAGTCAATTGGGAATTGCATAGGACACAATTTTTGTCACTGATGCGTCAGATTTCGAGATGCCCTCCATATTGTTTAAAAAAAAATATCACTGAGGCTCTGAACGGTGAATCCTTGATCAAACAACTTCTGGAGCAAGAGTCGTATGACGCTCTTTGAAATCTTGGTAGAAAGAGCATGCTCGATTGTATCTCAAAAAGTGTGCAATGTAAACACCAAAGGATGGAGCTGCTCGACATGAAGGGAAAGTTGCCTATTGGAAAGTTGAAGTCATCCCTCTTGTCATACAGTCTTGTGGAGAGGTGTTTTGTCACTTTTTTATGCAGAGATCTAAATATGAGACAGATGAGGCGGTCTCACTGGTCTCCTTTATTTCTAGTTCAGGTGGATAAATCAGTGGAAGGGAATTGACCATTTGATTGTTATTACACATTAATTACAAAATAATTCACGATATAGCTGTCTTACTGACTGTCTGTCGTATTGTTACCCTGAACTCTCCGTGTAACACGGGTTTGAATGTACATGTGTAGCTTCTACTGTAATTTCACAATGACACTTAGTATATGTTACACGCAGATAAATCCATATTTGATAATTGGTTTTCATTTAAATAACATGGGAATTGAAGTATATGTATCTAATGCAAATGCGAATATAATAATCAGCTTTGTAGGAGTAATTCAGGTCACGTTGTAATCAACGTTAACTGTCTGGCTACTCTTATCAGGACGTCTCTCCATAAAGTGACTACATTCTAACCAAGAACATGTACATATATCAAACTAGTGTCAAAGTGTTTTTTATCAAACCACACATAAGCATTATGAAAAACATGTACAAGAAAAGAGATACAAGTTGATCATCAACCAAATATTCATGTCAAAAAGAAAATATAATGACAGCATTATTATAGCAGGAATATTTTACAAACTTATATTTTACCAGCCATTCATTCACAGTGTAGCGTCATAGTATACATTGTACATGTTCATGCATGGAGATGGTCGCCTCTCAGTTGTCAGGTGCCCCAGTTGACAGCTGACACCAGGATTAGTCATGGTTGGATAGTAAAGCACCGGTTACCTGTTTACCTTTCATCAAAGTGGAACATACCAGAAACACACATTTTGAGGAATATACAGGATAGGTTTATTATGCACTTTTAATCATCAGAACATACCAGAAATCACACATTTTGAAGTATTCACCAGAAAACATATTTTGAAATATCCATGTAAGGACAATAACCAATACACAAATAGAGGAGAGAAACAGTGGGAAGAGAACATCGGGAACCAAACACAAGCAGGTTCTAACAACAATGTCTCAAGAACGGTTTTGGAAAATTGTACAAACCACGACGACGTAAAATAACACAAACTACAGAATTGGGGGAAATGACAAAAAGGCGATCAAAACGCAAGCAGTTTCGATATAGTAAATAGTATTTTTAATTAATAGTGCCACGTTTACATTTTCTTACAAATTGCAGACCAATGCAAAACGATTTAAAAACAACAACCAAACAATCCACAGGGACAAATGTGACTGATATATCATTCACAGATGAAGAAAAGAAATTTGAGCAGGTTAAAACATTCAAATTCAACTACAAACACTGTGTATACAAAAAAATCCAGCCAAGCCAGAAAAGTAGCGCAATTTTCTTTTTTGCAAAGATGTCAACAACCTTATCAAAGTCAACCCTAGACTCTCTGTGACTATGAATTAATGCTAGTGCATTAACCGCTTCTTTGTCATTGTGGACCTGATATAGTTCTTGACACGTCTCATGGCACATGGATCCAGAGTGAAGGGGTACACCTGGTTCAACTTCAGCCTGGCTTCAACCTGGCTCAGTTCAACTCATTTGGACAGAACATGTAAAACACTTTCTGAACAGGCTTCTAAAGCATTGTGACCAGTAAAATCCCTGATCAGGAGACTGGAATGTACTTCTAAAGATGTCTGTTGTCAATTTGTTTCAATTCTTTTACAATGTCATATAAAACATGTCGGTAAGATATATTCGTTGTAGCAGGATCACTCGGGGCGCATGTGGTTTTAAATGTCCGGGGTATAAAACCTAACGCGGGGCGCATGAAACCCCATGTACCCACCGTATTCCTGCAACACACAGTCGACAAAAATATGCACTTCTAGTCAAAACCCCTTTCGTTGTGGACAAAACATCAATGCTCTTGTCCCAATACTTGCACAGTGGGTATAATCATTTTTATGACACCTCCGCTCAGAAACATCAAAGGTGTTATGCCAATACTTTCACAGTGGGTAGATTATTTAGCCTGATACAAACATGTGTACGTCACTACAATACGTGCATGTATCTTTCGTCATTTGCTTGAAGTACACATTTGGCAGCAAAGGGTAAAGAAGCGCGGTAACCACTTTACTCATCTCGCCATATTTCCTAATCGGTAGCACCGTATAACTTACGTATGGGTGACACGATGTTACAGCTGAGATCAATGATGATGGTTATTATGTTGAGTTTCTGCACTCATCGTTTGCCATCTTAATTCACAGAGGACCATATATGGCCCCTTGGGACTAAGGAATTTGCACAGTGAGGGACAATATATGGTCCCGTGACACCAGGAAGTACACCTGTCTGCAGGCATCAAAGTGACTAGGTATTCTTTGTTGTTTAAAATGGACAAAATT
Source organism: Haliotis rufescens (assembly GCF_023055435.1). NCBI lineage: Eukaryota > Metazoa > Mollusca > Gastropoda > Lepetellida > Haliotidae > Haliotis > Haliotis rufescens. The sequence goes on along the minus strand of NW_025964024.1, from coordinate 3,263,935 downwards.
GGCCACCGCACTGTCATCAAGAATCTCCAACTGAAGGGGCAAAGTCCCAACAGTCCTCCATGCGGACATGTTGTCAACAAACACGCACGCACGCACGCACGCACGCACGCACGCACGCACTCACGCACGCACGCACACACCCTATGGCTGCTACACACACATTGGCTTCTATTTGAAATAAACTATAGCCCAACCGTCCATTTGATATATATTAACCACGACGATCTGCTTCGCGACCTTACCATATGTTGGCGATACAGTCACATGAAAAAGTTTAGCTCCTTAAAAAGCGACCAGCAAGGGCAAACAATTAGTTATTTTTTTAAATCGGTGACTGGCCGAATCTGGCCGAAATACTTCAAGTAAATGAATGAATCTTGTGTAGCACTCCAATGAGTGTGTGTACGAGTGTGTGTGTGTGTGTGTGTGTGTGTGTGTGTGTGTGTGTGTGCAGTCATAGTGTGGGTAGCAGTCATAGTGTGTGAAGCAGTCATAGTGTGTGTAGCAGTCATAGTGTATGTAGCAGTCATAGTGTGTGTAGCAGTCAGTGTGTGTAGCAGTCGTAGTGTGTGTAGTAGTCATAGTGTGTGTATCAATCATGATGTGTGTAGCAGTCATAGTGTGTGTAGCAGTCATAGTGTGTGTAGCATTCATGCTGTGTGTAGCAGTGTCAGTGTGTGTAGCAGTCGTAGTGTGTGTAGTAGTCATAGTGTGTGTAGCAGTCACAGTGTGTGTAGCAGTCGTAGTGTGTGTAGTAGTCACAGTGTGTGTAGCAGTCACAGTGTGTGTAGCAGTCGTAGTGTGTGTAGTAGTCATAGAGTGTGTAGCAGTCGTAGTGTGTGTAGCAGTCATGGTGTGTGTAGCAATCATACTGTATGTAGCAGTGATAGTGTGTGTATCAGTCATACTGTATGTAGCAGTCATAGTGTGTGTAGTAGTCATACTGTATGTAGCAGTCATAGTGTGTGTAACAGTCATAGTGTGTGTAGTAGTCAGAGTGTGTGTAGCAGTGATAAAGTGTGTAGTAGTCACAGTGTGTGTAGTAGTCATAGAGTGTGTAGCAGTCATAGTGTGTGTAGCAGTCATACTGTATGTAGCAGTCATAGTGTATGTAGCAGTGATAGTGTGTGTAGCAGTCATAGTGTGTGTAACAGTCATAGTGTGTGTAACAGTCATAGTGTGTGTAGTAGTCATAGAGTGTGTAGCAGTGATAGTGTGTGTAGTAGTCATAGTGTGTGTAACAGTCATAGTGTGTGTAGTAGTCATAGAGTGTGTAGCAGTGATAGTGTGTGTAGCAGTCATAGCGTGTGTAACAGTCATAGTGTGTGTAGTAGTCATAGAGTGTATTGCAGTGATAGTGTGTGTAGTAGTCATAGTGTGTGTAACAGTCATAGTGTGTGTAGCAGTCACAGTGTGTGTAGCAGTGATAGTGTGTGTAGTAGTCACAGTGTGTGTAGTAGTCATAGAGTGTGTAGCAGTCATAGTGTGTGTAGCAGTCATACTGTATGTAGCAGTCATAGTGTATGTAGCAGTGATAGTGTGTGTAGCAGTCATAGTGTGTGTAGCAGTCACAGTGTGTGTAGCAGTGATAGTGTGTGTAGTAGTCACAGTGTGTGTAGTAGTCACAGTGTGTGAAGTAGTCATAGAGTGTGTAGCAGTCATAGTGTGTGTAGCAGTCATACTGTATGTAGCAGTCATAGTGTATGTATCAGTGATAGTGTGTGTAGCAGTCATAGTGTGTGTAGCAGTCACAGTGTGTGTAGCAGTCATAGTGTGTGTAGTAGTCACAGTGTGTGTAGCAGTCATAGTGTGTGTAGCAGTCACAGTGTGTGTAGCAGTCATACAGTGTGTAGTAATCATAATGTGTGTAGCAGTCATACTGTGTGTAGCAGTCATAGTGTGTGTATTAGTCATAGTGTGTGTATTAGTCATAGTGTGTGTAGCAGTCATTGTATCTGTAGCAGTCATAGTGTGTGTATCATTCATTATGTGTGTAGTACTCATTATGTGTGTATCAGTCATTATGTGTGTATCAGTCATTGTGTGTGTAGTAGTCATTATGTGTGTAGCAGTCATACTGTGTGTAGCAGTCATAGAGTGTGTAGCAGTCACAGTGTGTGTAGCAGTCATACTGTGTGTAGCTCTCATACTGTGTGTAGCAGTCATACTGTGTGTAGCAGTCATACTGTATGTAGCAGTCATAGTGTGTGTAGCAGTTGTAGTGTGTGTAGCAGTCATACTGTATGTTGGAGTCATACTGTATATAGCAGTCATACTGTGTGTAGCAGTCATAGTGTGTGTAGTAGTCGTTTTGTGTGTATCAGCCATTATGTGTGTATCAGTCATTTTGTGTGTATCAGTCATTATGTGTGTATCAGTCATTGTGTGTGTATCAGTCATTATGTGTGTAACAGTCATAGTGTGTATCAGTCATTATGTGTCTATCAGTCATTGTGTGTGTATCAGTCATTATGTGTGTATCAGTCATTATGTGTGTATCAGTCATTTTGTGTGTATCAGTCATTACGTGTGTAGCAGTCATCATGTGTGTAGCAGTCATTATGTTTGTAACAGTCATAGTGTGTATCAGTCATTGTGTGTGTAGCAGTCATTATGTGTGTTTCAGTCATTATGTGTGTATCAGTCATTATGTGTGTATCAGTCATAATGTGTGTTTCAGTCATTATGTGTGTATCAGTCATTATGTGTGTATCAGTCATTATGTGTGTAGTAGTCATAGTGTGTATCAGTCATTGCGTGTGTAGCAGTCATTATGTGTGTATCAGTCATTATGTGTGTATCAGTCATTATGTGTGTTTCAGTGATTATGTGTGTATCAGTCACTCTGTGTGTATCAGTCATTATGTGTGTTTCAGTCATTTTGTGTGTATAAGTCACTTTGTGTGTATCAGTCATTATGTGTGTATCAGTGATTGTGTGTGTATCAGTCATTGTGTGTGTATCAGTCATTTTGTGTGTATCAGTCATTTTGTGTGTATCAGTCATTGTGTGTGTATCAGTCATTTTGTGTGTATCAGTCATTATGTGTGTATTAGTCATTATGTATGTATCAGTCATTGTGTGTGTATCAGTCATTTTGTGTGTATCAGTCATTATGTATGTATCAGTCATTTTGTGTGTATCAGTCATTGTGTGTGTATCAGTCATTTTGTGTGTATCAGTGATTATGTGTGTATTAGTCATTATGTATGTATCAGTCATTGTGTGTGTATCAGTCATTTTGTGTGTATCAGTCATTATGTATGTATCAGTCATTGTGTGTGTATCAGTCATTATGTGTGTATCAGTTATTATGTGTGTATCAGTCATTTTGTGTGTATCAGTCATTATGTGTGTATCAGTCATTGTGTGTGTATCAGTCATTATGTGTGTATCAGTCATTGTGTGTGCAGCAGTCATTATGTGTGTAACAGTCATACTGTGTGTATCAGTCATTATGTGTGCATCAGTCATTTTGTGTGTATCAGTCATTGTGTGTGTATCAGTCATTATGTGTGTATCAGTCATTGTGTGTGTAACAGTCATTATGTGTGTTTCAGTCATTATGTGTGTATCAGTCATTATGTGTGTAGCAGTCATTATGTATGTATCAGTCATTGTGTGTGTAACAGTCATTATGTGTGTATCAGTGATTATGTGTGTATCAGTGATTATGTGTGTATCAGTGATTATGTGTGTAACAGTCATTATGTGGGTTTCAGTTATTATGTGTGTTTCAGTCATACTGTATGTAGCAGTCATTATGTGTGTAAGAATCATTATGTGTGTATCAGTGATTATGTGTGTATCAGTGATTATGTGTGTATCAGTGATTATGTGTGTATCAGTGATTATGTGTGTATCAGTGATTATGTGTGTATCAGTCATTATGTGTTTAACAGTCATTATGAGCGTTTCAGTCATTATGTGTGTTTCAGTCATAGTGTGTTATAGTCATAGTGTGTATCAGTCATTATGTGTGTATCAGTCATTGTGTGTGTAGCAGTCATTATGTGTGTAACAGTCATTACGTGTGTTACAGTCATTGTGTGTGTAACAGTCATTGTGTGTGTTTCAGTCATTATGTGTGTAGCAGTGATAGTGTGTATCAGTCATTGTGTGTGTTTCAGTCATTATGTGTGTAGTAGTCATAGTGTGTATCAGTCATTGTGTGTGTTTCAGTCATTATGTGTCTAACAGTCATAGTGTGTATCAGTCATTATGTGGGTATCAGTCATTATGTGTGTAGCAGTCATAGTGTGTATCAGTCATTATGTGTGTAGTAGTCATAGTGTGTATCAGTCATTGTGTGTGTTTCAGTCATTATGTGTGTAGCAGTCATAGTGTGTATCAGTCATTATTTGTGTAGTAGTCATAGTGTGTATCAGTCATTGTGTGTGTAGCAGTCATTATGTGTGTAACAGTCATAGTGTGTATCAGTCATTATGTGTGTAGCAGTCATTATGTGTGTTTCAGTCATTGTGTGTAGCAGTCATTATGTGTGTAGCAGTCATTATGTGTGTTTAAGTCATTATGTGTGTAGCAGTCATTATGTGTGTATCAGTCATTATGTGTGTTTCAGTCATTATGTGTGTTTCAGTCATTATGTGTGTATCAGTCATTATGTGTGTAGTAGTCATAGTGTGTGTTTCAGTCATTATGTGTGTATCAGTCATTATGTGTGTTTCATTCATTGTGTGTGTTTCAGTCATTATGTTTGTAGTACTCATAGTGTGTAGCAGTCATTTTGTGTGTAACAGTTATTATGTGTGTTTCAGTCATACTGTGTGTAGCAGTCATTATGTGTCTAACAGTTATTATGTGTGTTTCAGTCATTATGTGTGTATCAGTCATAGTGTGTATCAGTCATTATGTGTGTAGTAGTCATAGTGTGTAACAGTCATAGTGTGTATCAGTCATTATGTGTGTTTCAGTGATTATGGGTGTAGCAGTGATTATGTGTGTATCAGTCATTGTGTGTGTAGCAGTCATTATGTGTGTTTCAGTCATTATGTGTGTAGCAGTCATAGTGTGTATCAGTCATTATGTGAGTTTCAATCACTGTGTGTGTATCAGTCATTATGTGTGTTTCAGTCATTATGTGTGTAGTAGTCATAGTGTGTATCAGTCATTGTGTGTGTAGCAGTCATTATGTGTGTAACAGTCATAGTGTGTAGCAGTCATTATGTGTGTAGCAGTCATTGTGTGTGTTTCAGTCATTATGTGTGTAGTAGTCATAGTGTGTAGCAGTCATTGTGTGTGTTTCAGTCATTATGTGTGTAGCAGTCATTGTGTGTGTTTCAGTCATTATGTGTGTAGTAGTCATAGTGTGTAGCAGTCATTGTGCGTGTTTCAGTCATTATGTGTGTAGTAGTCATAGTGTGTATCAGTCATTACGTGTGTAGTAGTCATTATGTGTGTATCAGTCATTGTGTGTGTAGCGGTCATAGTGTGTATCAGTCATTATGTGTGTTTCAGTCACTGTGTGTGTATCAGTCATTATGTGTGTTTCAGTCATTATGTGTGTAGTAGTCATAGTGTGTATCAGTCATTGTGTGTGTAGCAGTCATTATGTTTGTAACAGTCATAGTGTGTAGCAGTCATTATGTGTGTAGTAGTCATTGTGTGTGTTTCAGTCATTATGTGTGTAGTAGTCATAGTGTGTAGCAGTCATTGTGTGTGTTTCAGTCATTGTGTGTGTTTCAGTCATTATGTGTGTAGTAGTCATAGTGTGTAGCAGTCATTGTGTGTGTTTCAGTCATTATGTGTGTAGTAGTCATAGTGTGTATCAGTCATTACGTGTGTAGTAGTCATTATGTGTGTATCAGTCATTGTGTGTGTAGCAGTCATAGTGTGAGTCAAATAAACAATTAAGGTACACCCCACTGCACATGTATTTATATCCGCGGTACCCACACACCAGTACTTCTGAATGTCTGTCGTATTGTCTGGAATGACTTGACCAGGTTTTTGAACGTGAAACCGTGATTGAAAAGCTTAGTCGAATGCAAATGTGTCTGAAGTACCGAAGCAGCTGGAAAAAGTAGACACCATAAGCTTGAGCTGGTATAACAAGTAACAGAAATGGCTAGGTGACAAGTAATAGGATGAATTGAGCGTCAGGTTTATATTTAGCTATATTCTATTCGGCTTTACATACATCGATATCTAGCCCCCATCAAACTGCGAGCACCACCCGGATGACAGGTCCGAGGGGATGTGCTGCAACCCCCTCATGATTAGAAGACCGATCGGACCTAGTTCTGCTGAGACCTCTCGACACATAACACAGCCATGCAACGTGTCAATTTTATTATAATTTAACGACACAAAATGCTTTATGAAACTCGTTCACGTGTATACTGCGTTAACCATCTGTCGAAATGGATTACTCGTATGACCTGTTGCAGAATAATAACTGTCGTTGTTTGCAGGTGTTGTGGATGGTTTCGAATGGATGGTGTGGTGGGATTTTAGATTGTGTGCAGGCGGGTTGTTATCGAAGGTGGTTGTTGAAGGTGGCTGGTGACAAAATGGCTGATTGTGGCTAACAGCATAGTTGCATTATTGATTGCCTACAAAAATAATGATGATGATGATCATCATCATCATCATCATTATCCAAATTGTCTTGAATGAAACACTACGGTCACACGCCTACCCCCCATATTCGTCATTCAAACGCCTCCTTTTGTCTGTGCTGATATGCAGACGTTGATAATAGATGACTATATATAGGTAGATGAGTATATACCCTGATCACGTCTGAGGGTATATGGATGTGGGTCACGATACAACGTTTGGCAGTGTGTGTGTGGAAGGGGTGTCTCTCTGTTCAACTTGACGTAATATATTCGCCGATATCGATCGATCTTGTCTGGGTTCTGCTACCACCTGGAGAAGCCTCCAAAAATAACCGCAATCTCTTCTAAGACTCGAATCCACCCTATGGTTTGACAATATCCTGTACGACACTGCACCTTGAACAAGTACTTCAAACCAGCTACCCTTCTTGTCAACAGTGGATACACCCTTGCGGGCACCCAACACGCTGGTGAGCTCGCTTGCAGTCAGTCACAAAGAAACGGCCACGTTAACTGCCTTTAAGAATGTGACCATGATAACAATACTACTCACTCATGTCTGCCTGCTCGTTCCTCGTAGACTTGCCAACATCTGTTCAGGTCACATCGATCCGAAAAGAAAATGAGTATGTAGTAAAATCACCGATCATGGGCGCATATATTCATAGGGCCAGGGACAGGGAGCAGTCATTGTTTGCGATTAAACTGCGACACAAACTGGTCAATTAAGCAAGTAGATACTAGTCAAAAGAAGTTAAGGAACACCCGATTCTTCCACATTACTACAGTACGATAAATGCTGTTGTCGTTGGAGTTGATTCTAAGCTATTGTCAATACACTCGCCTTTCAACAAGTAAATCCGATGGAACTATAGGAACATTATGCATTAAGAAATTATAGATCTACTTTTACATGGTTTAAGTCCATGATATCACTCGACACTCAAGATATTCTCATGATTTCTGCATTACAGAAACGGGTGTTCTTTAGCTTCTTTTGAGTGGTATATATATATATACATGTATATGTCAGAACTTAATTATCAATGCTGTCAAACAGAAAAGAATGTGGATTCCAGAATAGACATAATTTATCATGCATCGTCATGGTTCCTTATGTTTCTTCAACTTGGAGACTGCCTCCGTGTTCTAGCGGATAGAGCGTCTGCACGTAGATCGGGGGGTATTTGTTGGTGAGGTGAAATGGGGTTTAACGTCGCGTCCAAGATTATTGCACTTATATAGCGACGTGCATGCACGTGTATGTGTGTGTGTGACTGCTTGTACTAGTCCGGACTGATGCCGATTTATAGTGCTAGCACACTGAGATACCATGCCGCAGTTTAACATGAATACCCCACTCAGACACAGTATACTGACTCCGAGCCGACCAGTCCTTGTTTTAGCCCTTTAATGCCGAGCACAAGACAGGGTAAGAACAAGTACCATCTTTTAACGTCTTTTGGTATGACGCGGCTGGGGATCGAACCCCGGACCTTCCGCTCTCCGGGCGGACGCTCTACCACTAGACCACGGAGGCGGTCCGGGTATTTGTTGTACCCTTCCTGGCGCTCGGCAGTATTGGGGGCTAAAAACAAGGTCTGGTCCTGTCGGAGTCAGTATATTGGTCTCTGTGTGTTAAATTGGGTATGGTATCTCATTGGATTAGCACGAAAGTCTGGGCTAGTACAAGCAGCCGCACACACACGCGCAAACACACACACACACACACACACACACACACACACACACACACACACACACACACACACACACACACACACACACACACACACACACACACACACACACACCATATATACATACTTGAACTGACAACCAGATGTATATTATTAATATATATGTCTGTACATGTCGGCAACTAGGACATACATACCTGATACACTACGTGACAGCAATACGTAGTGGATTACAACACACACCAAAGAAAGCACTCTCTAACACATGCAGCTCGTACGGTTCAATTTCCTCCCACATTAGCGCTGACACGCCGCGATATAACTGGAATACTGTTAAAAGCGGCGTTAAACCCAACTCACTCACTCACTCACTCGTACTGTTCAAGTAACTGTTCCACATTGCTAAACACTCTATTATCGATATACACACCGTACCAGTTGCACACTCTTTAAGCTACACACTCTTTAAACTACACACACTCTGACGGCTACTAACACAATGACTGCTACACACACTGCAATACTCTCACATGCTTTGTTAAACAAAGGGGGCGGTCGGGTAGCCTAGTGGTTAAAGCGTTCGCTCGTCACGCCGAAGACCCGGGTTCGATTCCCGACATGGGTACAATGTGTGAAGCCCATTTCTGGTGTTCCCCGCCGTGATATTGCTGGAATATTGCTAAAAGCGGCGTAAAACCATACTCAGTCAGTTAAACAAAGCTGAATATTGTGGTAAACGTCTGATAACTGCATCGCTTATGGCTTTCCTCCCACATCAAGCTGACACGCGTGATATAGTTAGAACGCCGTTTAGGAGACGTAAAACCCAACTCACTCACTCTGTTATGTCGGTACTGTTTGGTAATGGATGAGAACCCCTCGATAGTTTATGCAGCTGCAACACTCTGGTCGATTTGTTCCACGTCTGCTTATTTCATATTGTATCGTCATGTGACGGAACCTTATTTGATATTACACCGTCATGTTACGGGACCTTATTTGATATTATACCTTCATGTTACGGGACCTTATTTTATATCATATAGTCATGTAACGGTACATTTTTTGATATTATACCGTCATGTTACGGGACCTTATGTTATATTTTATTATGCCTAAAAGAGAGTTTGACCAATCAGAGGGCAGAACTACTAACCCTATATGAGCCTGATACCGTCAGCAAAACTCCCAGATGGTTATTACTGACCAAATGGGAGACCGTTGACCGTCAGTAATAGCCATTTTGGTTTTTCCAAAACCCACGTCACATATTTCACATGAAAATTCTGGTACAGAAATTTTGTTATTGACACTGCTTTGTGTTTTAATATAATTAATTTTGATGTACAAAGACGTTTATGGTTTTTTTTGCATCGCGTTCGTGATAATATAAAGTTAAAATCATCAACAAGGTTTGGCCTCTGAGGTTTGAAGAGTAGTCTCCCTTTGACCCTTAAACGTCTTTGGTTGTAAGTGTTAAGTTTTGAGTTTTAAGATTTGACATGACATGTGCGACAAAGATACCAAATAGTGTAAACTTTTTGCATCATAATAAATTCGTTATGGTGTCTTTCGTTGCCGTATACGGTGTCATACTAGGTATGCAGAAAAAATATTAGGCTCGCCTCGTCTCGCCTCGCCCAACATTTTGCTGCTAACCTAATATGACACCGTATACGGCAACGGAAGACACCATAACTAATAATACAGTCATGTTACGGGCCCTCATTTTATATCACACAGTCATGTAACGGGACCTTATCTTATATTATACAGTCATGTTACGAGACCTTATTTGATATTTATGCAGTCATGTAACGGGACCTAATTTCATAATTTATTGTACCGTCATGTGACAGAACCTTATTTCATATTATACCATCCTGTAACGGGACCTAATTTCACATTGTACAGTCCTGTGACGGGGTCTCATTTGATATTATACAGTCCTGTAACGGGACCTTATTTCATATTATACCGTCCTGTAACAGGACTTTATTTTATATTGTACAGTCCTGTAACGGGACCTTATTCTATATTATACAGTTATGTTACGAGACCTTATTTGATATTTATGCAATCATGTAACGGGACCTTATTTGATATACCGTCATGTAACAGGACCTAATTTCATATTGTACCGTCATGTGACGGGACCTTATTTCATATTATTCAGTCATGTAACGGGACCTTGTTTCATATTATGCCATCATGTAACGGGACCTTATTTGATATACCGTCATGTAACAGGACCTAATTTCATATTGTACCGTCATGTGACGGGACCTTATTTCATATTATTCAGTCATGTAACGGGACCTTGTTTCATATTATGCCATCATGTAACGGGACCTTGTTTTATATTATACCGTCACGTAACGGGACCTTATTTCATATTTGACATTGTACAGTCCTGTGACGGAGCCTTATTTAATATTATACAGTCCTGTAATGGACCTTATTTGACATTTTTCAGTCATGTATCGGGCACCATATTTCTCACAGTTGATCAAGGCCTCAGTCTATATTCTCATGAACTGTCCTTCAAGTTTTCTCTATGAAGGTAGTGTGTGCTTATGTTCTTGGCGTGTCAACAGCAGCCATGGCTTTGATCCCTGCCCTCTGTATGATGGTATCACACCGGAAAAAGTCTAGGTCACTTTAGATCGACTTCAGATGCTCAGTCGTTAATCATATTTTCAAAGAAACACCTAGTTTTTTCCCCAGGATACTTGTAGAGTACATGCATGTCTTTTTAAAATTTGCTCGTCTTAAGAAGGAAATAACAGCCTTTTCGCCTGTCTAGTGAATAGAATCTTATGTATGTAGCCACTTCGCCTGTCTAGTGAATAGCATCATGTATGCAACATGTTTGCCTGTCTAGTGAAAAGTGTCATGTATGCAGCCACTTCGCCTGTCTAGTGAATAGCGTGATGTATGCAGCCTCTTCGTCTGTCTTGTGAATAGTGTCATGAATGCACCCACTTCGCCTGTCTAGTGAATAGCGTCATGTATGCATCCACTTCGTCTGTCTAGTGAATAGCGTCATGTGTGCATCCACTTCGTCTGTCTAGTAAATAGCGTCATGTGTGCATCCACTTCGTCTGTCTAGTGAATAGCGTCGTGTATGCAGCCACTTCGCCTGTCTAGTGAATAGCGTCATGTATGCATCCACTTCGTCTGTCTAGTGAATAGCGTCATGTGTGCATCCACTTCGTCTGTCTAGTAAATAGCGTCATGTGTGCATCCACTTCGTCTGTCCAGTGAATAGCGTCGTGTATGCAGCCTCTTCGTCTGTCTAATGAATAGTGTCATGTATGCAGCCACTTCGTCTGTCTAGTGAACAGTGTCATGTATGCAGCCACTTCGTCTGTCCAGTGAATAGCGTCATGTATGCAGCCACTTCGCCTGTCTAGTGAATAGCGTCATGTATGCAGCCTCTTCGTCTGTCTAGTGAATAGCGTCATGTATGCAGCCAGTTCGCCTATCTAGTGAATACCGTCATGTATGCAGCCATTTCGTCTGTCTAGTGAATAGTGTCATGTATGCAGCCATTTCGCCTGTCTAGTGAATAGCGTCATGTATGCAGCCACTTCGTCTGTCTAGTGAATAGCGTCATGTATGCAGCCACTTCGCCTGTCTAGTGAATAGCGTCGTGTATGCAGCCTCTTCGTCTGTCTAGTGAATAGTGTCATGTATGCAGCCTCTTCGTCTGTCTAGTGAATAGTGTCATGTATGCAGCCTCTTCGTCTGTCTAGAAAATAGTGTCATGTATGCAGCAACTTCGCCTGTCTATTGAACAGCGTCATGTGCGTAGCCTCTTCGCCTGTCCAGTGAATAGCGTCATGTAAGCAGCCACTTCGCCTGTCTAGTGAATAGCGTCATGTATGCAGCCACTTCGTCTGTCTACCGAATAGCGTCATGTGTGTAGCTCTTCGTCTGTCTAGATACCGCAATCATATAGCTGGAATATTGCTGAGTGCGGCGATAAACAACAAAGTAAACTTAAGTATAAACTTCAATATTCTCCAAAGGACTTATAGTTTGCCTCTTGTCCTATCACTTTAAAGTCCTCCTCATGTTCCTGTTTGTTTGTTTGTTTATATGTGTTAACGTCGCACTTAACAATATTTGTCTGTAAATAATCGAGCCTGACCCAGACAATCTAGTGACTGACATCATGAGCATCGATGTACGCAATTACGATACAATGACATGCATCAACTATGTCAGCGAGCCTGGCCACCCGATTCCGTGAGTTCTATCTTATTACAAGCTGAAGACAATTTATAACCGGGTTCTTCACGGGTATTTTAGTTCCCGAGAACCTTAATTAATAATGATGAGCTGTGACAAAGTTCTGAAGTGATGCATTATCGTTAGAAGATATATCGCTCTACATCATGTAACAGTCTCTATGCTACTATGGATATTGTTTCCATGCAGTATGCTGAAGTACATGTACATGTGGTAATGATAGATCATAATAAATAGGTCATTATAAAATCCCAAGAAATTTAAGAAAATGCAAACCTTGTAAATTAGACTGTGTTGAAACCGAGTACCACTTCCTGCTTAATTTTCCATCGTATGTCAAGTTACGGCAACTATATCTCAAAGCAAAGTTCTATTGTCATCCTAACGTCCATAAATTTAATATGCTTCTGTCATCACCAGATACATATATTATTACAAATCTAGCAAAATATCTATATTATGAAGTAAGAAATGCGAAACTAAAAGCTTTAAACCTGTCTGTACTCAACTTTTGTACACAAAGGCCTGTGGCTAGTCTGTCTTACAGACCCTGATACAAATATATATCAAATACAGCCCATGCAAGTCTATAATGTTTGGCAAGTCTAGATCACTGCAGTATCTGAAAATGAAGAGAGTCACTGGGCTCCTTTTTATTATATTTTTATTAAGATAACTGAACAACTGTTTTTTTATGTACGATATGTTCATTTCAGAGACTAGATTTTAGTCTAGCCTGTGGCGTATATGTATTGGAAATAACATGAATGAACAGATCATCATAACTGTATCAACGTTTTTCATTGCTTTATTAAGACATTCACATGTCTGATATTCCTGGTGATCTGAGTTTTCCCTTAAATTCTGACAATTCAGTGAAACACACCTTTATAATGCAACTCTCACTGACACGTGCATCTTACTTTCTAAACGAGAATCTTAACGCGTGACTGAAATGTACGGGTTACGGGCAAGTGAGGGGATTCCCCTGTCAAGACAGCGAATTAACTTGAAACTTTGATAGAATCGGTCCCACCTGTTCCTAAGGAACTGATAAACATTCCTATTTAAGCATGAAAATCTGACCGTACATTCAATGTGTTTAAACATGCACAAGATCAAACAATTTTCGACCGTTTTTGTTAACTATTTTATGTGATAAATATATGTTAAAATTCAGACTGCCAGACATAAAATAAAAGAAATCTACATCTGAAAGTTCACCCATCCACAATCTTGATTATTATTATTAACATGGTATTTATATAGCGCTAGTTTCCAGACTGACTGCTCAAAAGCGCTCTTGAAGCTCGCACAGTTGGTATGGCCGTATATATTTTGTTGAACAAGTGTGTCTCCAAATTTTTTTTGAAACTGTTAAGTCCACTGAGCATTCTGAGTTTTTTGGGCAGGGCGTTCCAAAGAAGAGGACCAGCCCTTGCAAAGCAGCGATCCCCGTAGGAGATTGTTCTTGATGGTGGCACTTCAAGCAACGATTGATCACAAGATCGCAGGGTTCTTGTTGGCTGGTATTGTATGATGAGATCCTCCAGGTAGCTTGGAGCAAGACCATGCTGTGCCTTGAACACAAGAATGAGAACCTTGAACCGTATTCTCTGTTCTACTTTAGATGATCTTCAGCAGCAACAATATCTAAGGCGATCACCTTTTGAATAACATAAAACAAATCTAGAGGTCAAACTCATTCTTGAGTCCCCCGTCGTGATGTTGCTGGAATAGTGCTAAAAGCGGCGTAAAACCTCACTCACTCACTCACTCACTCACTCACTCACTCACTCACTCACTCACTTTTGTTGTTCCAGCTACAGATGACGCACCGCAGGACAAGGAGCTGCCACAGAACGCAGAAAAATCCGGTCTCCTCATCCAAACTGATGGATCGACGAAAGTTTTTCTCAGACGCTGGCTGATGCTGACCTTGTTCTGCGCCTTCTCCGTAACAACCGCCTACCAGTGGATCCACCTCAACATCATCGCCAACATCGTCATCCGCTACTCCAACAACAGCCTCCCCGGGGACTCCCTGCAACAGGAAGCTGCCGTTGACTGGCTCTCCCTCATCTACATGTTGGTCTACCTCCCCACGATCGTACCCGCCATGATGCTTCTCAACAACAAGGGGCTGCGTGTCAAAAACATCGTTGGTAGCCTCCTGAACACCATGGGTGTTGATGACGGGCCAGGTTCTATGTGAGGAACATAGCCGCATGTCAAATATAATAGCATTAGCCAATAGGAACATAGTTTATAAACGACGTCAATGGTTTTCTAATCAGTATTATAGCTAAGATGGATAGAATTGTCATTAAACCGCTCGCATGTTATCAAAGATCAGCGGGCCACAGTATCTTGATAATGCACTCATATTGCTTCACGACGGGCTATCATCACGCCCGTTGTTAGCTGACGTCATAGGAAGTCAGCCTTTGACGTCATCTTGTATGTTCTATGACGTTTCTATATTTGTAATCGCTGTGCAGAGTTGCGTCCCTTGGGCTCGCCAGAAACCTATGATTGTGGGTTCGAATCCCGGTTCGCCCCGATTATGTTTCTAGTTTTGTCAGCACCATACCCGTGCTCATGGGTTTCCCCGAAGTGCTAAACGTCTGAGACCTGCATCACTTCGGGCTTTCCTCCCACATTAAGCTGACACGCCGTGATATGACTGGAATGCTGTTAAAAACGGCGTTAAACCCAACTCACTCTCTATATTTGTAAAAGTGGGTCAGTGACATTCGTTGTGTGTTGATTGCAGTTAATGTTTTTGTTGTGTATTTGTATTTGCTAACACATTCTATCCATTAAAGCTATAATAACGACAACGCTATTTTCCAGGGATTTATCATTGGCAGAAGCAGTTAATGGAAGACCTTGGGCTTCTGCAAATGATACCGCCTCCGTGGTCTAATGGTAGAGCGTCCGCCCGGAGAGCGGAAGGTCCGGGGTTCGATCCCCGGCCGCGTCATACCAAAAGACGTTAAAAAAGATGGTACTTGTTGTTACCCTGTCTGGCGCTCGGCATTAAGGGGCTAAAATAAGGACTGGTCGGCTCGGAGTCAGTATACTGTGTCTGAGTGGGGTATTCATGTAAAACTGCGGCATGGTATCTCAGTGAGCTAGCACTATAAATCGGCATCAGTCCGGACTAGTACAAGCAGCCACACAAACACACACACGTACATGCACGTCGCTTTATAAGTGCAATAATCTTAGACGCGACGTTAAACCCCATTTCACCTCACCACCTTCTTCAAATGATAATGCCCTGAAAAATAGCGTTACCCTTATAATGGGGGTAGACACTCGTACTGAGCAGTATAACAGCATTCGAACTGTGAGACATGTCGTCAGTAAATGTATCAACAAGGTCAATGTCTCTTACCCACGTACCTGAGTGTACGAACTGAATGTTAACGTTATAAACATAGGCAATAATATCCAGTAACTAGGAGGGCCAGGCCCTGACAATTCAACACCCTTCTCGACTTCCCCTCTGTGTCTCGGACACTGCATTCCGGGCGTTGTGTATGTACGTTCTGTGTCAGTGTTGATAGTAGATATACATGTACAGTATATTTCCGAGCGTTCCTTAAAATAATCACATAACGAGCTGAATGGCTTCGAATGTCATGACGTTCCAAACACCACACATACAATTCGCATTATTTGGATTTGTGTTTTTACCTGGATTCGTGTCACAGTTTGGAGTTGTGTCATTTTTTGGATTTGTTTCATCATTTGGATTTGTGTTTTTACTTGGATTTATGTCTTTACCTGGTTTTGTGTCATTATTTGAATTTGTGTCATCATTTGGATTTGTGTCATTATTTTGATTTATGTCTTTACCTGGATCTGTGTCATTATTTGGATTTGTGCCATTATTTGGATGTGTGTCTTTATTTGGATTTGGGTTATTATTTGGATTTGTGATTTTGATTTAAACATATTTTATTCAGATTGAAATGGATTGGGAACAAGTTATCCAACTTAGGACTCCCTCTCCATGGTATTTACAAAGCTTGTACAGTAAATCATATACAAGGAAAACAGAGAATGTATGAGTGTATAGATAACAAAAGAAATGTACAAAAGAGAGACTAGTATATTTACTTAAAAGTGTTACCCAAATCTCTTTGTATGACTTAAAAAAAATTGCACTGCTTTAAAGATATGTTGATTTTCGATAATGGACAAACATTCATTTCCGTTTAACATCAAACTTAAATCTAATTTAACATTTCTGTTCACGGCGTTCTGTAAAATGTCCCGAATTATTATTATTAACATAGTTTTTCTTTGGTGGACATACCATGGACACTTTAATAAATAATGATATGCGTTTTCACATGGATTACCCCATTGACATATTGCATCACATTTTATCTCTATTCTGTATAAATCATAATTTAACTGTCTTTTCATGTATCTTAATCGAGTATGATAAATATTCAACTTTCTAACACCATAGGAAAAATATGGAGGTGCATTGACTTGCTCTTTTTGTATGTATGTCTTGAATTGGGATGTAGATGTACAATTTCTGCCTGCTGCAGGAATAGTGTTCCATAACCTTACAGTTGATGGAATAAAAGAACACGTTGAGCGTTTTAATCTAGTATATGGATTCTCAATATTGTCTGAATTTCTTAAATTATATGATACATTTGAACCTACAGTGGTTTGTACAATGCCTTTAAGATAAGTTGGGGCAATATTACTTTGTATTTTGTAGAACAAACATAGCTTACGTTTCCTCCTTCGTTTTATTAACGTTTCCCATCCTGTTTCATAATACAGATGTGTGTGCGAAGTATACTTTGGGAGCCCAGTAACTACTCTGGCAGCTTCTAGTTGGAGATTTTCTAACTGGGTTGATAATTCTATATTACACCTATCCCACACTTCACACGCATATTCGAAATGGGGTCTTATGAACATTGTATATACTATATTTAATGTATTTCTGTTCAATATGAATTTTAATTTTCTCATTGAATTTATCATTTTTTATGTTGATTTAATTATGTTAATTATCTACGTGAGAGGACGCAAACGTTATACCCAAATGTTTATGACTTTGAACATTCTTAACTTTACTTTCAGCAAAGTACAAGGTAATAAGGTCTGATTCATCTTTTAAGGAAAATATAACCGCTTCTGTTTTATCTGGGTTGTATTTAACTAACCAGCGTTTTGCCCAGTTACACAACTTGCTCAGATTTAAATTTAGAGTTGATTCAACAAGTTGATTGTCTGGTGAAGAAAAGCCGAGGTGCTGTATCGTCAGCAAAGAGTCTTGTTATGCAATCTGGTTCATCAGCAATGTCGTTAACAAATACAGTGAATGAAAAGGGACCTAACACCGACCCCTGTGGAACGCCAGCCTTCAAAATCCTTGGTTTGGATAGAGCCCCGCTTACAAACACTGATTGAGTGCGATTGCTTATGTAACTAGACAGCCATTCAAGTAAATTCCCTTTTATACCATACATTTCTAATGTGTACATAAGTCCTCTGTGCCAGACACGATCAAATGCTTTTGACACATCGAAAAAAAACATGCAATATTTTTCTTTATTATCTAAAGATATACAAATTTGATTATACAATTAAATTAATTGATGGACAGTGGAATGGCCTTTTTGAAAGCCCGACTGTATTTATATAGCAATTTATTGTCATGAAAGTATTTATAAAAATGATTAAATACAACTCTCTCAAACACTTTACCAATACAACTAATGAGTGATATTGGTCTGTAATTTGTCACAACTGAATGATCTCCCTTCTTTTACAAAGGCATAGACTAACATTTAGTCTCTGAAATCTTATATTACACAAGATCCTTCTTGACTCTAAAAAAAATAAATTTCCCTATGCTGATTAGAGCTAGCTTGAGCTGGCTAGACTTGCTTTTGTATGCATTTCTAGATTATGTTTTTTCATAAAATAAATATATTCCACGGTCATGGTGCAGGACTATCAAAGGCATAACATGCTCTCTTTTCCATTCTGTTGGATATGCATTTAAAGCCAATGAATGATTGAACAGTATACATAAAACAATACTAATGCTGTTTACTGTTTTCTTTAATAGGTTGTTACTTATTCTGTCTGGACCAGATGCCTTGTTTATTTGAAGACATTTTATAACGTCAGATATTTCATTTTCTGAGACAGTTAATTTGTCAAAAATAACAATTCTTAGTGCGTTGCTTGAAATATGACAATTCTTCCCGTCCTCAGTTAGGGTAGATATGGATTGGTAATATTCATTTAATCTCTCTGATTTTTCTGAATCTGAAAATATAGTGGGACAGTCATCGTTATCTTGTTTCCTTAACGGGGGAATGCTCGAAGTAATTTCAAATATGATTGTTTATTTACTATATATAGTTCCGAAAGAAATTCATCGATGTTAGAATAGAACTTTTCTTTCGCATAACTTTTCATGTTGTTGACTTTATTGCGTTGTTTTTTGTATGCTATAATATCTGTCTCCCTATTACTCCTTTTTTATTTCTTTCGTAACCTATTACGTATCCTACACTTCTTTCTTAAATGTGAATCAAACCATGGTTTGTCATTTGGTCGAATAGTGGATGGAATACATTGTGTTACAAAATCATTCAATCTTTCATACAACACTTCACACATATCATCAACATTTGTACATTCATTACATAATACAGACCAATTGGTAATGTTTATGAGATCATTCAAATTACCAAAGTCTCCTTTGTTATAACATAAAACCTTGCGTTTCTAAGCTATCTTGGTGCATATGTGTGTGTCCATTTCCATATAGGTACCTCTGTGATCAGATGTTGTACTATCGAAGTCGATCACACCACTGACCTTTACATCAACATCTTCACTAACAATGATTGGATCTAAAAGTGTGCTAGATTTAGAAGTGGTGGGCTCAACAATTACATTCCTTAAATTTTTTCCATGTAAAATGTCGTTTATATTATTTCTTCTGTTAGATAATAAATTTTCATTTAAATCACCGACAATCACCATTTTACTAGATATATCCAATACAACTTCGATGGAATTATCTAACCGACTCTACAACTGTATAGATTTGTGTTCTGGTCTGTAAACAACACAGAGTAATAAAGGCCCTTGAGAAAGAAATATTTTTATCCATATACTTTCATCAGTAATATTTTCTAGTACGTGCATTCTCTTGTATGTTAAACACTTAGTGATATATATCATTACCCCTCCCCCAAAAGCATTTCTATCTTTCCGTATTGGATCATGAAATGATTGCCACTGTAAAGTTTCATTATCTACAGATTCATCCAGATGTGTTTCAGTGAAACAAACTACATCATATTCAGACAAATAGTCTGTAAGATACCTTTGCTTATTATGGACACTCCTGGTATTCAAATGGATAATTTGGATTTATATCTTTACTTAGATTTGTGTCATTATTTGGATTGATATCTTTGTTAGATATGTGTCATTATTTGGATTTGTGTCATTACTTGGATTTGTGTCATTATTTGGATTTGTGTCTTTTCTCTAGATTTGTGTCGGGGCGGTCCGGTAGCCTCGTGGTAAAGCGTTCGCTCGTGGGATAGTGCTAAAAGCGGCGTAAAACCTCACTCACTCACTCACTCACTCACTCACTCACTCACTCACTCACTCACTCACTCACTCACTCACTCACTCACTCACTCACTCACTCACTCACTCACTCACTCACTCACTCACTCACTCACTCACTCACTCACTCACTCACTCACTCACTCACTCACTCACTCACTCACTCACTCACTCACTCACTCACTCACTCACTCACTCACTCACTCACTCACTCACTCACTCACTCACTCACTCACTCACTCACTCACTCACTCACTCACTCACTCACTCACTCACTCACTCACTCACTCACTCACTCACTCACTCACTCACTCACTCACTCACTCACTCACTCACTCACTCACTCACTCACTCACTCACTCACTCACTCACTCACTCACTCACTCACTCACTCACTCACTCACTCACTCACTCACTCACTCACTCACTCACTCACTCACTCACTCACTCACTCACTCACTCACTCACTCACTCACTCACTCACTCACTCACTCACTCACTCACTCACTCACTCACTCACTCACTCACTCACTCACTCACTCACTCACTCACTCACTCACTCACTCACTCACTCACTCACTCACTCACTCACTCACTCACTCACTCACTCACTCACTCACTCACTCACTCACTCACTCACTCACTCACTCACTCACTCACTCACTCACTCACTCACTCACTCACTCACTCACTCACTCACTCACTCACTCACTCACTCACTCACTCACTCACTCACTCACTCACTCACTCACTCACTCACTCACTAGATTTGTGTCATAAACCAACTGTGGAGCTTTTATCCTCCAGACAGATCCGGTGGTCGAAATATAAATACACCAGCAATTGAGTTAAAAATATCTTTTATTATGAATGTTTTGAAGGTACTGTTGATCTGATTTATTCAATTTAAAAAAAATGTTTTATACAGCTTCGTATTCGTGGGGCTTACGACACATGCATCAATATTTTAAATTTGTTTTTATACAGCTTATTCCTGTTCATGGAGGTATAGGCTTTGCTAAATACAACCAGAGAACATATACATACATGGTCTCTTGTTAATGTAACCCTAGCTGGAGCAAGGCTTGAGGAATGCCAAATGCCGTGGTTTAAACTAACCGTTCCGCTCGGAGTTAATAGCCAAATTTCACCGCTAATAGATAAGCCTGGTCCAATGTAGCTGATGATGCTGACGCGGTTATCAACCGCGAAATGAATTATTGAGGGTGTTCTACAAGCAGTGCCCCCCAATCCCCCCCCCCCCCCTGAAAGTGGTTGTATACAGTCGACGTAGCTGTGCCGCTCTGAGCGAGAGAGACTGGGACTCCACACACAGCCTCTTGTCGTGTCACTAGCCGACACTGTACTGGCAGTTTAGCTCAGTCATGGCCTCGGAAAGTCAAGGAGACATTGTGTCGCCAACCTTCTCTAAAGTACTACAGGAAGTTGAGGTAAGAACGATAGATGTGTACATTCCAGAGTAATGGGCATTCCGCATCTCACGCGCTGACCTCTGCCCCCGACCTCTCTGGTTCTGAGTGTTGTTTGGAACATCGGACGGTTATGACTAGATTTGATGGCCACAAAGTGAGGAATATCTGGTGTGAGGGCGGATGCGGGTTTTGGAAAAGGAGATATAGATTTTCTGATCACAAATTACTAATTAGATGAATGAAAACAGAATGTGCGTTTAGTTGCCGTGGTTATTATTTTCGAAAACGTATCCCTAAAATGAGTTAATAAGGGGATAAAACAAGGACGGGTCAGCTCTGGACAGTATTACTGTGTCGGAGTGGGCTATGTTAATCTTAATATCACCACACATATGTCAAAGATGGCAATTTATTTTAAGAGATAACAGGTCGCGGCTTCACCCTGAGCTCACTGCACGTTGCGATTGCATGACGGACATTGAAGCATGCAGCGTCATATTAAAGCTATGCAGTGTTAAAAGGTCGTTTTGTTCTCCTTGCTGGGTGCAGCGTAGCAGGGTATGTATTATAGCTATGCTAATTGTATCGCCACTAGACGGTACGCGTTTCTTTGTATGATATAGACACTGCAAGTTTTTCATGATGATAGTAAAGAAACGCACAAGGCCGTATAGAAGGTAAATAAACAGACAGATTTACGTGAATTTATTCAGTATAAGGCCTCAGCTCAAAATACATTCAGTGCAAATTATTTTTTTGGGCACTGGTTATATTAATGGTTCCCTGTTGTCAACAATTAGTTTGTGGTTTGCGCTTAGCAAAATCCAGCTATATGACGGCGGTCTGTAAATAATGGAGTCTGGACCAGACACTCCAATGATTGACATCATGAGCATTGATCTACGCATTGCGATACGATGACATGCATCAACCAAATCAATGAGTCTGACCACCGCGACCAAGGGCGGTCGTGTAGCCTAGTGGTTAAAGCGTTCGCTCGTCACGCCGAAGATCCGGGTTCGATTCCCGACATGGGTACAATGTGTGAAGACCCTTTCTGGTGTTCCCCGCCGTGATATTGCTGGGATATTGCTAAAAGTAGCTTAAGACCATTCTCACTCACTCACTAGTCGCGACTACCATAGGTTGCTAGGGATCTTCTAACCCAGAATGCGGGCGTTCAACATGGTGCAAGCCTTTTGATTTACCATGTATACACAGGTGTAATGTGCAATCAGGTTCACGTTTTACAAGACCCGTGAAGATTCCGGGGTAGAATAGGTCTTCAGCAACCCATGCTTGCCGTAAAATGTGACTATGCTTGTCGTAAAAGTCGATCGGGTGGTCAGGCTCGCTGACTTGGTTGATGCATGTCATCGATCCCAATTGCATGGATCGATGCTCATGATATTAATCACTGGATTGTCTGGTCCAGACTCGACTATTTACAGACCGCCGTCATATAGCTGGAATATTGCTTAGTGCAGCGTTCAACAACAAACCAACCAACCAACCAACACTTTTTACAAAGAGCGTCATACGAAACTTGCTCAAAAGTTGTTTGATCAGGTTTACGGCATTCAAGGCCTCAGTGAAGCGTTATGGTAGACATGTGGGGGACATTTCACAAATTCCCCATCAGTGACAAGCACCTGCATGTGTTTGTGACGTGTCACTAATGGAGCAGGATGTGCACACCTTGTATCATCAGTATTTGACACTAGTGATTCATAAACACATACTGATGGTATTGTCGGAATCTTACAATGAACTGTGGTTTAAGCAGAGAATACTATTGTCATTTTAAAAAGGATTGTGTGGCTTTTATTAGAAAATACCTTCTCATAACCCACAACAGCTATTTGTGACGACAAGAACGGCGTCTAAAGCGAGAGAGAACCACTTTCCAGTGTCTAGGGATGCCAGGACATTATATGTCAACATTTTGCACTTGTGCCCAATCCCTTTGTCTTTTTAGACAATGAAATATGTTTAATAATAAAACATTAAAGAGGATTTGAAATTGTTTATAATGATAGCATTTTGATGAATCATCTGAAAAGGACTGCCATGGGTGTTGCAGGGTTTTAGAAAACTTTTTTTTAATCATATTAATAAAGATATGTACTTCTTGCCTTCACCAAACATATCCAAATGCATACTAACAAGAATAGGTTTCACTGTTGTTGCCCATGTTATTCGCCGACTGTCATCTGAAGACGTCAGCATGATGTGTCGGTGGTTATGTGTTGTGTGGAGATAAGTAACTCTTCACCAATATATGATGCCCCGTGTCTGTACACAAGTTCCATATACAGTAAACTACGGTTATAACGAACTCAAAGGGACCACTAATTTTAGTTCGTTATAACCGTAGTTCATTATAATAACGCAACGCTTATAACGTACTGTGGTTATTTTTGGTCCCGGGCGTTTGCTGTATGTATCCTGTATATACGCTTATAATGAACTACGGTTATAACGAACTAAATTAGTGGTCCCTTTGAGTTCGTTATAACCGTATTTCATTATAAGCATACAACAGGATATTTACCCGGGATGCCCGGGACAAAAGAAAATCGCAGTACGTTATATCCGTCAGTTTGTTATAAGCGTATTCGTTATAAACTACTGTACTGTAGATATATCATCTGTCGGAGGGTAGTTGGCCCTATAATAGCCTTTGACCCACTAATGATACATTTTCTCTTCACACCAGGTTTGCAACCTCTTATTCCAAATGGAGAGTAATATTTTGGCGAATGAGTCAATTGGTGAGATATCTCTATAGTTAATTGGGTTATCATTTTCGTCATATTATATGTTATACATAGTGGGAAAATGAGCTCTTCCTTTCATTTTATTGATCAGTACAGTGAGAAAGGGCCTAACTATGAACCAAAGATTTGAGGGGCTCATCACTTCGTCCATACATGTCCTCTATAACCAACAATGCATTGTTTTGTAGAAAGTAGGCCATGTCCGTCTCGTCGTTCTGTCCGACAAAACCATGTCCGTATTCTACACCGGCCGACTGTACCTTCGACGTACATATACAATATATATATAGAACGTGAACACCAGCCTCAATTATCCGCCGAAACAGATTCGAGTGGGCGTAAAGGCAGTCTAGGGGTAAGAATTATATGAATGGATAACTGAAAATCAGGGATGACACCAGGTGTAACTCTCCCCGAAACAAACCAACTAGACAAAGCCCATACTGTAAACATTGATCACTAGGATGTTCGCCCTGAGTCGGACTAGAATAGACCCCAGTAAGGCCGAATGGGGATTGATTGCGCGTGTGCCATTATGCCTCGACGTCGTGTCCTATAACACAACACAGCATGACAACGTTGCCCTATAACACACCACAACATGACGACAGCTCATTACGCAATACCACATGACAACATTTCCCTATAATGCAACGTTACCCTATAACGCACCACAACATCACAACGTTTCCCTATAACGCAACATAACATGACAATGTTTCCCTACAACGCAACACAACATGATGACGTTACCCTATAACGCAACACAGCATGACGACGTTTCCTCATTACGCAACACCACATGACAACGTTACCCTATAATGCAACGTTACCCTATAACGCAACATAACATGACAATGTTTCCCTACAACGCAACACAACATGACGTTTCCCTATAACGCAACACAGCATGACGACGTTTCCTTATAACGCAACACAGCATGACGACGTTTCCCTATAGCGTAACAAAACATGACGATGTTTCCCTATAACCCAAAACAACGTGACGACGTTTCCCTGTAACGCAACACAGCATGACGACGTTTCCCTATAACGCAGCACAACATGACGGCATTTTCCTATAACGCAACACAGCATGACGACGTTTCCCTATAACGTAACACAACATGACGACGTTTCCCTATAACCCAACACAACATGACAACTTTGACCTTAACGTAATACAACATGACAACTTTGCCCTATAACACAACACAACATGACAACTTTGCCCTATAACGCAACACAACAACGTTGTGTAACGTTCTGCCACAAGACAACGCCACACAGCAGCCTTTCTGAAACTATTGCCTACGATTTAGAAGCAGATCTAAGTGCTTTGGCATAACAATTTATTGTACACGATGCAGATGCCAGATGCCAGTGTGTTGTCACACAACCATATATTGTGGATGATACAGATGTCAGTGTTATCATACAACCATTGTTTTCCAAAGCACCGTGTGGCATTAAAAGATATTGAAAGTCAACAGACGCACATACTATTTCTCCTTTGACCGATGTAGTTGACCTTTTTTTATTGATATTGTGTTTCTATGTCAACGGTTACATATCTCATTATACAACTTCCACGACGCCATGGACAAAATAAAAACGCGCACGCAATAAGTGTGATTAATTAGTTTGATGTTAACATTAAGTTGAAGTTCACACATGCTCCTGGTATAGTCGGAACCGGACAACGGACACTTTTAGAAGAGATTTCTTATGATTATGGAAAGGGTTTTGTCTCTTGTATTTATGTTCAGAGGCTTTTAACTTTAAGTGGTTATAAACTATAAGTGCTTCGCTAGTTAGTCATAACATGTAGATTTACAGCCAAGAGACTCTTCAATACAGCAGATGATACGCTCAGTGGACACAAGTTTATAGCATCCACGCTAAACAAACAATATACGTCGTACACACATGGCGTCGATTCGATTCCATGGAATTACACGTTACCACATATTATAGCTAAAATGGATAGAATTATTATTAAACCGCCCGCCTGTTATCAGAAATGTTATCATTCCATATTTGTAAAGGGGGGTCTGTGAAACTCGTGTTGATTGCACTAAATGTTTCAAAATCGATATTGTATATTATTTTTTTATTTGACAACAAATTCTATCCATTTTAGCTATAATATAAGGGTAACGCTATTTTTCAGGGCTTTATCATTTAAGTAAATGGAAGACCTCGGGCTTCTGTAAATGATAATGCACTGAAAAATAGCGTTACCCTTATGTTATAGCAAAAATGGATAGAATTGTCATTAAACCGCCCTCACGTTATCAGAAATGAGCGGGCCACGGTAACTTGATAATGCCCTCATATTGCTTGACGCCGGGCCATTATCACGCCTGTTGTAAGGTGACGTCATAGGGTAGGGATAGGTGACGTCCTCTTGTTTTTTCTATGACGTTTCCATATTTGTAAAAGTGGGTCAGTGACGTTCGTGTTGACTGCAGTAAATGATTCCAAACCGATATTGTTGTTTCTCTTTATCTGATAACAAATTCCATCCATTTTCTGCTATAATTACGGAAACGCTATTTTTCAGGGCATTATCATTTGCAGAAGCCCTCGGTCTTTGCAACTGCCCTCCTTCGTCCGGCACTTAATCGAAGACCTCGGGCTTCTGCAAATGATAATGCCCTGAAAAATAGCGTTACCCTTATAGTAACGCAATTTTTCAGGGCATTATCATTTGCAGAAGCCCTCGGTCTTTGCAACTGCCCTCCTTCGTCCGACACTTAATGGAAGACCTCGGGCTTCTGCAAATGAAAATGCCCTGAAAAATAGCGTTACCCTTATAGTAACGCTATTTTTCAGGGCATTATCATTTGCAGAAGCCCGAGGTCTTTGCAACTGCCCTCCTTCGTCCGGCACTTAATGGAAGACCTCGGGCTTCTGCAAATGATAATGCCCTGAAAAATAGCGTTACCCTTATAGTAACGCAATTTTTCAGGGCATTATCATTTGCAGAAGCCCTCGGTCTTTGCAACTGCCCTTCTTCGTCCGGCACTTAATGGAAGACCTCGGGCTTCTGCAAATGATAATGCCCTGAAAAATAGCGTTACCCTTATAGTAACGCAATTTTTCAGGGCATTATCATTTGCAGAAGGAATAAAGGACACCGTGTTGTCATAGTTCATTCATATGTTTTAATCTTTTTAATATTAGGGTTTCAGTGTCACGTAATGGTCGTAATGCTTCTTATTGAAACGGGGCGGTCGGGTAGCCTAGTGGTTAAGCGTTCGCTCGTCACGCCGAAGATCCGGGTTCGATTCCCGACATGGGTACAATGTGTGAAGCCCATTTCTGGTGTCCCCCGCCGTGATATTGCTGGAATAGTGCTAAAAGCGGCGTAAAACCATACTCACTTACTCTTATTGAAACAGATACTTTCCTTCGTCCGTCGGCCTGGAATTTGAGGAACACACTCTTATAATCGAGTATTGAGCCATTCTGCAGTCTCGGTAGTCCTACAATCACTTGACACGTACAGTACACAGATGAGATCGTGATTCTTATTGATGCTTTTCTTTGTCTTTCGGCATAGAGTTTAAGGTTCAAAATCTCTTGTTACAGAATCGAGCTGTGAGGTTTTCTGTAAAGTCGCTGTGGACTTACACGTTATTTGATACACGTAAACACTGGGAGAAGCCATGGCTCCGTGTAATATGTCTTCCTTGCGTACACATATACCTCCGCGCTTGACAAGGAGCTGACTAAGGTTGATGTTTGCACTAGGTATGTTTGCACTCTATGTACCGTGTCAGGGGTAAACATAACACCTCAACATACAAGATAGTATACATGAACACAGGGTGGAGTTCTCCTAACATTATCTCGCCCTCTATAACTGCAGCACAGGTCACCCTGTTTTACAAGGCTTTGTCGAGTTGCGTCCCTTGGACGAGTCAGGATCTTGTGACCTAATTTTAAGTTTCTCCTTGACTCA
Source organism: Haliotis rufescens (assembly GCF_023055435.1). NCBI lineage: Eukaryota > Metazoa > Mollusca > Gastropoda > Lepetellida > Haliotidae > Haliotis > Haliotis rufescens. Next base: position 3,235,567 of record NW_025964024.1, on the reverse strand, counting down.
GTCTTACCTCAAATAGGAATCAAAACCAAAACAACCACATATTGCAGCCCACAGCCCCCGTCAGCCATGGTCCAGTCAACGCCAGGTCACCACCATCCCCATACCCTTGAACCAAGCTCCAACACCTCCAAAATTCAGTTAACATCAGCCCATAAAAATCAATGAAAAAATCAACCACAAAGGAAAACCAAATTTAACACAAAACGACACAAAACATCATAAACAAAAATAATTATAAAACAAAAAACGGCCCATCAAATCAACAATTCTCATTTCTCCCAACCTTAACACACCACTGTTATATATGAAATCCTAGAAGGGACATTGTCGCGTTGTCGTTATTTCAAAAACATGCACGTGCCAAAATAAACAGAGTGCGACAATGCGACATTTTAGGCCATTTGTCGCATTGACGCGCTTTGAATACATTTTGTTTATTTTACCAAAGGGCCACAATGCGACAACGCGACATTTTTCAAGGTAAAAGAAATAGGTGGCGTTGTCGCATTGTCGCCCCATAAAAATGTGTAAAATGCGCGACAACGAGACAACGCGACGATGTCCCTTCTAGGTTTCCATAGTATTTTTCTGCATCACAATACACTTAATGAACATATTATAGCTTCGCCCGGTACTTTATTAGATACTGCGCACCGCAGTAATAATGTCACGGCATCTGAGTTAACTGTAGCATATTATTCATATCTATATATTATTATTGATTCAGTAACGTTCAACGTACTTTGAACACGTCTGATAACGATGTAGGACCAGCTGACACACTGAATATGTTTATTGTTGATGAGTCTCGTGTAGTCACTGTCCCACATGCCCGAGGTAACGGGCAGCGAGTGTCTGGACACTTGGCAGCGAGTATTTGGCCTTTGCCTCCACCGAGTGCGCGATAGCAGTAAGTAGTGATGATTGATGCCTAGCGACAAAGTCATGTGATGGCTTTGACACAGAGGAAAGCCTAATGGGACCAGGGTCCACTTGCACAAAGCGATCTTAGCGCTACGACTATTGAAAGCCGATGTCAAAGTATGGGAGTTACGATCATCTTAGCGCTAAGATCGCTTTGTGCAAGTAGGCCAAGGGGTCATAATCGGGCGGAATAATAACCCTCTACCTCCGGATCCGGAGACACGGTACACAGCGATTGGCTAAGGACACTGAGCTTGAGAGGTCAACGGACATAATTGATGATATGACATGCTTCACGGGATACGTTTTAACCATAATTCCAGGGATACATTATCTGAACGTCTTTATATTTTGAATTGGTTGCTTTGCGTCTTATTCGCTGCCATCGCTGTCCCGGGAACTGCGTTGCATTAAGCAGACTGACCCCGTATACTTAGAGGTCATACAGTTTGTATGCTGTATACCAGCGAGGGTTACTTGAGCATCACCGTGTAGGGTTGTTCCTGTAACAGTGAATGAGTAGGATGCCTGTTGTGTAGATGATTTGGAAATGTTTCTGAAATATAACAAAAGCGTCTGCTTGTCGTAAGAGGCGACTAACGGGATCGGGTGGTCAGGCTCGCTGACTTGGTTGATGCAGGTCATCGTATCCCAATTGCGTGGATCGATGCTCATGATGTCATTAACTGGATTGTGTGGTCCAGACTCGATTTTTTACAGACCGCCGTCATATAGCTGGAATATTGCTAAGTGCGGCGTTAAACAACAAACAAACAAACTGACTAAATGCCCACTTGTTTTTATTTACAGAATCACGACATCGCCCACAAGAATGCAGGTAAACCTTGCAGTACTCGAGATAATATTGAAGAAATTCTGGAGCGTGAATACTAGTAGTTAAGTCTTCATGTACTTCCTTATACGAGATGATTGAAGACAAATATATGAAATAAGAACTTATATAACTGTTAATAACTTCATAAATTCATCAGGTAATGATCGACACGTGTTGATTGGCAAATGTATATCGCCGTTGCAGCCATATTGGTTATCAGTACAGTAAACTACGGTTATAACGAACTCAAAGGGACCACTAATTTTAGTTCGCAATAACCATAGATCGTTATAAGCATATATACAACATACAGTAAAGTACGGTTATAACGAACTCAAAGGGACTACTAATTTTAGTTCGTTATAACCGTAGTTCGTTATAAGCATATATACAGCATAACCAAAAAAATATTGGACCAAAAAAGTAAGTTCGTTATATCCGTCAGTTCGTGATAAGCGTGTTCGTTATAACCGTAGTTTACTGTATATACAACACATGACCGGGACCAATATATAAGTTCGTTGTATCGGTTAGTTCGTGTAGTTGGAAACACGCTTGAGATGCTGACCGGCTGTATGCTGACCGATGACTGGATCTGTTGCATGGCCATGTTTCGTGTGTGCTACTGGTAATTTGATGATTGACTTACTGTGTTGTGACTGGTTTTATCTTTCTAGTCAATATTCTGGCAATAACCAGAGAAGCGAGAGATGAGGTGAAATAGGGTTTAACGAGGATTATTCCACTTATATAGCGACGTGTACGTGCGTGTGTGTGTGGCTGCTTGTACTAGTCCGGACTGATACAGATTTATAGTGCTAGCTCACTGAGGTACCATGCCGCAGTTTAAAATGAATACCCCACTCGCACACTGTATACTTACACCGAGCCGACCAGTCCTTGTTTTAGCCCCTTAAAGGGGCCACAGGTGCCCCAGTCGTCTGAGGCGACGCGATTCGCTTGCATAGTTGCGTCCCTTGGGCACACAAGAAACCTATGATTGTGGGTTCGAATCCCGGTTCGCCCCAATTATGTTTCTAGGTTTGTCAGCACCATACCCGTGCTCGTGGGTTACACCGAAGTGGTAACCGTCTGAGACCTGCTTGGGGCTTTCCTCCCACATTAAGCTGACACGCGGTGATATAACTGTAATACTGTTAAAAGCGGCCTTAAACCAAAATCAATCACTCACTTAAGCCCCTTTATGCCGAACGTCAGACAGGGTAACAACAAGTACCATCTTTTAACGTCTTTTGGTATGACGCGTCCGGGAATCGAACCCCGGACTTTCTTCCACTAGGCCACGGAGGCGGTCCAAGGACCGCTGAAACGCCATAGTAGCAGAAGTGTATCCACGTAGCTGAATCCCTCCGGGTTAGAAGTGGTCTTCAGCAGCCCATGTTTCGTTGTATGCTTGTCGTAAGATAGATCGACTAACGGGATCGGTAGCTCAGACTCTTTGACTGGGTTGATGCATGTCATCGTTTCCTAATTGGGTAAATCGATGCTCATGATATCAGTCACTGGATTGTCTGGTCCATACTTAATTATGTACGGACCGTCATATAGGTGGAATATTGCTGAGTGAACAGCAAACAAATGTAGATGTATGTCGTCCTGTCAGGCCAATTGCAACATCTAAACTTCTAAACTTGTCACTTTCAAGATCCTTTGTATTATGGTATCCTCTTTTTATGATCCAGTAGATACGAGCGGCGACACCGAACTACAGATGAAGAACGATGGTGGGCCCGAAGAATCAAAGCAGCCGATCACGCCCCCTCCAGAAGGGTCAACTGAGGCTGGTGCAGAGTATGGAGAGACGCGGGTATTCAAGAAGCGTTGGCTGATGCTGGGGCTCTTCTGTCTCTACTCCTTCAGCAACTCCTTCCAATGGATCCACCTCAACATCATCGCCAACGTCATCTTGCGCTACTACAACACCAGCCTCCCAGGGGACACGCTACAGCAGGAGACCGCTGTCGATTGGTTGTCTATGGTCTACATGCTGGCCTACGTGCCTCTAATCTTCCCAGCCACGTGGCTGATGGACAGTAAGGGTCTGAGGGTGTGTAACGTTGTTGGGTCGTTCCTCAACGCTGTGGGAGCGTGGGTGAAGTGTGGTAGCGTCAGCCCTGACCGATTTGGCGTCCTCATGTTTGCTCAGACAATCTGCTCAGTGGCACAGATATGGGTCCTGGGCATGCCAGCGCCTCTAGCGGCTGCCTGGTTTGGCCCGGATGAAGTCTCGACAGCGACATCTTTAGGCGTCTTTGGAAATCAGGTAAGATAACTCAATTTATAAACTACAATTAAAATCAAAATATTTCCATGTATTATTGTCCATATTACCCCTCTATTCAGCAGTGAATGAGTGAGTATAGTTTTGCGCCATTTTTCGCACTATTCCAGCAAAATCAGGGCGGGAGACACTAGAAGTGGGCTTCATGCATTGTACCCATGTGGGGAATCGAACCTGGGTCTTCGGCATGACGAGCGAACGCTTTAACTACAAGGCTAAACAAGCGAGCCCTAATCAGCAGTATATACCAAAGTGATGCGTTGGGCGCAAATGGAGCAAAAAAAACCCGCCGTAAATCCTATTACTACTTCTACTACTACTACTACTACTACTACTACTTGATATTTCACTGCAGTGAAGACTTTGACACTTTGACGGAATTAATGTCATACAAGAGTTATCTCCCCGCAAACTGTCTCCCGTACACAAACTCTTGACTTCTTGTTTACGTTTGTTCAACATTGAGAAGGCAAAATAATGAATGAGTGAGTGGGTGAGTGTGGTTTTACGCCGCTTTTAGCAATATTCAAGCAAAATCACGGCGGGGGACACCAGAAATGGGCTTCACACATTGTACCTATGTCGGGAATCGAACCCGGGTCTTGGACCTGACGAGCGAACGCTTTAACCACTAGGCTACCCGACCGCCCCCAAATAATGACGGTTTTACATTTATGGGGTAATATCGCTCTTGCCGTTTGCTATTCTCTTGAAAATGTTTCGTTGTAGACTGCAATTTTCTCATTTAACTCAATCGAGACAGTTCGTTTCGCAAATCGCCATTTTTATTACTTGACCAGTGTGTATTCTAAGATTTAGGAAACTTGGAACGACTCTTGAAGTCGCAGTTACAAGGTTAAATGTCCCTGCGTGTTAGCTAGGAAGAATTTACGTTTCATGGTTTTATATTTGTAATAAAAAAAAAATTCGGTAGACAACTACACAAATTGTATATAATAAATAGGATATTCCATGTGTCTCGTGACGGGGGAAAGAAGATATTTTCACTCGTGGCTACTCGACACATGAAATATCCTCCATTTATTTGCCGATATAACAGAAAGATTTTATTAACCTCGGAATATAACTCACTCATCCAGGTAGGTGCTGCAGTCGGGTTTCTCCTCCCTCCCGTCCTCGTGCCCAACTCCCCCGACCTGGACCAGGTTGGCAGGGACATGAGCCTCATGATGTACATCACCGCAGGGGTCACGACGGCGATCTTCATATTAATACTCATAGGTAAGGAACCAGTGACTGTTGGGTCAGCCCCGTCAGCTCGAGTAGTCTTGACCCGTGAAGATCCGGGGTAGAATAGGTATTCAGCAACTGATGCTTGGTGTAAAAGGCGACTATGCTTGTCGTAAGAGGCGACTAACGGGATCGGGTGGTCAGGCTCGCTGAGGTTGCATGTCATCGTATCCCAATTGCTCGGATCGATGCTCATGATATCAATCACTTGACTCGATTATTTACAGATAGCTGGAATATTGCAACAAACAAACAAACACATCAAGTAGCCTTGTCGGGACAGTTACAGTCCAGGAAATTGCGAGAACGAGTCCCACGAGGGATGATTGAGAAGTTCTAAGCCTCACATAGAAGGAACTGTGTAATAGTGAACATGATGTCATAGAGGCATATCCACACAAAAAACTTGAGTAAATCGATCAAATTGTTTGGCTGTGACAAGTCAGTAAAATAAGCAAGTGTCTGTGGCCTTTGGAAAATAGACAAACTCGATCAAATGTGCATTGACCACGTACTTGCAGAAAAAACGGGCTTAACACCAAAACCCATTCATGAGTACAAGATGGTAAGGATGCTCCTTCCGGTGCCACCGTATGGAGGGGGACGCAGCGTTTCAGTGTGGCGGGGAGAGCCTTGGGGGCATGTCAACTGAGTGGAACGATGCTCATGATAATAATCACTGGATTTTCTGGTCCAGATTCGATTATTTACAGACCGCCGTCTTACGGCTTGAATATTGCTGAGTGCGGCGTTAAACAACAAACAAAACACTCAACCGCTCACCAACCCACTCAACATTCTGAAAATGTGTACATCTGTCATCAAAAACACGTTATGACATATGATTCTTGAACGCTAAGATAAAACACCGTTTCAAGTGTAACGAATTACTACGTGCAATTACTGTGATACAATGCTTGCCTATTTTTAATGTCGGAAGTCTCGGAAACGAGAGGCACTGACGGGAATAACCTTCCACGTGAACGTCGCAACACTGATGATGATGTACCGTTATGTTCCGGGTAGTGGAGTCGTGTTCCGAGCGACACTATTTTATCAATACTGTCTGACCAAAACACTATGTGAATAGTGTCTGACCACGACTATTGCAATATTGGCTTAGCGCCACTCAACAAACACTGTATGAGCACCACTACACCAATACTGTCTGACACCATGCCATGACGTTCTTAATAATTACTTGCCAATCCTGCTTTCAAAACAATGGCCGCGTTGTGTCTGTGCAGTACCCCGCTGCCAATACTGACGGGACACTAACATGCCATTACCAGAATCCTTAACAAGTCCCACACAACTAAAGGACCCGACGGGTGGCCCTCTATACGTAGTCACCAACAATGAGTCAATGGAAAACGCCTGGGCTTCTCGTTCTCGTTCCGTCTGGGTGGAGTGACCTCCCCTGTCAAGGTGGAGTGACTTCCCCTGTCAAGGTGGAGTGCAAGCTCCTTCCCAGCGCGTAACACCTTCGTTACACTCTCGGTAACATCGCTGCCAACAGGGTGGACGCGGCCATTACAATAATCTTGAAATTTTCCCTCTAACCCCAAATGTAGCAACGTAAATACTTTTGTTTATTTTTCTGGGAATGCCAATATATTTATTTTTAAAAAAGGTTTACGAACGATCATATTTCGCAGATGAATTTAACTATTTGTTTGTTTGATAAGATTCAAATTTCCCATTACATACTTACTATACCAATTACATGATAGCTGAAATGAAAGAGAAATTCAAATTGACAAACAAAGAAAATAATTTAGTTGGGGCAAGAGTATTCGGCGTCGCAGTCATCGCTTGTTTGTAAACATAACGGTCATAACGGTTGCGAGTTCAACTCCAAGCATGGTTGTAACCACTTATCACAGTGGGGAGTTTCGACTGGTGGCAGCGATTGTAAAGAGAGCTCCGCGAACGGGCTATCGCTGTGAGAAGCTTGGGTGGAGTGACGTCCCTTGTGAAGGTGGAGTGACCTCCCCTGTCATAATGGGCCGTGATGATTTTCAGTTGTCTTTTGGAACACGCGAACTGCCCCGAGCATCGAGCAAACGTTAACTTTAGCACCGTGATTCCTTTGATACTCAATGTGGTACTGCCTACATCCTCGATTTTCCAGTGTAGAATGTTTCTGTTATGATAAATACCTGTGTCGAATAAACATTTAGGGAAAATTATTTTCTTGTAAATTTAATGTAACGAACAAAGTCTTTGCCGCCGTGTTGATGCATCTATAGTTTTCGTGTGTGTTGTTGCGGCGATGTGAAGATAGAGATCGTCACCTCATTTCCTAAAGGAACTAGGGTCCAGGGTATTCGTCGTAGAGAATGGATATATAATACACTGTATTATCGAGGATGTACTGTCAGCTGCTATGTACAGCTGCTGAACAAAAGTTTGTTAAACACAGTAATCATGATTTATTTCCAAAAGATAGGGGGCACGGGTGGCCCAGTCGTCTAAGGCGCCGCGATTCGCTGTGCAGGGTTGCGGAGTTTCTGGCACGACATAAACCTATGATTGTGGGGTCGAATCCCGGTTCGCCCCGATTATGTTTCTAGGTTTGTCAGCACCATACCCGTGCTCGTGGGTTTCACCGAAGTGGTAAACATCTGAGATCTGCATCAATTCGGGCTTTCCTCCCACATTAAGCTGACACGCCGTGATATAACTGGAATACTGTTAAAAGCGGTGTTAAACCCAACTCACTCACTCACTCCAACAGACAACTGGATTGAATACATATATAACTGCAATAGGGGTTCAGACAGTAGTTGATCAAGTTGCCGTATTAGTACTGAGTACTCCCACCCTTGGCATGCAATACTGCCTTGATTCTTCTGGGCATGCTGTCGTATAATGTTGGAGGGAGCCTTTGTGAGGGAACACCAGTGTGTCTTGTACTGATCCCCGGAATTTTTCTCTGGATGTTAGCATACCCCTTCAGTTTTCTTTCCAACGATATCCCAAAGCGGGATTCATGTATGTATGATGACGTGCAACTTCTTTCACATTTGAATTAAACAAACTTTTGTTCAGCAGTGTAACATGTTAAGGACAAAGGACTGCATAAAGACTATACATGTCTATACATATACATGATTTTGGTCGTGTTATTGTTTGGAAGTTTCTCCTTGAAAGTGTTTTAAGAATTGAGAGATACGTTCAAATGTAGGATTCCAAATTGTACCAACAGCACACTGTGTGAAAAGAGCCCATTTTATGATTTATGTAAAAGGTTCAATGAGTGACAGCTTAACCAATCTCTCCAGACGAACACTCTCTCACACACCACCATAAATAACAGATTTGGCAGATGCATTATGTAAGCGGATCGGTGGACAGAGCGTGTAATCAAATAACGACAGCCTATCCCACACAATCCACCTCTCATCTGCACGTATGTTCCGTATCTGTCAGTGTTCTCGGGGAGAGCGACCTCCACGATTCCGGGAGTTGAGTCTTCTTTCGAGGTCAGCTGACTCGAGTGATTTCTCGGAATTATAAAAACATGTCACGTTATTACCGTAATATCTCTATACTTTTGCATAATGACCTATAGCTGCGTCAGATTTAATCCTTTGAAATGCACGTTCAGAATGGCCTGTGAATTACTGGCACAGATTCAACTACAAGAACAATAGCCTGACGTCATCATCTTACTTCCCGGACATTCATAGCAGATCGACATCCGTGTTGTGCGATATCAAGACTAGTACAACGTTCACAATTGACAGTTTATCCTGTCAGGACCTCCCGTTTCCGGGTCTTTCGACATTAAAAATATGCAAGCACTGTATCAAAGTAGTTTTTACGTGAACTTAGTCGTGGCTTTTAAAATGGTTCCCGTTTTTGTCTTAGCGTTCAAGAATCATATTTGATAAATGTATTATTGATTCCCGGTACACACACATACATAACGTTTGAGTTGAGTTGAGTTGAGTTGAGTTGAGTTGAGGTGAGGTGAGGTGAGGTGAGGTGAGGTGAGGTGAGGTGAGGTGATACTGACTGACGGACCAAGAGGAGCAATCAGGGAGTATACAATCAAAGAACCCGTGAAGATCCGGGGTAGAATAGGTCTTCGTAAGAGGCAACTAACTGGATCGGGTGGTCAGGTAGATGCACATCCCAATTGCGTGGATCGATGCTCATGATATTAATCACTGGATTGGATGGTCCAGACTTGATTATTTACAGACCGTCGTCATATAGCTGTAATATTGCTGAGTGCGGCGTTAAACAACAAACACATAAACAAATCTTATCAAAGAGGTCATAAACCTTTCATGTCCGAAATGACCTCATCGAGCGTTGTCTGTTACAGCGAGGGGCGGTCGGGTAGCCTGGTGGTTAAAGCGTTCGCTCGTCACGCCGAAGACCCGGGTTCGATTCCCGACATGGGTACAATGTGTGAAGCCCATTTCTAGTGTCCCCCGCCGTGATATTGCTGGGATATTGCTAAAAGCGGCGTAAAACCATACTCCCTCCCTCACTCACTGTTATAGCGAATTGTTTAACGAACGTATGTGTGTGCCGTAGTTTTCACTCATGAGAGAAACTATACGCTGTTTTCAGCATGGCGACGTATAGGATGAGGACTCTGGAAGTTGAATATTATACATTTGCAGATGTTTTATCGAAGTTCGTCAACATTTCAGCATTTGAAACCGTCGGTTATAATTGAATTTTTCATTTATAATACTGGCTACCATTGATTCAGTTGTCATCTCCGAGTCGCAACTATTTACGCCACACTGTTCATTTGAATAATGGTTATTCCCAGAATCTGTTCAAAGACGTCTTGGAGCGAGTAACCAACTCAATTTTGTCAGTAATAAGCAAACGTATTTTTTTAAAGACATTACGAATACTAATTAACGAATCTCTCCTCTCGCTACACAGGGTACAGAGACCATCCCCCTGTCCCCCCTAGTAGGGCGCAGCTGGTTGCAATGCAGGAGACGGAGGGGCAGCACTATCTCTCCTCCCTCTGGCGGCTCGTCAAGACTCTCCCTTTTGTCCTCCTCGTCATATCCTATGGTGAGATTGCCGATAACATGACTGCATGCAATGGCTCTGTCGAATATATTTTTTCGATTTCATTACTCCTACATCGTACCAGCCATCCGACTACTTGACATGTAAATTTTTCGTGATTATTATAAGTATAATGATGATGATGATGATGATGATGATGATGATGATGATGATGATGATGAAAATGCTGAGTCACTTGGGTTAACATATTAGGGGAGGTAACCCCTTTCACCTTATGAACATGGCTGACTTGTATGTTCGGTTGGGAATGTAAAATGTCGACATATTAAAAATAAGCACAAGACCAGTTTGCAAATTATACCAGATTTGGCATGTAAGACACGCATGCGTAGTAGGACTCGTAACTAAGCTGGAATTTCTAGACTTGACCGTAGCGCCACCAATGGCTATGACGAGTTATGTCCATTCTATGTCCCTCCTATTGACCAATCAGATTTCACCTCTCATATCACATGCAATTGTTTCAAACAAAATGGCGACGCAAGGTCAAGACGACCTGATCGATAATACATTGTTCCGACCGGGAGCCATTAAACCAATCAGAGCGCTGCTCTCCTTCACTGCCGACTAGCTTGACACTAGAGCGCCATCTTATCGCCCAAGCGCTAACCATGTCCAAGGCCTTAACAGCCAGGTGTATTGGGGTCCTGCACGAAGGCGACTTTTATTAAATTTTAGGTATTCGCATGAAGGCGAATCGCGGTGCACGTTGAAGTTTCTTGAATATGGATGAGGTCTAAAATGGGTTAAGAACATCCAAGGATGCTCCGGCACACGCCAGTTTCCTAGCGGCGATGTCTACAAGCGGTGCCTAACCTTTTACGGCGTTTGTACAAGCAGACCATTTGAGGATTCGATTATGGAAGAGGTCGGAAATGGGTATAGAACACCCTGGGACACTCAGGCATGCTTTACTTTTGACGGCGTTAGTACTATCAAACCATTTAAGGATTTGAATATGGCCGAATATTTTTGCGTACGTTTGTACGCGCGTCACTTGGAACCCGCAATTGGTGCTTGCAGCTATATTTTAATTTAGATATATAATTTGGTGAAGTTTTGAGAATCACATTCGAGATTTCTTCCCACGCCCCGATGGTGGTTTCATGTGTACAATCGGCAATCTAAAGGCAGGAGAGGTCAGCGACATACCGACGCAAGAGGCAGCAAACCATGCAGGTCAGTTTAAATATGAGCAGTGTTACCTATTCACCTCGACTGCTGTTATTATACGCGTGTGGGTGTATGGGCCTTACCTCGCGAAGTTGATTAAATCACGTGAGCACGTTGATTAAGAACAAGATTTGCAAAATATCTGTCGACGCCAAGTTGGCGGTACCCATGCTTTGCAAATCCTTCAGTCATGGATTTACAAAATCAGATTTGATAAAATGTGGAAGATCATATATTTAATAATGTGGGAGACAAAATGTATCCTTGTCTTACCCCGATGTTGGAGTCAAAGGATTTGAAATGCTCTCGTCAGTTTTCACTAAATAAGCGATATCATTATATGGTGATGTTATTATTTTTAAAAAATTTCCTGAGATTATATTTGATAATATCTTTGTTAGGGGTAGTGATCTGTCAAATGAATCAAAAGCCTTTTGAAAGTCAGTGTTTAATTTTGAATCTTTTCTTTTTAGTTTTTGTAATATATATCAATGTTTAAAGAACAAATACAATATCTGATTTTCGGTAGCCCCTTCTAAATCCTTGTAATGTGAGTTTTTTCCTTGTGTTCCATTATTCTTCATCGTGAAGATCCGGGGTAGAATAGGTCTTCAGCAACCCAGTCTTGCCGTAAAAGGCTACTATGCTTGTCGAAAGAGGCGACTAACGGGATCGGGTGGTCTGGCTCGCTGACTTGGTTGGTGCATGTCATCGATTCCAATTGCGTGGATCGATGCTCGTTATGTCAATCACTGGATTGTCTGGTCCAGACTAGATTATTTACAGACCACCGTCACATAGCTCGAATATTGCCGAGTGCGGCGTTAAACAACAAACAAACAAACAAGTCATTTATGAAGTTGCAAAATAGTTTACCCAAGCAGCTGCTTAGTGCAAAACGCCTGTAGTTATTTGGATTAGTCTCATCATCCTTTTCTCATGTAACGCGGTGATAACCGAGGTTGCCCATCTCTGTTGGAAGTGACCACTATTAAAGATATTAAATAGTTTAACCCACTGGTCTAACAATGTACAATCTATTCATTTTAAAAGTTTATTCCTTTGGTTATCTTCCCTTGGACTTTAGGGGCAGTCGGGTAGCCTAGTGGTTAAAGCGTTCGCTCGTCACGCCGAAGACCCGGGTTCGATTCCCGACATGGTACAATGTATGAAGCCCATTTCTGGTGTCCCCCGCCGTGATATTGCTTGAATATTGCTAAAAGCGGCGTAAAACCACAATCCCTTGGACTTTCGTTTGTTTTGAATTGTTTTATAAAAGTGAGAACTTCATTTGCTGTAATTGGATTTCTAAGACTGTCACATATGTGCATATCTCTTTGTTTTAGTTTAAATATTCCCGAAGTCATTTGTTAGCTCCTCGGGATCAGGATAAAAAATTCAGTTTATTTAATAGTTTCCTGATGTTTTTTGTCCCTGTTTTGATAAGGTTTCCTGTTGTTCCAGCTGAGTTTGTTTATATACACGTTGTTTTCTTATGAGTAACTTTTGTATTCTTTTTTTGTTGTTGACAAAAAGAGCCCTAATATTAATTGATATATTGATTTCTTATTGCCTCTTTACATTTAACATCAAACCATACAGTACAGTTGATTTATTTTTTCAAGCTTTGTTGATAATTTGTTGACGGTTTGAAAAATATCAGAGAAGGCACCAACGACTGCTTCACATTCAGAACTATCTTGTGGGCTAGAGGTTAACATTAATTTGTTTGAATATTTAAGCTAAAAGAAGTATATTCAACACATATGTGACTGTTGGAATGCCAGCGCCTTCTACCCCTGTATTTAGTAAAGGTTACATTTGTGGGCTTATGAAAAAATATGCCAATTTTATGAAAAAATATATTTCAAAACTTAATGCAGAAGAGAACATATAAATATTATGATTGTACTGTTAATACACATTTTAACTTTTCATGGGTGTCATTCACATTGTGAATATATCCTAAAACTGCCATTCTTTCTTCTCCTCACTTCGTTTAGGGGCGGTCGGGTAGCCTGGTGGTTAAAGCGTTCGCTCGTCACGCCGAAGACACGGGTTCGATTCCCGACATGGGTACAATGTGTGAAGCCCATTTCTGGTGTCCCCCGCCGTGATATTGCTTGAATATTGCTAGAAGCGGCGTAAAACCATACTCACTCACTCACTTCGTTTAAAAAAGAGCAAACCCGACTCACTGTGCCCCTCCCTCACTCTGTGCATGAATTTAAACCGCGTGGTCTAATGGAGGCTGACAGGCATTGGTACTCTACATGGTCCAGCTATGCAGTGTGGGGGATATGGCAGGAGGTATCGTATTACCTGATTTTGATTGTATCTCTACATTTTACCTCGGAGTAAATTTAAGAATGTTTCATAAAAAATTGCAGATTGTGTCTACCACGGGTTTCTACGTTGGTATGCCTAGATCCGCCATTCACATTGCTTGACAGCTGTGCCTGTCTGACACGCTTGATATATCGCACGTGTGACCTGTCACGTGACGAAACAGACACCGAGCTTGTCTACGTAGCCGACAGGTAACACGCAACCACGTCATTTTAGAGGTGGGGTGAGGTGAGGTGAAATGGGGTTAAACGTCGCGTCAAAGATTATTGCACTTATATAGCGACGTGCATGCAGGTGTATGTGTGTGTGTGTGGCTGCTTGTACTAGTCCGGACTGATGCCGATTTATAGTGCTAGCACACTGAGATACCATGCCGCAGTTTAACATGAATACCCCACTCAGACACAATATACTGACTCCGAGCCGACCAGTCCTTGTTTTAGCCCCTTAATGCCGACCGCCAGACAGGGTAAGAACAAGTACCATCTTTTAACGTCTTTTGGTATGACGCGGCTGGGGATCGAACCCCGGACCTTCTGCTCTCCGGGCGGACGCTCTACCATTAGACCACGGAGGCGGTCCGTCATTTTAGAGAGACATGAGACAGTATTGCGGTACTTGGAGGGCAGTAGCCCATGGTACAATAGGCATAACAACCCTTCTTGGCACAGTGAGAGGTTACATGATTTAGACACAAAGTGTCTGTAAGTCACAGATAGAAATAAGCTTGAGCAATAATTACATCATGTATGGTATTATTTTATGGGTTGAGTCGACATAAATATTTCATGTCTAAACAGGTGAACTAGATATGTAGCAGTTCTTTGAACGTGGTTAATATTACCATTGTTCAATATCAGAGTTAATGCAAACATATTCAAAGTTTGGTATACTTTAATCTAAGATCAGGGTACAATGGACAGACTGCAAGTATATGGAGCTAATCTTCCATCAAACATAACATTTCCTGCAAACAATATAAACAATATCTCCGATGAAATGGAATGCCGTTAAATCTACCAATTTCTGTCATTAATTTAAAATTGCAACATATAGATTTTGAAATACATATTTACTTCATTTCGGATATCACAATTCAGGTAATTTTCAACATCTTAAAGACTTTAAAAATGACAATAAAATCTTTTACTTGTAGACATATTATTCAACTCAGAAGACCAAGTTTGTTGTGCAATATCACTCAAACTTTGTTTAAAGAAAATATAAACATGTTCTCGTTACCTATTTCTTGTGATAACCAAGCACACCCAAATCCATCCCAATATAGCATAGTCTTCATCTTTAAAGCCCAAGTATCTCTTCCATTTATCTGCCACAGATTTATAACATTGAATAACACTGTTTTGGATATCTCTCCGGAGACATTGATAATAATTGACACCAACATATTGTGCATCTTACCATATACAACACAAAGAATGGTTTCCTTCCTTATTCTCCCATTACCATATTATTACTGACCGATTTATTTACTTTCAAACAAAATCCGACAAAACTGTACTTGGACTTTCTCTTTATATTCTAAATATTGTGGGCCCCAAATTCCTGACCCATAACATAAAATTGGGCTTATAATAGAATCAAATATTCTGAAAATGTCTTCGACATTAATTTTCCCAAATTTCTTCTAAAATGCCCTAACGGATCCATCTGCTTTTCTTGCTTGATTACTTAAACAAATATTTTGCATGAGTCCAAGACAGTTTTGGAGTAAACAACACGACCAAATATCTATAAAAAGGAAACTGTTTCTAGCTGTACCCCATAAAACCACTTGACATAATTTTGTAATTTTCCACTATTTCTGAAAACAATAATTTGGTTTTATTCACATTAATCTTCACACCTGCGTCTTTACAAAACAGGGGGCGGTCGGGTAGCCTAGTGGTTAAAGCGTTCGCTCGTCACGCCGAAGGCCCGGGTTCAATTCCCGACATAGGTACAATGTGTGAAGCCCATTTCTGGTGTCCCCCGCCGTGATATTGCTAGAATATTGCTAAAAGCGGTGTAAAACCATACTTACTCACTCACTCACTCACTCACTCAACAAAACATGCCCACTATATGAAGCTGTTCCTGTAGTCTGTCCCTGTTCTATCCGCACATCCTAATATATATTATCATCAAAAAGTAATGTCTAAATATTTGGTATTTGTCTACTAAAAGTTTCCCTGCTTCAGTTTCCATGTAGAGTAGCTCCTAATTCAGTTTAAAGAGGGAAAACAATAATGGCACAGAAGGATCCCCGCTCCCATTAACAAAAAGAGTAATTCATGTATGTACACACAGCTGTTTACTTTTTCTATTATGGAATATTTGCGTTCCTCGGGCACGCCAGAAACCTGTTATTGTTCGAATTCAAGAATAGCTCCTGGTTTCTGGTTTGTCAGCACCATACCCGTGCCGGTGGGTTTCACCAAAGTGGTAAACAGAGATTATTACCCTCCATGTCGTCAATATCACATATACTATTAAAAAAAGTAGGGGGTCATGAAATGTAAATGTTATATATATTACCCCCATTCCACTAGGCGGCGCTCTTTTGCGTTCTACGCGCTCTGAGGGAGCGCCATAGGTCTCCTTATTTTTCGGTTGGGCACTTATGATCTGATTACGATAAGATAGCGCTCCTGTTGCGACCCAATAGATCTATGCGATCCGATAGCGACATGAAGACCAAAATGTGGCGATCTTGCCCATTCAGTTCCCGCTCCTTTTTACGATCAAAGGCGATCAGGATGCGATCCAATGGTGCTCTATTTGCGCTCCGATGGCGATCATTGCGATCTCACGCGCTCTACTCCGATCCGAGAGCGATCTAGGCGACCTATGGAGGTCCATAAGCACTCAATTAGCACTCTATGGGATCCTATTGCGACCCGATCGCCGAATTTTGGGTCCGATCCTATAAAAACTCGTAGCGTTCTGAGGCGCTCAACAGTTATACGCTTGGTAGCAGAGGGGTAGGTCCTAGTCTTCCGTCGCGATCGGCGGCGCTCTGAGATGATACGATAGCGCTCTGATTGCGATCTCGGCGATCAAGTAGCGATCTGACGGCATTCTGGGCAGAGCGCCACGGATCTTTGTGCAGGGCAGTCGACAAGCGGCGTCCTTGACGATCATGAAGATCAATTAGAGATCAGATAGCGATCAATTAACGCTTTTGGAGATCTAAGCGCTCTATATGGCGATCTATGGCGTTTTGTAAGAGCACAGAGCGCCGCTAAGTGGAATGGGGGTATTATACCAGGTATTTGAACAAAGGTAAGTGTTGACGACAAACATCCTATCCAAAAAACGTTTATGTCTGTAAAACTTGACACGTACGTAGGGTGTCATTTCAAAGAAGGTCGATAATCTCTGTGGAACATTCTTTTGTCAATCTGATTGATTCTGCTTATCATACAGTTGTGACTTACTTGAGTTAATTTATTGTTTGTGTATTAACTAGAGGTGCGGCGTCTGCAACGCGCGGAGCGTCTACACGCTATTGGCATGCAGGAAACCCTTAGAAGTCAGCGTGCAGTAACGAATACGTTCAATGTTTCACTGTCTGTGATTAGCAGACTATTGAACTTTACCAACAAACCCAAAATATGGACGATCGCCCCCGTTCAGGGCGTCCCAGGTCAACGACAAGAGTACACGATTGATTGATCCGAAACTAGGCTCTACGAAATCGAGTTTAAACGGCAAATCAAATAGCTACAAACTTTCTTCAGGCTACTGGAGTACGAGATGCGGGTCAGACGATTAGAAATCGTCTACATGTAGCTCATCGCCATGCTCGACGGCCACGTGTTGTGCAACCCTTGGTAGTCGTCATATTGACAACAGACGTCAATGGTGTGCACAACGTCGAAACTGGGGTAACCGTCGCTAATCACGTGTCATGTTTTCAGACCAGCCACGATTCACTTGGCACTTCCTTGATAGTCGTGGTCGTGTCTGACGACGTTGAAATGATCTTCAAGCCGATGTCAAAGTGAGACCTCATGACAAATGTGGTGGTGGGTCGGTTATGGTGTGGGATGGCATCACTATGACTGAGCGAACCCCACTCCATATTGTGCAAGGAAGGGTCACTGGACAGAACTTTCAACGAGGGACAGCATACTGACACCCTTTGGTGTCCCGTGTGCAAGGCGTGTTAGTCGACGTTTTGTCTTTCAGGACGACAACGCCCGTGCTCATCGTGCACGAATCGGCAACGGTCGACTCCAGCCGGATAACATCCATAAAACGCCATGACCAGCAATGAGCCCAGACCTTTCCCCCATTGAACACGTCTGGGACATGATAGGGAGACGTGAACGTCAACGTCAGATGCCGCCGACCACTTTGGCTGAACTTGGCTAGGCGCTGCAAGAGGAGTGGGACAGACTCCCTCAAATCGCCATTTGGAAAACGCATACGCAGTCGAATGAATAGATGTTTGACAAATCGTGGCGGTATTACGCACTACTGATTCAAAAACGTCAACACTGAAATTGTCCTTCTTAGCCCTCTCTTTTTTCAAGATCGTTAGCGACCATACCATTAACTGTCATACTTCACTACCGGCTGTAATTTGTTCCCGAATAGTTCATTATCATCATACAACTATTACTAGAAACTAATCTCTTACAATTTGGGAAATTTCAAGTTATTTCCGAGTATCCACTACTTTTTGTAGGAGTATATAAGTAATATAACTAATATTATGTTCACTAATGTCGGGACATATATATTTTCAGATAAAAGTTCGGTATTTGAAATGGCATATATTTTCAATGATGTTGTGCGATCAGCGCAATCTATGTGCGTGAAACGTGTATTCCGGGCAATGAGTGCCACATTCTCACAGTCAATATACAGTTACCCAGAAAAAAGAGCGACATTTTGAATTTAATGCTTGACATTCCCGTTGGTTGCAAACGGAACAAGCTTGAGAACACCCAGTCTGTTCAATATGGACGGTAAGCACAGCCTAGTAATTACCAACACATATGCAAACGAGTTCCTGTTTTTCAGGAGTGAACGTTGGCTGCTATTACGCCATTGCTACACTGCTGAACGCTGTCGTGCTCGACTACTTCCCCGTGAGTATAGCATATGCACGCAGTGGATGCATGATGTGAATACATGCAGTGGATGCATGATGTGAATACATGCAGTTGATGAATGATGTGAATACATGCAGTGAATGCATGATGTGAATACAAGCAGTGGATGCATGATGTGAATACATGCAGTGGATGCATGATGTGAATACATGCAGTGAATGCATGATGTGAATGCATGCAGTGGATACATGATGTGAATACATGCAGTGAATGCATGATGTGAATACATGCAGTGGATGCATGATGTGAATACATGCAGTGAATGCATGATGTGAATACATGCAGTGGATGCATGATGTGAATACATGCAGTGGATGCATGATGTGAATACATGCAGTGGATGCATGATGTGAATACATGCAGTGAATACATGATGTGAATACATGCAGTGGATGCATGGTGTGAATACATGCAGTTAATACATGATGTAAATACATACAGCGAATATTTGGTGTGTATATTATGCAGTGAAGACATGATGCGAATATGTGCCTGTTACATCACCGTCTATTGTTTATCACATATAGCTTGAAACCCGTGAAGATCCGGGGTACATACAGTGAATATTTGGTGTGTATATATGCAGTGAAATTATGATGCGAATATGTGTCTGTTACATCACCGTCTAATGTTTATCACATGTAGCTTGAAACCCGTGAAGATCCGGGGTACATACAGTGAATATTTGGTGTGTATATATGCAGTGAAATTATGATGCGAATATGTGTCTGTTACATCACCGTCTAATGTTTATCACATATAGCTTGAAACCCGTGAAGATCCGGGGTACATACAGTGAATATTTGGTGTGTATATATGCAGTGACATTATGATGCGAATATGTGTCTGTTACATCACCGTCTAATGTTTATCACATGTAGCTTGAAACCCGTGAAGATCCGGGGTAATATATGTCTTTAGAACCCATGCTTACATTTACAGGCGACTATACTTGTCTTTTGAGACAACAACGGGATCGGTGGTCAGGCTCGCTGACCTGGTTGATGCATGTCATCGTATCCCAATTGAATATATCAAAGAACAGTTCAAAGTTCAAAGAACAAATGCATTATCTGATTTTCGGTAGCCCCTTCTCAATCCACACTGACAGTGGTCTTGTAATGGAGTTTTTTCCTTGTGTTCCATTATTCTTCATCGTGAAGATCCGGGGTAGAATAGGTCTTCAGCAACCCATGCTGGCCGTAAAAGGCGACTATGCTTGTCGTAAGAGGCGACAAAGGGGATCGGGTGGTCAGGTTGGCTTTCTTGGTTGGTGTATGTCATCTGTCCCAATTGCGTGAATCGTTGCTCATGATGTCAATCACTGGATTTTCAGGTCCAGACTCGATTATTTACAGACCAGTCATATAGCTGGAATATTGCTGAGAGCGGCGTTAAATAACAAACAAACGAACAACTCGCTCATGCATGACATGTTGCTGCTGATTTCAGGGAGAAGAGGTGAACGCAGGGAGGATAGGCCTCACCATTGTTATCACGGGGATAGTGGGAGCCGTCTTGGCCGGGGTTTGGCTGGATAAAACAAGAACATTCAAGTAAGCAATGTTTCAGCACAATAATGGAAAAATTCAAAACCCTTCTCAGTCGGGTTACTTAGTTCCTGATAACATTTTTGTGTGTGTTTTTGTTTGTTTGTTATCCACAACAATGTAATCCACAATCTCATTAAAATCAAATCTTAGTTCTCGCTACCGCTAAACAAGGATCTGATGACATCATATTAGGGGTCACGTCAGAACGACCTTTAATCCGACCAATCAGAGCGTCGCTTACCAGATCATGAAAATGACAGTCGGAATATGATTTCTAATCATGCAATGTCGAAAACTTTAACACGGGGTAAACGACTGAATCTATACAATCTTGACCATATATTAGCCATTCGAGAATGTACTTTTGTTCAGGTTTCAAATTTTTAAGCGAGAATTTGTCAAAATATGTTTTGAAGCGAGAAAGCTGCCTGATTGGCTAATGTCGACTTCTTGTCAGTAATTCCATTGGTCGGTCAGAGTTCGCGAAAGGTCAGTCTGACGTGACCCGTAATGGGGTGTCCTCAGATCTTTGCTTAGCGGCAGCGAGAACTAAGATCTCATTTTAATGAGATTGAGGTAATCCAGTGATTGCGTGGATCGATGCTAATGATGTCAATCACTGGTATGTCTTATCCAGACTCGACTATTTACAGACCTCCGTCATATAGCTGGAATATTGCGGCGTTAAACAACCAAAAAACTGAAAAAAATAATATCATCGGATGTTACCTGTCATGCTTACACCTTGTCTCTTGTTTACAATTCTTTCTCCTGTAGTGGGGCGGCTAAGTGTCAAAAAAGGGCCGAATTGTGCACTTTCAGTTAAAAGCATGAAACTTGGTACAATAAAAGCTTTAACCATGTTGATTAATTTTGGCTATAGAGCCAAGCAAAATGGCCGCCATTTCCAATATGGACGAGAATTAGCACAGTTAATACAATGAAACCCAATTACTACTTTGATATGAGTAAGTATGTTGAAATGTGCAAAACAGATAGTCAGATGGTTAATTTTAAGGTAAAAATGGTTGAAAAAAGTTTCAAGCAATTATCCGAGATTGAAGAATAACCCTCTGTTTGATTTTTGAGTCAAAATAATGAAATATGACATATTAACAGCTCTAAAAAAGCCTGGAAATCTAACTGCAGATCGGATTAACTTCGTTATGAACATACTGTGAACTATGGCAGATGTGTTGAATGTGACAAGGGCTTTGGATATAGTTATTTTGTGCCACTTACACACTATTTATATCTATTTGGTGTATTAAGTTGGAGTGTTCCAAATTAGGTCTCATTGCTGCATTGTATTTGACGGATTTTGTAGATTCATCAATATCTGGTTGGATAAATATTTAAAATGCTGAATCTGTGTTTAGCAGAAATTTCTTATAAATACGGAAATAGTTTTATCGCATATATTCATATCATATATGAAATACCATGTTTTGCACCCTTGTGCATCTATATTTTGTTGAGATGTTTATAATGTTTCAATCCATGTCGGCCATATTGGATTTGTCGGCCATCTTTAAAAAACTACTTTAACCAAATATTCATAAATGTATCCCCACTATCGTATAACTATTGTATAACTATTGTATAACTTATTTGGTAACAAGTATATTCATGATGACATTTCTCTGTGTAAGATAATGTTGAAAATGACGGGAATGTGGGGAATGTATCGCGGATTTTGCATAAATATAGTTGGGGTCGGTATTGTTTTATGATCACATTGATGGAACAGGATAACATGTGAATTTTGAAAATGTCATTTCAGTAAATAGATGTTTAATGTTGATCAGGTGAAAATTGCGTATTTATTGCATTCTTTTCGTCCATCTTGGATTTGGGGGTCATTTTGGAAACATCATGGTAACCAAGTATCTAAAAATGATCAAATGAAAGAGAAGTACCATAGTACCAAATATTGGAAATCTATACTAAGGCCTATACTAAGGGCCTAACGTTTACAAATGTCCAAAAATAAGGATCTCTCCATAAATGTTTGTACTGGGATGAAGAACCTGTGTACCATGTGTCATGCTTTAAACTCACAGTGCACAGTTTAGTCAAAAAACCGCTCCACTAAAGGCAGAGTTGCGAGCCTCGGGCACGCCAGAAATCTATCATTTTTGGATCGAATCACCGCGATTATGTTTCTAGGTTTGGCAGCCCCATGCCCGTGCTCGTGGGTTTCATCAAAGTGGTAAACGTCTAAAACTTGCATCAATTCGGGCGTTCCTCCCACGTTAAGCTGACACGCCGTGATATGACTGGAATACTATTCAAAGCGGCGTTACACGCAACTCACTCACTCATTGAAAGGAGTGCACAATGTTGTTCCAAGACCTACCTACAAATCAGCAGGTTTCCTGAGCAGACGTATTTTGGTTTGTGTGGAACTATCTATAATATACAGAATATAATGATACCTGTATGTTAGACGTATTTTCCAGTCATGAATTACAACTTTAATCGATGTATAGCACATTGAAGGGGAGCGTTCCTTTCTTGTAAGCTTCATTAATAGACCATACAAAATTGTCTACACTTTCAGGGGGACATCACTCGGTATCTACTTCCTGTCCATGGGGTGTATGGTGCTCTTCACGTTCACCATGAATACAGGCCACATCTGGGTGGTGTTCGTCACGGCTGGGTCCTTGGGGTAGGTATTCAAGATACGCATGGTGTTTCATATCATGTGACTCCATTGATATTATGCATGGAACCACTGTACATGGGATATGTCCCCCCAAAAAGAAGACCATCACGCGTAAGACATTCATTACTTATACAACATCTGAGTGCATAGCGAATTCAAACAATTTAAAGTCAATTTTGAGACTTAATATACAAAAGACATTTACGGAACTGGATATGAATGAGATATTCCCAGCATGAAAATCATAAGTTTATATGTCGTGTTTATATTAAGTATATTAATAAGTTCAAGCCAAACTGTCTTATGAGGCGCCAGAAGGGTAACTGTCACGTTATCATCCTATCCTACCGGGTACCCATTCACTGCTGGATGGACAGAGGCATATTTCTCTTGCCGAAGGAGAGGCTATATGTAACCTGTGTTTCAGTGTGGGGCAGGATCGAGGCCCTAAAACTCTCAGGTATTTGTGACGTCTTTCTTCGACCTCTGTTCCTAGATTCTTCATGACTGGATACCTACCGGTCGGCTTCGAGTTCGCAGCTGAGCTCACCTTTCCTGAACCAGAAGGGACATCCTCCGGTCTGCTGAACGCGTCGGCACAGGTGTGTGTCCATGCTATTCTTTTGGAACTGGGGGCACGGTTGGCCCAGGCGTCTCAGGCGCTGCGATTCCCTAAGGCACACCAGAAACCTTTGATTGTGGGCTCCGTCTCAGTTCGTCCCGATTACGTCTGTAGGTTTGTCAGCACTATACCCGTGCTTGTGGGTTACCAAAGTGGTGAACGCCTGAATCACTTCGGGCTTTCCTCCCACATACATGAAACTGACTCGCCGCGAAAAACCTGCAATACTGTTCAAAGCGGTGTTGAACCCAACTCAATCACTTACTCACTCACTAATACACTCTAACATTCGAACATTGCCTTTTCAAGCCATTTAGGACATTTAGTAGCATGGTGAACAAGGTCAGTCTTTATACAAACATTTCATCATGGTTTTTAGTTCTGGACATTGATGGGCCCACAATAGCTTACTGACCTGCTGCCGTATATCATAATGGGCGGTGGGGTAGCCTAGTGGTTAAAGCGTTCGCTCGTCACGCCGAAGACCCGGGTTTAATTACCCACATGGGTACAATGCCGTGATATTGGTGGAATATTGCTAAAAGCGGTGTAAAACCATACTCACTCACTTCTACATAATATTGTAAATATTGACCAAATTTGTTGGGGTATAACGGACTGAGAGTCTTTTCGTCTAATAATATAGCATGTATAGCTTCCCCGAAATCAACTGAAGTTGTCAAATTTAGACATTAAAATAGTGCCTCGTCAGTTTATCTTTGTCGTCATTTGTCCTTCATGCTTTAAATGTGAATTTGTTATGCAGATTTTCGGTATAATCTTCACTCTGGGTATGCGAGCCATGATGAACAGACTGAGCGTCCTTAGTGCCAACATCGCCGTGTGTTGCGCTCTTCTACTGGGAACGGTGATGACAGGTAGGTGGTCCACTTCATCAAAGTCCCGGGGCGGTCGGGTTAAAGCGTTCGATTCCCGACATGGGTTCCAGTGTATGAAGCCCATTTCTGGTGTCCCCCGCCGTGATAATGCTAGAATATTGCTAAAAGTGGCGTAAAATCAAACTCACTCACTCATCCCAGTCCCATAGGTGATGCCGTGAACAGGTTGATCATAAATAGTTTCACTTGCCATATACTGAGGGTTATGAGTTAGACATTGTGTTTCGTCCTTATTAAGATAGTTGGAGGCATTGGAATTTCTGTTTTGAAAGGGAACAGCGTCGTGTTTGGGCTTCCAAACCGGAAGTCACTAAACGGAAGTGCAAATTACTATCTTATTAAGGTAGCTAATAGTTATTTTAGAGTCGTTGTATCATGGGTTTTGAAAACAGTTCAATGTGTCAAGCAGGGATAACATTTGGTGCGGGGAATCTGGTCAAGGTGTCCAGCAGAGATAACATATGGTGTGGGGAATCTGGTCAAGGTGTCCAGCAGAGATAACATATGGTGCGGGGAATCTGGTCAAGGTGTCAAGCATATATAACATTTGGTGCGGGGGATCTGGTCAAGGTGTCAAGAATGGATAACATATGGTGCGGGGAATCTGGTCAAGGTGTCAAGCATATATAACATATGGTGCGGGGGATCTGGTCAAGGTGTCAAGAATGGATAACATATGGTGCTCGGAATCTGGTCAAGGTGTCAAGAATGGATAACATATGGTGCTGGGAATCTGGTCAAGGTGTCAAGCAGAGATAACATATGGTGCGGGTCCCGGGAATCTGAAACAATATAAATGACTGACGCGCAGGATATAAAGATTCCCTTTTGGCAGACACGGCAGACCTGTCGCACAACTGCATCCCGATTTACTTGAAGTTATTATGCTTCTCTGATACATTTTTATAAAATCAACTGAATATTTTATATGTTTGAACAAATAAACTACATGTAAAAAAATCCAAAAGCAAAAATATTTCTTTCGAAGGGGTTGTCCTGTGGCCTCACGAGAGAAGTGACAGGTTAAGGTGGTATTGGAGTATACATGTCTGGATGTGTTATTTACTCATACCATGAGAAGGTCTTTATTAGCAGTAAGGGCAAAAACATATTTGTTTATGTCATGACATGTCCAAATTAGGGTGTCTTAAAATGAAGACGTTTTAATAACAAATTCCGAGAAAAGTTAATTTGCATATTGAGGCAAACCTGGAGTAATGATTTCAAAAGTAGTTCACGATATGACACCAAGATCCAATCAATCTGAAACGTCTCAACACCTTGACAAGATTTCTCCTCAGGATTTTCAAACTAAGTCTAACTACTAGTATTGGCCAATGTTGAAGACGAGTTTCATTTCCTTTGACAAATAATATAGAATGGTACGTATCATGCTCAGTGTTAACAGAAAGATACAATTTAGTGTCACTTCCCATGACGTATACACTCAGCCTCACCGTGCCTTGTTCATATTGTCCGGCATGTCGTTAATGAACAGACAGTCTAAAAATATGTCCAGTAAGTTTTACAAGACCATGATCAGAGGCCGAAGACCTAACGAACAATAAAATCAATTTCACTTGCCATAACTGAAACCGAAGGTCTTGATATCACACTGGAAACGTACGGCGGCATATACTGATATTGAGAGCTTAAGAAAGTTGCCCTTGAAAGAAAGCACCAATTATACCACCTCGAATTCTTTTCAGCCTTGATTAGAGCCACCTACAAACGTCAGGCAGCTGGTGGAGAGGCAAAGGTAGGTAGTTATAACATGGGTATCTTAGAAACGCCTGACTGTCCTCTCCAAATGTTCTACTTCAATGTTAGAGAATGCCTCCATATGGCTGACCTCTTGCAAAAGTGTCATGCGTGCTTCTTTTCTGAAAACTCAGGCCATACTTGATTTTTGTTCTCTGTCGTTACAATGTGTTTATGTTTCCGCCCAACTAGCCAGTGAGATAAGGAAGTAAGACAATAAAAACCTTTGAAATTGGTTCCTGTCATTTCCGATCCTGAACGTCGGGGATTTCTAGATATAAGATTAAACATCTCTGTCTCCAGGGCAACCGGCTGAAGGACGTGTTTGGCTGGTGCTGCTGCTTCAGACGTAAAGGAAATATCGACATCCAACAATGATAACAATCAACCTAGATCTGACAGCCTTCTTCACTGTAACCAAGAACAGCCTTCACAGTAACCAAGGACAGTTTTAATAAAACAAGCACAGAGTTCATCCATCACAAAATCAAACCAAGATAAATCTGAAAAAGGCACTTCCCATTTGAACAACAGGTCAACAGAAACAGTACTCTTAAACACAATTCTGGAGACAGTCATGGCTTTGAGTTATAACACAGTTTGAAGAAGGAATAGTGTCACCCATGTGTGTTCTTCCTGAGGTACGAAAGTATTAACAAACATGGTCCAGGCTTCAACATTTTTCGGAACAGACAACTTCAATCCCTTGCACGATAGTGAGGATAACAAATGAGAAATAGGGTATGTCTGGGCGTCATTTGTAGGGTCTACAAATAATGCCTAATATTAGCTCGCCTGACTGAGGGAGCTGAACTTTGGCCTGTATATTTCCTTCTTATCACTATACCATACTCATCATTAGATTTTAGTTTTCTGTATATATGTAAAAAAATATTTTAATATCAATACTAACGACAACTATTTTAAGTGTCTGTCTCTTTAAAATGTTTTTTTAGATTTCGAGGTGAACTAAAGTGGCGTGGCACTGTTTTTCTGATGTTTTTGTTGGAGGTAAAACTTTGTGTGAATCCTCTGAGTTACCGTGTCACACAAACTTCCATACCGTTTGTTCTTACATCAGGTGAGCTGCAGAGCCGTGTGTCTTTATTTTTAAGTATATGCAATGTCTATATGGTTCAAATCTCGAGTATATTAATAAACCATATATTATTCAAAGACTATGTTATTATTTTTGACATGATCAAGGGACCTCTTCATATATGTGGCTTTATTTTTACATGTATGCAATGTCTATATGGTTCATATAATGAGGATATAAATTCCACATATATTATTCAAAGACTATGTTATTATTTTGACCAAGGGATCTCTCTCTTCATATTTATCCGCTTACATCAAACGTTTTTGTTTTGTTGTCATTAGCGATGTAGCAATGTAACATAGCGATCGTTGAGGGAACCCTCTGTGATAGGGAGAAATACCTTATGTGTTTTTATCTTGGTGCTCAGTAACTTCTGTTACTTCTGTTACCTCTGTTACCTCTGTTACCTCAGTTACTCTGTTATTTCTTTTACCTCAGTTACTTCTGTTACCTCAGTTACTTCTGTTACTTCTGTTACCTCTGTTACTTCTGTTAACTCAGTTACTTCTGTTACCTCAGTTACTCTGTTACTTCTTTTACCTCAGTTACTTCTGTTACTTCTGTTACCTCTGTTACCTCAGTTACTTCTGTTACCTCAGTTACCTCTGTTACCTCAGTTACTTCTGTTACCTCAGTTACCTCAGTTACCTCTGTTACCTCAGTTACTTCTGTTACCTCAGTTACTTCTGTTACTTCTGTTACCTCAGTTACTTCTGTTACCTCAGTTACTCTGTTACTCCTTTTACCTCAGTTACTTCTGTTACCTCAGTTACTTCTGTTACCTCAGTTACCTCTGTTACCTCAGTGACTTTTGTTACTTCTGTTACCCCAGTTACTTCTGTTATTTCTGTTACCTCTGGTATCTCAGTTACTTCTGTTATCTCAGTTTCTTCTGTTACTTCTGTTACCTCTGTTACCTCAGTTACTCTGTTATTTCTTTTACCTCAGTTACTTCTGTTACCTCAGTTACTTCTGTTACCTCTGTTACTTCTGTTACCTCAGTTACTTCTGTTACCTCAGTTACTCTGTTACTTCTTTTACCTCAGTTACTTCTGTTACCTCTGTTACTTCTGTTACCTCAGTTACTTCTGTTACCTCAGTTACCTCTGTTACCTCAGTTACTTCTGTTACCTCAGTTACTCTGTTACTTCTTTTACCTCAGTTCCTTCTGTTACCTCAGTTACTTCTGTTACTTCTGTTACCTCAGTTACTTCTGTTACCTCAGTTACTCTGTTACTTCTTTTACCTCAGTTACCTCTGTTACCTCAGTGACTTATGTTACTTCTGTTACCCCAGTTACTTCTGTTATTTCTGTTACCTCTGGTATCTCAGTTACTTCTGTTATCTCAGTTTCTTCTGTTACTTCTGTTGCCTATGGTACATCAGTTACTTCTGTTACCTCATTTACTTCTGTTACCTCAGTTTCTCTGTTACTTCTGTTACCTCTGTTACTTGTGTTACCTCTGTTACTTGTGTTACCTCTGGTGCCTCTATGTTTGTAAACAGCATGAAGGTGCATCCCGAGTTCGAATCATCACTGCCAGTTTACTTAGTCCGCTGTCTGTCCTTGTAAAACCACAATTTTGATGTAGCTTAAAGTACCTACATATATATTGTACTTTTTATAATTATTCATAACGCTATGTTGGTTTTTTTCAAAGTCATTAACTCACGTGTGTGCAATGTGGTATGTTTTAGTATATTAGTTGTGGTGTATGATATATGTAGTATACGTTCATATCTGCTGTTATATACTTTCATTACTAAACCGCCTATTCCATGCAAATCCAAATATTTGCACCCATATTGAAAACAACATGTTTTGGTCACTTGTCAATCCTTTGTGTAATTTCATAAATTGATGGTATCTTTAGATACCCCTTTTGTTAAACTACTAACGGAAACAAAGTACACACAATTTATGGATAACAACTTCTTTAATACTGTAAAGGCGACGTTTGAGTCCAATCAACAATTTCACAGGAGACAAATTCTAGCGACTATAGCAAGTTCAGATTCATTTTAAGGCTATGTATACGTAGTCTTCATAAGACATCCAATCCACACAAAAAAGTAACTCATTTGGAGAAAATTCTAGATGTGCATCCTATAAAAAATCAAAATGACACTTCTCCCACGATGCATGTCGCACGGGTGGCCCAGTCGTCTAAGGCGCCGCGATTCGCTATGCAGAGTTGCGTCCCTTGGGCACGCCAGAAACCTTTCATTGTGGGTTCAAATCCCGGTTCGCCCCGATTATGTTTCTAGGTTTCTCAGCACCATACCCGTGCTCGTGTGTTTCACCGAAGCAGTAAAGACCTACATCACTTCGGGATTTCCTCCCACGGCTGACACGCCGTGATATTACTGGAATAATGTTAATAAAGCGGCGTTAAACCTAACTCACCAACTATGACTATCGGAGTCGGGGCTTCCTGACCATTTACCTTTATGAAACCTGGGTGAACAAGGATCATTCCACTGAGCTAGTTTTCAAGGTGAAAGAGAAAGGAAATGAATAATGATATGTTTGTAGACTGGTTTAAACATCAGCTGCTGCCCAATCTTAACAACCCTAGTGTTATTGTCATGAATAAGTCTGAAGGCGACCATGCAGGAATATCTGACATCTTGTAATGTCGACTCCAGGCCATCTGAAATTTCATCTCATGGAGAAAATTCACCTGAATAAGAAACCAGCACAAGACAGATGTCCTGGAGGCACAACACGGTTACGTTGTCTTACGTACGCCAGTCAGACATTGTGAGGTGAGGTGAGGTGAAATTGGGTTTAACGTCGCGTGCAAGATTATTGCACTTATATAGCGACGTGCATGCACGTGTATGTGTGTGTGTGGCTGCTTGTACTAGTCCGGACTGATGCCGATTTATAGTGCTAGCACACTGAGATACCATGCCGCAGTTTAACATGAATACCCCACTCAGACACAGTATACTGACTCCGAGCCGACCAGTCCTTGTTTTAGCCCCTTAATGCCGAGCGCCAGACAGGGTAACAACAAGTACCATCTTTTAACGTCTTTTGGTATGACGCGGCCGGGGATCGAACCCCGGAGTTTACCTGGGCTAACTGTAAAGGGTTCGTGACAAGACATAACACAACATTCCCACTCACACATGGCAAAGGGGTGATCAACCCAGCCTTTGCTAGAATCACACCAGAGGTGGGGCTAAATGCTGGAAATAGAACGTCAGTACGTGACGGCTTGGTATCAGCCATGTTGCCTAGTTATCATACCTTTGGGTGATAGTACAGATTCAGATACGTCATCAGCTGAGTCAAAAGCTCATCTGTAGAACAAAAATACTTCTTGATTAGAAATTTCCCCCCTTTCAATACTCATCCCGTTTAATAGCTTTTATCTATTCCAACATTTTTTGAAGCAAATATAATGCAGTACGTGTCTTAATTCCTACGCCCCGTCAACCCATATCTCAATAAAGTACAATAACAGCAATATTTTCAGATTACCCCCAACTCGGGTGACATTTGCACCTGTGAGAATACACGGGCCGGTGTGAGGTAGTCACCTAGGGACAGGTGTCGGGTAATTACCTCAGGCTATAGGCCGTTGCATACATACATACCACACGAATATTTTCTATGTTTATCATCAGTTTACCTGTTAAAGTACCATTTTAGGCTGATCACAGTGTCAGCTAGGATAGGCTAGATAAGATAGATTTGCGTTATTTTGATATACATGTATGCTATTTACATAGCCATATTCTTCGTATTTATTAAATGAATCGAGAAAAGCATTTTCCTATCATTTCCAGCACTACTTTCGTCTGGAATTGTGAAAGCAGACACAGACACCCACTTTAGTGTCATTATTATGAGTTTCAAAATAGTCAAGAGTATCTATGATGCTTCAGATGGGAGCTTAATTGTTCGTCACGCCAAAGATTTCCTAAATACAATGTGTGAAGCCCATTAGTGGTGATCCCCGCCCAGATATTGTTGGAATATTGCTTAAAGGTGCGTAAAACACGACTCGCTCAGTTACTCTAATATTGGTGAGCGGCAGAGCACAACTGCGATATTATATTATTCATTAAATGTTTAATTTGATTTTTTTTAAAAGCCAAAAAGTTATATGGCTATGTTTATGTAGGGAAGTAGTTAATTCTAGTCATGGACATTGACATATTGATTGTGAGCATATATATTAAAAAACACTATTAATGAAAACCTAGAGCTGTATCTGATATATCAGTTTTGTTTGTTTTGTACCTTAAATGACACAACTTTAGAATACTCAATTTCTACCTGAACACTGTATATTTGTACCTGTTCACTTCTACTTGAGTGAGTGAGTGAGTATGGTTTTACGCCGCTTTTAGCAATATGCCAGCAATATCACGGAGGGGGACACCATAAATGGGCTTCACACATTGTACCTATGTCGGGAATCGAACCCGGGTCTTTGGCGTGACGAGCGAACGCTTTAACCACTAGGCTACCTGACCGCCCACTTCTACCTGAACACTGTACATTTGTACCTGTACACGTCTACCTGAACACTACGTTTGTACCTGTACAATACTACCTGAACACTGTACATTTGTACCTGTACAATACTACCTGAACACTGTACATTTGTACCTGTACAATACTACCTGAACACTGTACATTTGTACCTGTACAATTCCACCTGAACACTGTACACGTCGACTTGTACGCATTTTCTTAGTGTTCATTAACGTCTATGGTATTCGCTTTATTACTGAATGCGATTTCTTCAAGAACAAAGTCCCTTTCGATGATAGACGAGTTGGTTTTACTTTCTGTACCGTATACCGATAGGAGACATGCTTTCGAATATACTGCTGAGTTAAAGATGCACAGTTTCAGGACTGCAGGTGTGTGTGTGTGTGTGTGTGTGTGCGCGTGTGTGCGCGTGCGTGCGCGTGCGTGCGTGCATGCGTGCATGCGTTCCGACCGTCAGGCAGGTATGACGCGGACGGGAATAGAACCCAGGACCTTCCGCTCTCCGGGGCGGTCGGGTAGCCTAGTGGTTAAAGCGTTCGCTCGTTGGTACAATGTGTGAAGACCATCCTGGTGACCCCCGCCGTGATATTGCTGGAATATTGCTAAAAGCGGCGTAAAACCATACTCACTCACTCACTCACTTCCGCTCTCCAGGCACGAAGGTGGTCTTCCTGATAGAATCATCTGTGAACAGATCACCCGTGACAGGAACATCGTTGACAGGAACATCGTTGACAGGAACATCGCTGACAGGAACATCGCTGACAGGAATCACTGTGGTGGGGTTACCGGGAAAACGCTCTATCTAGTACAACACAGGGGCGGTTTACCAAAGATGGAGTGATCGTGGGTGGTTGAACGGACCGCCTCCGTGGTCTAGTGGTAGAGCGTCCGCCCGGAGAGCGGAAGGTCGGATGTTCGATCCCCGACCGCGTCAAACCTGAAGACGTTTAAAGATTGTGGGGCTAAAACAAGGACTGGTCGGCTCGGAGTCAGTATACTGTGTCTGAGTGGGGTATTCATGTTACACTGCTGCATGGTATCTCGTGGACTAGTGCTATAACATCGGCATTAGTCCGATCTATAACACACACACACACACACACACACACACACACACACACACACACACACACACACACACACACACACACACACACGTCGCTATTTAAGTGCAATCATCTTACACCCCATTTCACCTCACCTCATCTCACAAGATGACAATGCACATTCCCAAATGATTGAAATTGAGTTCGATGTAACCTGAAGATATCCACTCTTGAGTGTACTCAATGTCCGTGTTCATGTGAAAAGCGAACTATGGATATTCCGTCATAATTTCTGGGGTTATAACGAACTGCAACTATGTGTGTGTCGATGCCGCCTTGAGTGTTAAATACAAAATGCAACTGGTGCTATTACACTGTGAATGAAGCTAATAAAATGGACTGACGATGACGGGAAGGGGTTTAAATACAACTCACTGTCTCAGAGAAAGCATATAAAAAGGAAGTTGCAGCACTGACATTTAGCTTGGATAGACAATTTTATTGTTTCGTGATAAAAATTCATAATTGACAGGGCTCCTAATATGGTAGGCCTAACTGACAGGTGCGCCAAACAGACGCCATTATTGCATATGTGCGCCAAACTGACGCGGTTACTGCTAAGGTGGGCCCAACGGGGTTAGACGAGACAGGAGTCACACATGCCCGATACACGAGACAGGAGTCACACATGCCCGATACACGAGACAGGAGTCACACATGCCCGATACACGAGACAGGAGTCACACATGCCCGATACACGAGACAGGAGTCACACATGCCCGATACACGAGACAGGAGTCACACGTGCCCGACACACGTGACAGGAGCCACACGTGCTCAATAGACGAGACAGGAGTCACACATGCCCGATACACGAGACAGGAGTCACACATGCCCGATACACGAGACAGGAGTCACACATGCCCGATACACGAGACAGGAGTCACACGTGCTCAATACACGAGACAGGAGTCACACGTGCTTAATACACGAGACCGGAGTCACACATGCCCGATACACGAGACAGGAGCCACACATGCCCGATACACGAGACAGGAATCACACGTGCTCAATACACGAGACAGGAGTCACACATGCCCGATTCACGAGACAGGAGTCACACATGCCCGATACACGAGACAGGAGTCACACATGCCCGATACACGAGACAGGAGTCACACGTGCTCAATACACGAGACAGGAATCACACGTGCTTAATACACGAGACCGGAGTCACACATGCCCGATACACGAGACAGGAGCCACACATGCCCGATACACGAGACAGGAGCCACACGTGCTCAATAGACGAGACAGGAGCCACACGTGCTCAATACACGAGACCGGAGTCACACATGCCCGATACACGAGACAGGAGTCACACATGCCCGATACACGAGACAGGAGCCACACGTGCTCAATAGACGAGACAGGAGCCACACGTGCTCAATACACGAGACCGGAGTCACACATGCCCGATACACGAAGACAGGGGCCACACGTGCTCAATACACGAGACAGGAGTCACACATGCCCGATACACGAGACAGGAGTCACACATGCCCGATACACGAGACAGGAGTCACACGTGCTCAATACACGAGACAGGAGTCACACATGCCCGATACACGAGACAGGAGTCACACATGCCCGATACACGAGACAGGAGTCACACATGCCCGATACACGAGACAGGAGTCACACATGCCCGATTCACGAGACAGGAGTCACACATGCCCGATACACGAGACAGGAGTCACACATGCCCGATACACGAGACAGGAGTCACACATGCCCGATACACGAGACAGGAGTCACAGATGCCCGATGCACGAGACAGGAGTCACACATGACGAAGACATAGCTATACAAAATGAGACACGCTTCCACAATCATGACAGTAGCTCCACAGATAGACATTCACAAAACATCAGACGCATATCTACCAGGAAGGTACCAGCTTGGCAGAACATCCGTGTTTCAGTCTAGTGTCTATACGACATGGTCGGTGAAACACATGGATTTGTGTTGACGGTGTTGAGTGTGGACAGCGCAACTAGACACCGTCCACAGGAAGACGTGAATGACTCGAGACCCGCTCTTGACGAACTCAAAACAAGGTGTAGATTTACTTCCCTTGCCATGAACTGACGGAAATCACGTGATGCTGTTTTGGATAAAAACAGCTCCTACTTGAAATGTGCATCGTGAACTTCACTTATGTTACTTCTCTGTGCGCGAATTCAGCAACGTTACATGGATAGAACAGACGTTTCACTGAAGTCTTTTGCTCAGATCTGATCTTCCATCCTTTCTTCACGCTCCTGGTTCGCAGGTGGCCGAAAAGATCTTTAACTTGTATTGCAGTTCAGTGCATACACATCCTGTGTGACGTCACGGAGATTGTCGAAGTGACGGCTCAATGTCGCCGAAGTGTGAGCCGATGTAGATGCGGGCATCCGGTGTGACGTCACGGCAGCGGATGTAAGTGCTTCAGGCATTGACTTCGGCAGGGCCAGAGCGCCTACGGCCGTGTTACTGCCGACATGAGAAACACGCATGTTACAGCCTTGTTTCTCCTGATCTTCATAAATAATGTGAGTATACCCGTTATTGACTTACATTAGTCAGCCCCTTTGTCTGTTAGACGAGTTACGTCGATATTTATTAGTTTAATAAATAAAACTACCCTCATATTCTCAATACTTAGAATCGTGTTGACAGAGAAGGTTCTCCTGTACTACATCCGGGACATCTATCAACAATATTTGTCTACAAGAGTCTAATATATACAGCTACTGCCCTATTGTTAACCAATAGAGTACAAATGTTTAGGTTGTATTTCGTGAAATGTATTTCATAATTGAAATATCTTAAGGAAGAGAATTTATGGATGTCACTTCTTTATTGTAAGGAACACAACGTTGCGGAGTAAATACTTACTTCTTCATTTCTTCCTTATGTGTATTACTTATAAATACCTTTCAAAGACATGAAATATCTTAGGTGAAAGTTTAGCGATATTGCATACAAGGGGGTGTCCGTGGGATTGTTTATTTTATTGTCATCGCGTCTCGGGAAGTAAATATCCGCCCGACTGACATGACAAGCAATAAGACTTCCCTTCCCTTCCCTTCCGACGATCAAAGTTCGGTATAATTTCGATAAGTGCGTCACTTAAATCTTATTCAACAAGTGCTACGCATTATGACTGAATATAAATCGGTCACTGTTATCACCTTTAAGGTTCAGTGTTATTTTGCCATACTCTGTATTCCCGTAGATCATCATGTTGTCTCCCCATGGCGGGGTGTCTCCAATCACCACGTTTTTCTACCCGTAGTGTTTCCAGAACTGAATTCCTCCCCGCGAACCGTTACCCCCAAGCTTGTCTTTCCGCTAATACGCTGCCCGGTATCTCATGCTTGTCTCCACATTGCACTGCAAAACCAAGATGGCCCTAGTATGCCATACTTGTCTTCCCGTTGGATCCGGGACAGAATTCCCCAGTATCTCATGATTGTCTCCACATTGGACTGCCAAACCAGAATGACCCTAGTGTGCCATGCTTGTCTTCCCGTTGGATCCGGAACAGAATTCCCCAGTATCTCATGCTTGTCTCCACATTGCACTGCAAAACCAAGATGGCCCTAGTATGCCATACTTGTCTTCCCGTTGGATCCGGGACAGAATTCCCCAGTATCTCATGCGTGTCTCCACATTGAACTGCCGAACCAGAGTGGCAATAGTTAGCCATGCTTGTCTTCCCGTTGGATCCGGGACAGAATTCCCCAGTATCTCATGCGTGTCTCCACATTGAACTGCCGAACCAGAGTGGCAATAGTTAGCCATGCTTGTCTTCCCGTTGGATCCGGAACAGAACTCCACAGTATCTTATGCTTGTCTTCCCGTTGGATCCGGAACAGAATTCCCAAGTATCTCATGCTTGTCTCCACATTGGACTGTCAAACCAGGATGGCCCTAGTCTGCCATGCTTGCCGTTGGATCCCAGAAGCATTATACCCTGGTATACGTTTTTTTGTTTGAGTAAACACTTAAAAGCATTTTTTCTCTTAAAGGAGAGCCAAACATTTGTAGGAACAGATTATTTTGTGAACCATCAAGTTGTCGGCCCCTTAGTCTCACTGAATTAAGAGAAGACTGTTGTGTCATATATCCTGCTATTACTGTAGCCAACAGTATCCATCACCAGACTCGCGTCGGCCAAGAGTGTGAAACCCGTTTAGTACTTGCCTATCACTTACCATAATCGGTTGTTTTAATGATTACTGAGGGCCAAGACTTAGTGTTGATTTCACCTGGAGATACAGGGATCGTCCTATGGCCGTTTCCAAATGGAGAACGTTTGGACAATTGTATTTGTGTGGGTATCTGTTGAAAGGGACCACTGAAATCAGCCTGGTAACCTTCAGTTAACACGCATTGAGAATTTTACATAATTCAATTATGCTGTTATGACACACGTTCATCGGGTTTTGCGTATCTGTAATCTCACAGTGTGATATAGATTTAGTTTGTTAACCACATCAGAAGTAAGGCGTTATTGTATTAATAATTCATAATTTGGCCAGGCATATGTCAATAAACGTGGCAACGTCTGTCCCTATGGCCATGCACACATCCTTATTTTTCATGACATCTGTTTTTTGTGGATATGCAAGTCATGTCACACTACCCTTGATAACGTATGTGGTTA
This sequence comes from Haliotis rufescens, assembly GCF_023055435.1. Classification (NCBI taxonomy): domain Eukaryota; kingdom Metazoa; phylum Mollusca; class Gastropoda; order Lepetellida; family Haliotidae; genus Haliotis; species Haliotis rufescens. Next base: position 3,197,644 of record NW_025964024.1, on the reverse strand, counting down.
GGGTCATGCATATCTCGCGAGAATTGATGACATTTGTTGCTGTGATCAAACATATCTCACTACCGTTGACAACGTCTGTTGCTTTGATCAAACATATTTCACTACCCTTGATATCGTCTATTTTTTTTATAGCATTGCATGTATCACTAGATTTGTTATCGTCTTTTTCTATGGCAGTGCATATCTCACTAGATTTGATATCGTTTTTTTCTATGGGCCAGTCAGATTTCACTAAATTTAATATCGTGTTTTCTATGGCCATTCATATCTCATTAGATTTGATATCGTCTTTTTCTATGGCCATTCATATCTCACTAAATTTGATAACGTCTTTTTCGATGGCAATGCATATCTCACTAGATTTGATATCATCTTTTTCTATGGCAATTCATATCTCACAAGATTTGATAATGTCTTTTGCTATGGCCATATCTCACTAGATTTGATATCGTCTTTTTCTATGGCCATGCATATATCACTAGATTTGATAATGTCTTTTTCTATAGAAGTGCATGTCTCACTAGATTTGATATCGTCTTTTTCTACGGCAGTGCATATCTCACTAAATTAAATATCGTCTTTTTCTATAGCCATGCATATCTCACTAGATTTGATATCATCTTTTCTATGGCAATTCATATCTCAAAAGATTTGATAATGTCTTTTACTATGGCCATATCTCACTAGATTTGATATCGTCTTTTTCTATGGCCATGCATATCTCACTAGATTTGATAATGTCTTTTTCTATAGCAGTGCTATCTCACTAGATTTGATAATGTCTTTTTCTATAGCAGTGCTATCTCACTAGATTTGATATCGTCTTTTTCTACGGCAGTGCATATCTCACTAAATTTGATATCGTCTTTTTCTATGGCCATGCATATGGCAATCAACGTGGCAACGTCGCATATGGCCATGCACACATCATTATATCAGTTTTTGTGGATATGCAAGTCATGTCACACTACCCTTGATAACGTATGTGGTTAGGGTCATGCATATCTCGCGAGAATTGATGACATTTGTTGCTGTGATCAAACATATCTCACTACCGTTGACAACGTCTGTTGCTTTGATCAAACATATTTCACTACCCTTGATATCGTCTATTTTTTTTATAGCATTGCATGTATCACTAGATTTGTTATCGTCTTTTTCTATGGCAGTGCATATCTCACTAGATTTGATATCGTCTTTTTCTACGGCAGTGCATATCTTACTAAATTTGGTATCGTCTTTTTCTATGGCCATGCATATCTCACTAGATTTGATATCGTCTTTTTCTACAGCAGTGCACATCTCACTAGATTTGATATCATCCTTTTCTATGGCCATGCATATCTCACAAGATTTGATAATGTCTTTTTCTATGGCCATATCTCACTAGATTTGATATCGTCTCTTTCTATGGCCATTCATATCTAACTAGATTTGATATCGTCTTTTTCTATGGCTATGTTTTTCTAAATAGATTTGATATCGTCTTTTTCTATGGCCATCCATATCTCACTAGATTTAATATCGTTTTTTTCTATGGCCATGCATATCTCACTAGATTTGATATTGTCTTTTTCTATGGCCATTCATAACCCACTACATTTGATATCGTCTTTTTCTATGGCAGTGCACATCTCACTAGATTTGATATCGTCTTTTTCTATGGCCATCCATATCTCACTAGATTTAATATCGTCTTTTTCTATGGCCATGCATATCTCACTAGATTTGATATTGCCATTTTCTACGGCCATTCATGTTACACTAGATTTGATAATGTCTTTTTCTATGGCCATATCTCACTAGATTTGATATCGTCATTTTCTATAGCCATATCTCACTAGATTTGGAAACGTCTTTTTCTATGGCCATTCATATCTCACTAGATTTGATAATGTCATTTTCTATGGCCATTCATATCTCACTAGATTTGATATCGTCTTTTTCTATGGCGATGCATATTTCACTAGATTTGATATCGTCTTTTCCCATGGCCATGCATATCTCACTAGATTGGATGATGTCATTTCCTATGGCAGTGCATATCTCACTAGATTTGATGATGTCTTTTTCTATGGCTATGTTGTTCTCACTAGATTTGATATCGTCTTTTTCTATGGCCATGCATATCTCACAAGATTTGATCATGTCTTTTTCAATGGCCATATCTCACTAGATTTGATAATGTCTTTTTCTATGGCCATTCATATCTCACTGGATTTGATATTGCCTTTTCTATGGCCATTCATATATCACTAGATTTGATAATGTCTTTTTCTATGGCCATTCATATCCCTCTAGTTTTGATATCGTCTTTTTTTATGGCCATTCAAATCTCACTAGATTTGATATCGTCTTTTTCTATGGCCATTCATATCTCACTGAATTTGATAACGTCTTTTTCCATGGCAGTGCATATCTCACTTAATTTGAAAACGTCTTTTTCTATGGCCATTCATATCTCACAAGATTTGATAATGTCTTTTTCTATGGCCATATCTCACTAGATTTGATATCGTCATTTTCTATAGCCATGTATATCTCACTAGATTTGATATCGTCTTTTTCTATGGCCATCCATATCTCACTAGATTTGATATCGTCTTTTTCTATGGCCATGCATATTTCACTAGATTTGATATAGTCTTTTTCGAAGGCAGTGCATATCTAACTAGATTTGATATCGTCTTTTTCTATAGCCATATCTCACTAGTTTTGATATCGTCATTTTCTATGGCCATGCATATCACACTTGATGATTTCATTTCCTATGGCAGTGCATATCTCACTAGATTTGATGATGTCTTTTTCTATGGCTATGTTGTTCTCACTAGATTTGATATCGTCTTTTTCTATGGCCATATCTCACTAGATTTGATATCGTCTTTTTCTTAGGCAGTTCATATCTCACTAGATTTGAAAACGTCCTTTTCTATGGTCATTCATATCTCACTAGAGTTGATATCGTCTTTTTCTCTGGCCTTTCATATCTCACAAGATTTGATGATGTCTTTTTCTATGGCCATATCTCACTAGATTTGATATCGTCATTTTCTATAGCAATATCTCACTAGATTTGGAAACGTCTTTTTCTATGGCCATTCATATCTCACTAGATTTGATATTGCCTTTTTCTAAGGCCATTCATGTTACACTAGATTTGATAATGTCTTTTTCAGTGGCCACTCATACCTCACTAGATTTGATATCGTCTTTTTCTATGGCCATTCATATCTCACTGAATTTGATATTGTCTTTTTATTTGGCCATATCACACTAGATTTGCTATAGCAATATCTAACAAGATTTTATATCGTCTTTTCCTATGGCCCTTCATATCTCACTAGATTTGAAAACGTCTTTTTCTATGGCCACTCATATCTCACTAGATTTGATATCGTCTTTTCCTATTGCCCTTCATATCTCACTAGATTTGAAAACGTCTTTTTCTATGGCCCTTCATATCTCACTAAATTTGAAAACGTCTTTTTCTATGGCCACTCATATCTCACTAGATTTGATATCGTCTTTTTCTATGGCCATTCATATCTCACTAGATTTGATATCGTCTTTTTCTATGGCCATGTATATCTCACTAGATTTGAAAGCATATGTTCTATCAGTTTTCTGGGCCTCAATTCACAATGACGTCACCTTGATGAGGGAGGCATCACACACAACTAAACAATAAATAAATCCAGATGGCTGGAATCAATTATTTTCAGTGTTAAATGAGTGAACAACCATCTGGGGTCATCTGGAATTATTTGCGACAATTGGTTGTTGATATGATGCCATATTGCTACGGACCGCGTCGCAAACACTGTAGACAATGGAACAGTTGACATGCACTGGCCAGTCAGCATGAGATTGAAATATAATTGCACGATACCATTCTTATATGAGTAAACTAGACCAATAACATGTCCTCCTCTTGTCTACAGGTGTCCAGCAGTGAGCAGAACACAACCGTCATTGTGTGGGATGGAACCTCCGACCTGGTCAGTTGTTGTTAATAATAATAATAATAATAATAATAATAATAATAATAATAATAATAATAATAATAAAGTAATAATGATAATAATAGTAATAATAATGATGATGATGATGATGATAAATAAGCAGTTATGCAGTTGCAAGTGACGAGAGCAAAAACCATCAAATCTCTCTTTTGTCCTATGTATTGTTTCTATTTTCTCTGATGCCATGCTGATGAGATATGTTGTTGTTATATTCAGCAAACAGATGCGTCAGATAGCGCGGACACTACCAACCTTGCCCACGAAGGATCAGGGGAGATAACCCAAAGTATGCCGTCCCTATGGGAGGGGTCAACGCCCTTTGGAGACACCTCTACTCAACAGAATGTTCTACCAGGTAGTGCGGTGTCGAAGATGTCGATACGGGACGACGGTGCGACGACATTTTCTGCCCCAAGTCAAATGTCCTCTTCGACGAGGTCAACTGTAACAAGCGGTAGTGCAGGGGAGATAACTACTCGCGGCACCACACAGAAGTCGACTGATCCTTTTGATAAACAAATGACATCAGAGGGGGTGACTGGTCACGAGGAAGAGACGTCCCAGGATCAGGGCACGGCGTCGGAATCGTCAACAACTGCAACTGCCACATCGACTAAGACTGATTCGACATATAGTAGTTCGACTGAGTTTACGGGGGATTCTTCTACAACAAACACGGTAACAGTGCAGCAGGGTATGCAGACAGTACCCCCATCTGCTTCAGACGCTCCTGTTACTTCACCGTCTCCATTCACGTCTCCATCTACGTCCACACCGCCTGTGCCCACTACAGCATCCGCCTTTGATCAGAGTGCATCTACAACAGGTGACGATGTCACCCTCCCACAAACGTCACCCTCCTCAACCACATCGTCAACGACCACGTCTACATCAACAACTACCACTACATCAACAACAACAACAACAACAACAACAACAACAACAACAACGACAACCACCCCTACCACCATACCCACAACCCTACCACCGACTACGACAACTCCTCCACCTACTCTTGGTTCTCCATGCAGTCACAAAGACAGTTGTAACCACATTCCGAATGCTCACTGTGTCAATACTTGCCAGTGTAGTGCCAAATTCTATCAGTCGGACCAGTCATGTGTCTCTGGTGAGTATGACGAAACAGAAATATAAATTACATTTACCAGCACCGTCAGGCCTTAGTTTGTCACAACAGTTCTGAAATACGTCCATGTCGAAGCCCAGAGAACATAGTTACGCCCCTTGGCTACCAGCATCCAATAGTCATAAGTTCAAATCCTTGGTTTGTCAGTACCATACCGTGCTCAAGGTATTCAAAGAGATAAACTATGGATTTGCGTCACTGTTGAGGTTTCGCCCACATTCAACTGACACTTCGTGACACAAACTGAAAATATGTTGAAATACAACACACTCCTTCCATCTCGAAACGTCAACACCGCCTCCGTGGTCTAATGGTAGAGCGTCCGCCCGGAGAGCGGAAGGTCCGGGGTTCGATCCCCGACCGCCTCTTACCAAAAGACGTTGAAAGATGGTACTTGTTGTTACCTTGTCTGGTGCTCGGCATTAAGGGGCTAAAACAAGGACTGGTTGGCTCGAAGTCAGTATACTGTGTCTGAGTGGGGTAAATATAAATCGGCATCAGTAGTACAAGCAGCCAAACACACACGTGCATGCACGTCGCTATATAAATGCAATAATCTTGGACGCCACGTTAATCCCGGTTTCACGTCACCTCGAAACGTCAACTGGGAGTAACCTCCCTTAACGGCAACCCTATCAAGGTGAGGTGAAATTGGGTTTAACGTCGCGTCCAAGATTATTGCACTTATATAGCGACGTGCATGCACGTGTGTGTGTGTGCGTGTGTGGCTGCTTGTACTAGTCCGGACTGATGCCGATTTTTAGTGCTAGCTCACTGAGATACCATGCCGCAGTTTAACATGAATACCCCACTCAGACACAGTATACTGACTCCGAGCCGACCAGTCCTTGTTTTAGCCCCTTAATGCCGAGCGCCAGACAGGGTAACAACAAGTACCATCTTTTAACGTCTTTTGGTATGACGCGGCCGGGGATCAAACCCCGGACCTTCCGCTCTCCGGGCGGACGCTCTACCACAAGACCACGGAGGCTGCCCACCCTATCAAGAGTATAGCGTAACACATTTGTTACCCTCGGCTGTGGATGTGTGGCCAGGATACAGTGTTTGTCGGTTCGGAAACCCTTGAACCTCGAATATATTCGGAGTTTTATCAGCGTCCATGACATACGCTACTGTGGACGTTTCTCCTCTTAAGTTGTCTAGTTATAATGTCAAGAGCGGCGTAAAACCAGACTCACTCGCTCACGTGTGCACAGTACACTGAATGTAAATATAAACCGTCAAGAGCACCAGGTGTTCTGATATACAGGTTGCACCCATCTCTTACACAATGAACACATGTGTTTTACTTTTTTCCGACCACCTTGAGTCATCACTGATTTTCAGTGGTCCATTCATATAATTTTCAAATCTATTTTGACCTTTCCGACAATATTTAATCTGTTTCGGATGATCTAGACTGGTTATTCACTTGTATCGACAATTTATATTTACAGCGTTACAGGTGACTCCCCAAAACATCACGGCAACATTCCTCAGCTACACAACTGCCGTGGTGAGGTGGTCAATTGCACGCTCCAGTGACGTCATGGACGTCAACGTCACATATTATGGACGTCTAAGCGTTGATGCTACCACGGATAACGCCACATTATACTCTCTGAGACCTGGAACGGACTACAACATACAAGTGACTGTAACGACGAAAGATGGACGGACCTTCGCCTCTAACACAATCCAATACACCACACGTGAGTACATGTCTATGTGACGACGTGCACAAGACGGACGTAGAATCTGATTACAGCGTAGAAATGATCGTTGGTAAATTCAGTTTATCCAGCTGCATTAATCATGGATTATCCGTTTCCCACCACAGGCGACAGATTGATGTTTTACACGTCTAAAAAGCCTCCCCTTTCACATTTAAAAAATTATAAATGATTAAAAATTAGAAAAGAAGTTACCGACTCACAATACTCGGATTAAGGGGGTTTAACTATCTTCCTAGAACTTGCTACCTACCGACAATGTCCGGATTAAGGGTGTTTAACTGTTTCCTAAAACTTGTTACCGACTGACAGTGTCCAGATAAAGGGGGTTTAATTGTTTCCTAAAACTGGTTACTGACCGACAATGTCGGGATTAAGGGGGTTAATCCGGACATTGTCGGTCGGTAACCAGTTTAAAGGATTAAAGGGGTTTTACAGCTTCATACAACTGGTTACCGACAATGTCCGGATTAAGGGGGTTTAACTGTTTCCTATAAGTGGAAAACGACTGATAATACTTTGAATAAGGGGGTTTAACTGTTTCCTATCAGTGGTTTCCGACTGATAATATCCGGAATAAGGGGGTTTAACTGTTTCCTATCAGTGGTTACCGACTGATAATATCCGGAATAAGGGGGTTTAACTGTTTCCTATCAGTGGTTACCGACTGATAATATCCGGAATAAGCGGGTTTAACTGTTTCCTTTCAGTTGTTACCGACTGATAATGTCCGGAATAAGGGGGTTTAACCTTTTCCAATGACTGGTTGCCGATTGATAATATTCGGATTAAGTGGGTTTAACTGTTTCCGATACCTTGATACCGACTGATAATATCCGTAAAAAGGGGGTTTAACTGTTACCAATGACTAGTTACCGACCGACAGTGTCCGGATTAAGGGGGGTGAACTGTTTCATATAACTGGTTAACGAATGACAATGTCCGGATTAAGGGGGTTTACTGTTCCTATAACTGGTTACCGATTGGCAATGTCCGAATTGAGAGGGTTTAACTATGTTCCTATAACTGGTTACCGATTGACACTGTCCTGGTTAAACTCTCCATCGAAATAATATTTGCCTTCAATTAGTTTATCGTAGCCTCAGGATAGTCAAGTGGTCAAAGCGTTCACTCGTCATCGAGAATCCGGGTTACATTCAAAACATAGAATGCGTGATGGTTATTGATGGTGTCTCCTGTAGTGTGATATGGGTGGAATATTTGTTTTAACATGCTTCGTAATATCTCATTCCTACGGTGGCCCATAAGGGACATGGATTCTGTTTTTCAATATTTTGATGGTTCACTTACTTTTATCGTAATCTTTTGCAAATTAACACAATTTGTCATACAAATATGTCATAAATCATGTATAAAAACAACCGAAAACATGGAAAATGTACTTTCAAGTAGCTATTGAGTCGCTGAAATATGAAGCGAAAATGTCAAAAACTAAAATGGAAATGTCAAAAACCAAAACGAAAATGTCAAAAACAAAAGCGAAAATGTCAAAAACTAAAATGAAAATACAGAAAACTATTTCCACCGCGGTGATAATATTTCTACCGCATTGGAAATAGTTTTCTATATTTTCAATATAGTTTTTGACATTTTTGCTTTTGTTTTTGACATTTTCATTTTAGTTTTTGACATTTTCGTTTTTGTTCTTTGACATTTTCGTTTTAGTTTTTGACATTTTCGTTTCACTTTTCAGCGATTCAATATCTTCTTTACACATGATTTATCACATATTTGTAAGACAAATCGTGTTAATTTGCAAAAGGTAACGATAAAAGTAAGTGAAATATCAAAATATGGAAAAACAGACTCCATGTCCCTTATGGGCCATCGTACATTCCCTCACTCACTTCACTGGATATATGTTATTTCAGGCCCGGATAGCGTGGAAGGTGTGGCTGTATCTAGCAGAGACAAGCAGATAACGATCAGGTGGAATTCTCTACCGGCTACACCAAACGTATCATACGTTGTGAACATCAACGGGAAATCTAACAGTACGAAGGATACAGAAATCAGACTAAAAGCAGAATACGGTACGCCTGCATTGTGTCACTGCCACCCAACACATAAACAATAATGTACCATGTAACAAATGATATCGAGTGTTTACATAACAAAATGGATTTTACTGTTAGTTAACTGATGTTTTTCAGACACATGTTACAACGTGACCGTTCTAGGTAGGAACAGGGCCGGGTTAGGACCTGAGTCACGTGTTGTCCAGGTTGCCACAGATGCTGGGGGTAAGTACAGAGGATTCAGAGTGAGTGAGTGAGTGAATACAGTGTTCCGGCAAAACATGTCAACCGTATATCACTGTATTACTTCGGAATAAAGCAGCCAATCAAAACGGAAAGAATAAGGTTCCATATTTTGGCGAAGTAATATTTTACATAGACCCAAAGCCAGAAGAAACGGTGACTGTTTTATTCATCATATTGAGATGTTTTAACACATAACTCTTAACTCCTTTTCTTTGGACGGTGAACGTCGACTGTTTGCTTGGTCTGAAGGAATACAATGCTGCCTTGCAACCGTTATGTGCTTTACATACAATTATGAGTGAGTGAGTGAGTGAGTATGGTTTTACGCCGCTTTTAGCAATATTCTAGCAATATCACGGCGGGGGACACCAGAAATGGGCTTCATACATTGTTCCCATGTCGGGAATCGAACCCGGGTCTTCGGCGTGACGAGCGAACGCTTTAACCACTAGGCTACCCGACCGCCCCATATACAAGTATGATGAAATGCCTTGTTATTATCATTCCACCTTGGAGAGTTAAAGCAGTTAATTTGATAATTTGAATAGTGACTTTCTCCTTGACACAAATACACATTAACACTCCATCAAGTCACCAAGTACACCAAATTTTGAAGTGAGTGAATGAGTTGGGATTAACGCCGCTTTTAACACTATTCCAGCTATTTCACTCAAATTGTGTAATAATCTTTTTATCATATAATCCGTTTAGTCTTCATTATGATTTTTATTAGTTGTAAAGAATGTGTGATAACGGTAACATTTGCCAAATACAAATCCAGACAAGACATCGATTACTCGACATCTTTCGTGCATCCTCGGAATTAAATGTGTAACATTCGGTGTGTGCTGCAGTCCCGAGCGTTGTGCAACACCTGAGAGTTACCAACGTGAAGTCGCGGACGATGATGGTGTCGTGGACATCCCCGCCTGACGCCAATGGAACAGTCATGGCGTACAATATCACCGTGAAGGACGTGACGACCGGGCAGGTCAAGATGAAGAAGCTCACCTGTATAGATTGCGGGTCACCCTGCTCCGGGCAATTACAGGTAGTGGTCAACAGTTGCACGTGCATTTTGTGTAGAATGTGACGAGACAGGCACGTGAATGTTGTCATGAACATCAATGTGGCTTTAGTATCGGACCCAGATCAAAGGTATGACTTGTTAATGCCCCGGTTATCATGTTATTTGGATATCATTCTCAGCTCCCTGGGGTGTATACAACAGAATCGTCTTCCTGTGCAGACTTGTCAATCTGTACAAGTCGTTGAAAGCTTTAGTGGGTGATAATAACATATATCCTTTAAAATAATTTGTTCGCGTGACAGCTGGATGGCTTGAGAATAAAAGTGAATATATTGAGTGAATGGATTTATCATTATTCCATCAGGGAGACTCCAGAAATGGGATTCACAGATTGTATGTGGGGTATCGAACTCGGGACTTCGGAGTGACGAGCGATCGCTATAATATCTGGGCTATCCGGCCACCCTGTGTGTCTTGAGAAAGATACGTATGACGGAGATACCGGTTCTGACAGACACATTGTACCATCCTTTCATATTTTTATTACAGAAAATGAAGTTTTGACACCTTTCTTTTTATACACAGGGGTCACTGCGAGAGTCGTCCGGATTCAATACGTCCCAGAAGAGGCTAACCGCTACCTTTTCTCTCTTGCAACCGTTCACGTACTACGCTGTCGATGTCGTTGCCGTTACGAGAAATCACACTGGGCAGGCCGTCTCCATCAACTTCACGACGCTGGAAGGAAGTGAGTAACCCAATATCCTCGTATGAATCATGATGGCGCGTAGATTCTGCTTCTGCCACATTATTTTACACCCACCGTGTACCGTTGTATGACGTAGTCTAGTCTTCATGTGCCCTGGGGCACTGGTGGCCCAGTCGTCAAGGGCGCCGCAATTCGCAGTGCAGAGTTACGTCCCCTGGGCATGCCAGTAACCTTTGATTGTAGGGTTCGAATCCCGATTCGTCAAGATTATGTTTCTAGGTTTGTCAGCACCATACAAGTGCTCGTAAGTTTCGTCAAGGTGGTAAACGTCTGAGATTTCGAGATTATCTCCTGCATTGATCTGACGCGCCTAGATATAACTGGAATACATGTACTGTTAAGAGCGGTGTTCCACGTAACTCACTCGCTCGTGTGTTCTAGAGCCTCGGCAGCCCGAGAACGTTTCCGTACAAGCCGGAACAATAAATGCTACCATCAAGTGGTCGATAGCAGGACGCCCTCGTGGTAACACCTCCTATGTCGTCATCACGCGGGACCTCGAGAATCACACAGCGTGGGAGACACAGTGCGACAGTAAGAGTTGCATGCTTTTTTATGGTTTGGGATGTAGGAGGTGGGGTGAAGGGGATGGGTGGGGGATGGCGGGGGGATAAGATGAAGGGGTGGGCTGGGATGAGGGAGGTGGGGTGAAGGGGATGGGTGGGGTGATGAGATGAGGGGTTGGCCTGGGATGAGGGAGGTGGTGTGAAGGGGATGGGTGGGGTGATGAGATAAAGGGTTGGCCTGGGATGAGGGAGGTGGTGTGAAGGGGATGGGTGGGGTGATGCGATAAAGGGTTGGCCTGGGATGAGGGAGGTGGGGTGAAGGGGATGGGTGGGGTGATGAGATGAGGGAGTGGGCTGGGATGAGGGGTTGGGGTGAAGGGGATGGGTGGGGTGATGAGATGAGGGGTTGGGCTGGGATGAGGGAGGTGGTGTGAAGGGGATGGGTGGGTTGATGAGATGAGGGGTTGGGCTGGGATGAGGGGTTGGGGTGAAGGGGATGGGTGAGGTGATGAGATGAGGGGTTGGGCTGGGATGAGGGGTTGGGGTGAAGGGGATGGGTGGGTTGATGAGATGAGGGGTTGGGCTGGGATGAGGTAGGTGCTGTGAAGGGGATGGGTGGGTTGATGAGATGAGGGGTTGGGCTGGGATGAGGGGTTGGGGTGAAGGGGATGGGTGGGTTGATGAGATGAGGGGTTGGGCTGGGATGAGGGGTTGGGGTGAAGGGGATGGGTGGGGTGATGCGATGAGGGGTTGGGGTGAAGGGGATGGGTGGGGTGATGAGATGAGGGGTTGGGCTGGGATGAGGGGTTGGGGTGAAGGGGATGGGTGGGGTGATGCGATGAGGGGTTGGGGTGAAGGGGATGGGTGGGGTGATGAGATGAGGGGTTGGGCTGGGATGAGGGGTTGGGGTGAAGGGGATGGGTGGGGTGATGCGATGAGGGGTTGGGGTGAAGGGGATGGGTGGGGTGATGAGATGAGGGGTTGGGCTGGGATGAGGGGTTGGGGTGAAGGGGATGGGGGATGAGATGATGGGTTGGGGTGAAGGGGATGGGGGATGAGATGAGGGGTTGGGGTGAAGGGGATTGGGGATGAGATGAGGGGGTGGGATGGGATGAGGGAGGTGGTGTGAAGGGGATGGGCGGGGTGATGAGATGAGGGGTTGGGTGGGATGAGGGGTGGACTGGGATGAAGGGGTGGGGTGGGGTGAAGGGGATGGGCTGGGATGAGGAAGGTTGGGGGTGAAGCGGATGGGTGGGGTAATGAGATAGGGGGTTGGGGTGGGATGAGGTGGATGGGGTGAAGGGGATGGGCGGGGTGGGATGAGGGAGGTGGGGTGAACGGGAAGGGCGGGATGGCCTGGGATGAGGGGGGTGGGGATGAAGGGGTTGGAATGAGGGGTTTGGAATGAGGGGTTTGGAATGAGGGGTTTGGGTGGGATGAGGGAAGTGGGGTTAAGGGGATGGGTGGGGTGTTGAGATAGGGGTTTGGGTGGGATGAGGGGGTGGGGTGAAGGATGGGCGGGTAGGGATGAGGGAGGTGGGGTGAAGGGGATGGGCGGGGTGGGCTGGGTTTGAGGGAGATGGGGTGAAGGGGATGGGCGAGGGAGTTGGGTGGGGTAAGCGGATGGGATGATAGAGATGGGTGGGGTGAGGGGATTGGTCCTGGTGGGTGGGGTGAGCGGGGATGATAACAATTGATAATAATCAATAATGATTGATTCTCATATTTAAAGCGAATAAGGAATACCAGTGATTTCTGCGCTTGACTTCATTTTGTCTTCAATTTGCCCAGAACGACACTGTCTTGTGGTTGGTCTGACGCCATACTGGAACTACACATCAACAGTGAGAGCGAAAAATACGAAGGATACAAAACTCTCCAACAACGTCAGTTTCTCAACGGAGGAAGACGGTGAGAGGTGTTTACACTATACCAAGCTCACGCGTTCACTTGTTTATTTGTTTGTTTGTTGTTTAACGCCGCACTCAGCAATATTCCAGCTATTTGACGGCGGTCTGTACATAATCGAGTCTGTACCAGACAATTCAGTGATTGACATCATGAGCATTGATCTACACATTGATAGTCCCTTTGAGTTCGTTATAACCGTACTTTACTGTATTTGCCTTTGCATGTGTTTGTGATGGATTCCGTCAATTGGGCCGGATACGCTCCCCTTTTCGCGAACACGTGGTATCATCAAGATTTGAACGTGATTCACAAGCTCATGATATAGTCGGAATCCTACAATCGACTATGCTTTTAGCAGATATTTCTGTTGAATATGGAAAGGGTTTTGTCGCTTTTAATAAATAATTTCGAAATTATGATCTTAGTCATGTACTGTAGCCTCCATAACTGCAAAAAATAATTATACGGCTATATTGCCGTATGTGTCACGTACCTTGTGTTGTGTACCATGTGTCGTTATTTACCAGGAATCATGTGCCATGTACCGCGTGTTCTGTATTTTGTATCATGGGTTACAGTTCCGGGACCGGTGACTGAGTTAAATGTGACGGGGGTCAATAATATCCTCGACTTGAGATCGCTGACCATCACCTGGAGGCCCCCGACACTGAGGGAGAGGCGCGGCAGGATCCGGGGATACACCGTGCACGTGCAGTGCCAGGGGGTGAGTGAACCAACGACGGCCTGGTAAATCTGTGATGTGTGACTTGTAAAGTAGGCAGAGCGGTAAATCTGTGATGTGTGACTTGTAAAGTAGGCAGAGCGGTAAATCTGTGATGTGTGACTTGTAAAGTAGGCAGAGCGGTAAATATGTGATGTGTGACTTGTAAAGTAGGCAGAGCGGTAAATCTGTGATGTGTGACTTGTAAAGTAGGCAGAGCGGTAAATCTGTGATGTGTGACTTGTAAAGTAGGCAGAGCGGAAAATCTGTGATGTGTGACTTGTAAAGTAGGCAGAGCGGTAAATCTGTGATGTGTGACTTGTAAAGTAGGCAGAGCGGTAAATCTGTGATGTGTGACTTGTAAAGTAGGCAGAGCGGAAAATCTGTGATGTGTGACTTGTAAAGTAGGCAGAGCGGTAAATCTGTGATGTGTGACTTGTAAAGTAGGCAGAGCGGTAAATCTGTGATGTGTGACTTGTAAAGCGGTAAATCTGTGATGTGTGACTTGTAAAGTAGGCAGAGTGGTAAAACTGTGATGTGTGACTTGAAAAGTGGTAAAACTGTGATGTGTGACTTGTAAAGTGGTAAAACTGTGATGTGTGACTTGTAAAGTGGTAAAACTGTGATGTGTGACTTGCAAAGTGGTAAAACTGTGATGTGTGACTTGTAAAGCGGTAAAACTGTGATGTGTGACTTGTAAAGTAGGCCAAGTGGTAAAACTCTGATGTGTGACTTGTAAAGTAGGGAGAGTGGTAAAACTGTGATGTATGACTTGTTAAGTAGGCCAAGTGGTAAAACTGTGATGTGTGACTTGTAAAGTAGGCCAAGTGGTAAAACTGTGATGTGTGACTTGTAAAGTAGGCCAAGTGGTAAAACTCTGATGTGTGACTTGTAAAGTAGGGAGAGTGGTAAAACTGTGATGTATGACTTGTAAAGTAGGCCAAGTGGTAAAACTGTGATGTGTGACTTGTAAAGTAGGCCAAGTGGTAAAACTCTGATGTGTGACTTGTAAAGTAGGTAGAGTGGTAAAACTGTGATGTATGACTTGTAAAGTAGGCCAAGTGGTAAAACTGTGATGTATGACTTGTAAAGTAGGACAAGTGGTAAAACTCTGATGTGTGACTTGTAAATTATGCCAAGTGGTAAAACTTTGATGTTTGAATGGTAAAGTAGGCGTGACATGTAAAGCAGGTCATCTGGTAAAACTGTTGGAGGTGTGACATGTAAAGCAGGTCATATGGTAAAACTGTGGGGTGTGAGATGTAAAGTAGGTCATCTGGTAAAACTGTTGGAGGTGTGACATGTAAAGCAGGTCATATGGTAAAACTGTGGGGTGTGAGATGTAAAGTAGGTCATCAGGTAAAACTGTAGGAGGTGTGACATGTAAAGTAGGTCATCTGGTAAAACTGTTGGAGGTGTGACATGTAAAGCAGGTCATATGGTAAAACTGTTGGAGGTGTGACATGTAAAGTAGGTCATCTGGTAAAACTGTTGGAGGTGTGACATGTAAAGCAGGTCATATGGTAAAACTGTGGGGTGTGAGATGTAAAGTAGGTCATCAGGTAAAACTGTAGGAGGTGTGACATGTAAAGTAGGTCATCTGGTAAAACTGAGGGTGTGACATGTAAAGTAGGTCATCTGGTAAAACTGTGGCAGGTGTGTAAAGTAGGGTATCTAGTAAAACTGTTAGGAAGATGTGCACTTGAAGGACTTACCACTATAGCTGGTGAGGATAAAACCCTACCTTGTGGAAAGACTGGATGTATTTGATGACAACTCCTAACAGAATAAGAATGAAAAAAATGATCGGTTTAGTTTAGTTACTACATGAAACAATGATAAATCAGATAAGTTGATGTTGTCGGATGGAAAGGTTGCTGGGCCATTAACCACCCACCCCTAAACTTAAGTAATTATATCCGAAATCGAACTTTTGAACTGGTCCCTTATGTGTCTATGTTTGTACGTCAAAGGTGTTGGGACGCATTTGGCATGAGATCACAGGTAGTCATTTACTGACCACACACTGACACACATAGGCGTGGTAGCAGATGTCTGCGCCAGAAGTAAACAAGGACAGCAACAAGAACTACTACTACTACTACTACTACTACTACTACTACTACTACTACTACTGCTACGACTTCTACTACTACTACTACTACTAGTACTACTGCTACGACTTCTACTACTACTACTACTACTACTACTACTACTACGACTTCTACTACTGCTACTACTACTACTACTACTACTACGACTTCTACTACCACTACTACTACTACTACTACTACTACTACGACTACTACTACTACCATTACTACTACTACTACTACTACTACTACTACTACTACTACTACTACTACTACTGCTACGACTTCTACTACTACTACTACTACTAGTACTACTACTACTACTTCTACTACTACTTCTACTACTACTACTACTACTACGACTTCTACTACTGCTACTACTACTACTACTACTACTACGACTTCTACTACCACTACTACTACTACTACTACTACTACTACGACTACTACTACTACCATTACTACTACTACGACTTCTACTACTACTACTACTACTTTTACTACTACTACCACTACTACTACTACTACTACTACGACTTCTACTTCTACTACTACTACTACTACCACTACTCCTGCTGCTACTACTACTACTACTACTACTACTACTGCTACGACTTCTACTACTACTACGACTTCTACTACTACTATACTACTACCACTATAAGCACTACTACTACTACTACTGCTACGACTTCTACTACTACTACTACTACCACTACTACTGCTGCTGCTACTACTCCTTCTACTACTACTACTACTACGACTTCTACTACTACCATTACTACTACCATTACTACTACTACGACTTCTACTACTACTACTACCACTACTACTACGACTTCTACTACTACGACTTCTACTTTTACTACTACTACTACTACCACCACTACTGCTGCTACTACTACTACTACTGCTACGACTTCTACTACTACTACTACTACGACTTCTACTTCTACTACTACGACTTCTACTACTGCTACTACTTTTACTACTACTACTACGACTTCTACTACCACTACTACTACTACTACTACTACGACTACTACTACTACCATTACTACTACTACGACTTCTACTACTACTACTACTTCTACTACTACTACCACTACTACTACTACTACTACTACTACTACGACTACTTCTACTTCTACTACTACTACTACTACCACTACTCCTGCTGCTACTACTACTACTGCTACTGCTACGACTTCTACTACTACTACTACTACGACTTCTACTACTACTGCTGCTGCTACTACTCCTTCTACTACTACTACTACTACTACTACTACGACTTCTACTACTACCATTACTACTACTACTACTACTACCACTACTACTACTACTACGACTTCTACTACTACTACTACTACTACTACCACTATAAGTACTACTACTACTACTACTGCTACGACTTCTACTACTACTACTACTACTACTACCACTACTACTGCTGCTGCTACTACTCCTTCTACTACTACTACTACTACTACTACTACTACTACGACTTCTACTACGACCATTACTACTACTACTACCACTACTACTACTACTACTACTACGACTTCTACTTTTACTACCACTACTACTGCTGCTACTACTACTAATACTACTACTGCTACGACTACTACTACTACTACTACGACTTCTACTACTACTACTACTACTACTACTACTACCACTATAAGTACTACTACTACTACTACTGCTACGACTTCTACTACTACTACTACTACTACTACTACTACTACGACTTCTACTACTACTACTACTACTACTACCACTATAAGTACTACTACTACTACTACTGCTACGACTTCTACTACTACTACTACTACTACTACCACTACTACTGCTGCTGCTACAACTACTACTACTACTACTTCGACTTCTACTTCTACTTCTACTACTACTACTACGACTTCTGCTACGACTACTACTACTACGACTTCTACTACTACTACTAGTACGACTTCTACTACCACTACTACTACTACTACTACTACTACTACGACTTCTACTACCACTACTACTACTACCACTACTACTGCTGCAACTACTACTACTACTACTACTTCGACTTCTACTACTACTACTACTACTACTACCACTACTACTGCTGCTACTACTACTTCTACTACTACTACTTCGACTTCTACTACTACTACTACTACTACTATTACTACCACTACTGCTGCTACTACTACTACCACTCCTGCTGCTGCTACTACTACTACTACTACTACCACTACTACTGCTGCTACTACTACTACTACTACTCCTGCTGCTGCTACTACTACTACTACTACTACCACTACTTCTGCTGCTACTACTACTACTACGACTACTACTCCTGCTGCTACTACTACTACTACTACTACGACTACGACTACGACTACGACTATGACTACTACTACTGCTGCTGCCGCTACCATTACTTCCATTTATGAAAAGCCAGATTCTATTCTCCAGTATTATTAACGTACTGAACTCGTATGTTTAGAAATTATCGTCGTGGAAGATGAGTAAGACAACGCTGACGTTAAATAGAGATGTGCAGCCGGAGTGCAGCTACAACATCACGGTGAGTGGCCAGATGTACCTCCTCATCACTGGATGACAACCCTGACATACACGGGCTGGTGGTCGTATATCCAGAGGAGATTTACAGTGTCACTTTGTGCTATACCTGGAGTTTGAATTCTCGTGTAAAGTAACTTAACGGAACACGATAATCAATCAATCTTATATTTATGCATATATTTTTTTATTATGCAATAGCATATACATCAATAGCCATGATAACTGTTACATCAAGTCTTTAAGGAAGTGCATGCTTTCTAAGATCCAGGGCATGGAAGGGGCCACGGGTGGCCCTGTCGTCTAATGCGCCGCGATTCTCTGTGCAGAGTTGCGTCCCTTGGGCACGCCAGAAACCTATGCATTGTGGGTTCGAATCCCGGTTCGCCCCGATTATGTTTCTAGGTTTGTCAGCACCATACCCGTGCTCGTGGGTTTCACCGAAGTGGTAAACGTCTGAGGCCTGCGTCACTTCGCGCTTTCCTCCTACATTAAGCCGACACGCCGTGATATAACTGGAATAATGTTCAAAGCGGCGTTAAACCCAACTCACTCACTCATGGAATGGAAAATGAATTGTTTTTAATTGTGACGGAATTTTTAGTCTTGAGGAGGATCTTTGAAAAAATAATCATTAATGAATTGGTTTTAATGTCAAAATGGACATACAAGTAAAAAGTTACATTCATCTTATGTTTTATTAAAACAACACAGCTGAGAGATTCTGCCTTCTCTTTGAATTCTGCGGTGTCTACCTGATTCAATAAGGAGATCTTGAGAACTGCATCTAAATCGGGCTACGCCAACCGGAATTTCTTTAAATCTTGATCGATAAAAAACACGAAAATAATCTTTAAAGTATACACCCATGTTTAATGGTGCCTAGAAATTAAACAAAGAAGTAATGGTTATTCGATGGTGATACATTTGATACGGGTATCATAGCTGTGTTTTGGGCCTTAAGTTTGCATTGTTTCGGCAATTTTTTTCACCCTGGTAATTTTTTGGGTCGAATTCAATTTTGATTTTTTTTTTAACCCGTTATTTTACCCTAGCTTTTTTATAACTGGATCGCAAATGCCTACACATTGCAACAATATGTCAATTTATTATTATATAATATTATTTTATATAATGTGTTAAGACCATTTTGAATCCACGTATGATATCCGTCTCTACCACATTTGCAGGTGTTTGCTTCTACAAGTAAAGGGAATGGCAGCCGGGTGAGCCGTCAGTTGACCACAAGACCAGGGGGTAAGGACGCTACCTACTGACCTACACGCGACAAGGTCACATGACTTCATGGCTTCTGGGTGTTATGAACACCGCTATGGTTCAAAGTTCAAATATGTCCAACGTCTAACTAAACACATACACACATGGATAAACGATGCAAAATGGTTTATAAAACCGTTAGGAATAATCTAAGTTTAGATACATGTAATATGTATAAAACGTCGCGTATGCTGTGCAGAGTTGCGCACCTTAGCCATGCCTGGATACGCTGCTCATAGGTTGGAATCCTATATTCACACTGATTTTGATGTTCCTTGGTTCACGACTTGATACATCCAATATCACTTTGGGTTGTCCTTCCAACAAATGTTCAGCAACCGTGATTAAACTGAACTACCTTTACAAAAACCGTTTAACTCACTCACTCACTCACACACTCAGTCACTCACTCAAGGGGCGGTCGTTTAGCCTAGTGGTTGAAGCGTTCGCTCGTCCCACCGAAGAGCCGGGTTTGATTCCCGACATGGGTAAAATGTGTGAAGCCCATTTCTGGTGTCCCCCGCCGTGATATTGCTGGAATATTGCTAAAAGTGGCGTAAAACCAAATTCACCCATACACTCACTCACTTCATCAAATTATGAAATCGTTATAATGTTGTGAATGATATACGTATTATGGTTGTTATCTACCAGCTCCGCCAGAGATGGGAAGGAGGGTCATGGCATCCAACAGCCGAGTCGACGACCCAAAGCGCCAGATCGCGATAATCGTACCACGTGACGTGTGCAACAGCTCCAATGGGAAGGTGCGAGTTTGGGGCGTGGTGGTTCTCAGAAACATAGACCAATATCAAGGTGAGACATAGTAATTTTCTGAAATTCCAGACGAATTATGTTTTTTTACATTTAATACCTCGATATCCCCATGGTAACGATTGTTATCACACCCTTCATGTTAAAAGGTTGTATTGTGCCCATTGTGTAGTTTAAAATGTCAAGGTCACATGCAATTAAATACATTGCCAGTGTTTCCCTGGCAACTGATTCGCTTACCAAACAATTTATTTTCGTTTATGTTCCTATTGACCGAAAATACACACAGGTCACGCCCACTAAAGGACCACTGTTTCCTGATTGGCTGATGATATATATAATGGGCGGTGCTTGTGTTACATTCTTCCCCTGAACGATATCACTAATTTCGTATAGTTGTCCACAGTTATTTTGGATGTTATTAATTTAATAAGCAGCATGTGAAGTTGTTATTGACGTATATATTTTTAAGAATTCAGGTGTTTGCGAGTATGAGGGTTATAACCGTTAAAACTTTGTCGTAAGTAGTTTTTAAAGGCTTGATTCCAACATGCCAGTCCCTCATTAACATTATGCGCTTAAAGAGTTTAAGTTAAGTGATAAATAAAATTATGTTTACTCTGATACATATTCGAGTAATATGTTATCATATATGATTAGGTAGTGAGTCATCGTTATGTGTGAGTGAGTGAGTATGGTTTTACGCCGCTTTTAGCAATATTCCAGCAATGTCACGGCGGGGGACACCAGAAGTGGGCTTCACACATTGTACCCATGTCGGGAATCGAAACCGGGTCTTCGGCGTGACGAGCGAACGCTATAACCACTAGGCTATCTGACCGCCCCGAGTCATCGTTATGAGATCTCTTGCTCATTGGCTCATAAGTCTAGCATATACTGGTTAACCTATTCATATGGTGACAATGCCTTACTGTAACAGGAGCATTGACTTGCAATGTCCAGACTCATTCTGAAAGTGGCAACAAGTATTGGAGCACACACCTTCTTCAAAGTGTGTCCGCCGGCGTGATGTTGCTGCGATACTGCCGGCAGCGTTGTGCAATCACGCCCACATTTTTCAATGTGACCATGGCGACATCTTCAACTAAACTTCAAGCAAAAGGAAGTATACACTTGGAAATTGGATTTGACCAAAATAACACAAACGTTATCAAAACCTAACTAGGTTGAACACAGTCGGCGAAACACTGCGAACGTCAGTTCGAAACAAGTGCATCACCATTGAATAACCATCATTTGTTTGTTTGTTTTCTAGCCACTATCGGGGCGGTCGGGTAGCCTAGTGGTTAAAGCGTTCGCTCGTCACGCCGAAGACCCGGGTTCGATTCCCGACATGGGTACAATGTGTGAAGCCCATTTCTGGTGTCCCCCGCCGTGATATTGCTGGAATATTGCTAAAAGCGGCGTAAAACCATACTCACTCACTCACTCACTCTAGCCACTATCAAACATAGTTGCACTCTTTCCTCTGCCCTGCAGTTTATGTAGGGGTGTTCATGTTGTACGTGGTGGTGTTTGTGTATAATGGCGAGGTCCCTGAAAGATCCTTTGTTTCTGGGTTGAAGGACGATACCGTGGACTGAGAGATGGGTATTTCCACCGCTACCTGCCGTCCCAGATCGTCATCAACAAGTCCGTGGATCACTGTGACTTCAGGCAGGATAATGGTAACTGAAAGATTTTTTTGCAACTTTCGATAATAACAGTGTTGTCATTGAATGGCTTTATTAACTCCGTATTGCTCCGTGTGTGATAACACTGTGTTGCGTGGTGTGGGGCGTCACTAATTATTAATATGGATCACAGTTCATGCGTGGGGAACGGGTGGCCCAGTCGTCTAAGGCACCACCTCCTGTGTAGAGTTGCCTCCCTTGGGCACAACCGAACCTGTAATCGTAAGTTCGAATCCCGATTCGCCCCGTTTCTAGATCTGTCAGCACCCTACCCGTGTTCGTGGGTTTCACCAAAGTTGTTAAATGTCTTAGGCCTGTTGACTTCCTTTTTACGTTAGTTCCACATTAACAAGACAAAATAATGACAGATGGTCATTTATTGAGTTAATATCGCTTCGTGGGGTTTGTTAGTCTCTTTAAAATGTCCAGTGTATTGTTTGTCGTGATGTTCCACTGTAAATTGTTTGTCGTGAATTCCCCTGTATATTGTTTGTCGTGATGTTCCCCTGTATATTGTTTGTCGTGATGTTCCCCTGTTTATTGTTTGTCGTGAATTCCCCTGTATATTGTTTGTCGTGAATTCCCCTGTATATTGTTTGTCGTGATGTTCCCCTGTATATTGTTTGTCGTGAATTCCCCTGTGTATTGTTTGTCGTGATGTTCCCCTGTATATTGTTTGTCGTGAATTCCCCTGTATATTGTTTGTCGTGAATTCCCCTGTGTATTGTTTGTCGTGATGTTCCCCTGTATATTGTTTGTCGTGATGTTTCCCCTGTGTATTGTTTGTCGTGATGTTCCCCTGTGTATTGTTTGTCGTGAATTCCCCTGTGTATTGTTTGTCGTGAATTCCCCTGTATATTGTTTGTCGTGATGTTCCCCTGTATATTGTTTGTCGTGATGTTTCCCCTGTGTATTGTTTGTCGTGAATTCCCCTGTATATTGTTTGTCGTGATGTTCCCCTGTATATTGTTGTCGTGAAGTTACACTGTGTATTGTTTGACACCAGACGTAATTATCGGAGATGGCCGGTGCGGAAACGATGTCTGCAACAACCGCCTGAAGCCCGCCAGCAAGTATAGGTACACACTCGCCACCGGCCATTTTGCATGTATTATATAATAGACAGTATATGTGCACACAAGGCTGTTGTCACATATATGTTCATTATAACAATACCACTATGTCACTGCACGTCACATATCAGCTTAATACCATTGTCTAAATACACGTCACATATATATTCTTAATACGAGACCGCCCCCGTGGTCTAATGGTAGAGCGTCCGCCCGGGGAGCAGAAGGTCCGGGGTTTGATCCCCCGCCGCCTCATACCAAAAGACGTTAAAAGATGGTACTTGTTGTTACCTTGTCTGGCGCTCGGCATTAAGGGGCTAAAACAAGGACTGGTTGTCTCGGAGTCAGAATACTGTGTCTGAGTGGGATATTCATGTTAAACTGCGGCATGCTATCTCAGTGTGCTAGCACTATAAATCGGCATCATTCCGAACTAGTACAAACAGCCACCCACACACACACATACACGTGCATGCACGTCGCTATATAAGTGCACTAATCTTCGACCCGAAGTTAAACCCCATTAAATTTTCACCTCACCTCTTAACTGCTCGTCACATCTTGCTTAATACCACTGTCTAACTGCACGTGACATATGTGCTTATCACCATATTATAAATACACGTAATTGATGTGCTTAATAATATATAAGAAGTATATATATTCTTAACACCACTGTCAGAATGCACGGAACATATGTGTATAATACCATTGTCGTGACATATGCTAAACAATCTTCCTGTTCACGAACACCTGGTATCATTACCATTTGATAGTGATTCATAAACACACCTTCAGACATAGTCGGAATGGTACTGTCGCCTCTGCTTTATGCAAAGATTTCAAATTGATATGGAAAGGGTTTTGTCGCTTTATTTAACACTACTGTTTAAATGGACGGCATGTATGTGTTTGTCACAATTTACTGGATTAGCTGCAAATCTGTACAGAGCACCTCTCCGTAACTGCATCTATAGCTCGGGCTTGATATCGTTGTTCTGTAATATGTATTTCACAATGCGTTTAACAGGTGAATACCTAGGACCTCGTTCCATTCTCGTTGTATAGTATAGGAGGCACCTACACAGATACCTCCGCTATCTAAAATGTTGCTTTTCGAAAAGCAAATCCATCCAACCTTCATAATACATAACCTCTGAATATGACCTTGATCTGACAAGGCCACATAGGTGCTCGTTTCTCTCTAACTCATTTCAAATTTTAAAAAACGTCTACGATCTGCAATAGTTTAAGCTTTC
Source organism: Haliotis rufescens (assembly GCF_023055435.1). NCBI lineage: Eukaryota > Metazoa > Mollusca > Gastropoda > Lepetellida > Haliotidae > Haliotis > Haliotis rufescens. The sequence goes on along the minus strand of NW_025964024.1, from coordinate 3,172,766 downwards.
CTTATATATTAAACTGACACGTCTTGAAATGACTGAAATACTGTTCAAAGCTGCGGCATAAAATTCAACTCGCTCACTTTTAATGGCTCTGTGTTCCAGGTTTGTTGTGTTCGCATGCACGGCCACGGGCTGCAGCGAGACACACCTCTCTGTGGTTCTTGAGACAGGTATGTACAATGTTAGAGTGATCTCAACAATATGATTTTTAAATGGCACTGCCTAAAACGTGTGTTATTCGCCTGAATTCCCACTCAAGTCATCTTCCCGAGGCAAGAGAGTTAACTGCCTACAAAAGTCCAGTTTCCACCCTTCTCCGAACTAGGCTGGAATTCCTGGGCTCGATCGTAGCGCCACCAGTGGCTATTACGAGTTATGTCCCTTCTATGCCTCTCCTCTGGACCAATCAGATTCCACCTCTCGTTTCACTTCCATTTGCTTCAAACAAAATGGCGGCGCCCAGTCAAGACAATCTGATTCACAATCAATATCTATGTTGTGTTAAAACGGATCATACACCGCAAAGTGCATCAAATCACGCGAGCACCTTGATTAAAAACATGATAAGATTTGGAGATATCTGTTGACAACGAGTTGGCGGTGCACATGCTTTGTAAATCCTGCAATCGACCGAAATCTGCACGACGTTTTACGAGCCGGATTTCGATTTCGTTGTGCGATTTTAATTGGACTGTGCATAGACTCGTTGGTCCGGCATAAAACATAACTCCATAATACCAGCCTAGTTCGCAAGGGTGGAAACTGGACTTCAGTCAGTTAACTCCTCTGCCTCGGGAAGATGACTCAAGTAGGACTGTTATTATTTACTATCCCATGTACATGTTGATGTGTTGGTGTTACAGCGAGCGAGGAGGAGGAGTCAAACACGTACATAGTGGGAGTGGTTGCTGGCATCGTGCTGATAACCCTGTCGTCGTTGTTGGCCGCGGTGCTGTACAAGCTGTGGCGGAAGAGGTAAGAAAGGGGGCCGGAAGTGAGCACTGGGCTTGGTCGTCCTCTTTCAGTACAGTCAGATCATTCGGGAGGTGGGCAGCAGTGAGATCGAACTGGAAAAATCCCAGATCACTCGACCAGGGCCCACTTCCACAAAGCGATCTTATCTCTATGAGGAACGTAATTCCAATACTTTGACATAGACTTACGAAAATCGTAGTGCTACGATCACTTTGGGGAACGGGCTCCAGGGCCTAAACAGAAAAACATTGACATGTTTGAATACATGGACACTGAGCAGGTATTCTGCCTCAGAACATCAACGAGACACATGGATTGGCCAAACACTTGCATGCAGTACACTCCCACTAAGGCTGGATCATCCTAGAGCCTAGAACATCTTAGTGAGTGAGTGAGTGAGTTGGGTTTAACGCCGCTTTTAACATTATTCCAGTTATACCACGGCGTGTCAGCTTAATGTGGGAGGAAAGCCCGAAGTGATGCAGGTCTCAGACGTTTGCCACTTCGGTGAAACCCACGAGCACGGGTATGGTGCTGACAAACCTTGAAACATAATTGGGGCGAACCGGGATTCGAACCCACAATCATAGGTTTCTGGCGTGCCTAAGGGACGCAACTCTGCACAGCGAATCGCGGCGCCTTAGACGACTGGGCCACCAGTGCCCCCCTTGAACATCTTAGCAGCGTTCACAGAATGATGCGACCGTGGAGATCCGGGTTAGAATTGGTCTTCAGACCGCCGTCATATAGCTGGAATGTTGCTAAATGCGGGGTTAAATAACAAAACAAACACACAAACAGAGAGTGATGCACACTTTCACCTACATTGAAAGATGCATAGTTTCACCTACATTGAATGATGCATAGTTTCACCTACATTGAATGATGCATAGTTTCACCTACATTGAATGATGCATAGTTTCACCTACATTGAATGATGCACAGTTTCACCTACGTTGAAGGATGCATAGTTTCATCTACACTGAATGATGCATAGTTTCATCTCCACTGAATGATGCATAGTTTCACCTACATTGAATGATGTATAGTTTCATCTACACTGAATGATGCATAGTTTCACCTATATTGAATGATGCATAGTTTCAACTACGTTGAATGATGCATAGTTTCACCTACATTGAATGATGCATAGTTTCACCTACATTGAATGATGCATAGTTTCACCTTCATTGAAAGATGCACAGTTTCATCTACACTGAATGATGCATAGTTTCATCTCCACTGAATGATGCATAGTTTCACCTTCATTGAAAGATGCACAGTTTCATCTACACTGAATGATGCATAGTTTCATCTCCACTGAATGATGCATAGTTTCACCTACATTGAATGATGCATAGTTTCAACTACGTTGATTTTTATTCCAGGACCGCAGTACGCCCTAGTGTCCACTTCGACCCGGCGACCATCGAGCTGGGAGCCAAGAAGGCGAGCATTGTGTCGCAGTCCCAGAAGTCAAGGTATGTCTGGCATACACAGTGAACCTCAGGGCACACCAATCACCAGTATGTGTCCTAGCATATGATTGGTCAACACACGCCATTGCGATATATACATGAAGCGACCAAAAAGTTTCCATATTCGATAGAATTTTTTGCATAAAGCTGAATCGAGAGTACGATATCATGAGCATGTGTTTATGAATCACAATCAAATAGTGTTCACAAAAAGGTGAGCTTGTCCTGCACTACCGGTGGCATCCGCCCCGTCACAAACACATGCAAAGGCAAGTCAATCTTTTTGTCACTGATGCGCACTGTGTCCTCCACATGTTTACCATAAAACTTTTTGAAAGCTTCACTGAGGCCTAGAAAGTTGTAACCTTGATCAAACAACTTCTTTCCAGATTTATATGACGCTCTTTGAAGTCCTGGTAGAAAGAGCATGCTCGATTATATCTCAAAAGTTGTGAAATGTAAACGTTAACCCAATAGACAATTTCATAAGTGTTTGTATGTTCATGTAACGACAATCATACCGGTGTCGAAAACATTCATAGTTGGATTGTGACGTGTTTCAGACCTGTGAAGCTGCAGAATTTCTCGGACCACGTGGAACAGTTACACAGAGACTCCAATCTCGGCTTTGCAGAGGAATTTAAGGTAGGCACCTCCACATTAAAACACCACCTTACACCTTTGTGGTGTCTGGATGCACTTTTCATTTTGACGTCTATGTCCCAATGTTTACAACGCTTAATTAACAGTGACCTGACACTCACGAGACATTTGAATTAATAGGTGTGATTTTTACCTTTCTCTATGATGAAGCTCTTTGACAAACTGCTCCGACGAACTTAAATGATAAACATGTATTGCTGTAGTACATATGTCGAAGCTCATACAGCTATCCTTTTAACGAGCCCCACATAAACATGCCTATGACGAATTACTGCTATGTACTCCTCAAAGTTATAACGAATCTACATGACTCACCATATAATGAATCTCTATTACGAATCTCCACGATGTGCCCTATAACGAATCTTCATGACTCACCCTATAACGAATCTCTATTACGAATCTCCACGATGTTATCTATGACGAATCTCAGTTATTAATCTCTATGACGAACACTATGACGAACCCTATGACGAATCTCTCTGGCGTGTTTGACAGATGGTGGCGCAGGTGTGTGGGCGGCATCCTACAAAGTCAGCAGAACAGCAGGCGTGCCGTACAAAGAACAGATACACCAACGTCCTACCATGTGAGTTTAACGGCCTGCTTCGCATCCATGTACATGCAGATGAGTATCTTGAAATTTCTACATTTCTGAAGAATTTTTCTTTTGAATGATGATTTGATACAAACTATGTAACGGGAAACAGATGCATATGCAAACAAACAAACAAACAAAAAATAATAATAACTCTCTCTGCACTGAGATGACCAACCCATTGGCAGCCAATCACATCAATCTGACCACCTGTTTCTGTGTAGATGACCACTCCAGGGTGAAGCTGTTGTCCCAGGACGACGAGGAGGGCTCCGACTACATCAACGCCAACTTCATCACGGCAAGTTCAGTTACACGAATTGGGCCCTTGGGTCTTATAAGCACCAGAACCACCGCCCCTTCATCAATTTTAGTTTCGTTCCCCTAAACCACCTAAACAATGTTAAAACTGACGTATTGTTTAAGGTGTCCCGTGAAAAGTCCGAGTCTTCAGCAAACCATGTTTGTTTTAAGAGGCGACTAACGGGATCGGGTGGTCAGGCTCGCTGACCTGGTTCATGCATGTCATCGTATCCCAAATGCGTAGATCGATGTCCATGATGTCAATCACTAGATTGTCTGGTCCAGATACAGACCGCCGTCAAATATCTGGAATATTGCGGCGTTAAACGACAAACAAACAAATTGTTTTAGGTGGCGTTAAACCAAAATGATTCACTTTTCCCACCATGTCGAAATAATTTCTTTTAAAACATCTGTCAATGCGTGTGGTCACACATCTATTTTTTTTGTCTCGTTTCCAAATGTCTTGCAAAAGGCAACCAAAATCCTAGGCACTGTTCCTCTTCGTCCTGCCACTTTCTGGTCCCAGGACTGAAAACGTAACGCTGTTCTCTACATTGACAGGGCTACAACTGTAAGCGGGAGTACATCGCCGCCCAGGGCCCGCTGCCCAGCACGAAGGATGACTTCTGGAGACTCATCTGGGAACAGAGGATCAGCATGGTCGTCATGTTGACGCAATGCAAGGAGAAGGGCAGGGTGAGAACACGTCACGTGATGATCATGTGGTGCATGCTCCACAGCCGCGTGTCCCTCATCATCGTAATGTATGGTGCTGTTGACTATGAGTCCTACTGGTGTGAGTGAGTGAATGATGCCATCGTAAGCAATATTCCAGCTTTATTCTTGAAATCTGTGTATACGTGACTTCTGTACAGTAAACTACGGTTATAACGAACTCAAAGGGGCCACTAATTTTAGTTCGTTATAACCGTAGTTCGTTATAAGCATATGTACAGCATAGATACACCAGTGGCCGGGACCAAAAAATAAGTTCGTCATATCCGTCAGTTCGTTATAAGCGTGCTCGTTATAAACGTAGTTTACTGTATAAATGTTCCCAGATCAAGTGTGAGAAGTACTGGCCAGACAACTCTGAACCTGTGTACTTCGGGGACCTCATAGTGCAACTCCGCTCAGAGTCCGTCCTACCAGACTACGTCATCCGGATACTTGACGTCAGACAGGTACTAGCCTCGTTCTCACTATGACATAATGATAACGTTAAATACTACCCCTGTTCTCACGTTTACGCAGGGATAATGACGGGCGTCCCATACCCAATAACTGAAACAACCAGGTGTCTCCACGAAAATGACGACTTTTTCGCCGATGCTTTTCATTACTGCAAGAAATAAAATGTCCAGAACGTATTTGCTTTTTCTATCCACCCATGTGCAACGTGAATCACGACTTACAGGTGACCCCATAGAGAAACACTGGGTGCGTGCACATATAAGCCTCGTTCTGACTTTTACGTGAGTTTTTTTGCGTTTGATTAAATTGGCCCTTTATCCCGAAATAAGGACATACATGTAAAGATCACGATTATTATTAATCGTAGCAGAAAAACAAAATGTACTCAGAACGATATATTCAGTCAATTTGAATTTGAGTCAAATTTAACTTTTTTGTCGTTACCAGGGTAACAAAAGACGTGTGCTACGTCACTTCCACTTCCTGAAGTGGCCCGACTTTGGCTGTCCCGAGAGAACATGCCTCCTTCTCAACTTTGTGTCGGCGGTGCGCGCGCACATGCCCCACAACCAAGAGGGACCAACGGTTGTACATTGCAGGTATGTGTGTGGGTAGGAAGACTGTCAACACGTGCATCGCAGACAGAACGTGCATTCATAAACAGGTATCAAAGTTGACATTGTTTTCAACTTCTTTAAAATTGTATATATGGTAATGCGACCTTTCGGAAAGGCGCCTGTTTGTTTGTTGGTTAACACAGCACAGCAGAGTCCAGCGGTATGTAAATAATCGTGTTTGGACCTGACAATCCAGTGATTGACATAAAGAGCATCCATTTACAAAGTTGGGGTACTATGTCATGCAGGGTTACCGGCGCTAGTACCTTTATCAGGCGTCATTTCTAAGTAAAGGCATTAGCGTCCTTACCGAAGCTTGCTAGCTTGTGAAACGTGTCTTCGTTCATTCTACAGCGTAGAAAATGGCAGTTAAAAATATTACAAAGGTACATTATGAAACGTCCTGCTAAAGAAAATGACGCTAAGGAACCCTGTTTCAAGTGATGTAACACTGATTGTTACGGGTAGCTTGTTCTGCTTCCAGTGCGGGTGTAGGTCGAACTGGCACGTTCATTGCCGTGGACGTCTTGCTGCAACAGATCCGAGACTACGGCGAGTTGGACATCTTTGGCCTCGTGCTGCAGATGAGGAACAACCGACCCCACATGGTCCAGACAGAGGTGGGTAGGACGTCTACAGTAGGGAGAACCAAGCGTTGAACGTCTATTCCAAACTGGTACTGAAGGGGGCCAGTCCTATATTATTGTGAGGGGTGGATCAGAGGAATCGGGGGTCACCCAAAATATGACAGTCTGTAGGGGAGGGTTTTAAAAATAATACACATATTTGGGAGGGTCATGAAACGAAAAAAGGACAAATTCATAATAAAATGTAAAATGCTTTTGCATTTAGCCTTTTCGGGGAGGGTCATGAAAAAATATGTACGAGGACATTGGGAGGGTCATCCAATTCCCCCCACTCCCCCCCCCCCCCCCCCCCCCTCCCCCCGCCCTGACCCAACGCGCAATACCATAACTCACTTGCAGCAAGTGATCTGATACATATATGAGCAGCTGAAGTATACGCAAACCACGCCGAACACAACGCAAACGACAGTTGTTTGGGAATTTAAGCAAGGGACTCGTTGTCACGGTTTGCCGTGATCCTTTGACCTTTAGTTCGAACCTAGATTATTATCCTTGGTCTACAGACACCATACCCATGCTGGTTGGCTTTGAATGTCCTCTCATTCCACACTGAGCACACCGTGATGTGACCCACTCATTCAGTTACATCAGTGCAGTTACAGCTAATCGGCTCCACTGTAACGTTGACCTTCTGTGCCCACAGAGTCAGTACATCTATATCCACGACTGCATCCGGGACGCTCTTCAGGAGGAAACTGACGATGAATGCGAGATGGAGGAAGAAGAAGAGGAGGAGGAGGAGGAGGAACGTGAGTACTATAGACTCGGATAAAGTCACCATGTTAAAGCACCAGGTCCAAGTACACACTGTGTTAAGGCACCAGGTCCGCGTACACTCTGTGTTAAGGCACCATGTCCGCGTACGCTCTGTGTTAAGGCACCAGGTCCGCGTACACACTGTGTTAAGGCACCATGTCCGAGTACACACCGTATTAAGGCACCAGGTGCGAGTACACTCTGTGTTAAGGCACCAGGTCCGCGTACACTCTGTGTAAAGGCACCAGGTCCGAGTACACTCTGTGTTAAGGCGCCAGGTCCAAGTACACTCTGTGTTAAGGCACCAGGTCCGAGTACACTCTGTGTTAAGGCGCCAGGTCCAAGTACACTCTGTGTTAAGGCACCAGGTCCGAGTACACTCTGTGTTAAGGCACCAGGTCCAAGTACACACTGTGTTAAGGCACCAGGTCTGAGTACACTCTGTGTTAAGGCACCATGTCCGAGTACATTCTGTGTTAAGGCACCAGGTCCGAGTACACTTTTGTGTTAAGGCACCAGGTCCGAGTACACTTTTGTGTTAAGGCACCAGGTCCAAGTACACTCTGTGTTAAGGCACCAGGTCCGAGTTCACTCTGTGTTCAGGCACCAGGTCCGAGTACACACTGTGTTAAGGCACCAGGTCCGAGTACACTCTGTGTTAAGGCACCAGGTCCGAGTACACTCTGTGTTAAGGCACCAGGTCCGAGTACACACTGTGTTAAGGCACATGGTCCAAGTACACTCTGTGTTAAGGCACCAGGTCCAAGTACACTCTGTGTTAAGGCACCAGGTCCAAGTACACACTGTGTTAAGGCACCAGGTCCGAGTACACTCTGTGTAAAGGTACCAGGTCCGAGTACACTCTGTGTTAAGGCACCAGGTCCAAGTACACACTGTGTTAAGGCACCATGTCCGCGTACACTCTGTGTTAAGGCACCAGGTCCGCGTACACTCTGTGTTAAGGCACCAGGTCCAAGTACACTCTGTTTAAGGCAACGGGCCCAATTATACACTCTGTGTTAAGGCACCATGTCCGAGTACATTCTGTGTTAAGGCACCAGGTCCAAGTACACACTGTGTTAAGGCACCAGGTCCGCGTACACTCTGTGTTAAGGCACCATGTCCGCGTACGCTCTGTGTTAAGGCACCAGGTCCGCGTACACACTGTGTTAAGGCACCATGTCCGAGTACACACTGTATTAAGGCACCAGGTGCGAGTACACTCTGTGTTAAGGCACCATGTCCGAGTACACTCTGTGTTAAGGCACCAGGTCCAAGTACACTCTGTGTTAAGGCACCAGGTCCGAGTACACTCTGTGTTAAGGCACCAGGTCCGAGTACACACTGTGTTAAGGCACCAGGTCTGAGTACACTCTGTGTTAAGGCACCATGTCCGAGTACACTCTGTGTTAAGGCACCAGGTCCGAGTACACTTTTGTGTTAAGGCACCAGGTCCGAGTACACTTTTGTGTTAAGGCACCAGGTCCAAGTACACTCTGTGTTAAGGCACCAGGTCCGAGTTCACTCTGTGTTCAGGCACCAGGTCCGAGTACACACTGTGTTAAGGCACCAGGTCCGAGTACACTCTGTGTTAAGGCACCAGGTCCGAGTACACTGTGTGTTAAGGCACATGGTCCAAGTACACTCTGTGTTAAGGCACCAGGTCCAAGTACAATCTGTGTTAAGGCACCAGGTCCAAGTACACACTGTGTTAAGGCACCAGGTCCGAGTACACTCTGTGTTAAGGCACCATGTCCGAGTACACTCTGTGTTAAGGCACCAGGTCCAAGTACACACTGTGTTAAGGCACCATGTCCGCGTACACTCTGTGTTAAGGCACCAGGTCCGCGTACACTCTGTGTTAAGGCACCAGGTCCAAGTACACTCTGTGTTAAGGCAACAGTCCCAATTATACACTCTGTGTTAAGGCACCATGTCCGAGTACATTCTGTGTTAAGGCACCAGGTCCGAGTACACACTGTGTGTTAAGGCACCAGGTCCAAGTACACACTCTGTGTTAAGGCACCAGGTCAGAGTACACACTGTGTTAAGGCACCAGGTCCGAGTACACTCTGCGTTAAGGCACCAGGTCCGAGTACACTCTGTGTTAAGGCACCATGTCCAAGTACACACTGTGTTAAGGCACCAGGTCCGAGTACACACTGTGTTAAGGCACCATGTCCAAGTACACACTGTGTTAAGGCACCATGTCCGAGTACACACTGTATTAAGGCACCAGGTGCGAGTACACTCTGTGTTAAGGCACCAGGTCTAAGTACACTCTGTGTTAAGGCACCAGGTCCGAGTTCACTCTGTGTTAAGGCACCATGTCCGAGTACACTCTGTGTTAAGGCACCAGGTCCGAGTTCACTCTGTGTTAAGGCACCATGTCCAAATACACTCTTTGTTAAGGCACCATGTCCAAGTACACACTGTGTTAAGGCACCAGGTCCGAGTACACACTGTGTTAAGGCACCAGGTCCAAGTACACTCTGAGTTAAGGCACCAGGTCCAAGTACACACTGTGTTTTGAGGCACCAGGTGCAAGTAAACTCTGTGTTAAGGCACCAGGTCCGAGTACACTCTGTGTTAAGGCACCAGGTCCAAGTACACACTGTGTTAAGGCACCAGGCCCGAGTACACACTGTGTTAAGGCACCAGGTCCAAGTACAATCTATGTTAAGGCACCAGGTCCGAGTACACTCTGTGTTAAGGCACCATGTCCGAGTACACTCTGTGTTAAGGCACCAGGTCTAAGTACACACTGTGTTAAGGCACCAGGTTCAAGTATACACTGTGTTAAGGCACCAGGTCCGAGTACACACTGTGTTAAGGCACCATGTCCAAGTACACACTGTGTTAAGGCACCAGGTCCGACTACACACTATGTTAAGGCACCAGGTCCGAGTACACTCTGTGTTAAGGCACCAGGTCCGAGTACACTCTGTGTTAAGGCACCAGGTCCGAGTACACACTGTGTTAAGGCTCCAGTTCTAAGTACACACTGTGTTAAGGCACCAGGTTCAAGTACACACTGTGTTAAGGCACAAGGTCCGAGTACACTCTGTGTTAAGGCACCAGGTCCAAGTACACACTGTGTTAAGGCACCAGGTCCGAGTACACTCTGTGTTAAGGCACCAGGTCCGAGTACACACTGTGTTAAGGCACCAGGTCCAAGTACACACTGTGTTAAGGCACCAGGTGCGAGTACACACTGAATGGCATGTAACTAGATTAATAGACGATCTACTGATCCCTAAATTTAGTGAACTAACTGTCAGTAATGGCCGCTACACGTTGTTCCCAACCACACACACGTTCAAACACACGGACACACACACACACGCCCCCCCCCCCCCCCACACACACGCCCCCCCCCACATACACACGCCCCTCACTCCCCCCCCCCCCACACACACGCCCCCCCCCCCCCCCCCCCCCCCCCCCCCCCTCTCTCTCTCTCACTCTCTCTCTCTCTCTCTCGCTCTCCTTCGTTCGCCCCGTTTGCCTCTTTATCCCTCTCAAACACCACCCCATCCTTACCACTCTCCTTGTCGAGTGTTCCACATTTATACCATATCAAATGATATCAAACTACTCTTGCTATAATATCATGTTCAGGACTTAGTGTTCATATCCGATGCTGCCTGATGGCCCGGCGTCTCTTGTGACAAGTATGGGCGATACAGACATGACGTCAAGTAGATCCTTCACTTCCTGGTTTACAAATCTCTTCCTTGTTAATGTGTCACGAGTCCTGTGACAGTACAGCTTTCGAGTGTATCAGTTAAACTTTTAAACTGTATAAAACATCAACGCCAGCGAATAACTAGTCTCAAGTTATTGCCCACGTGGTGTAGATACATGTGATAAGATTATAAATCCGCAAGTCACACGTGTGTCGTACAAGGTTGACCTTGTTTTATTGATTGATTTGATTTGATTTGATTTTATAACCGTGACCTCTGTCACACCGGGACTACTTTTTTCATTCAAGATAGTCACACGCATCAAATTCGGTTTGCATTCTATGAAAGTTGTGCATAGAGCTTCTATGGACATTATATAATCGAGCTATATCAATTTACAATGTTCGACTGCCGATCAATAGATCGAGGGTCCCCATGAGCGTGACGCACCCGACTACTTTCGCAACTTTCAATTTGATTTAACGTAAAGGGATAAGCAAGGTGAAATGAAGTCAGTTTAATCTATCTGGTCAGATATCTAGACTTATTTGTGATGATCCGGTTGTTCCATCAGTGTCCCCTTCGAAGCGTATTGTGTGGTACTGTTTCGGGAGTTGTTTGTTCACGACTACACGACCACATCACTCAAAGTGAACAAACCATTCGAAAACTGCGTAGAAGTGTGCCTGATTTCTGATTATGTTGCCTAAAATATCCCAAATGTGAACAATAACATTCACTATCTCTAGCGTAAAACGCTGTTCATCACGGTTGTCATGCCAAACCAGATTTTGCAACTGGTTTCAGTTTGGTCTGTCAACGAACGAAAGTTGTTATGTATTTACACTTAAATATATATTTAACGTTGGTAATAAATAAAATACCATACTCATTCTCGTTAGATACCATTTTTACGAAACTCGTGAACTTTCTGTGGTATCTGACCTCGCTTTCGCTCGGTCAGATATCATGTAGAAAGTCCACTCGTTTCGTAAAAATGGTATCTAACGAGAATGAGTGTAGTATTCTCTATTTATGACATAAAGTGGGTTCTCATTGCACCTTACAGACAGTATCCGAGAGTTGACCTCCGTATGGCCACCACCTATGGAATAACTCATTTTAAAACACTTTTTGTTAAACTTTTAAACTTTATTAAACTATAAAACATCAACACCAGAGAATAACTCATTTTAAAACAATTTTTGTTAAACTTTTAAACTTTATTAAACTATAAAACATCAACACCAGAGAATAACTCATTTTAAAACACTTTTTGTTAAACTTTTAAACTTTATTAAACTATAAAACATCAACACCAGAGAATAACTCATTTTAAAACACTTTTTGTAAAACTTTTAAACTTTATTAAACTATAAAACATCAACACAAGAGAATAACTCATTTTAAAACACTTTTTGTTAAACTTTTAAACTTTATTAAACTATAAAACATCAGCACCAGAGAATAACTCATTTTAAAACACTTTTTGTTAAACTTTTAAACTTTATTAAACTATAAAACATCAACACCAGAGAATAACTCATTTTAAAACACTTTTTGTTAAACTTTTAAACTTTATTAAACTATAAAACATCAACACCAGAGAATAACTCATTTTAAATCACTTTTTGTTAAACTTTTAAACTTTATTAAACTATAAAACATCAACACCAGAGAATAACTCATTTTAAAACACTTTTTGTTAAACTTTTAAACTTTATTAAACTATAAAACATCAACACCAGAGAATAACTCATTTTAAAACACTTTTTGTAAAACTTTTAAACTTTATTAAACTATAAATCATCAACACAAGAGAATAACTCATTTTAAAACACTTTTTGTTAAACTTTTAAACTTTATTAAACTATAAAACATCAGCACCAGAGAATAACTCATTTTAAAACACTTTTTGTTAAACTTTTAAACTTTATTAAACTATAAAACATCAACACCAGAGAATAACTCATTTTAAAACACTTTTTGTTAAACTTTTAAACTTATTAAACTATAAACCATCAACACCAGAGAATAACTCATTTTAAAACACTTTTTGTTAAACTTTTAAACTTTATTAAACTATAAAACATCAGCACCAGAGAATAACTGGTCTCAATTACCCACTGAAACAGATTTCCATTGGGCGTACATGGTTACTTAGCGGTTAGAATGATATGAACTGATCACTGAAAACCAGATGACACGGGTTGTTCACCAGAAGGGTAAGCATACCCTGCCCTACCGGTCGCACCCACCGCTCACACAATACAAGAAAACATCGTGACGCAAAACGTTATTTCATCCCAGCCATGCAGATGTTTCCGGTTAAAAGATGAAAACACCACGGAGTTTGTACGGTAACGCCCCTTGACCGGAAATTCAGTAGATATTTCTAACCTAACGCCAGGGAAATACATTTCACACATACATTTCTCCTGAATTTTAGGGTTTTAATTCAAACAGTAACAAAATACGTTGTATACATTGTATGTTTTGTAATATTTTTCGTGCTAAAATGTTCAAAAAGATTTAAGTGGTTTGTTTTTGTGACAAAAGTCCCAACTACCTGTTGTTACAACACATACACGTGTATGTGGCAATACTCTGTTATACTCACACATATACATGTATGTGGCAACTGTTATAACAACACATAAACATGTATGTGGCAACTGTTATAACAACACATATACATGTATGTGGCAACTGTTATAACAACATATATGTGGCAACTTTTATAACAACACATAAACATGTATGTGGCAACTGTTATAACAACACATAAACATGTATGTGGCAACTGTTATAACAACACATAAACATGTATGTGGCAACTGTTATAACAACACATATACATGTATGTGGCAACTGTTATAACAACATATATGTGGCAACTTTTATAACAACACATAAACATGTATGTGGCAACTGTTATAACAACACATAAACATGTATGTTGCAACTGTTATAACAACACATAAACATGTATGTGGCAACTGTTATAACAACATATATGTGACAACTGTTATAACAACACATAAACATGTATGTTGCAACTGTGATAACACCATATATATGTATGGGGCAACTGTTATAATACATAAACATGTATGTGGCATCTGTTATAACAACACATATACATGTATGTGGCAACTGTTATAACAACACAAACCATGGCAACTGTTATAACAACATATATACATGTATGTGGCATCTGTTATAACAACATATATGTGGCAACTGTTATAACAACACATAAACATGTATGTGGCAACTGTTATAACACCATATACATGTTTGGGGCAATTGTTATAACAACACATAAACATGTATGTGGCATCTGTTATAACACCATATACATGTTTGGATCAACTGTGATATCAACATATATATGTGTATGTGTCAACTGTTATAACAAAATATATCATGGCAACTGTTATAACAACATATACCATGGCAACTGTTATAACAACACATATACATGTATGTGGCAAATGTTATAACAACACATAAACATGTATGTGGCAACTGTTATAACACCATATACATGTTTGGAGCAACTGTGATATCAACATATATATGTATATGTGTCAACTGTTATAACAACATATCATGCATGTATGGGGCAACTGTTATAACACACATACATGTATGTGGCAACTGCTACTACAACATATGTTTTATTCCGACTGGTATCACAAAAAGCCGTGAAATTTGCAAAAAAGGAATTGATGCCTTAAATTTAAGTAACATTCTCAGACAAAGTGTTCCATAATTTTATGGATGCCGTCGAAGCATGTGCAAAAAATGGGCCCAAATGGGTTAAGTCAGTGCGAGATGTGGTCATTGGTAAAATGCACAAACTGGAAAAGAGGAAACAGAAGGGGAATAAACCCATTTTGCCCTAGCCAGCTGTCACCCAAAGTCTGGCAAACCTTATATAAAAAAGTATGTAGCTTTTCTCACTGACAAGGCCTCAAATAACCTAACTTTTATATGTAAGCATCACTACGTTAATTGTTTGATCAAAGAACTTGGTACAAGTGACATATCAAAAAATGCCGCGCATAAGGCCAGTATGTTAAGTGAGGAAAACATCTGCCAAAACCATAAATCAGTACTGTCAACTTTTGAATTGACTCATGCTTCATTCCTTGATCCATGGAACTTTGGTTACAAAACGTGTTGATTATAGATACCTATCTTCAGAAGTTCAGGGCACTTTGTAAAAGATGAAAGAAAATGCCATCAGAAGGTTAAGGGCCTGTCACACCTAGCCGATTTGGAGCTATACCAGAGGACAAATTTGGCGATTTGGGGGATCGGTACAACGGCAGTACAACGGCAATACTCAGGGTATCGCTTCGTTAATGTCGGTAGAGCACAGGAAGCGCCCCGTAATGGATCGGCGGTGGCCTCAATGTGTACTGTACTGGTACCGATGTCATACCGTAGTACAACCGTATATCACCTTAGGTGACAGAAAAGTGGTATTCGGTAGCACATCGGCTCTTACATCGGTAGGACAAAGGTATCACAACGGGAACGCCGGTACTACATCGGTATTGGTATGGTCAATTTTTATTTTTCAAGTGCTTGCTCGTCGGAGCTCCGCCGATTTTCTCGCCGTTGTTAATATTTTGCTCCGGTTTAGTCCCGGCGAGGTACATTGGTAGTGTGGCAGGCCCTTTACCGAGAAAACAATATGCGAAACACTGGACTTCCTCATTGATGTTTTGGGTGAATAAGACATTCAGGCAAGAAGATGGCATCCCCATGGCCCTTCTTGCGGATCTGTTTCTTTATGCATATGGATCGGAATTTCTGCTCGGATTTGAAAAAGTAAAAAAACAAAGTAATTTGGCCAAGAAGTTACACGTAAGCTTCACGTGTATCGATGATGTGAAATCGTTTAATGGCCAACAAATAGTGAGTGTGAGTGAGTTTATATTTAAAGTCATATCGGCAATATTTCAGCCATATCGTGACTTGAACAAGTTATATCCAACAAATAGCCAATGCCCTCTACAGATTTACCCACCTGAACTAGAAATATAGGAGGCCAGTGAGACAACCTCATCTGTTTCATATTTAGATCTATGCATAAAGATTCAGAATGACAAAACACTCTCCACAAGGCTGTATGACAAGATGGATGACTTCAACCTTCCCGTAGTCAGCTTTACCTTCAT
The DNA here is from genome assembly GCF_023055435.1 of Haliotis rufescens. Taxonomy (NCBI): domain Eukaryota; kingdom Metazoa; phylum Mollusca; class Gastropoda; order Lepetellida; family Haliotidae; genus Haliotis; species Haliotis rufescens. The sequence continues at coordinate 3,156,651 of NW_025964024.1, read as the reverse complement.
GTCGAGCAATGTTCTAGCATCTCCAGCACTTAGTGTCTACATTTCACAACTTTTGAGATGCTATCAAGCATGCTCTTTTTACCAATATTTCAAAGAGACGCTTGCTCAGAAATTGTTTCATCAAGATTACCTTATTCTTCTTCAAGGCCTCAGTTAAGCTTTCAAAGCGTTTTATGGTAGACATGTGGAGGAAATTTTCAAATTTGACGCATCAGTGACAAAAATGATGTCCTATGCATTTCCCTATTTTGACTTGGACCATATGTTCCCGTGTTTTTATAGTGAACAATTGAATTGCCTTTGCATGTGTCTGTGATGGGTGCCACCAGGGGGCAGGATACGCTCACTTTTTCGCGAACATAAACACATGCTCGTGAAATAGTCGGAATCGTACAATGGACTCTGCTTTTGGCAGAGATTTGTTATGAATATGGAAACGGTTTGTCTCCTAGGGAGCCCCGTCGGAACTGCATGAAGAGTATGCCTCGTTGTAACATTTATTGTGAAAATGTAATTTAGGGGAGTATGTTATTTAAATATATGTAATATCCACGAATTTTATCTTGATGTTATTTATTCCAAAGCAGCTGCAGAACTACAGCATACGCCGGTTAGCCGGAGAATGTGTAGCCTGTGCCCACACCACAATACATTTATCTCCGGACGCTATTCAAATGCCCCCAAATAACATATTACTAACATGGATATCAAACCATTACGATGACGTCCCGCTATTATTATTGCAGTTGATTCTGATCCAGTACAACGCTGCCATAGGTCATTATGCAAACTTACAGAGACATTATAATATATATCAACCATAACATGGTTTAAGTCAGTGAAATCGCTCGAATCGGCTGATTCAGGAAGTTGGATCATTTGATTCTACTTCCGGTTCCAACTTATTCTCATGATACTTCTATTACATAATTGACTTGGTGAATGTGCCTAACGCTATCTGCCTCCTAGTGGTGTATCGGCATACATGGTCTTTATCACGTCCACACATCCGTTAGCAGCTATTTCCGCGGCATTGCTATATCGAGGCTGACATCATTACGTTAATTAATATCTTTACAAAATTATCACATTCATAGGTCTACTGTGGGAATGTGAAACTAAGCAACGGCCTGCTGTGAGCTGTGACATGTGGGCTACATTGAATTGATATTTAGATAATTACCACCGAGAAACTTCACCGAGGTTAAAAAAAATACATAAAAAGACAAAGCGGCAACTTTTTGATGACATCATGAACAAGTGATGACGTCATATTGCTTCAACTAACAAGTCAGCATTGTTAAATGCACATGTGCACATATCGAACAGTTATTAACTCTTAATGTTAACATTTATGGGCAATATTGGAAGTGTGTGTGTGTGTGTTTGGTGTGTGTTTGTGTGTGCGTGTGTGTTTGGTGTTTGTCTGTGTGCGTGTGTCTTTGTGTGTGTATGTGCGTGTGTGTGGTGTTGGTGAGTAGGGATGGGTGATGTTTGTGTGTTGGATGTGGATGTTAATGTCAGGTGGGTGTTGATGTTATGTGGTTGTGTAGGTAGGTAGGGTTGGCTGATGTGTGTGTTCTAGCGTCTGTGCGTGTTCGAATGTTTGATGTGGTTGGTGCGTTGGATGTCTTGAATGCATTCAAAATTAATACATCATTATAGGTTCTTTAAATGTTCTATTCAGTCAATGAATAATGAATCAAGTTGTCTTTTTCAGCCATCTACCAGAACGCCTAGGCGGTAACACCACAATGGCTGACCAACTCCACAGGATAAACACTGACAGTGTGAGAATTTTCAGGGTGGACCATAGCGCGGGAGACGCCCTGGATATATGTGCGGAGAGTTGTGTGCACACGGCACGCTGGAACGATAACTTTGAACTTTCTGTGGCAGCCACCCTGCTGTAAAATGTCCTTGAAGTCAACAGACACATTACAGCCGGTGAAAGTGAACCCGTTGCCGGACTGCACGGGATAGTGATATCATCAATTTGTGTAATCTATGTGCAAAGGAGGATTCAACGCCAAACTTGGATGTTGCACAGAACCAGGATTCGACTGATGCGCCGTGGTGCATTGCGTAATGACAGCCAGGAAGACGATGCGATTATTTCGGAAGCCTCAACGGACGGTGTTGTTTACTTTGTTTATTCTGTTTACTGTGACTCAACGGCTGTGTGGACAAACGACATGCACGAGTCTTTCAGGATGTAGGACAAGCCTACGGTAGTCATATGACTAAGACTTGAATCCAAATACTCGCCTGTGTGGATATTATCATATTACAGTCTCATCCACATTTCGTTCTTGCTGAAGATATATAGACCCCTTTTAATGTCTCAAGATGACTGTTCACATTTTTCTTGCGATACAAGAAGAAATTTCAGTACCTACCATTTTCACGTCAACGATTTGAATCAAGCGTTCTTGCGGAGTTGTCTCCGCTTGGATCAAGGCTGAAAGGGTTATTCTTTTTCCCCTCTCGAACACGAGTTTCCTAGGGCGGTTAAAGGGGATAACGAGAGCAAAGGAGATGGTTAGATATATAAGATACGGAGATAGTTTTTTATCTGTTTTGATATTTTATTGGTTTTTTTTTGTTTGTGCTGAAATATCGCTTTAAAGCTGGCTGTCAATCATTTTTCCACTTTATATTTGTGTTTGTATATATTGGCAAATACCATTCACTATAAACAAACTCTATCGAGTGCTATAACGGTAATGAAAACTACATGAGCAAACCATATGTCAAGTAATATTCACATCATATTTACCTGTATGTCAAACGACCAGAACGTTCCATAACATTTAAATTCCACCACCCTTCAATTCCGTTAGGAATCCGACTATAACAAAGTATCAAATGTAAGAAAACAGAATTGTTTCTTTTAAAGAATGTATACCACTGTCAGGTACCTACGTTATTTACGGCACAAACTGTACCTAATCCATCTTATATTACCCATAACGGTAGAATGGTCGTGTGTAAAAACGTTCCAATATTTGCACATGTGCATTTTAGAGATTATCAATGGTGATTGGTCAATTGAAGCCATAACACGTCACAATGATCATTGTTCGAAATTCGATATCCAGGTTTTATGACGTCAATAATTGAATACTTTACGTCATCTGAACAATAGGCTGCCTTCAATGAAGTTTCTCTGCAGGGTTGACATTTCATTTATGTTTCCTCATTTTTTCTCTTGAAATGCCAATGAGTAATATATAGATCATCCACCATAGCTGTAACATGCAACTGTTTGTATAAAATAAGTTGGCAACACGTTCACATGGGATTTTACAACCAGGTATCTACATCCCAAGCTGTGAGATCGTGCACTGCACGCACTGACGAACAAACCCGTGATGAAATGTTAACTTATTAACATGTATATCATAATATTCCATTTTTTAGAATTTATGCTATATGTATATTTAAAGCGTTATTTGTTTGTTTACCTTACTTTTATATATAATCAGATATGTTTATACTGAACGTGTTACAACAAAACCAGTGTTTTGGCAAAACTCTTTGTTTGGTCAAATTGTTTCAAGTGATATATGGCGTGAAGGTCAAATGTTCCAGCCATGCATACATGCATTCCACAAGAAGACATTCCTCACATCCCTTTGGAAGCCATCTCCAGATGTAATCAATGTATATCATTAAATATATTTGCATATAAATATTTTCTCAGAAGTGAAGTTTTATTTTATATTCATATGAATCAAGTGACAGGTGACTGTTTGAAGGTGCTTCACAAATACTGCACACGTATGGCAGGTGGTATAGGCTCTATGTGAACACTCTTTATACCAGAGTAAGGGTCGGTGGGGTAGCCTAGTGGTTCGCTCGTCACGCCGAAGACCCGGGTTCGATTCCCCAGAATGTGTACAACGTGTGAAGCCCATTTTTGGTGTGATATTTCTGAAATATTGCTAAAAGCGGCGTAAAACCATACTCACTCATTCATTTTACCTGAGTAATTATAACACCCTTGATCGTAGACGTAGCCTTGTGGTTATAGCGTTCGCCCTTCAGGGTTCTATTCTGCAAATGGGTACAATGCGTGAAGCCCTTTTGTGGTGTCCACGGCCATGCTGGAATCTTGCAAAAGCGGCGTAGATCCATACTCACTCATTCACTATACCTCAGTAACACCCTTGATCGTAGACGTAGCCTTGTGGTTAAAGCGTTCGCCCTTCAGGGTTCTATTCTGCAAATGGGTACAATGCGTGAAGCCCTTTTGTGGTGTCCACAGCCATGCTGGAATCTTGCAAAAGCGGCGTAGATCCATACTCACTCATTCACTATACCTCAGTAACACCCTTGATCGTAGACGTAGCCTTGTGGTTAAAGCGTTCGCCCTCCAGGGTTCTATTCTGCAAATGGGTACAATGCGTGAAGCCCTTTTGTGGTGTCCACGGCCATGCTGGAATCTTGCAAAAGCGGCGCAAAACCATATTCATTTTCTCACCAATTCTCGATAACCAGGGCTATTGCATAACATGGGCGTGCATTGGACACAGTAACTCTTGTTTAAAGATGACTCTCATAACCTCGAAGAGTGTTTGGTTCACCAGGATCTGGTATCATTTTACGAGGAATCAAACCCGGATGCACTGGGAAAGCCTGACACGGTGGGTTTTGAAATGAAGTTTATCGTTTACATGTCAGTGATTTTGTGAGTCATACACTCAAAACAGAAAACAAACAGCTGTGTTTTGTTATCGTAAAGGAATATTGGTTTTATATTGTGTTTGACACGGTGTTTTGATGCTGATAAACGACCTATTGAAGTCCACTTGTGTATAAATAAACGAAGACTAGTGCTTCAAAAAAACATTATCAGCCACTTTCTCCGTAGTTATTTGTGGTAAGGGGGTCATTACAACTGGGAGTAGCTGATTCCGGTGTTTAGGAGATCTAAAGACCTCGGTTAATACAGAACTGAGTGTGGGACGTTAACCAAACTCACACAGGAAACATCGTTACACCAAAATATTCGATACATGTATAAATAACTAAGACACAAAGGCTACTTGAAAGGAGTGTATGAATTTAGAATGAGTTTACAGAACACACACATATACACACATTAGGACTCGAGAGGTGATGCTATTTTACTATATGATATCACCCTATTCGACACACACACGTGACAGAGAGAGAGAGAGAGAGAGAGAGAGAGAGAGAGAGAGAGAGAGAGAGAGAGAGAGAGAGAGAGAGAGAGATGGTGATGCAGTTGATAGGGTATCATAGCCATGTTTTGGACCTTAGGTTTGCAGTGTTTTGAAGTGTTTAGTTGAAGACGTCGCCATGGTCTCATCGAAACACGTGGGCCTGGTTGCCCAGCATGCGCTATTGACAACGTTTTTTGTGCCCCAACTATGTTTTAGGTCGCATTCAGCATTTCTAACCATTTAAGGTTATAGATACGCATACGTTCTTCATAACGAGTATAATTAAAAACTTGTCCACTCCACGAATTTGTTTTTCATAAATAGTAATAACAAACCGCGCTGATCGTGATTATTTATGATTATACAACTTTTACTTTACAAAAAAAAAAATCCCCCCAAAATCAGGAAGTGTGATATTTGTTATATCTCATATCGAGGACCAATGGGTGCTGTGTTTAGTGTTGTCCAATCACAGCCTTCGTGACATCGAACATCCTCAGTATACTCGAATGTAGACAAGAGCCCAGTCAAGTTGTAATGTCGCCGATAATGTCATTGGACTCCGCTCACTTACTCATTGTGACAATGCCTCATCAACATTGGCTGTAAACATCCTCTTTCACGTGTAGCTTACATACCGTAACCCCTGATCAAAGCCCCTTATAATGACTACGGATCCTGTTGAAACAATTTATTTAGTACACGTAATTGTTTAACTTCAACAAGCTGCAATGTAACAATACTCTCTCCTTATTGGAACTGCTCTCGTTCTGTGACATAGCACTTCCTGCTTCCGGTGTGGCAAGCCCTACATTTTAGCCGGCGATGTTCGGGGTACAATCTGCTCATAAAGGCAATGTGCGGAGTACAATCTGCTCATACACTCGCTGCGCGGAGTACAATCAGTTCATGCAGGCGCTGCGCGGAGTAGAATCTGTTCATACAGGCGCTGCGCGGAGTAGAATCTGCTCATACACTCTCTGCGCGGAGTACAATCTGTTCAAACAGGTGCTGCGCGGAGTAGAATCTGCTCATAGAGCTCTTGTGCGGAGTAGAATCTGCTCATACACTCTCTGCGCGGAGTACAATCTGTTCATACAGGCGCTGCGCAGAGTACAATCAGTTCATACAGGCGCTGCGCGTAGTAGAGTCTGCTCATACTCTCGCTGCGCGGAGTAGAATCAGTTCATACAGGTCCTGTGAGGAGTACAATCTGCTCATACACTCTCTGCGCGGAGTACAATCTGTTCATACAGGCGCTGCGCAGAGTAGAATCTGTCCATACACTCGCTGCGCGGAGTACAATCAGTTCATACAGGCCCTGTGCGGAGTAGAATCTGCTCATACACTCTCTGCGCGGAGTACAATCTGTTCATACAGGCGCTGCGTGTAGTAGAATCTGCTCATACACTCACTGCGCGGAGTACAATCAGTTCATACAGGCCCTGTGCGGAGTACAATCAGTTCATACAGGCCCTGTGCGGAGTACAATCTGCTCATACCGGCCCTGAGCGGAGTACAATCTGCTCATACTGTGCGGGGTACAATCTGCTCATACTGGCCCTGTGCGGAGTACAATCAGTTCATACAGGCGCTGTGCTGAGTAGAATCTGCTCATACACTCGCTGCGCGGAGTACAATCTGTTCATACAGGCGCTGCGCACAACGAGGCGGTCGCGATCGGGTAGCCTAGTGGTTAAAGCGTTCGCTCGTCACGCCGAAGACCCGGGTTCGATTCCCGACATGGGTACAATGTGTGAAGCCCATTTATGGTGTCCCCCGCCGTGATATTGCAGGAATATTGCTAAAAGCCAAAAACCCAACTCACTCACTCACTCACCCCATCAGCACATGCTACAATGTACCGCACATCACAAGTACCTACATACTGTCTACATATGCTACCGTGTGGGGATTCCGGGGTAGAATTGGTCCCCAGCAACCTATACTGGTCGTATGCGGCGTCCTAATTGATCGGATGGTCGAATTCGATGACCTGGTTGATAGGGTGTCATCGTACCCCGGCGTTGATCGTTGCTGTCATATCAATCACTGGATTGTCTGATCCAGGCTCCATTATTATAAACTGCAGATAGTTACGTAGGTCTCTCTACCTCACCATTTGCCTCAGAATGGAGTACTTTATTCCCTTGATAACCGCTGGTGATTTTAGAAAACGACCCCTCCTTTAGGCGTTTCGTACGCCACACGGTAAAGCATTTACACCTTACGTGATCAGTAATAGGTTAAAAGACATAACTTTAAGTTGGGTATATGTTTCTTGCACATCAATACAACTGAGGGTGGGCGGAAGGTTGTTATGCTGGTGTTCCTTCCAGTGCAAGATGACCTGTTCGGGTGTCGCGTCTTGATTAGCGACAGAGAGGATATTTTATGGACGCTTCATTTCTAGAGCGATGTAATATGTGCCTTCGATGATTTAGCTTACTGCATATAGAGTGATGTAATAAGTGTCTTCGATGATTTAGCATACTGCATATAGTGTGATGTTAAAAGTGCCTTCAATGATTTAGCTTACTGCATATAGAGCGATGTAATAAGTGCCTTCGATGATTTAGCTTACTGCATATAGAGTGATGTAATAAGTGTCTTCGATGATTTAGCATACTGCATATAGAGTGATGTAATAAGTGTCTTCGATGATTTAGCATACTGCATATAGAGTGATGTAATATGTGCCTTCGATGATTTAGCATACTGCATATAGAGTGATGTAATAAGTGCCTTCGATGATTTAACATACTGCATATAGAGTGATGTAATAAATGCCTTCAATGATTTAGCATACTGCATAAAGAGTGATGTAATATGTGTCTTCGATGATTTAGCATACTGCATATAGAGTGATGTAATATGTGCCTTCAATGATTTAGCATACTGCATATAGAGCGATGTAATAAGTGTCTTCGATGATTTAGCTTACTGCATATAGAGTGATGTAATAAGTGCCTTCGATGATTTAGCTTACTGCATATAGAGTGATGTAATAAGTGCCTTCGATGATTTAGCATACTGCATATAGAGTGATGTAATAAGTGTCTTCGATGATTTAGCATACTGCATATAGAGTGATGTAATATGTGCCTTCGATGATTTAGCATACTGCATATAGAGTGATGTAATATGTGCCTTCGATGATTTAGCTTACTGCATATAGTGTGATGTTAAAAGTGCCTTCGATGATTTAGCTTACTGCATATAGAGCGATGTAATAAGTGTCTTCGATGATTTAGCTTACTGCATATAGTGTGATGTTAAAAGTGCCTTCGATGATTTAGCTTACTGCATATAGAGTGATGTAATAAGTGCCTTCGATGATTGAGCATACTGCATATAGTGTGATGTTAAAAGTGCCTTCGATGATTTAGCTTACTGCATATAGAGTGATGTAATATGTGCCTTCGATGATTTAGCATACTGCATATAGTGTGATGTTAAAAGTGCCTTCGATGATTTAGCTTACTGCATATAGAGCGATGTAATATGTGCCTTCGATGATTTAGCTTACTGCATATAGTGTGATGTTAAAAGTGCCTTCGATGATTTAGCATACTGCATATAGAGTGATGTAATAAGTGCCTTCGATGATTTAGCTTACTGCATATAGAGTGATGTGATAAGTGCCTTCGATGATTTAGCATACTGCATATAGAGTGATGTAATAAGTGTCTTCGATGATTTAGCATACTGCATATAGAGTGATGTAATATGTGCCTTCGATGATTTAGCATACTGCATATAGAGTGATGTAATATGTGCCTTCGATGATTTAGCTTACTGCATATAGTGTGATGTTAAAAGTGCCTTCGATGATTTAGCTTACTGCATATAGAGCGATGTAATAAGTGTCTTCGATGATTTAGCTTACTGCATATAGTGTGATGTTAAAAGTGCCTTCGATGATTTAGCTTACTGCATATAGAGTGATGTAATAAGTGCCTTCGATGATTTAGCATACTGCATATAGTGTGATGTTAAAAGTGCCTTCGATGATTTAGCTTACTGCATATAGAGTGATGTAATATGTGCCTTCGATGATTTAGCATACTGCATATAGTGTGATGTTAAAAGTGCCTTCGATGATTTAGCTTACTGCATATAGAGCGATGTAATAAGTGTCTTCGATGATTTAGCTTACTGCATATAGTGTGATGTTAAAAGTGCCTTCGATGATTTAGCTTACTGCATATAGAGTGATGTAATATGTGCCTTCGATGATTTAGCATACTGCATATAGTGTGATGTTAAAAGTGCCTTCGATGATTTAGCTTACTGCATATAGAGTGATGTAATATGTGCCTTCGATGATTTAGCATACTGCATATAGTGTGATGTTAAAAGTGCCTTCGATGATTTAGCTTACTGCATATAGAGCGATGTAATAAGTGTCTTCGATGATTTAGCATACTGCATATAGAGTGATGTAATAAGTGCCTTCGATTATTTAGCATACTGCATATAGAGTGATGTAATAAGTGCCTTCAATGATTTAGCTTACTGCATATAGAGTGATGTAATAAGTGCCTTCGATGATTTAGCTTACTGCATATAGAGTGATGTAATATGTGCCTTCGATGATTTAGCATACTGCAAATAGAGTGATGTAATAAGTGCCTTCGATGATTTAGCATACTGCATATAGAGTGATGTAATATGTGCCTTCGATGATTTAGCATACTGCATATAGAGTGATGTAATAAGTGCCTTCGATGATTTAGCATACTGCATATAGAGTGATGTAATAAGTGCCTTCGATGATTTAGCATACTACATATAGAGTGATGTAATATGTGCCTTCGATGATTTAGCATACTGCATATAGAGTGATGTAATATGTGCCTTCGATGATTTAGCATACTGCATATAGAGTGATGTAATATGTGCCTTCGATGATTTAGCTTACTGCATATAGAGTGATGTAATATGTGCCTTCGATGATTTAGCTTACTGCATATAGAGTGATGTAATATGTGCCTTCGATGATTTAGCATACTGCATATAGAGTGATGTAATATGTGCCTTCGATGATTTAGCTTACTGCATATAGAGTGATGTAATATGTGCCTTCGATGATTTAGCTTACTGCATATAGAGTGATGTAATAAGTGCCTTCGATGATTTAGCATACTGCATATAGAGTGATGTAATAAGTGTCTTCGATGATTTAGCATACTGCATATAGAGCGATGTAATAAGTGTCTTCGATGATTTAGCTTACTGCATATAGAGGGATGTAATAAGTGCCTTCGATGATTTAGCATACTGCATATAGAGTGATGTAATATGTGCCTTCGATGATTTAGCTTACTGCATATAGTGTGATGTAATATGTGCCTTCGATGATTTAGCTTACTGCATATAGTGTGATGTTAAAAGTGCCTTCGATGATTTAGCTTACTGCATATAGTGTGATGTTAAAAGTGCCTTCGATGATTTAGCATACTGCATATAGTGTGATGTTAAAAGTGCCTTCGATGATTTAGCTTACTGCATATAGAGCGATGTAATATGTGCCTTCGATGATTTAGCTTACTGCATATAGAGTGATGTAATAAGTGCCTTCGATGATTTAGCTTACTGCATATAGAGTGATGTAATAAGTGCCTTCGATGATTTAGCATACTGCATATAGAGTGATGTAATAAGTGTCTTCGATGATTTAGCATACTGCATATAGAGTGATGTAATATGTGCCTTCGATGATTTAGCATACTGCATATAGAGTGATGTAATATGTGCCTTCGATGATTTAGCTTACTGCATATAGTGTGATGTTAAAAGTGCCTTCGATGATTTAGCTTACTGCATATAGAGCGATGTAATAAGTGTCTTCGATGATTTAGCTTACTGCATATAGTGTGATGTTAAAAGTGCCTTCGATGATTTAGCTTACTGCATATAGAGTGATGTAATAAGTGCCTTCGATGATTTAGCATACTGCATATAGTGTGATGTTAAAAGTGCCTTCGATGATTTAGCTTACTGCATATAGAGTGATGTAATATGTGCCTTCGATGATTTAGCATACTGCATATAGTGTGATGTTAAAAGTGCCTTCGATGATTTAGCTTACTGCATATAGAGCGATGTAATATGTGCCTTCGATGATTTAGCTTACTGCATATAGTGTGATGTTAAAAGTGCCTTCGATGATTTAGCATACTGCATATAGAGTGATGTAATAAGTGCCTTCGATGATTTAGCTTACTGCATATAGTGTGATGTAATAAGTGCCTTCGATGATTTAGCATACTGCATATAGAGTGATGTAATAAGTGTCTTCGATGATTTAGCATACTGCATATAGAGTGATGTAATATGTGCCTTCGATGATTTAGCATACTGCATATAGAGTGATGTAATATGTGCCTTCGATGATTTAGCTTACTGCATATAGTGTGATGTTAAAAGTGCCTTCGATGATTTAGCTTACTGCATATAGAGCGATGTAATAAGTGTCTTCGATGATTTAGCTTACTGCATATAGTGTGATGTTAAAAGTGCCTTCGATGATTTAGCTTACTGCATATAGAGTGATGTAATAAGTGCCTTCGATGATTTAGCATACTGCATATAGTGTGATGTTAAAAGTGCCTTCGATGATTTAGCTTACTGCATATAGAGTGATGTAATATGTGCCTTCGATGATTTAGCATACTGCATATAGAGTGATGTAATAAGTGCCTTCAATGATTTAGCTTACTGCATATAGAGTGATGTAATAAGTGTCTTCGATGATTTAGCATACTGCATATAGAGCGATGTAATAAGTGTCTTCGATGATTTAGCTTACTGCATATAGAGGGATGTAATAAGTGCCTTCGATGATTTAGCATACTGCATATAGAGTGATGTAATAAATGCCTTCGATGATTTAGCTTACTGCATATAGTGTGATGTAATATGTGCCTTCGATGATTTAGCTTACTGCATATAGTGTGATGTTAAAAGTGCCTTCGATGATTTAGCTTACTGCATATAGTGTGATGTTAAAAGTGCCTTCGATGATTTAGCATACTGCATATAGAGTGATGTAATAAGTGCCTTCAATGATTTAGCTTACTGCATATAGAGTGATGTAATAAGTGTCTTCGATGATTTAGCATACTGCATATAGAGTGATGTAATAAGTGCCTTCAATGATTTAGCATACTGCATATAGAGTGATGTAATAAGTGCCTTCGATGATTTAGCTTACTGCATATAGAGTGATGTAATAAGTGCCTTCGATGATTTAGCTTACTGCATATAGTGTGATGTTAAAAGTGCCTTCGATGATTTAGCATACTGCATATAGTGTGATGTTAAAAGTGCCTTCGATGATTTAGCTTACTGCATATAGAGCGATGTAATATGTGCCTTCGATGATTTAGCTTACTGCATATAGAGTGATGTAATAAGTGCCTTCGATGATTTAGCTTACTGCATATAGAGTGATGTAATAAGTGCCTTCGATGATTTAGCATACTGCATATAGAGTGATGTAATAAGTGTCTTCGATGATTTAGCATACTGCATATAGAGTGATGTAATATGTGCCTTCGATGATTTAGCATACTGCATATAGAGTGATGTAATATGTGCCTTCGATGATTTAGCTTACTGCATATAGTGTGATGTTAAAAGTGCCTTCGATGATTTAGCTTACTGCATATAGAGCGATGTAATAAGTGTCTTCGATGATTTAGCTTACTGCATATAGTGTGATGTTAAAAGTGCCTTCGATGATTTAGCTTACTGCATATAGAGTGATGTAATAAGTGCCTTCGATGATTTAGCATACTGCATATAGTGTGATGTTAAAAGTGCCTTCGATGATTTAGCTTACTGCATATAGAGTGATGTAATATGTGCCTTCGATGATTTAGCATACTGCATATAGTGTGATGTTAAAAGTGCCTTCGATGATTTAGCTTACTGCATATAGAGCGATGTAATATGTGCCTTCGATGATTTAGCTTACTGCATATAGTGTGATGTTAAAAGTGCCTTCGATGATTTAGCATACTGCATATAGAGTGATGTAATAAGTGCCTTCGATGATTTAGCTTACTGCATATAGAGTGATGTAATAAGTGCCTTCGATGATTTAGCATACTGCATATAGAGTGATGTAATAAGTGTCTTCGATGATTTAGCATACTGCATATAGAGTGATGTAATATGTGCCTTCGATGATTTAGCATACTGCATATAGAGTGATGTAATATGTGCCTTCGATGATTTAGCTTACTGCATATAGTGTGATGTTAAAAGTGCCTTCGATGATTTAGCTTACTGCATATAGAGCGATGTAATAAGTGTCTTCGATGATTTAGCTTACTGCATATAGTGTGATGTTAAAAGTGCCTTCGATGATTTAGCTTACTGCATATAGAGTGATGTAATAAGTGCCTTCGATGATTTAGCATACTGCATATAGTGTGATGTTAAAAGTGCCTTCGATGATTTAGCTTACTGCATATAGAGTGATGTAATATGTGCCTTCGATGATTTAGCATACTGCATATAGTGTGATGTTAAAAGTGCCTTCGATGATTTAGCTTACTGCATATAGAGCGATGTAATAAGTGTCTTCGATGATTTAGCTTACTGCATATAGTGTGATGTTAAAAGTGCCTTCGATGATTTAGCTTACTGCATATAGAGTGATGTAATATGTGCCTTCGATGATTTAGCATACTGCATATAGTGTGATGTTAAAAGTGCCTTCGATGATTTAGCTTACTGCATATAGAGTGATGTAATATGTGCCTTCGATGATTTAGCATACTGCATATAGTGTGATGTAAAAAGTGCCTTCGATGATTTAGCTTACTGCATATAGAGCGATGTAATAAGTGTCTTCGATGATTTAGCATACTGCATATAGAGTGATGTAATAAGTGCCTTCGATGATTTAGCTTACTGCATATAGAGTGATGTAATAAGTGCCTTCAATGATTTAGCTTACTGCATATAGAGTGATGTAATAAGTGCCTTCGATGATTTAGCTTACTGCATATAGAGTGATGTAATATGTGCCTTCGATGATTTAGCATACTGCAAATAGAGTGATGTAATAAGTGCCTTCGATGATTTAGCATACTGCATATAGAGTGATGTAATATGTGCCTTCGATGATTTAGCTTACTGCATATAGAGTGATGTAATATGTGCCTTCGATGATTTAGCTTACTGCATATAGAGTGATGTAATATGTGCCTTCGATGATTTAGCATACTGCATATAGAGTGATGTAATATGTGCCTTCGATGATTTAGCTTACTGCATATAGAGTGATGTAATATGTGCCTTCGATGATTTAGCTTACTGCATATAGAGTGATGTAATAAGTGCCTTCGATGATTTAGCATACTGCATATAGAGTGATGTAATAAGTGTCTTCGATGATTTAGCATACTGCATATAGAGCGATGTAATAAGTGTCTTCGATGATTTAGCTTACTGCATATAGAGCGATGTAATAAGTGCCTTCGATGATTTAGCATACTGCATATAGAGTGATGTAATATGTGCCTTCGATGATTTAGCTTACTGCATATAGTGTGATGTAATATGTGCCTTCGATGATTTAGCTTACTGCATATAGTGTGATGTTAAAAGTGCCTTCGATGATTTAGCTTACTGCATATAGTGTGATGTTAAAAGTGCCTTCGATGATTTAGCATACTGCATATAGAGTGATGTAATAAGTGCCTTCAATGATTTAGCTTACTGCATATAGAGTGATGTAATAAGTGTCTTCGATGATTTAGCATACTGCATATAGAGTGATGTAATAAGTGCCTTCAATGATTTAGCATACTGCATATAGAGTGATGTAATAAGTGCCTTCGATGATTTAGCTTACTGCATATAGAGTGATGTAATAAGTGCCTTCGATGATTTAGCTTACTGCATATAGTGTGATGTTAAAAGTGCCTTCGATGATTTAGCATACTGCATATAGTGTGATGTTAAAAGTGCCTTCGATGATTTAGCTTACTGCATATAGAGCGATGTAATATGTGCCTTCGATGATTTAGCTTACTGCATATAGTGTGATGTTAAAAGTGCCTTCGATGATTTAGCATACTGCATATAGAGTGATGTAATAAGTGCCTTCAATGATTTAGCTTACTGCATATAGAGTGATGTAATAAGTGCCTTCGATGATTTAGCATACTGCATATAGTGTGATGTTAAAAGTGCCTTCGATGATTTAGCTTACTGCATATAGAGCGATGTAATATGTGCCTTCGATGATTTAGCTTACTGCATATAGAGCGATGTAATAAGTGCCTTCGATGATTTAGCATACTGCATATAGTGTGATGTTAAAAGTGCCTTCGATGATTTAGCATACTGCATATAGAGTGATGTTAAAAGTGCCTTCGATGATTTAGCATACTGCATATAGTGTGATGTTAAAAGTGCCTTCGATGATTTAGCTTACTGCATATAGAGTGATGTAATAAGTGCCTTCGATGATTTAGCATACTGCATATAGTGTGATGTTAAAAGTGCCTTCGATGATTTAGCTTACTGCATATAGAGTGATGTAATATGTGCCTTCGATGATTTAGCATACTGCATATAGTGTGATGTTAAAAGTGCCTTCGATGATTTAGCTTACTGCATATAGAGCGATGTAATATGTGCCTTCGATGATTTAGCTTACTGCATATAGAGCGATGTAATAAGTGCCTTCGATGATTTAGCTTACTGCATATAGTGTGATGTTAAAAGTGCCTTCGATGATTTAGCATACTGCATATAGAGTGATGTAATAAGTGCCTTCGATGATTTAGCTTACTGCATATAGTGTGATGTTAAAAGTGCCTTCGATGATTTAGCTTACTGCATATAGAGTGATGTAATATGTGCCTTCGATGATTTAGCATACTGCATATAGTGTGATGTAAAAAGTGCCTTCGATGATTTAGCTTACTGCATATAGAGCGATGTAATAAGTGTCTTCGATGATTTAGCATACTGCATATAGAGTGATGTAATAAGTGCCTTCGATTATTTAGCATACTGCATATAGAGTGATGTAATAAGTGCCTTCAATGATTTAGCTTACTGCATATAGAGTGATGTAATAAGTGCCTTCGATGATTTAGCTTACTGCATATAGAGTGATGTAATATGTGCCTTCGATGATTTAGCATACTGCAAATAGAGTGATGTAATAAGTGCCTTCGATGATTTAGCATACTGCATATAGAGTGATGTAATATGTGCCTTCGATGATTTAGCTTACTGCATATAGAGTGATGTAATATGTGCCTTCGATGATTTAGCTTACTGCATATAGAGTGATGTAATATGTGCCTTCGATGATTTAGCATACTGCATATAGAGTGATGTAATATGTGCCTTCGATGATTTAGCTTACTGCATATAGAGTGATGTAATATGTGCCTTCGATGATTTAGCTTACTGCATATAGAGTGATGTAATAAGTGCCTTCGATGATTTAGCATACTGCATATAGAGTGATGTAATAAGTGCCTTCAATGATTTAGCTTACTGCATATAGAGTGATGTAATAAGTGTCTTCGATGATTTAGCATACTGCATATAGAGTGATGTAATAAGTGCCTTCAATGATTTAGCATACTGCATATAGAGTGATGTAATAAGTGCCTTCGATGATTTAGCTTACTGCATATAGAGTGATGTAATAAGTGCCTTCGATGATTTAGCTTACTGCATATAGTGTGATGTTAAAAGTGCCTTCGATGATTTAGCATACTGCATATAGTGTGATGTTAAAAGTGCCTTCGATGATTTAGCTTACTGCATATAGAGCGATGTAATATGTGCCTTCGATGATTTAGCTTACTGCATATAGTGTGATGTTAAAAGTGCCTTCGATGATTTAGCATACTGCATATAGAGTGATGTAATAAGTGCCTTCAATGATTTAGCTTACTGCATATAGAGTGATGTAATAAGTGCCTTCGATGATTTAGCATACTGCATATAGTGTGATGTTAAAAGTGCCTTCGATGATTTAGCTTACTGCATATAGAGCGATGTAATATGTGCCTTCGATGATTTAGCTTACTGCATATAGAGCGATGTAATAAGTGCCTTCGATGATTTAGCATACTGCATATAGTGTGATGTTAAAAGTGCCTTCGATGATTTAGTATACTGCATATAGAGTGATGTTAAAAGTGCCTTCGATGATTTAGCATACTGCATATAGTGTGATGTTAAAAGTGCCTTCGATGATTTAGCTTACTGCATATAGAGTGATGTAATAAGTGCCTTCGATGATTTAGCATACTGCATATAGTGTGATGTTAAAAGTGCCTTCGATGATTTAGCTTACTGCATATAGAGTGATGTAATATGTGCCTTCGATGATTTAGCATACTGCATATAGTGTGATGTTAAAAGTGCCTTCGATGATTTAGCTTACTGCATATAGAGCGATGTAATATGTGCCTTCGATGATTTAGCTTACTGCATATAGAGCGATGTAATAAGTGCCTTCGATGATTTAGCTTACTGCATATAGTGTGATGTTAAAAGTGCCTTCGATGATTTAGCATACTGCATATAGAGTGATGTAATAAGTGCCTTCGATGATTTAGCTTACTGCATATAGTGTGATGTTAAAAGTGCCTTCGATGATTTAGCTTACTGCATATAGAGCGGTGTAATATGTGCCTTCGATGATTTAGCTTACTGCATATAGAGCGATGTAATAAGTGCCTTCGATGATTTAGCATACTACATATAGAGTGATGTAATAAGTGTCTTCGATGATTTAGCATACTGCATATAGAGTGATGTAATATGTGCCTTCGATGATTTAGCTTACTGCATATAGTGTGATGTTAAAAGTGCCTTCGATGATTTAGCTTACTGCATATAGAGCGATGTAATAAGTGTCTTCGATGATTTAGCTTACTGCATATAGTGTGATGTTAAAAGTGCCTTCGATGATTTAGCTTACTGCATATAGAGTGATGTAATAAGTGCCTTCGATGATTTAGCATACTGCATATAGTGTGATGTTAAAAGTGCCTTCGATGATTTAGCTTACTGCATATAGAGTGATGTAATATGTGCCTTCGATGATTTAGCATACTGCATATAGTGTGATGTTAAAAGTGCCTTCGATGATTTAGCTTACTGCATATAGAGCGATGTAATATGTGCCTTCGATGATTTAGCTTACTGCATATAGTGTGATGTTAAAAGTGCCTTCGATGATTTAGCATACTGCATATAGAGTGATGTAATAAGTGCCTTCGATGATTTAGCTTACTGCATATAGAGTGATGTAATAAGTGCCTTCGATGATTTAGCTTACTGCATATAGAGCGATGTAATATGTGCCTTCGATGATTTAGCTTACTGCATATAGAGCGATGTAATAAGTGCCTTCGATGATTTAGCATACTGCATATAGAGCGATGTAATAAGTGCCTTCGATGATTTAGCTTACTGCATATAGAGTGATGTAATAAGTGCCTTCGATGATTTAGCTTACTGCATATAGAGCGATGTAATATGTGCCTTCGATGATTTAGCTTACTGCATATAGTGTGATGTAATATGTGCCTTCGATGATTTAGTATACTGCAAATAGAGCGAAGTAATATGTGCCTTCGATGATTTAGCTTACTGCATATAGTGTGATGTAATAAGTGCCTTCGATGATTTAGCATACTGCATATAGAGCGAAGTAATATGTGCCTTCAATGATTTAGCTTACTGCATATAGTGTGATGTAATAAGTGCCTTCGATGATTTAGCATACTGCATATAGAGCGATGTAATATGTGCCTTCGATGATTTAGCATACTGCATATAGAGTGATGTAATAAGTGCCTTCGATGATTTAGCATACTGCAAATAGAGTGAAGTAATATGTGCCTTCAATGATTTAGCTTACTGCATATAGTGTGATGTAATAAGTGCCTTCGATGATTTAGCATACTGCATATAGAGCGATGTAATATGTGCCTTCGATGATTTAGCATACTGCATATAGAGTGATGTAATAAGTGCCTTCGATGATTTAGCATACTGCATATAGAGTGATGTAATAAGTGCCTTCGATGATTTAGCTTACTGCATATAGAGTGATGTTAAAAGTGCCTTCGATGATTTAGCATACTGCATATAGAGCGATGTAATAAGTGCCTTCGATGATTTAGCTTACTGCATATAGAGCGATGTAATATGTGCCTTCGATGATTTAGCTTACTGCATATAGTGTGATGTTAAAAGTGCCTTCGATGATTTAGCATACTGCATATAGAGTGATGTAATAAGTGCCTTCGATGATTTAGCATACTGCATATAGAGTGATGTAATAAGTGCCTTCGATGATTTAGCATACTGCATATAGTGTGATGTTAAAAGTGCCTTCGATGATTTAGCATACTGCATATAGAGCGATGTAATAAATGCCTTCGATGATTTAGCATACTGCATATAGAGTGATGTAATAAGTGCCTTCGATGATTTAGCATACTGCATATAGAGTGATGTAATAAATGCCTTCGATGATTTAGCTTACTGCATATAGAGTGATATAATAAGTGCCTTCGATGATTTAGCATACTGCATATAGAGTGATGTAATAAGTGCCTTTGATGATTTAGCATACTGCATATAGAGCGGTGTAATAAGTGCCTTTGATGATTTAGCATACTGCATATAGAGTGATGTAATATGTGCCTTCGATGATTTAGCATACTGCATATAGAGTGATGTAATATGTGTCTTCGATGATTTAGCATACTGCATATAGAGCGATGTAATAAGTGCCTTCGATGATTTAGCATACTGCATATAGAGTGATGTAATAAGTGCCTTCGATGATTTAGCATACTGCATATAGAGTGATGTAATAAGTGCCTTTGATGATTTAGCATACTGCATATAGAGCGGTGTAATAAGTGCCTTTGATGATTTAGCATACTGCATATAGAGTGATGTAATATGTGCCTTCGATGATTTAGCATACTGCATATAGAGTGATGTAATATGTGTCTTCGATGATTTAGCATACTGCATATAGAGCGATGTAATAAGTGCCTTCGATGATTTAGCATACTGCATATAGAGTGATGTAATAAGTGCCTTCGATGATTTAGCATACTACATATAGAGTTCAGCTGCTTAGTGCGTTGCAATTATTGCCATAAACGGTTTTGCATACTGCATTCAAGACACACTCCACAAGACCCTATGACATGAGGGATGACTTCAACTTTCCCTTCATGTCGAGCTCTATTCTGGCAGCTCCAGCCTTTGGTGTTTACATTTCACAACTTTTGGGATATAATCGAGCATGTTCTTGCTACCATGATGTCAAAGAGTGTCATACGACTCTTGCTCTGAAGATGTTTGATCAAGGTTACAACATTCAAGGCCTCAGTAAAGCTTTCAAAAGGGTTATGGTAGACATGTGGAGGACATTTCCAAATTTGACGCATCAGTGACAAAAATGATGTCCGATGCAATTCCCTTTTTTGACTCGTACCTTATGTTCCCGTGTTTTTTCAGGTGAACAGTTGACTTGCCTTTGCATGTGTTTGGGATACGCTCACTTTTTCGCGAACACCTGGTATCATGATTATTTGAAAGTGATTCATAAACACATGCACATGATATAGCCGGAATCGTAAAACCGACTCTGCTTTATGCAGAGATTTCTATTGGATATGGAAAGGGTTTTGTCGCTATATTTACATGGTTTAGTATAGTCCATATAGCGATGGGATCAGTGCAGTAGATGGTTTAGCATACTGCATGTAGCGATTTGATTTGTGCCTAACATGGTTTATTATGCTACATATAGCGTTGTGATAAGTGTCATATACGGTTTAACATACTGCACATAGTGATGTGATTATTGTCTAACATGGTTAAGCGTACTATACGTATAGCGATGGGATCAGTGCCTCAGATGGGTTACCATACGTTATATAGCTATAGGATTAGTGCCTCAGTTGATTTAGTATACTGCAAATAGCAATGGGTGTATTGCCTCACATGCTTTTTAGCGTACTGCATATAGCGATTTGATTAGTGCGTCACGTGGTTTAACGTACTGCATACAGTGTTGTGACTATTGCCTAACATGGTTTGGCATACTAAGGCGGTTAAGCCTGGAGCAGATAGCGGAAGCGCCGGTGCCGAAGGAATTTGAGCATACAATTGTTAGCGATTGATATGGTTACCAGGCCAGCTAAACACGCTGAATACAAAGGGCTTGAGCATCCCGCAGCAGTTAAGGGTGGCACTGGCGATCAAGGCAGTTGAGTATATCAGTGTGAAGGTTGGCACTAGCGATCAAGGCAGTTGAGTATATCAGTGTAAAGGGTGGCACTAGCGATCAAGGCAGTTGAGTATATCAGTGTAAAGGGTGGCACTAGCGATCAAGGCAGTTGAGTATATCAGTGTTAAGTCGATTGAACAAATCGCAGACAATAGTGCCGCTAGTGACCAAGGTTCAGCATTCAGATCGATGTCGGTAGATGCCCCACTGATGGGACGTGTGGATGCCCTGGAGTGATGTTGCCTAGTAGCATAATGATTGCGGCAACCCCCCCCCCCCCCCCCCCCCCCCCCCACGCATCACGCATGGTGGAAACACGACACCCAGGCACATGTTTATCTCCGGTGTCGCTTTTTTTAAAAATCTTCAGTCGTGTGTACCCTTCCACTTAGGTGGTTGAGCATACACTATGGAACATGTGTCATTCTCTTTCGCCATCTCTTCAATATTCACGTCCACCATTATTGTTGTATAGATAGATGCATATCTATAATATAGATCTTATCGATTAACCATGTCTATACGTGAGGTGAGGTGACAATGGGGAGGGGATGGGTAGGGTTGGGGGAGGTTGTGTGTGTGTGTGTATGTATGTGTGCGTGCGCGTGCGTGCGTGCATGCGTGTGTGTGTGTGTGCGTGCGTGCGTGCGTGCATGCGTTAGTGTGTGTGTGTGTGTGTGTGTGTGTGCGTGCGTGCGTGCGTGCGTGCGTGCGTGCGTGTGTGTGTGTGTGTGTGTGTGTGTGTGTGTGTGTGTGTGTGTGTGTGTGTGTCCGGGGGAGGTGTTCAAATCGCGTTTAAGATTAATTCACACACATGGCGACGCCCATGCACGTATGTGTGAGTGGTTGCTTGTACTTTATCGAACTCATGCCGGTTTGACACAGTATACTGACTCCGAGCCGACCAGTCCTTGTTTTAGCCCCTTAATGCCGAGAACCAGGCAGGATAACAACAAGTACCATCTTTTAACGTCTTTTTAGTATGACGCGGCGGGAAAAAACCCCTTATCTATAAGTATATATTACAGCTACATGTAATGACATATGTGTCGATTCAGGTATGTCCTAAATCTTGCACCAGCTGCCCAGTGCAGACACGCCAGCTTGCTGGGTCTGCCCACCTTAAAGGTGCAAGACCAGAATATAATTGGGAAAGGTTACATATGTTGATAAAGAAACAATCGTTGATATTTATACAGTAAAATAAGGCAATACACAACCTTTAAACACCATCACTGTGTTGTGTACACGATCTTCGGCACGCTCCCTATAGTGACGTGTCGTTTTCTGCATACCTTAAACCGCATTTGACTCATAGTGTCATGCGTTTAATTAGAACTTGCTACTTACGCAAAGAGACCACGTCTTGCACATATATTTTGACATTTACTGTACTTTCTTGAGTTGTTGATGTTGTTGTCTGTTGTTTAACGCCTCACTCAGCAATATTCCTGCAATGATGGTCTGTAAATAATCAAGTCTGGACCAGACAAGCCAGTGATTAATATCATGAGCATCGATTAACGCAATTAAGATGCGATGACATACATCAACAAAGTCAGCGAACCTGACCACCCGATCCCGTTAGTCGTCTCTTACGACAAGCATGGGTTGATGAAGACCTGTTCTTCACGGGTGACTTTCTTCAGAGATCTATTATTAGAATAATGTGAATGGTGGTTCTAGGAGGGTAATCGTTTGTAAAATACATCTGGGTCACAGAACTAGGTGATGAAGATAGTGTTTCGACATTTCGTCTCCAGATAAAATATATAAAGGAACAAATGCAACTCAGTTAGTGGCCCTTAATGATCGGGCTTAGCTGGTATGTCACGTGACGGCAAGACTTAAGTACCCGGATGGCTAAGTGGCACATAATCTTGACACAGTGCCAACTGATAGGAGAAATTTACGTACCTTAAATACCAGCATAAATCACTCGCTCACCTACCGAGGGTAAATCTCAGAGGCAATAACGCTGAATTGGTGTCAATATATTTACGAGAGAATTGCTAACAACATACTCAACCAGAGAGCCTGCACCGAACATGGCGTGCGGCATGCTGTGCCTTGAGTGTGCTTACTAGCGTTAACAGTACTTTGTGAATTGGTCGTATTTATATTAAATTTCAACTGTGTCATCAAAATATCTATCATATATTAAGAAAGTAATTTATGCATATATCAGTTCACCAGCATATTCAAACAAGGTTGTGGGAGCCTAGTGGCTTCGGCAGTAACTCGTCACGCCTAGGACCGGGTTCGATTCCTGACATGGATACAATGTGTGAAGACAGTTCTTGGTGTCCCCTGTCGAGATATTATTGAAATGTCGCAAGAGGCGCCCTCAATCTCTTCTCACTTACTCACTTACATAAGAAATCATCTCCCCGTATGTAAATCGTGAAATTTTAAATACATATTTGATAAACACTATTTTAAAAATGTTATGAATTTAATGTTGTGTATTGAATGAGATGAAGTGATCACTGCTGCAGTTGTGTGTTTTGTTTTATCCAAGATGGCGACGTTTCCGAGCAAAAATGTATATAACGAACAACGTATATAACGAACTGATTTCTCCGACCCCCTGTTCGTTATATCCGTGTCCTAATGTATCCTATTATTTGTCTACAGTTTTGTTCTGATACATATCGATATATCGGTTTGTCTGTCTACTTTCCTCTCTGTCTACACATTACTAACTCCCCTCTGTCTAACCCATGACTAGTTTCAACACGCTACACGCCATTTTTATAGATGTATTCTGATACAACCATTGCGTTGATTTAACCTTCGCGCGGTGTGACTAACGATTGTTTTCTGGATTATCATGACTGAACAGTGTGCCACAAGATTAAAATAAAACACGATGACAGCTTGAGAGTGGGGGAGAAGTAGGGGAGGGGTGTTATCGGGGATACACAACAAACATTGACTGACTATCAATATAGGGCGGGGGCTAAGGAGATTAGGTCCGCAGCAAACCTTGTCTCGCGCTGAGTAGGAGTCGGGGTCTCGTCTTACTCTTTGACGTTTGCTCAGAAACGCTGGATTTGAATTCGGGAAAAATTGTCTATCGTATTTTGATTCCGCTGCTGGTGAAGAATTGTACAAATTCAAGGAGTGATACAATTGTTCTTCTCAAAACCTTAACGATTCTTATGTTCTGCGTGAGGTGGTAGAACAGGATTTGAACCCCGGCCTGTCTGAATACCGAAAGACACCTGTTCTGTTCACCTTCACATTCATACAAATTCTGGGATATCAAGGTTG
This sequence comes from Haliotis rufescens, assembly GCF_023055435.1. Taxonomy (NCBI): domain Eukaryota; kingdom Metazoa; phylum Mollusca; class Gastropoda; order Lepetellida; family Haliotidae; genus Haliotis; species Haliotis rufescens. The sequence continues at coordinate 3,131,862 of NW_025964024.1, read as the reverse complement.
AATACCCATCGACTGGAGGTGTGTCATATAGAAGAGTAGTTGTCACTGTGCCTTGAGAAGAGAATTGTGTCGGGTACTGCTGCTGCTGCTGTTGCTGCCTCTCATCCGTTCTAAACCTTCAGGTGAGTTTATACGACAATGGATGTGGAATTTTTTGTCAACTCTGTTTTGTCACTTGATCCGTATGATCACAGAACCGTATGTTCAAAACTTTAAAAAAAATAAAGCCAAGCACTGTAGCTCACCTGGATATGTAGTCAACTGTTCATAATATCAGCATAATGTCAACAAAGACATTTCAGTCAGGTGAGCTAACAAGCGGCTGAAAAACTGAGTTCATTTTGTTTTACTTCTGACTTAGTAAACAGTTCTTATGTAAATAAAAGCGACAGAATCCATTCCATATCCAATAGAAATCTCTGCCAAAAGCAGAGTTCTTTGTACGATTCCGACTATGTCATAAGCATGTGTTTATGAATCACTATGGAATAGTAATGATACCAGGTGTATCGAAAAGGTGAGCGTATCCTGCCCCACCGGTGGCACCCGTCACAAACACACGCAAATGCAAGTCAGTTGTTCAGCCGGACAAAAAACACGGGAACATTCGGCACAAGCCAAAATAGGGAATTGCATTTTTGCCACTGATCTGGAGTTTATACGGATCTGAAAATGTCCTCCACGTGTGTACCATGAAACCTTTTGAAAGCCCCACTGAGGCCTTGAATGCAGTAACCCTGATCGAACAACTTCCGGGCAAGAGTTGCATGACGCTCTCTGAAATCTTGGTAGAAAGAGCATTTTCGAGGTACCTCAAAAACTGTGAAATGTAGACACAAGAGCTGCTGGAACACTGCTGGACTGGAAGGGAAAGGGGACTATTGGAAGGCTGTAGTCATCATTCTTGTCATACAGTGAGTGAGTGAGTGAGCGAGTATGGTTTTCTCCACTTTTAGCAATATTCCAGCAATGTCACGGCGGGGGACACCAGAAATGGGCTTCACACATTGTAAGCATGTCGGGAATCAAACCCGGGTCTTCGGCGTGACGAGCGAACGCTTTAACCACTAGGCTACCCGACCGCCTCCTTGTCATACAGCCTTGTGGAGAGTGTGTTGCCACTCTGAATCTTTAGGCAACAGAAATATGAAACAGATGAGGGGGTCTCACTGGTCTCCTTTAATTCTAGTTGTTGTTAAATCAGTGGAAGGGAATTGGCTATTTGATTGTTATTGAACTATATCAGATGATCGATATAACTGAAGTTTAAGTTAAACGTCTTGGCCAAATTACCTTGTCATGACTGTGCCAATCCGAGCAGCCATTTTGATTCATATACATAAAGAAACAGATCATATATTGGTGCCCATATGGATGCCTACTTCTTGCCTAAATGTCTTACCCCTATGTTTTACATAGATGTTATCAATGAGGAAGTCACGCTTTGCACAGATTATATTCTCAGTAAACTTCAAATGGCATTTGCTTTCATTTTTTACAAATTGTCCTGAGCCTCTGAATATAGATACGTAACTGTATCTGTGTTCACCACGTTTTGTCACAAAAGCCCCATTTATCAAGGAATGCAGGTTTTTCTTAAGTTTGTTTGTCAACAGTTCCTATGTAAATACAGGGCTGCTAGTCTTGTGTTGTGAGGTTCATTGCTTGACTTTGTAAACAGTGTTAAAGTTGAACAGAAACAACTGGATAAGAGTAGCTGTTTTTGATGGAACGTTGTGTTTGTTTACATTGTTTCTGTTCCAGTAAACACCATTGGGATATCCATAGAACAATTGATTTGTTAACTGTTTGTTTAGAAGCCAGATTAATGTTAATTAGTATTCATTTAGTATTAATTAGTGGGGCGGTCGGGTAGCCTAGTGGTTAAAGCGTTTGCTCGTTACGCCGAAGACCCGGGTTCGATTTCCGACATGGGTACAATGCGTTTCTGGTGTCCCCGCCGTGATATTGCTGGAACATTGCTAAAAGCGGCGTAAAACCATACTCACTCACTAGTATTAATTAGTATTTGAGAAGAGGTTGGTTCACATGCATTGTGCTTATACCAGAACATGGTCCTTCAGTTGCGGGGACACGGGTGGCCTCCCTTGGGCACACCCGAATCCTATGATTGTGGGTTCGAATCCCGGTTCGCCCCGATTATGTTTCTAGGTTTGTGAGACCCATACCCGTGCTTGTGTGTTTCGTCGAAGTGGTAAACGTCCAAGACCTACATCTCTTGGGGCTTTCCTTTCACATTAAGCTGACACGCCGTGATATGAATGGAATACTGTTAAAAGCGGCGTTAAACACAACTCACTCACTCACTCCTTCAGTTGCACGCTTTTACATTGAAGCTACGTATCAAGGACAACCAACTGAATCTTGAAATGACCTGTGTCAGATGACAGCGTGGAGTGCAAGGTATCAGCGAAGAGAACTGATGTGAAAGGTGTAGTTAGGGTCGTGAGACATTGGCTGTGTTATGAGACACCAGGATGTGTGATAGCTAGAGTGAGATGCCGAGTTGGAGATATAAAGAATGAGGTAACTAAGTGTGAGATACGAGAGTTTGTGGCTAACAGTGAGATACGAGAGTGTGTGGTTAACAGTGAGATACGAGAGTGTGTGGTTGAGTATGAGATACAAGAGTTTGTGGCTAACAGTGAGATACGAGAGTTTTTGGTTGAGTATGAGATACAAGAGTTTGTGGCTAACAGTGAGATACGAGAGTTTGTGGTTGAGTATGAGATACAAGAGTTTGTGGCTAACAGTGAGATACGAGAGTGTGTGGTTAACAGTGAGATACGAGAGTGTGTGGTTGAGTATGAGATACAAGAGTTTGTGGCTAACAGTGAGATACGAAAGTTTGTGGTTGAGTATGAGATACAAGAGTTTGTGGCTAACAGTGAGATACGAGAGTTTGTGGTCGCGTATGAGATACAAGAGTTTGTGGCTAACAGTGAGATACGAGAGTGTGTGGTTGAGTATGAGATACAAGAGTTTGTGGCTAACAGTGAGATACGAGAGTTTGTGGTTGAGTATGAGATACAAGAGTTTGTGGCTAACAGTGAGATACGAGAGTTTGTGGTTGAGTATGAGATACAAGAGTTTGTGGCTAACAGTGAGATACGAGAGTGTGTGGTTAACAGTGAGATACGAGAGTGTGTGGTTGAGTATGAGATACAAGAGTCTGTGGCTAACAGTGAGATACGAGAGTTTGTGGTTGAGTATAAGATACCGAGAGTGTGTGGTTGAGTATCAAATTTACAGATCACGTGTTCAGGGCGATACGTCTTCTTCTGACCGTCTGTGACATTATTTATGATATTCTATAAGCATTTAGCGGGTGGTGGGGTAGCCTAAAGGTTAAAGCGTTCGCTCGTCACGCCGAAAACCCGGGTTCGATTTCCGACACGGGTACAATGCGTTTCTGGTGTCCCCCGCCATTATACTGCTGGAATATTGCTAAAAGCGGCGTAAAAACCGTACTCACTCACTATCAGCATTTAGCAACATCACACTATACCTGCGATAGTCTATAAGCTTACAGCAACATCACACTATACCTCCGATATCCTATAAGCTTACAGCAACATCACACTATACCTCCGATATTCTATAAGCTTACAGCAACATCACACTATACCTGCGATATTCTATAAGCTTACAGCAACATCACACTATACCTGCGATATTCTATAAGCTTACAGCAACATCACACTATACCTGCGATAGTCTATAAGCTTACAGCAACATCACACTATACCTGCGATATTCTATAAGCTTACAGCAACATCACACTATACCTGCGATATTCTATAAGCTTACAGCAACATCACACTATACCTGCGATATTCTATAAGCTTACAGCAACATCACACTATACCTGCGATAGTCTATAAGCTTACAGCAACATCACACTATACCTGCGATATTCTATAAGCTTACAGCAACATCACACTATACCTGCGATATTCTATAAGCTTACAGCAACATCACACTATACCTGCGATATTCTATAAGCTTACAGCAACATCACACTATACCTGCGATATTCTATAAGCTTACAGCAACATCACACTATACCTGCGATATTCTATAAGCTTACAGCAACATCACACTATACCTGCGATAGTCTATAAGCTTACAGCAACATCACACTATACCTGCGATAGTCTATAAGCTTACAGCAACATCACACTTGAACGGGGATGGTAGGTGCTGTTTAGTATTGTTGGAGGATATTATTTATAATTTTTATTTTGAAGTTTTACCAAACCCTACAAGAAATATATATCCCACACACGTTCGATGTAATGTATAACCAACAAGACACACATTTCATATGTTCATGTCATCATTAAGGACAAATGGTACTGAGTATAGCATTATATAAATAGTATGCACTGTTTGTAAGACATGTGCATCTTAACTTCTATTATATGCTGTTCATGAAGCTGGTGTCCATTCATCACGAAGTTATTCAGTGATAATCCTCAGTTGCACTGTATATTGGCACTCGGCCTGTCTGGAACTACGTTGGTCCGGATGGGATGTTTCTGTAACAGATGTTCCAATCACGGGGATTCCTGGGGTTCTGGTGAGTAATGTCAGGGATGTTCCTGTAACGGGTGTTCTTCTCATGAATCAGCGATCGATGTTCCAGCAATGGGTGTTCCTGTCAGGGATGTTCCTGTAACGGGTGTTCTCATGAATCAGCGATCGATGTTCCAGCAATGGGTGTTCCTGTCAGGAATGTTCCTGTCACGGGTGTTCCTGTCAGGGATGTTCCTGTCACGTGCGTTCCTGTCACGGGTGTTCCTGTCAGGGATGTTCCTGTCACCGGTGTTCCAGCAGTGGGTGATCCTGTCACGGGTGTTCCTGTCACTGATATCTGCCCGGAGAGCGGAAGGTTGTGGGTTCGATTCCCGGCCGCATTAAAATATGGTACTTGTGGATATTCTGCCTGGCCCTCTGCATTAAGGGGCTAAAACAAGGACTGGTCGGCTCTGAGTCAATATACTGTGTCTGACCATAAGGCCATATTGTTTAACCTTCACTTGTGACTGATACGTATACGAATATACATTCAGACTGTGATTGGTCATATGGTTCTGAAAGATATGTTTAAATATAAAATTTCCAAGACCTCCAGCTAATTACGGAAACTGACTCAAGCTACACCAACCCCTTGGATTATTTTTTTGGTCTAATCCATAGTCTCATTGTGAGATACCGCTCAAGGCGTGGACGGACTCTCTGACTTTTTTCCTGGCCCACGGATTGAAATACATATCGATTTATTTTTTAATGCGATATATGTTTACTTATACGCTAGACCCAAAGGTTCTTTATCTCTTTGATTTATGCCCCCAAACTTTACAAGGAAACAGAATTAAGAACACAAGGAATGTATTCGTCTTTTCTCTTTGATGAGTTCCAATCGAGAGAAGGAACAAACATTTACAGATTATCAAAACGAACACGATACGGGCTATAAACAACTAATATTGTACTGGAAACTCCAATGTCGAGGCGCTTGGTACAATAACCATACATGAAAATACATTAAATTGATAATACCTAGAAAACTATAATAACCACACATAATAAACACACACACAAAATAAACTATCTTCTAAAAAAGTGTACACCAATGTTTGATGCTGGCTAAAAATATAACAAACAGGAAATCGTTCTTCGATGACGATGTATTTGATACGGGTCTAGTTGTGCTTTGGACCTTATGTTTGCAGGGGGCACGGGTTGCCCAGTCGTCTAAGGCGCCGCGATTCGCTGTGCAGAGTTGCGTCCCTTGGGCACGCCAGAAACCTATGACTATGGGTTCGAATCCCGGTTCGCCCCAATTATGCTTCTAGGTTTGTCAGCACCATACCCGTGCTCGTGGGTTTCACCAAAGTGGTAAACGTCTGAGACCTGCATCACTTCGGGCTTTCCTCCCACATTAAGCTGACACGCCGCGATATAGCTGGAATACTGTTGAAAGCGGCGTTAAACCCAACTCACTCACTCACTTATGTTTGCAGTGTTTCGGCGACTGTTTTCAGCCAGCCTAGTAACGTTTTGATGACGTTCGTAATTTTTTGGTCAACCCAATTTTCAAGAGTCTATCTATTTTCCCCCGCAGTTCATTATAAAATGACATATGCGCTACTATTTATAATAACATCTAAAAAAACACTTCAACAAACAAAAGAATAACAACAACATCAACAGTTAAGCATGCTAACAAGGTGAAGTAAGCACCCTTACTTATGGTGCTTCACAATTACGATAGGTCAATCAGGTCCATCAATACATCAATAATCAATCAATACATCGATCAATGCATCAATAAATTATTCGATCACTGCATTCACAACACATACCACGTTTCAACCACATTTTACAGTAAATCATATAAATGAACATTTTAGATGCCATCACAGTGTCCCGTGTGACTTGGAAGCATGACACACGAAACAAGCAAATCTGACATAAACATCATCTAGATGTAACCACATGTGCCTTCCCCGCAGACCGTATGTAAACAGTATTTCAATCAGTTAAAAAATAGTATATATTGTTTCCACCTTGACACATGACAGATATATATATATAATAATTGCATGCGTAGACCGTACATATCACATTACTTATGTCAAGGGAGATAACCTATCATTTTTCGTACAGCGAAACCGAGGCTATCGGGTCATTAGTTACCCCTCGTACTGACAGGAAACTAGATCTTTATTGCCTTGTCATTAACAACAATTTCTACAATTCCGGCGGTTATATTTCATGCCACTGAAAGATCGAGTCCCATTACCCCAAATACGTAACTACCTCACCGTCAGAATTCATGTCGTGATATTTATGCTTCACTTCATGGGAGAGGCCATATATTGACACATGCGTTGTCACGTGTCGAGTGTGTGTTTCACGGAAAGATTATAATGTTTACGTTTTCTGTTAAACGTTCTAATCGCCTTTGTTCGTGCAAGGACAGTGTTGGGTAGAGCGACGAGGTGGAGGAGATACCAGATACAAAGCTATAATGCACCGTGTCGTGAGAGATATAACTAGCAGGAAGTTGACAGTACAGATTTATCATGCATAGGGCGCGTTGGTATTATGGTATGCCGTATAATGTTGAACAGGGCGGCTTGGTATTGTACAGATTAGGTATTGGGTATTGTACATGGTGGTACTTCTTCAAGATGTTGATGAATATGCATATGTGATATGGTATGTGTGACCATGTCCTTATTGGTTGTAGCATTGCATATAGTAGTAATGTGATATTACTGACTGCATTTTTTAGTTTGGATTAACGCCGCTTTGAAAAGTATTTCTAGTTATATCACGACCTGTCAACTTGATGTGGGAGGAACGTCCGTAGTAGTACAGGTCTCAGATGTTTACCAGTTTCGTGAATCCCACCTTGAATGGGTAAGGTGCTTACAAACCTAGAAACATCACGGTGAATCTAGTATTCGAACCCACAATCATAGGTTACTGTCTGCCTAGAGCAAGCAACTCTGCACGCCGTAGATGTCTGAGCCACCTATGTCCCCATGTCCCCAACTAGAATTTGGATACTGTGCACACACACACACACACACACACACACACACACACACACACACACACACACACACACACACACACACACACACACACACACACACACACACACACACACACACACACACACCAAGGTTTATGAGGCACCGTTGGCTCAGGCGTCTAATTAGTTGTGCAGAGTTGCGTCCCTTGGTAGTGCCAGGATACTACCGTCATTGCTTAAATCCCAGATTCTCCCTGATTATCATTCTGGGTTTGTCAACACCTTACCCGATTTTCGAACAGATCTCACTGAGCTACACACTTTGATATAAATGGAGAGCTGTTCAAAAAGGCGTTGCACCAAACTCAAGCACTCCCTCCATCAATCATTCTGTTAGATTTCAGTTATGCATAGATAAGCTCATTTACTTATTTCCGCGAGGATATGTTAAGGCAACAGTGTCAATGCATGACTCCCCTCTCTTAAGTATGACCATTTCATTTCTAACTGTCACTTTGCTCGACAACGCCCTCGCTCGGGATCCATTTCTTATCTTTTAAAAACATTATCAAGGGTGAGTTTTTTGCCTATTTCATGACAGAGCAACCTCTCGACAATATCTAAATGCATGTAAATCGTTTTGTTGACAGGGGAACGTTAACCCACTTTATTTATGTCTAGATCTACACTCTTCAGATCAAAACAATGTTGGGGCGGTGGGATAGCCTCTGGTGAAAGCGTTGCTCGTCACGTCGAATACCAGGGTTTGATTCGCGAAATGGGTGCAATATTTGAAGCCTGTTTCTGTTGTCTCAGGGTTAGCGCGTGGGATATTGCTAAAAGCACTGCATCAATCATTGCGTTACAGCATGTTTTCGTCGGTTCACAAATTTCTACAACATGCTTGAATGATAATAACAAATTTTGAAGTGGTGTACAGTAAACTACGGTTATAACGAACACGCTTATAACGAACTGACGGATATAACGAACTAACTTTTTAGTCCCGACTATTTGCTGTAGTTATGCTGTATATATGCTTATAACGAACTACGGTTATAACGAACTAAAAATAGTAGTCCCTTTGAGTTCGTTATAACCGTAGTTTACTGTATTTTTAAAACGTTTAAGTGTTCACTTATTGATAAAGTTATGGATATGGTTTTTGCGAACCCCTGGTGTCATTGTTTATTGATCAATTCATATGATTTCCATCACTGCTTATCTTCATAGATTCTGTTTCGCAAGATAGTCTAGACTGGTTATACTCTTGCTTTGACATTTTATATTTTCAAGAAAACATGGAAATAAAGCGACAAAACCCTTTCCATATCCAATAGAAATCTCTGCATAAAGCAGAGTCATTGTCAATGCTACGATTCCGACTAACTATATCATGAGCATGTGTTTATGAATCACTACCAAATAGTAATGAAACCAGGTGTTCGCGAACAGGTTAGCGTATCCTGCCCCACCGTTGGCACCCGTGGCAAACACATGCAAAGGCAAAGGAATGCGCCAAGAGAAATGCGAACAGTTACCGTCAGGTTTTTCAGTTACTGACAACATTGCACTTATCAAAACTATTCTCGCGAGTACCTGGATGCACCATTGAAGCCTTTCATATACCTTTCACTGCTATCTTGCCTCTTAAGCACGATGGAATCTGTTTCTCCAGCACTGTTATCGATGTCAGGCTGCACACCCTATCCCTGCTGCCCTGCAACCCAGCTAATGCCCCAAGATGCAGTTCTATACCGGCACTGTTATCGATGTCAGGCTGCACACCCTATCCCTGCTGCCCTGCAACCCAGCTAATACCCCAAGATGCATAGAGGTTATCACGCGAGTGTGTTTGGGGATGGTACATATCCTGCATTAGGAATAAACATTGTATTTAGCGAGCCTTGGCGAGCTAAATACATAGTGTTTATTCCTAATACAGGATATTTACCATCCCCAAACACACAAGCGTGATAACCTCTTTATCATATAATGTCATTCTTTAATTCTGTGCTTCAAAATCGCTTTCCCTCTCTCACAAACATTACCGAAACATTGTGAGTTTTCTTGCAATGCGCGCATTAATATTTATTACGTCACAGGGTAAGTGATGTGTCAGTCAGACAGTGACAGTAGCCAATATAGTTCCAACTGAAATCTGTTTCTTATACAGTGGCGATGCAACATATATGCAAAACAACAATTGTTTTTAATTGCCTTTCGCAGCAATCCATCGGTCTCTCCGCTAGAGTAACTGCCCTTTGTCAAAGGGAAGCTACTCTAACCCTAGTCTATGAGATGTCACGGCCACGGTCAAACGTTGTTGACAGTCGGTCTGTCATGTCATAACGATAAGAAATGTACTCAGATGTTCACATAGCGACAAAACGAAACAAGGTAACAATTCAAACATATTTCCGTCAAATCCAACTATTTTAATTTGTTGAGATGGTTTCAAGCCGCAGAGGTCTACAAGCACAGATATGGCTACTGATCCCGCTTGGCTAGGCCTCGTGCCCTCGCCAAATTGTTTCGAAATTTATATCTCCAAAGTTGCCAAAACTTATAAAATGCCTTAGCTGCGTCACAGTTAGACACAGATTTTCAGTATATTAGACTGTTCTTTTGATAATGATAGCAATTATCCCTGTAGTTTAATCCAGATTCCCGATGGTTAATTCTGACTCGATCGCCGAATGACGAGTGCGACGCCATGTTTGTTTATAAACAGTGAAAGTAGTCCCTACTTGACCTGTGATATTTGCATCTCTATCCGCATATGACCCCAACGGATATCGTTTTTATCCGTTGGCTTTATCCTGCCGAGAAACCTACCCATTATATGATAAAGTTCTATACCTGCACTGTTATCGATGTCAGGCTGCACACCCTATCCCTGCTCCCCTGCAACCCAGCTAATGCCCCAAGATGCAGTTCTATACCTGCACTGTTACCGATGTCAGGCTGCACACCCTATCCCTGCTCCCCTGCATCCCAGCTAATGCCCCAAGATGCAGTTCTATACCTGCACTGTTACCGATGTCAGGCTGCACACCCTATCCCTGCTCCCCTGCACCCCAGCTAATGCCCCATTGTGCTATCAGCGTCGGCGTACACTGAATGTATTAATCACCGTCTAATGTAGGATAGCGGGGCAACGTCATTCAACACGGAATATAAATGGGCCCACGAACCTCATTAACATGTGTTCCCACGACTGCAATGTAACTTCAGTTAACAATAGGTAATAGTGAGTGAGTGAGGTAATGGGTGGTGTGTGTACATGAATATGGTCATTTTAGAGTGCAGAATATCATGTGGACACTAAATTTCCTTTCCTTTCAAGCTTTCAAAAGGTTTTATGGTAGACTTGTGGAGGACATTTCCAAATTTGACGCATCAGTGACAAAAATGACGTCCGATCAATTCCCTATTTTGACTTATACCATACGTTCACGTGTTTTTTTCAGGTGAACAATTGACTTGCCTTTGCATGTGTTTGTGACGGGTGCCACCGGTGTACAATCGACTCTCCATATGAATATGGAATGGGTTTTGTCGCTTATACGTATTGTATGTGGAATCTGTAGAATCGAACTCGTTCTTGAAGGTGGCTATCGACGACACCCTATAATGTCCACATTATGAATCCTACCTGCAGTCAATATGCATTGCTATATATTACAGTGTTTACGGTTAGAATAGGTAGGCAAGGCAAGAGAGTGATTAGTGAGAGATGGACGTACTGCGTGTGCCCGTTGTAAGTACACCAATGCAGTTGGCATTGACACACGGTTTATCAACCAGCAAGGGGGGCTGTTAATCTCTTGCCTGCTGCTTGTATTGATTGCATTCTTCTGTCGCTGCGTTGTTCAATAATGGGGTTGTCTGGGTGGGGACAGATAGCAGATTGATATCGAGGTGTGGTAGTCATCGCCTTCTGGTAATATATTACATTATATAAATATCCCATTTTTTGTTTTGTTCAATTCGTAAATTAATTTGCTTGGTTGGTTGGTTGGTTGGTTGGTTGGTTGGTTTGTTGTTTAACGCCGCACTCAGCAATATTACATTTATATGACAGCGGTCTGTAAATAATCGAGTCTGGACCAGACAATCCAGTGATCAATATCATGAGCATCGATCCACTCAATTGGGATCGATGACAACCAAGTCAGCGAGCCTGACCACCCGATCCCTTTAGTCGCCTTTTACGGCAAGCATGGGTTGCTGAAGACCTATTTGCACCTTGCACCAAGGACAGGGGCATGTGTTACACACAGTGATATGTTCTGAAGGGAGTTTATGTCATATGTGTAGGGTATGGAGTTGCGTAGATGGAGTTGATCTCATATGTAACGTAGATGTGTTGATATCATTTGTATTTCAAAATGGCAGAAGTGTTAATATAAATTGTATTACATAGAAGTAGATGTGTTGATATAAATTGTATTACATAGTAGCAGATGTGTTAATATAAATTGTATTACATAGTAGTAGATGTGTTGATATAAATTGTATTACATAGTAGCAGATGTGTTAATATAAATTGTATTACATAGTAGTAGATGTGTTGATATAAATTGTATTACATAGTAGCAGATGTGTTAATATAAATTGTATTACATAGTAGTAGATGTGTTGATATAAATTATATTACATAGTAGCAGATGTGTTAATATAAATTGTATTACATAGTAGCAGATGTGTTAATATAAATTGTATTACATAGTAGTAGATGTGTTGATATAAATTGTATTACACAGTGGTAGTAGTGTTGATATTGATTGTATTACATATACTAGAAGATGTGTTGATATCATTTGTGTTATATTTTGTTTGTTTGTTAGTTGTTGAACGTCGCACTCAGCAATATTCCAGCTATACGACGTCGGTCTGTCAATAATCGAGTCTGGACCAGACAATCCAGTGATTGACATCATGAGCATCGATCCATGAAATTAGGATACGATGACATGCATCAACCAAGTCAGCGAGCCTGACCACCCGATCCCGTTAGTCGCCTATTACAACAAGTATAGTCCGTTTTTACGGCAAGCATGGGTTGCTGAAGACCTGTTCTACCCCGGATCTTCACGGGCTTGTGTTATATAATAGTCGATGTGTTTATGTAATTTGTATTATATAATAGTAGAAGGGTTGCTCCATTACGTGTACAAGAAAACCTTCATGAAAAACATCAACATTGCGCTGATATAAAAGAATGTAGTATCCCTGTTTTAAAACGCCGAGCGAGAAAAAACAACGTGTTGCAATCAGATGCACCCATATGTTGCGTCACGTGACAACGCCAGGTAATGCGTTGTATCGCTGGGTCCTGCAGCGAACGCCGACCTTGACGTATGAAAAGTGTCCCTCTCGTTATCTTAGCGAAATAAACCCAGAACTTCAACACGTCTCATTACTCCATAAGATGAAAACATACTTTAAATCAAATGATAATTGATGCATTTTCCATTGACTTATCCACGAACCCAAACGACTCACGAAGTGCAGTTTATACAGCAGTTAAAATAAGAATAGATGTGGTGGTCTAGTTTATGTAGGCGTAGATGTGGTGGTCTAATTTATAAAGGAGTAGATGTGGTCTAACTTATATAAGGGTAGATGTGGTGGTCTAGTTTACGTAGGAGAATATGATGAGGTCTCGTTTATGTAGGCGTAGATGTGGTGGTCTAATTTATAAAGGAGTAGATGTGGTCTAACTTATATAAGGGTAGATGTGGTGGTCTAGTTTACGTAGGAGAATATGTGGAGGTCTAGTTTATGTAGGCGTAGATGTGTTGGCCTGATGTATAAAGGAGTAGATGTGGTCTAACCTTTATAAGAGTAGATGTGGTGGTCTAGTTTATGTAGGAGAATATCTGGAGGTCTAGTTTATGTAGGCGTGGATGTGTTGGTCTAATTTATAAAGGAGTAGATGTGATCTAACTTATATAAGGGTAGATGTGGTGGTCTAGTTTATGTAGGAGAATATGTTGATGTCTAGTTTATGTTGGCATAAATGTGTTGGTCTAATTTATAAAGGAGTAGATGTGGTGGTCTAGTTTATGTAGGAGAATATGTGGAGGTCTAGTTTAGGGCTTGGGTGACGGTGTGTAGCCCTGTGCTAAATGGTTACACCCAAGCCGGTGTGTGACCAGGAATACATACAACGGCTGCGTCAGCTATCTGATTGCACCACGATCTGTTTGCCACCGCCACTGCAGTTTCTTCCCACCAGACCGGCAATGTTATCTCCCTCTGTCCACCTGAGATGTGCACATTGAACACAACAACATGATTTACCGAGGACATTGTACCTGACCTTCCTCAATGGTGACGCTTTTTTCATTGTTATCTTGTAAATTATAGCTATATCTGGTTCTTAGATTACAAATAAGTGCACTTGATGTTCTTCCTAGCGGTGATTAGATATCACTCCATATGTTGAATGTTTAATTTTAAAGGTTTCTGCATGTTATCCAGTTGATATGCACTTTCGTAGCAATGTTTATTTGCAAAAGCAAGTTTATAACATAATATGTAGGGAATGTTATTGATTGTTTTACTAACTCATTACCTGTGATCATGATTTTTGGTTAGGTATTTTACAGGCAGGTGTTAATTTGAAAATAAGATAATAGAAAGTGAATTTCATTTCCTAGGAAATCATGGAACAATGATCTCCGCAATGAGTCCAAACGGAGGTATTGGTTTCTCTGATGTGTTTTACTACGTGTCATTATGAGAGGCGTTGTTCTATTGTTGTTATGGTAAATAGTAATGCTCATAACAGCGTTAAACCCCACACCCCCTAACTGAATCAGTATCCTCCCTAAATCTCCCCGACACAGACGCCTGTGATAAGAGTGAAGAATATTTCACATTGCGTCATGGTAACTTCTAATAGAGATAAACTCCACTTTCTACAGCAAATCAATCACTAGAGCTGAAAGTATTTAATATTTTGGTCGACATATTCTCGGATACAACTTTTGACTTCACAAGAACGTCACACACCACACTTGACTGTAACACTCTAACTCGTCTTGTACTCCAGGCTATCTTATCGCCCTTACGTGGGAAATCTAATTCAAGATACCATACTGCACTGGTGTTGCAATTATTCAAAACAGTAAAAGCATATTAAAGGACAGATTTACTCTGTAGTGTACTTCGTAGCATATCCTTTCTGTGGTCTGTTGTGTGTCACAGGGGATTATAGCACAGCAACATGACATATCGCTGTACACACATGTTGTTGCTTCAGACTAACATTAAAGGTATATGAATGTACACAATATGGCTGTATTACACACACATATAGGGTATACGAAGGCACACAATATGGCTGTATCCGACACACATATAGGGGATATGAAGGTACAGAATATGGCTGTATACGACACACATATAGGGTATATGAAGGTACAGAATATGGCTGTATCCGACACACATATAGGGAATATACAGGTACAGAATATGGCAACGCTGTAATAGACACACATATGGGGTATATGAAGGTAAAGAATATGGCTGTATCCGACACACATATAGGGTATATGAAGTTACAGAATATGGCTGTATCCGACACGCATATAGGGTATATGAAGGTACAGAATATGGCTGTATACGACACACATATAGGGTATATGAAGGTACAGAATATGGCTGTATACGACACACATATAGGCGTTGAGGGATTAATGTATGAGGGGTTTATTCTTACTCTCAGAAATCCACATGTCCGTGTCTTTTTCGTGGCGGGGTATAAGAGATTTATTTTTCCACTGAGAAGTATATTTCCCCTCAAGGTGGATACATACATGTATTATTTTATCAAGATCGCGTGAACCAATCAGATCTCATCATTCTTACATGGAGGTGTAAATGTAAACTGTGGGTTGGTCGGACGTCTATGTAGACAGGAAACAAAATTCATACCAAAGAAAATATTCCTTTAGAAACTTGGTAATTATTTTGCAGGATTAAGAAGCTCTTAAAACGACTTTGTCTCAGAACTGTTTGACATTATTCGTAAGTACAGTAAGTCAGTAAGACTTTACTGACAAATGCAGCTGGAGTAAGACAGTACCACAGACGTTGTCATCTGACGAAAACCATGTGTATCGATCTGCTCTGACTACAATACCTGAACTGCTGTACTGCACTCCTATCCATCCAGAATTAACTACTCATATATTATGGAAAATAGCCTATGTTCAACCCCAATTCCGAGTAAAACTAACATCTGTTGTTAAAGTAGCTAGCATGAAAATCTTTGACAGGCATTGTGACAAATATGTACAAAATTGGGCAACACACATACAACTAAACTGTGCAACACTCAATCAAGACAGGAATTGTGTCTTTGAGGCACTTGCGTCAATCCAATCACCTCAAGACTCTGTTACATTCTGTGACTAGAGTGATGGGAAGGTCAAGACGTTTAGGACAAGTGGGGAACATAATGAACTCAATCACTTTGACATCAGGTTTGGATCTGAATTCGTACACAAATGTAGTGTATATATAATATATGTCCAGACCTCGTCTAGCCATGCATCCAATCGGATTGAAGGACATATAGAAATGTATATATATGTAATACTTTTGTTTTTTCCAAGATTTATGACTACTTGACTTTTTGTATGTCATGTTATTCATCGTGTTTATTGCTCTTCGTGTCAATGGAGGAAAAAAGAAAATTCATAGTATGGCTGTATTATACTCATATTACGGGTATATGAATGTACAAAATATGGCTGTACTATACTCACAATACGGGTATATGAATGTACACACTATGGCTGTATTATACTCATATTACGGGTATATGAATGTAAAAAATATAGCTGTATTATACTCAAATTAGGGGTATATGAATTGTACAAAATATGGCTGTATTATACTCACATTACGGGTGTATGAATTGTACAAAATATGGCTGTATTATACTCATATTATGGGTATATGAATTGTACGAAATATGGCTGTATTGGACACACATTACGGAAATATGAAAGTTCACACTATGGCTGTATTATACTCATATTACGGGTATATGAATTCTACAAAATATGGCTGTATTATACTCACAGTACGGGTATATGAATGTACACAGTGTGATTGTTTCAAACACAGGTTAAGGGTAGAAGAAACACAATACGGCTGTACGAAATATAAAGTATATTTCTGACACACATTACAAGCGTCTCAAGGCAGACAGTTTACATATTAAAACATACATTTAGCATGTAGCAACTTATACAAGTACGGAATTAGCAGCACAACATTGAGTTTATGGCAGGGTGACAGGTTACTTCCTGAATCCGAGGTAGGGGTCATGCAGTAGATATGCAGATTATGGGGGAATGTCAGGCAGGTGTGTCGATATCGACCGCCAGTGTCTTACAATTTCATTAGCATATCACTGTGACCTGGCGAGGCCGGGCGTGATCGCACACCTGTAGGCAGCTGTAACTCTGCCGTACAGGCCACCATATTCGCCTGTTGCCAAGATCCGGGTTTAACTAGATGACATGAACACATATCTACTGGCTGGAATATACGTGAGGTGTAGCCATATTCACTGGTGTCATTGGAGTACATGACGGAATATTTATTTTATTTGGAGTAAAATTATTACATGACCGAGACTTGTCAATGTGGAGTACTTGTGAATGATTGAATACTTCTCAACGGTAAGTCAACACGGATTCAACATTTCTCAAAGTGAAATACACGTTAGCATTGTAAGATGTATGTACACTATAAACAATGTATAATAATAGTTTGTGCCTTAAACAACTGGTTGTACATTTCTCGTTGACACACATTCAAATTCTTGGCAGGGCTTATCAGAGGCAGTAGCGATAATATGTTATACATGTATGGCACGGTAGAAGCATGTTCATGTCACTGATTGTGAGAGTGTCTGATAGGGGTTTATTGTATCAGTTTTGTATTTCAAGTTGAAGCATATGTTGTACACGGGTATGACTCAGAACTGTGCATTCTTTTTCCTGCTTTGTCCAGATCAAAGTCTGAGCAGGTAGGAAACGAGGTTAAGTGGCTCAAGCAAGGTAGTGTTATCTCTTGTGTTAAATAGTGGTTCTCGTCGTGCTGTATTTTCTACATGAAGTTGGAGTACAGGTGACCCCTCTTTCGTTGACAATAGCAACCTTTGCCAGTTATTCAGATATCGCTCCAAATTGGTACAATCACAACTGGGGGCGGTCGGGTAGCCTAGTGGTTAAAGCGTTCGCTTGTCACGCTGAAAACCCTGGCTCTATTCCCATGGGTACAATTTCTTGTGTCTCCCGCCTTGATATAGCTGGAATATTGCTTAAAGCGACGTAAAACCATACTCACTCACTCACAATCACAACTTTAAGATCAGTATGGATGCTGTCGATGCCAAAAATGGCCTAACAGAGAATATGAACCCGTTGAATGTCTTTCAGAGTTGGTTAAGTCTGTGTGTAATGTTGTCATTGGTAGAATGCTCAAACTGAAAAGAGGAAACAGAATTACAATAAACCCATTCTATCCCAGCCAGATTTTATCCAAAGTATGGCTGCCCTTAATACACACAGGCTTCAAATAACAAAACCATTATAAGAAAGACTAACTACATTAATAATATTTTGATCAAAGAACTTGGTATAAGTGATACATCATATGATGCCAGTATGTTAGCTGAGGAAGAAAACTGCCAAGACCATGCATCAGTATTCTCAACTTCAGACTTGACTTTAAAACCATGTTCATTCCTCCGTTGTACTAGATTCCAAAGCTCCATAAAACTCCGTACAAAACAACATTTATTGATATATTGCTAGGTTCAGCAAATGTACCACCATGTCCCCGTCTCAAAGATTTACAACAATCCTCAATACCGTAAAGGAAGGAATTCTGTCACAATATTTGAATTTTCATCTTTGTACACCGCTATCCCACATGACAAACCACAGGGGGAAATTCATTCCTTTATCCCTTACATATCTATATTCAGAGGTTCAGGACAATTTATCCAAAAGTTTTAATGAGAAAACAATATGTGAAATGCTGGACTTCCTCATTGATAACATATACGTAAAATTTGGGATGACATTTAGGCAAGAAGAAGGCATCCGAATGGGAACAAAATGTGGCCCTCTTCTTGCTGAAATGTTTCTCAATGCACATGAATCGAAATTTCAGTTCGGATTGGCAAAGTCAAAACGAGGTAATTTCTTGCCTTGTCTCCTGATCAAATTAGGAAACAAGGTTAAGTGGCTTAAGCAAAGTGTTATCTATTGTGTCAAATAGTAGTTCTAAGCTTGCTATATATTTAACATCAAAAAGAAATCAAAATTGTATAGCTTTGCTTGAAAGCGAAGTAACTGTAAATGATCGTGATTTCAGTTAATTCATTCATGTAATTTTTATCGCATTTTTCATTTTACGTCCAGTTGAATCGGCGGATAATCGGGATTTATTTTCTGACCCTGACGTTACATATTGTCTTTGTTGTTTGCCTTAAGATGATCCTCAGTAACGTGCTTCCATATGGCAAGCCGTTTTCACATTTATTACGGAATTACAGATATCTTCAATTGTTTTAGAGATATCAGTATTTTATTTAAAGATATCAATAATGTTTGTAAGATGTCAAAAAATAATTGAAGATATCTTAAATTCATTTCTGATATCCATAATACAATTACTGATACCTTAAAATGTTACGGTGAGGGTATCAACAAATTTGTTTGTGATATCTCTAAATGTAGTTAAGATATCATCAAACAATTACCATCCTACAATACATAAATATATTAGAAATATATTCAAGATATCTTAAATTCAGTTCAAGACATCTGGAAATTATTTATACATATCCACAAATGCATTACAGATATCTTTAATTCAATAAGAGATATCTTTAATTCAATTCAAGGTATCATTAATTCTGACCGTTACTGATATCAAAAATCCAATTAAAGATATCATTAATAATTTTGATGATATCTTTATATCAATTATTGATATCAGTTATCTAATTTAAGTAACATTATTAATGTAACATCTTTAATAATGGCAACAATTGAAGATATCAATAATTAATTATTGATATCTGTATTTAGTTTCAAGATATCAGGAATTGAATTATTGACATCATCACAAAACATGACATTTTGATATCTTTAAATCATATTTTGATATCAATAATCGAATTAAGATATCAGCAATTCTTTTCAAGATATCAGTAATACGCTTCACCATATCCTTAATTCATTTCGTGATATCTTAAACTTTATTGCAGATTTCTACAATTATCTGCATTTAAGATATCTTCAATTCCATTCAAGATATCTTCAATTCAATTCAAGATATCTTCAATTCAATTCAAAATAGTTTTAAAACAATTGAATATATCTGTAAATCCGTAATAAATGGGAAAACGGCTTGCCATACTTCCACGTTATCACTGTGGGTGCTGTGTTGAATCTGAAGGACATACACTAGAAAATGTAAAGAAACGAAGTTCAAATAAGGCTATAACTTTGCATACAATACAGCATTAAGATGATGACTATCGGGAAATGTAGACAACGAATATAGATGGCGATTATAAGACACCATATTATTTTAAATCGTAGTAAGTATATAGACTTAAATCTTATGCATTTACCCAATAACCATATTCATGTAATCGGTAAACATAATGAATGGAATATTTATATTATTTTCTGGGGCACATATCATGTTGCCCAGGTGACTAGGGTGCCACGCGATGCACCCAGTGGGCCTGCAAGGGACCCCTGGTCTTCGGTTGGAATCCCTTGTTTGGCCTTTGTATGATCTTTGGTTTGTCAGCACCAATCCCGTGCTCGTGGGTTTCACCAAAGTTGGGAACGTCCACGACGTCCCTCATTAAGCTGAGACACAGGGACATGAATGAAATATTGTTCGAAGCAGCGTTATTCAATACTCCCTTGTATAGTCACAGCGTCACGTTTTCAGTTCGACATACAACATCCTGTTGGTTGATGCACGCATGCATCAACAACACAATAAAAGTAAACAGATAAAGAATGAAATGATAAGCATGTAATAGAAAGAGCGACGCTTATTTATTAATGTTTCCCTTTCGTTAAAACCATTTCCACAATCATAAGAAATCTCTGCTAAAAGCAGAGTCTATTGTACAATGACTATATCATCAGCATGTCTTTATGAATCTCAATAAAAATAGTGATTTACCAGGTGTTCGCGAAAAGGTGGGCGTATCCTGCATCGTCGGTAGCTCCATGACAAACACATGCAAAAGCAAGTCAATTATTCACTTGAACAACACATGAACACATGGTACAAGTCAAA
This sequence comes from Haliotis rufescens, assembly GCF_023055435.1. Lineage (NCBI taxonomy): Eukaryota > Metazoa > Mollusca > Gastropoda > Lepetellida > Haliotidae > Haliotis > Haliotis rufescens. Next base: position 3,110,918 of record NW_025964024.1, on the reverse strand, counting down.
ATAAGGAATGTGTTGGACATCATTTTGGTCACTGATGCGTCAAACCCGGTAAGGTTCTCCCAATGTCTACCATGAAACGTTTTGAAAGCTTTACTGAGGCTTTGAATAGTGTAACCCTGATCAAACCACTTTTGAGCAAGAATCGTATGACAGTCCTTTAAGTCTTCGTAGAAAGAGCATGCTCGATCGTCCCTCAAAGGTAGTGAAATGTAGACACCAAAGGCTGGAGCTGCTGGAATACTATTGGTCGACATAAAGAGAGATTGGACTTTTGGAAAGTAAGAAAACGTACAACGTTAGCGATAACAACTTCTGGTTTATTGCTAGCCAACTTCTAGAATTAAATGCCAATCCAACAGTTGCCTATTGTAAAGTTGAAGTCATCCCTCTATTTTTGTGTTTTGTCACTCTGAATCTTCATGCACAGATATAAATATGAAACAGATGAAGCGGTTTCACTGGGCACTTTTATTTTCAGTTCAGGTGGGTAAGTCAGTTCATAAACAAAGACACGGCGTATACACTTCCTTTCCCACACATCAAACCAAAACTAGCAGTAATTGGTTACGCAGCTATCATATTGTCGTTGTGTTTAGCCAATGCCCTCTACTGATTTACCCACCTGAACTAGAAATACAGGAGGCCAGTGAGACAACCTCATGTTTCATTTTTAGATCTTTGCATAAAGATTCAGAGTGACAAAACACTCTCCGCAAGACTCTATGAAGGGATGACTTCAACTTTCCAATGGTCAACTTTCCCTTCATGACAAAACACTCTCCGCAAGACTCTATGAAGGGATGACTTCAACTTTCCAATGGTCAACTTTCCCTTCATGTCGAGGAATATTCCAGCGGTCTTTGGTGTTTACATTTCACAACTTTTGAGATGCAATCGAGCATGCTCTTTCTACCAAGATTACAAAGAGCGTCATACGACTCTTGCTCAGAAGTTGTTTGATCAAGGTAACAATATTCAAGACCTATTTTATGGTAGACATGTGGATGTTTTTTCCAAATGTGACGCATCGGTGACAAGAATTATGTCCGATCCAACTCCCTATTTTGACTTGTACCATATGTTCCCATCTTTTTCCGGGTGAACAATTGACTTGGCTTTGCATGTGTTTGTGATGGGTGGCACCGGTTGGGCAGGATGTGCTCACCTTTTCGCGAACACATGGTATCATTTCTTTTCACTTAAGCGACCACAGTCCTTTGTAATATGCATGTATGACTAAGTACATTGACGCACACACACGCCTCTCGTCTTTCACGAAGTCGGTATTTCTGATACCATAAAGAATAAAGAACAAGTGTAAATAGAGAAGTATCTTCGTATGGGAATCATTTAGTTCGGAGCCCTACACGGGATTTATACATGCTACTGTGTACACAAAGTTGAGTACATTTTCAGACTCTCTGCATTATGGTTAAAGTGTTCAATCTAGTCTGTGAATTGGAAACCTTCTACTTACTGAACTGGTAAAATAGCACATGTATACTACGTATAGTCCAGTGAGTGGAAGAAGTTTACCAAATCCCTGGTAATTCCCAAGCACGGATACATACAGACTCGTTGTTTCTCATCATTTCCCATTTAATCTTGAACACAGAGTTTTAACATACATTGAAAAAAGTAGGAGCGTTTGACTTCATGATCGTTCACGACTATCCTCGCTACGATCCATCCCAATTATCAAAACGATAATGCAGATCTAAACTGTAGTATTGACGACTCGATCCGTGTCTAAACTGACAGTGCCAGTCTACAGCAATCTACGAATTTACTTTATCACAATTTGACACATCTTTACAATCACCTTTTAACGAACAATTATGACTTACAGTTGTAATCGCCACAGATTCATATAAAACTTCGAAAATCTGTCCCGTTACGTTTATCGTGTCTTCCATTTTGACGTCTTGTATCTGATGTAAATCTATGACGACGTGATGTCATTGTGACTGACTTTCTTAGGTAGAACATAACAGACCTTTCTCTACTAACGATGGTATTATTTGAATATATTTTATTAACTAGAAAGATATCACTGTAGAACACTGTGAACATACATACGCTCATATCACTTCTTGTTTTGAGGAACTACTTAATTCCGCGATACAGCTGGCTGTTGTGTGGCTATCAGGTTTATCTCTAATTCGGTAACACTGGTAATAAAAAAGAATGATTAAAAAAGCTAGAATTTAACAAAACTCCTCATGCGGTGCATCTTTTGTGTTTATATTTTGGTGCATAGACACTGCTCCTTTATCAATTTGTATCATGCTATTATGTTGATCGTGACAACACATGAATATCTGCAATGTTACTGACAATATTCTGGTTGCAGTTAACTGAAATGAGCACCACCCACGGAAGCGAGTAAAGGTACATTCTGAGATGGAGTTACCATGGTTCCTCCTCTTCATGCGCTTGTCCCTGACAGGTAAGAATCTCTGTTGACCCTGCTATATATCCCTGGTGGCCCAGCTATATGTCCCAGATGACCCAGCTATATATCCCAGTTGACCTTGCCATATATCCCAGTTGATCCTGCTATATATCCAAGTTGACCCTGCTATGTATCCTAGTTGACCCTGCTATATATCCAAGTTGACCCTGCTATATATCCCAGTTGACCCTGCAATATATCCCTGTTGACCCTGCTATATATCCCAGTTGACCCTGCTATATATCCCTGTTGACACTGCTATATATCCCAGTTGACCCTGCTACATATCCCAGTTGATCCTGCTATATATCCCAGTTGATCCTGCTATATATCCCAGTTGACCCTGCTATATATCCCAGTTGATCCTGCTATATATCCCAGTTGACCCTGCTATGTATCCTAGTTGACCCTGCTATGTATCCTAGTTGACCCTGCTATGTATCCTAGTTGACCCTGCTATGTATCCTAGTTGACCCTGCTATATATCCTAGTTGACCCTGCTATGTATCCTAGTTGACCCTGCTATGTATCCTAGTTGACCCTGCTATGTATCCCAGTTGACCCTGCTATGTATCCCAGTTGACCCTGCTTTGTATCCTAGTTGACCCTGCTTTGTATCCTAGTTGACCCTGCTATGTATCCTAGTTGACCCTGCTATGTATCCCAGTTGACCCTGCGATATATCCCTGTTGACCCTGCTATATATCCCAGTTGACCCTGCTATATATCACAGTTGGCCCTCCTGTATATCCCAGTTGACCCTGCTGTATATCCCAGTTGGATTGCTATACATCACAGTTTGCCTGACTATATATCACAGTTGACCCTGCTTTATAACCCAGTTGACCCTGCTATGTATCTCAATTGACCCTGCTATATATCCCAGTTGCCCTCGCTATATATCCCAGTTGACCTCGCTATATATCCCAGTTGACCTCGCTATATATCCCACTGCTATTTTGGTTGCATATGTTTCAATTATTTAGGTACATGTCAAATTACTTGACAACACTGAGGTTGAAATTCGACGTTTCACATCCACTGCTCCACAATGGATGCCGTGATGCCATTACGTATGGTGTGGCGTTACGATTCAGTTAGTTGATGGGTGTACATTCACACAAACTTCCAATGCCCGTTTTAAATGTGAATAAAATATAGTGATGTAAAAACCAATATTACGCACATACAGCGAAAGTTAAAAGGCGATTTTCCTTGATGGCAATGAACCTACTCAAAATACCTTTTGGACTCTCACTCCTTCACTCATTGTCCTAGCTAACACCATAGCGTTCTCGTAGTGTCAGACAGACTACGGGTTCGGTTTAAAATTAACAATTATCGCCCTCAAACCTACATCATAGATCTCTTTGAAATCCCAATATGTTTTCTCCTCACTAAGCCTACTACGAGGGACACCGTATTGGGTGGTCAGGAAGTTTAAGTAACTGAAATACCTCCCGACTCAGCGCAAAAGGGGGCAAACGAATGTATAAAAGTCTCAAGTGTAATGTATTAAACAATCCAGAGCAAACTGAAATCATGTACCAGTCTTAAAATCTGCAAATTTGCAATTCACGCTGTCAAGAGTCAAATATATCAAACAATGCTTTATGTGTCAGTTTATTAATATATTAATGCACACTTTTCATTTTTTCCTCACGCAGCTGCTTCCTGTGGTTTAGATAATTTGCCCTCCGAACATCAGGAAGGAGCGCATGCAGGTGAGCATTTTCAGGCGTCAGGATGTACTCGCAAATAAAGGTGTGTGCCAGTGTGTGGTGACCATATAATTATGTTGCATATTGCTCACTCTGTAACACATACAACTTCCTAAATTATATAATGATTTTGCTTTTCTGAAAGAATAACGCATTATAGAAGCCGCAATGGAATTGCATATATAACCAGCTAAGAATCATGTGGTTGGAAAGGTTTGTCTTTTACAGTGAATGTACTGGCCCATACATTTGTAGAAGGATGAGTTCTCCGTTGTTCGAGGCCAGCCGAGTGTGGATGTAAGACAAGGATAAGGATTTTGACAGGAACACAAAATACATCGTATCAAACGATATCGACTGACAAAGGTTTCCCAGTACATTGTCTTCTTATATTAGTCCTAGTTATGTGAAAGAGATATTACAGGGTGGTAATTGTCTGCTACAGGTGATACTGTGTTTAACTTCACTGCCACTGAACCTATCTGGCTGGTGTCGGGAGGCAGGGGGTACTTCAACATTTCGGATTACACACTTTATGCCGAGAAGGAGTTAGACATGAGCGAAGATCAGGTAAAAAGACATTTCCATAATCATGCCAAAAGCAGAGTCCATTGTCCGATTCCAACTATTTCATGAGCATGTCGATATAAGCATCACTATCAAATAGTGATGATACCAGGTGTTCGAGAAAAGGTGAGCGTATCTTGAACCACCAAAGCATATGTCAGAAACACGTGCAAAGGCAAATCAATTGTTCACCTGACAAGAACAATAACACGGGAACATATGGCCAAAATAGAGAATTGTATCGGACACCAATGTTGTCACTGATGCCTCAAATTTGAAAATGACATCCACAAGTGTGCCATAAAACGTTTTGAATGATTTGCTGAGTCCTTGAATATTGTAATCTTGATGAAACAACTTCTGAGCAAGAGTCGTATGACGCTCTCTCGATCGAATGTTCGTAGAAAGAGCATATTCGATTGTACCTCAAAATCTGTAAAAAGCTTTCTTTTCATGCTCGCATTGATCATTTTTATAATTTACAGCACATCTGCTATCCACATTTTTGTACCACCATGGATGGAAATATAGACATGAATGAAATATTCGGTGAAATGTACCGGTCGCATTCTATATCTTTGTCGGTTTGTTTGTTGTTTAACGCCGCACTCAGCAACATTCCAGCTATATGGCGGCGGTCTGTAAAAAATCGAGTCTGGACCAGACAAGCCAATGATTGACAGCATGAGTATAGATCCACGCAATTGGGATACGATGACATGCATCAACCAAGTCAGCGAGCCTGACCACCCGATCCCGTTAGTCGCCTCTTACGACAAGCAAAGTCGCTTTTTATGGCAAGCATGGGTTGTGGTGATGTGCTTTTCATATACAATCTGTAGGTATACAACTCTATATACGTATCATATCTTTCAGGATCTCTGCGTTAACCAACAGTTCGATTTGGGGATAACATGCCAAGGCATCGAACCTGCGGTAAATATTAACGATGTCATGAAAATGACGCATCATATAGCTGTAGTGGCGCCAAGTCTCCCTGGCCAGACATTGATATTTATCATCTGATCAAATGGTGGGAAATTCTGACACATACGATGCGAAATGGGTTTATATCATATATAATGAACAACAAAAGTTCCTTTGACATTGAATAAGATTTAAAGCAAACTGATGTTTTTTACCAAATCTGAAACAATTTCGGTTTGCAACACATAAAAGACTCCTGTAAGTGTTCATATGGTTAAATTTGCCAACTGACTTCAGAAAATGCGTGATCTAAAAAAACAAACATGAACATGCCAAAATGTCAATTTACAAACCAATAGCGTGTGTGTCCACCTCTGGATGCGATGCAAGCAACACATCTTCGTCTCATTGAATGGACCTGGCGTCGTCCAAAGTCCTGTCCATATCTGTCCATATCTGCCGGAGCACATATATGTTTCGAAGTTCCTGGAGTGTCTGTGGAACACGTGGTTGACGTCGAAGGCGCCGATCCATCTCATCCCACATGTGGTTGATTGGTAAGAGATCACGGGAGCGAGCCGACCAGGGGATGACACTAACGTTGTTTTGTTGAAGAGAATCCCGAACAAGTCGAGCAATATGAGGCCGGGCGTTGTCATGTTGAAAGGTAATGCCTGGGCCATGACGACGCAAAAACGGTAGAACAACAGGGCTGATGATCTCGTCGCGGTAGCGCTGTCCATTGAGATTTCCCTCTACCACTATCAAACGGGTACTCTGTCTTGCTGTAATCCCACCCCATACCATAACGCTGCCGACCCCGAACCGATCTTCTTCCATGACACAGTGACTGACGTAACGTTCACCTCGACGTCGGAACACTCGAATCCGTCCATCGCTGTGGCTGATGTGAAAACAAGACTCGTCAGTGAATAGAACTTATCCCCACTGCATGGCCGTCCAGCGTAGACGCTGTCTGCACCGTGCTTGACGGTGGTTTCCTGTCAAAATGGGACGTCTGGCGGGTCGTCTGGCGACAATCCCTGCACATCTGAGGCGGCGACGTACGGTTCGTTTAGATATTCGTCGAAGGCCAGGGATGCTTCTTGCAGTCACTGTTGCTGGCTGAAATCGATTTCGTAGGTGTGTTGTTCGAATCCAGTTGTCTTGTCGATTATTGGCTACGCGTGGCCTGCCACTCCGAGGATGGTCTCTGACTGCATTCGTCTGTTGCCAACGTTGCCATAAACACCAAATGGTGTTTCTGTGGACGTTAAATTGTCTTGCAACATAACGTTGACTCGATCCTGCTTCAAGCATACCAATGGCTCGCAGACGCTCATTTTCGGACTGGCGTGGCATTTCGTAATGTTGAATAATTGCGTAATTTTGTTGTTTTTCTGAGTGGTTGTTGTCAGTACCATGGTAAACAATGCATATGGAATCCCGTTAACGCACATGTTTTTATACCCATTCTTAGGTAGTGAAATGCATGGGGCTTGCATAAAAGTCAACTTTTGCATGAAATGCATGCTTTTCTGTAGCAGTTGCGTTAATGTGACCTGATTCCATACATGTACTACAATATTGAAAACCAAACTTTACTTGTTTGAAAAATACACTAAAATATTGGTGTCACAGGAACTTTTGTTGTTGAGTATATTTCAATTGAAACCCTGGTTTCAGACCAGGAACAGTTTCTTCTAGTCACATTATGGGCTGGGCATGTTTTGGTCTGGGCCTACTCGTCAAAACAAGTGGTTACAGGTCCACATACCAAAATTACTTTAGGTTCCTTTCTGGACATTCCTAACAAATTTGTTAAGTGCTCGGTACGAAACAAGTTTGGTCTACCAAGAGGATTAATCGGTGACAATGATTATAAAACCCCGTACATAAACTCCCACATAGAACTACGATTTATCTGTCGCGTGAGAATAAATGGCGTTAACCCCGAGCCTTTGGTGCGAGATTTACAGCATTCATTCATTCATTCATTCCAACCCTTGACCTATTTAATAATTGTGCATGAAATATTGACGTTTAAATCGTAGATATCGTTACCGACTTATACATTGATCGAGAAATTGATGTTACATGTACCGATGTCGGCCATGAGTTTTGGAAATGACGTACATAATATGTTTGGTATTTTGACTATTTCAGTCCGACATTTACACCTTTGTGTTGAAGCCAATTGACAGTCATGATCCAAAATTCCCATACCCAGAATTTAGTCGAACCATACCTGAGGTAAGCCCAGCCTACACCACAACCTTGTGCTTTTAAACTCTTATTTTGATACAAGCGGGAATGTGTTACATATTCGATTTATTAATTGATAATGGTTTATCTGTAATGTTTTGTTGTCCATAATACATATTATAAACTGAGGAGCAAAACAAATTATACCTCTCGGTTGATTTTATCGTATGTTTGATTTTCAGTTGAGTGAGTGAGTGAGTGAGTTGAAAATATCTTTGGTAAGCGATATTATATCAAACAGTGAACTCAAAGCACTCAAAGAAAACAAACAAAATGGTTATATTTTTAAAATATGATTTGATTTGATTTTAAATTTTTTAAAAAGAATTTGTATAATACACAACTAAGAATGTCTGTCTTAGACATCTTATCACGAAAAAATCAATAAATTTGCCTTTTTCGGCACAAGTATATTTTAAACATTTCAAACATGGTAGGAGTTCATTTCTTACCCAGTCGTCACTGAACCAATTAATATTTACACAAAATTACACAGCCACAGATTACTTTTACAAACTGTTGCAGGAATGAGTGATGTTAAAATAGACATAATCAAATTTAACAACAGTTCTTTCAATTTTCAATAACATAAACAAGAAACTCGGTATACTTTCTTTTGCCCCTCAGTTTATATTGAATAATACATTTCACGTTAATTGACTAGAAATGAATGCAGATATTTAAAAGTCGTATCTAAGATACCATCATTTATCATGCGGAACATGTATTAATTAAATAATACATACATACCATTTTCAAAATTACATTTTGTAGTTATTTTATGATTATATGCTTAACTGAGCTTTTGGTTACTTACATCAGGGAAATGATATTTTTTCTTACTACGTTATTTTTTAACAGTCGGCTACCAATGGGACCGCAGTTATTGATTTCAGTAGCAGCAACGAAACCAGTGCAATAGACAAAGACTGTGGGGCGAATAGTCTGTTCTATTCAATGGCTGTAAGTAGATAATATTGATCGATATTTCTTTCTTTTTCGTTATGTGTTCCATGTCTATACTATCCTATTGGTTAGAAATCGTACCTGTTCTTTGCAAAAAAGTATTGTGTTATGTCCGTTTCAATATTTTCATCGTCGTGCATAGCTTCTCGATTGCTGATGCGGCGTTAAACAATAATCACTCGCTTCAAAACTTTCTTGTACTTAACTTACAATTTAGCACTTTCCTTTATAACTTTATTTTATAACTTTCATATCTTAATAATTAAATTTTCGTTGTCTTCATGGAAATTCCTGCATTCTGATTAGCTGAATTGGTCACGTGTTATTGCATTCATTTCCCAAAGAATGTAAAAAATTAAGCCACGCCCGCCGCGGCGCACTACTTTTATTACTGCGGAATGTCGGGGCCCGGAATCCCAATATTACAGTCGAGGGAATTCCCTTCTGCTCACGTGTATCGTCATGCACAGGACATTAAGCGAAACTACCCTTTGAAACCGAAGGCCGAGAATGAATGAAACAGCAAACGTGCAGGCTCGATCGCCTGTTTTTTTCCCGCTCGCTTCGGTTCAATTTCTCCAACTGTGTTTTACCGTAATCAGGGAAGTAATGTTTGAATCACGCAGTGAATGACCATGTTATTTGAAACAGCCGCCTTCTCTCGGACATTATTCTTCGGGTTCGTTACAGTCTGACTGCTGCAGTTCTTTTCGCATCTTGCCTTAATTGACAGGTCCAATGAACATTGTTTTAATCCCACTCTCCGTTGATTGGCTACTGACTGTGTAAGTGTGTCAAATTATGTGCATAAATTAAACGATCACCTGATTCATGTCACGCCACTGTATGTATTCCTACACCTGGAATGTTTATCAATGTCGTCATTTTTGTCTGTTTTGATATATGCAACTGTTTTGGGTTAAACTATGTAGATAAAACATGTTTTACGTTGTCGAATTTAATTATAAGCATTGACTGTATATTTGTTTCGGTTCATTGAGGTATGAATCGAAAAACCGATGTGCAAACTTTTGTAGGAATACAGTTTGCGCATCGGTTTTTCGATTCATACCTCAATGAACCGAAAAAAATACACAGTCAATCCTAAAATGAATTCACATATAATTTAACACACACGAAAGCTACTCGGTGCTATGGGAAACTATGCTACCTGCATCATTTTTGTTTGTTTGTTTGTTTGCACTCAGCAATATTCCAGCTATATAACGGCGGTCTGTAAATAATCGAGTCTGGACACAAGGCAATCAAGTGATTGATCTCATGAGCATCAATCTACACACTTTGGATACGATGACATGCATGAACCAAGTCAGCGAGTCCGACCACCCGATCCCGTTAGTCGCCTCTTACAAACATAGTCGCTTTTTACGGCAAGCATGGGTTGCCCGGTTCTTCACGGGTCGCTTGTCGTAAGAGGCACTATGGATACTATGGATCGGGTGGTCAGGCTCGCTGATCATGTCAACGTGTTCCGATAATAAAGCATATAAACATCAATGAAGGTAGTGTGTGTGTCAAATAATAAGTTCTGTCATATCTTGTGGTCTTTTAAAAACGAATTGTTTGATAGGCATTTCTCAGGAATTGGAGGATGACACAGAAGACATAATTTATGAATAACAACTTCTTTAATGTCTTATTATAGAGACGTTTCAGTATAAATCCGTGTACCGTTGTCATTCGGGCTTGCTTGACAACGATGTACCGATCTATACCGAAACGTCGCGATAATAGAACATTAAGGAATTTACTGTCCATAAATTGTGTCTACTCTGTCTTTTTAACACATGCAGCTCTTACTCCATCAATCAGTGTCTTTGCTGAAATAAAGTTAAACTTTCTGTCTCTGCGGCCGGTTTTCTAGTTCGTAAAGCATGCACAAGTAGTACCTTTGACCATCTGCCCGCCGTGATAGGACGGGAACATTGCTCAAAGTGGCGTAAAAACACACTCACTCACTCACCATCTATATTACATTAAGGAGCATTCCGCACGCTTTTTTGTGACGTCATTCACGACGATTGGAAACTTGTTTTCCCGATATGTATTATAATATTTAACATGATTGTGTTCGATGTATCATCTGGTAAAAGGTATGTTTTCATTATTTTTCTTCCAGTCAAACCCGTATGTGCGTTTTGTAAACGGGCAAAAAGGAACAATGTTTACAATCACTACTTTTGATTATGAAAGCGGAATAAACAGCCATACAGTGAATATAAGTGTCACTTCAGACGGGGTAAGTAAAATTATTTTAAAATATTATTTTAAATTTTTTCATATAAAATAAAATAAACCTCGACATATAAATGAATTAATTGTCATTTGTTGAAAAACAACATACGTTTTATGTTCTCAGAAAATCGGAATTGCAAGATTCACGCTCAATATCAGCGATGTCGACGACGAGGATCCAGTCTTCACATTCAACGCGTACACCCTCGAAGTAGAGGAAGAGGCAGGTTATTTACATATCTCTATCAAATCTAAAACTTTGTCAACTCATGTGTATTTCCTTTCCTAAAAATATAATCATATAAAACAAAAGGTTCTGCCTTGAAGCCAACCAGTAAATAAAAACAACATTTTATAGTGCGTCAGATTAAACATTGAAACAACTCCTCAGAGAATGGTCGTTTTGAGGTCTATAACTATACAAGCAATACACCAAGGTGACATGTTACGCTAATCGGACCTTGACCCCTGACAATGTATTATTTGGATTTACCATCCCGATAAGAACAATATTTACAACTTTATATACGTTTATATATTTTCCTTATGACAGAAAACCCATAATCAATGGATGGATGCCTCGCCAGCTATCAGAGCGTTTGACCAGGACCTTGGTGTCAACACACCTCTTGCATATAATATCACAAGTAAGTAAACCAAGCATAGGACGAGGTATGATTAGACCCTTCCTTGTCTTTACCACTGAAATTACGAAAATGTCGATTTTTCAAGCGTCCAGAGAACATCAAACTTCGAGCACGCTTATAGCACAATATGGAAAATTAATGACGTGTTGTTTGGCGTTTATCTGCATCTTCTAAGCAGGTCAAAGCTATATCTATCTTTAAAGATAAGAAAATACTTCCTGAAAAGCTCTGGTAAAAATAATTTAGAAAAGTATTGCTCATCCTTAAATCATGCAGTCTTAATGGACCATTGAGGGCCCTTCCCTTACCCCATCCTGTCCATACACAGTGGATGACACATGTTGGAAATACTATGCAAAAAAGTAGGGGATAGTGGGAATAATCAAGACATATCTTCTGATCTATATGGTATCGGAAAATGGAAATGAATTTATCATATCTGCTTTGGAGAAGGCGATCAGATCTAATGGGATCTTATGGTTGGTGTTGTGAGATGGTGTCGCACTAGGTCGTTAAAGAGGTCGGGGGTCGAATTCGAAATTTTCATTTTGCGGACGACGTTACTAATATTGGATAAAACCACCTCTGTTGGCTAGACATGCACGAATTCTTCAAGGCATGCTTCTGATGAGTCGACCAATGTCAACTTGACTCATGTTGTTCTACTCATCTGTGAGAGCAGCAATTAGTTCATTGAGAGTGGTGTGTTGTTTTTACGTTGATGTACACGTCTGCCATGGACGTGCCAGATTGGGGGAAAAGGTCAGGACTGAGTGCTGGCCGTGGCAGGACATGGATGTTTTGCTGTTGGAGGAATTGGGTCACAATACTGGCACGATGAGCATGTGCATTATCAGTTTGAAAGATGCCAAACACGTTGTACAAATGGCAACACGAGTGGTGCGGTGATGTTGTCCCGATAGTACTGACCTGTGAATTTGCGATGGTCAATATGGAGCGCAGCTCGATCAGTCATTGTGATACCACCCCATGTGGACCCGCCCCCAACATGATCACACTGTGCGACGTTGACATTCATAATACGCTGATTAGGACGTCTCCAAACTCGATTCCTACGGTCATGAAAGTCGAGAGTAAACGTCGATTCGTCAGGCAACATGACAATAGCCGTACGTCGATTATCCCAGTGCTGACGTTCCCTATACAACTGAAGCCTCTGATTCAAATGACGTGCAGTAAGTTGTGGGATAACACGTGTCCCGGGCTGGAGTGGTTGCCTTTGGGCCGATGACAGATTGAGTTAATGCAGAGTTTGGGCAACAATATTCTTACGTGTGCCCACATGCAGCATGCATATGACACGTAAACGTTCAGCCCTTTGCAAATGTAGCCTGAACAATGCTGTGGCTTCCTTCGTGATTCAATGTGTTTGATAACTTGTGTTTGAGCGTTCGGTTCAAAGAAAACAATATGCGTATGCTCACAACCGAGTCTGAGTGACAATAGTAAATCTGGCATACCACCCCTTGCACGTGCTGCCCAAAGTCACGTGCTTCATGATTGTCACAATGTTATGTTTAGGAGCTTGATTTCTTCGGAAATGTTTTTTCACATAAGTCATTTCCTTTCAATGCCAGACTTTGGTGTATTTTCACCTCAAAACAAAATATCCCCTTCGGTTTTTGCTAATTATATATAAGAAATATGAAGATGGAGCAGGTATACACTGAACTTATCCTTGTTGTATTTTTTCAAAGGTCGTGATTTCTGTTCATAAAAACTCTTCATAGGCCGTTCAAGTTACATATTATGCAATGACGCCTATCGTAAAGTGATACATGTATTTCGCAGCTGTTGTTTTAATCTTTAGCTAGTGTAGAACGATAGACAGCGTGTGGCCAATCAAGCGTATCCATTGCCGACCCGTAGACAAAGCTGTCAGTACCATTTCTAGGGATAAAGAAAATACACCCCCATGTTTTGAAGATGGCTAAATATGACGCAAACACGAAATGTTTGTTAGATGATGTTATACGGGTATCATAGTTGTGTTTTGGACTTTAAGTGTCCAGTGTTTCGGCCCAGTAAGGTTTTGATAACCTTTGTAATGTTTTGGCCAGCTCTAATTTTGAAGTGTATACTGACACACTGTTACAGAGGATTATGTTTTATTAGTATTCTTGTTGAGTCGCGAAGGCATGTTTAAAACATAGGTAAGCCATCGAAGTTCTCAGTGAGAAAAATAATTCAAATCTAGATATTTACTTCTTTTTATCATTATTTCATCACTCGGTTTTGATGTCCAGTCAACTCATAGGGACCACTAATTTTAGTTGGTAATAACCATAGTTCGTTATAAGCATATATACAACAAATGGCCGGGACTAAAAAATAAGTTCGTTATATCGGTCAGTTCCTTATAAGCGTGTTCGTTATAAACGTAGTTTACTGTACATGTTGATATCTGAACTTATTGCTAGGCGTGTTGGAGCGACAAGCTCACGACATTTAATATAGGAAGTGATATCGTGAATTTCACATAACCCCAGGTCAGTTTAACAATTCGGAACATACTAAACATGTAGTCAGTGAAATACTGGTTTGTTCAGTTTCTTCAGACTGATTTTTCAATACGTTTTAACGTACACTACTTACACTGCCAAAATTCGATCTACCATGGCTTCAACCGAAACAAAAGGGAAATGTTTTCTCTGTACTATCTCTGTATGTTGTAGGTTCTGTTCCTCCCTTGGATGCTCTGACCATCAATAATAACACAGGACAACTGTGGCTGAACCAAACGCTGGACAGAGAAGACAATCCAATATACACAGTCATACTGGAGGTAAGTAAATAAACAACAATTGGAAATAACACTGTCAGATATTGCCATGTTGAAGAAAATAGTTGTTATCAGCTTTTATAGCAATATAACTACAATATAATATTATACTTTGTCATGTATTTTAGTAAGTTTTGTAACGTGATGGTCATGTTTTTACCGTCGTGTGGACGGAATGCATATCTCTGGATCTGGACATTTCTTCACTATTGGTGGCTAAAGTGACATTTTGTTAAAATTTAATTTGATCAAAATACATGAGTTCACCAATGAACACGTTACTCAGTTTTATGACTTGAACAATACTTTCAGCGTGCAACTCCATTCGCTCATTCGAAATGTGAATGTTTTGGACTATGCAGCGAAATCAGTTGGTGAATGTATTTGCTATGTTTCAGACATACCAACTTGACAATCCTCGACGTTCTGCAACATCAACCCTGACGATTGAGGTTAAAGATGTTAATGACAATCGCCCTTCATTTAACCCGACAACCTACACAGCATCTATCCTGGAACATTCAGTTGAAGGTAGCAACATCATCAGCGTCACTGCCGTGGACATTGATGAGGTAGGCCCAAGGAGCTGTGTTTGCTGTTTGAGGGGCAATTAGAGAGTTGTGGACAATTATATAGACGTGGTTTGAGGGGCAATTAGGGAGTTGTGGACAATGATATAGACGTGGTTTGAGGGGCAATTAGGGAGTTGTGGACAATGATATAGACGTGGTTTGAGGGCCAGTTAGGGAGTTGTGGAGAGTGATAATGGCGTTGTTTGAGGGGAATTGGAGAGTTGTGGACAGTGATATAGGCGTGGTTTGAGGTCCAATTAGGGAGTTGTGGACAGTGATATAGGCGTGGTTTGAGGTCCTATTAGGGAGTTGTGGACAGTAATATAGGCGTGCTTTGAGGGGCAATTAGAGAGTTGTGGACAGTGATATAGGCGTGGTTTGTGGTCCTATTAGGGAGTTGTGGACAGTGATATAGGCGTGCTGTGAGGGTAATTAGGGAGTTGTGGACAGTGATATATGCGTGCTTTGAGGTCCTATTAGGGAGTTGTGGACAGAGATGTAGGCGTGGTTTTAGGGGCAATTAGAGAGTTGTGGACAGTGATGTAGGCGTGTTGTTGGGGGCGGTTCGGGGCTTATAGACAGTGAAGTAGGCGTGGTTTGAGGGACGGTTTGTGAGTAATTGACAGTGATGTAGGCGTTGTTTGGTGGATGGTTTGGGACTTATAGACATTGAAGAAGACGTGTTTTGAGTGGCTGTTAGGGAGTTATTGATAGTGATATAGGCGTGGTTTAATGGTCGGCTAGTTTGGGAGTTATGGACATTGGTGTAGGTGTTGAGGGCCAATTATAGATGAGTGGAAAGTAATGTAGGCGTGAAGTGAGGTTCATTCTGGAAGTTATTGACAGTCATGTAGCCGTGGTTTCAGGGGCGATTCGGGAGTTATTGACAGTGATGTAGGCGTGTTTTGAGGGGTGGTAAGGGAGTCATGGACAGTGATGTGGGCGTGGTTTAAGGGGCGGTTCGGGGGTGATTGACGGTCATGTAGTCGTGGTTTGAGGGGCGGTTCAGGAGCTATTTACTGTGATGTAGGCGTGGTTTGAGGGCGGTAAGAAGTCAGGGACAGTGATGTAGGCGTGGTTTCAGGGGCGGTTAGGGAGTCATGGACAGTGATGAAGGCGTTGTTTGAGGGGCGGTTAGAAAGCTGTTGACAGTGTAGGCGTGGTTTAGGAGGGTGTAGGGTAGTGACGAAGGCGTGGTTCGAGGGGCAATAAGGGAACTGTGGGCTGTAATGTACGCATGGTTTGAGATTTGGTAATGGTAGGTGGACAGTGATGTTGTAGTCTTGATGTCCTTAGTAATAAGACAGTGTGGACAGTGGTCAGTTTCATTTACGCTTGCTTTGCCTTCCCTTTTAGCATCCATATAACTTGTTCAACTACACACTGGAACCTGAGAGCCATATATTCAAGATTGACCCCCAGACCGGCTATATACAGGTCCTGAACTCCACCGCCCTAGACAGGGAGACCCAGGACACCTTCACCGTCAACGTCAGTATACTTTCATTCTAGATTGTCAATACTTATCTGTTGCATCAGAAGGATTTCTCTCGTGTGTTAATACATTTCGTGACATCTGTAACACACAGAACATACAGAAGAAGATGACAGAATTTACTAAGACAACTTTTAGTATGTTGTGCTTCCGTCTGAAAAGACAAACCCGGCATCTTTAAACCTTAGTCTTTCTACAATCCTCGGATGCATGGAGATAACAATGGAAAACTCCGAGTCTCCGAGAGTTTATATATTTGATATTTTAGATTTATTAGATTTTATTTATCATTCAACATCATTCTTCCAACTTTTTCAGCTTGTAGACATTAATAAGCAGTGTGCTAAGTGTAAAAAGTACTTTTTAAAATTAAAAAAAAAAGCTTCAGTAGCAGAGCCATCAGTGATGTCATTTGATTGGGACGTCATGTAGCAATGACGTCACAAAGGTCTGCAAAGATTTGTGATGCAATATCTACAGTGTAGATATCGCTTGATCTCACCCAAGCGATATCCCCTGTGGGAGCCAGTTTTGGATGATAAAGTGATATGTAATACGATTTTGTTATAAAATCTTCAGTTCAATTCAATTCAACATGAGTTATAACCTGTTATTTTCCTGGTTGATCCATACTTTCGATCGCTGCATCAGCAATGAAAATATCCTCAGTGAAATGTTCACTTTTCAATAATGTGCTGTTAGAACTACGACCACGATCCAATTGAACAAATGATGTGTTTATGATTGTACAGTTTCCGGCTGTTTCATTTTTCATAGATTATCTCAGTGGTACAACTTGACGTGCTTACTGAAGAACATTACATCAAAATGAGTCAAAAAACTATTTGTAGGAAAGTAATTTCAATTGTGTGCATACGACAGGTAACCGCCCATGAGCAGAATATTTCAGCACCTTGGTTAACACCTTGTCAGGTGAATTGCACAGCTACCGTCAGCATCACTCTGCTGGACGCCAATGACCACAGTCCGGTGTTCAGCGAGACAACCTACAGTTTCTCGTCGAGCAACCAGGCCGGTGACCACGTTGGAACTGTAAGATATGCATGGTTGAAGTAACTTTCATCTGAGTGAGTGAGTGAGTGAGTGAGTTGGGTTTAACGCCACTTTTAACAGTATTCCAGTTATATCACGGCGAGTCAGCTTAATGTGGGAGGAAAGCCCGAAGTGATGCAGGTCTCAGACGTTTACCACTTTGGTGAAACCCACGAGCACGGGTATGGTGCTGACAAACCTAGAAACATAATCGGGGCGAACCGGGATTCGAACCCACAATCATAGGTTTGCTGGCGTGCCCAACTCTGCACAGCGAATCGCGGCGCCTTGGACGACTGGGCCACCCGTGCCCCCACTTTCATCTGATATCTATAAACAATTATGTAAATGTGTCACAGTAAGTTGTAATAAATACTTAATTTCCGAAATAAACGAGTCTTCATTTATTTATATAATCTTAACTTCTGTCAGTGATGTTAACATACCTGAGCTCACCAAACTCAAAAACGCATCTATTTTGACGAAAAGGAAAATTATGAACTGCGTGTACACTGGATCCGTTTTACTAAACGACAAAAAACACTTTGAAGTAATGTATGTGACTTTTTGCCCTCAAGGTTAACGCTTCGGACGAAGATTTCGATGAGAACGGCCGTGTCTCGTACTCCATCGCACAGGCTAGCGACTTCTCCGTAAATGAAGAAGGCAATATCACTCAAGACAGGCCAGTGGCCAACCTGCGACAGACGGTGTTCCTGATAGAAGCATGTGATAATGGAGAATCCAGGTAACTTTTCGCGAACACCTGGTGTCGTCACTGATAGTCAGTGATCCATTCGTATAACAATAACACTCATCACTGTTTTTGCCTCTTACGCCCAATTGCATCTGTTAAAGAAGATAACCAAGACATATCATTTTCTGGTGTTGACGTTTTTTTAAATTTATATCCTATCATTAGGTAAATATTAAACGTCAACGACAGAGAATAACCAGTCTCAATTATCCCGTAGAAATTAGTCATCATTGACGAGCTAACATTTTTGTGGACCGTTCTTGAACAATTGATATTTATTGTTTCTGATATTGACTTTTTCTCTTACACGCTTACATAAAAAAACCTTTATCGTTTCGCCTTGTGATATTAGTGAAATGATCTAAATTGTGAAGATCTTGCGTGTGTCTTTCATAAAAGAGTGGGGGGCACGGGTGGCCCAGTCGTCTAATGCGCCGCGATTCGCTGTGCAGAGTTGCGTCCCTTGGGCACGCCAGAAACCTATGATTGTGGGTTCGAATCCCGGTTCGCCCAGATTATGTTTCTAGGTTTGTCAGCACCATACCCGTGCTCGTGGGTTTCACCGAAGTGGTAAACGCCTGAGACCTGCATCACTTCGGGCTTTCCTCCCACATTAAGCTGACACGCCGTGATATAACTGGAATACTGTTAAAAGTGGCGTTAAACCCAACTCACTCACTCACACTCATAAAAGAGTGTTGTTGATTTTGTATGAGTAACACTAATTTAAACTTCAAATTATTGCCTTTCTATCCAAGACGCTGTAGCCAGGAGCTTGTAACAGTGACGTTCCCCGAGCAAAACGTCACGTCCACCAAAAAGAGTGTCAACGTTACAGAAAACGTCGCCTTCGGTACTATAGTCTACGCCATACCGGTAGGTCAGCCAACGGGAATGGCGCTGGGTTGTTTTAAATTTAAAATACTAAAATCGTAGCCGATTTATACTTATACCCTAAAAGGAATGAGACCATGATTTAAAGCTGGTTGTTGTACCAAGCTCTCTTCTCATTGCAGACAGCGTATAGTGGATATAGTCTACTTCTTAGCACTTACACAGACACCTTCAAGATCGTCGAACAGTAAGTGAAGTGCATTCCCATCTTTGCCGGCAGTATTGCTGGTATATTATAGTAGGTATTACCGCAGCAATCTGCTGACATTGTTCCAGCTTTCTAACCCGGGTTAATACACCACGTTGAAATCTTTCGTGGAGGACTTCTGAGAGATTCAACCTGGTATCAATAGCCAATCAAGATTTCAATAGATAAATACGGTTCTTTTTAACATACCTCTTCTCTTGTTGTTATTAAAACTAATCTTTCATCCAAAGCCTTCGTTTGAAATGATTTATACAGATGTATTTCGATCATAAACCAGACATTTCTTGATTTACAGACGAACCTCGTTGATAATAAACATTAATGGCGTCATTACGATGATTCTCAGCATCCTCTTTGTGAAAGATAAAGTACGACTCTGGGGGTAGGGTCGAGGCAGCAAGACCTCAGCAATCGGATATCGACAATGTAAGACCGAGGTGCGAAGCCGATACCCGATTGCCAAGGTCTTATTTCCTTGACCGTAACCGAGAAGGAGTGCTTCATCTCACTTATTAACCGTCTAAATGCAAGAAATAACAGAAGAAATAAGTAAACATCGAGATATCTTATAGTTAAACAATACAGTGTGTCGCGGTATAAAGGAATGCGATCAAAGCATGCGAGAGAAAGAAACACGTGCAGCCAAGACAAAACTAAGTCATGACATTTAAAACTGATTTTTTCTCATCACCTTATCCGGTGCCTCAGTGAGTAAACAGTGATTTACAAAACTTAACATCTGAGGTTGCAGGTTAGATTCCCGTCATTTCATATCTTGTCCAAATTCCATCTGCTACTCAAAGCAGGTCTTACTAGCAAAAAGTAAAACCTCATACCAGGGTTAGCCTGAGTAGCATAGCAAATCAAACTGGGTAATCAAGGGCGCGTAATTTAAGATCGCGAGAACCATGGGAATGGATCCACGGTTAGTGTAGGGTTATCGAAACGCGAGCACTGGAGCCATGGAGCCATAGAACCTTGGAGATGGATCCTTAGTTAATCGTGGAACTCTTTTTTGGAACTGTACTACGAAAATACATTTTAAATCGATAGCTTATAACCTACAGGCCACAAACAGTATCAGGTCAGAAGGGGCGGTCGGGTAGCCTAATGGTTAAAGCGTTCGCTCGTCACGCCGAAGACCCGGGTTCGATTCCCGACAAGGGTACAATGTGTGAAGCCCATTTCTGGTGTCGCCCGCCGTGATATTGCTGGAATATTGCTAAAAGCGTCGAAAAATCATACTCACTCACTCAGGTAAATTAGTGTCGCTGTATTGGTGCAACGAGCTCGAACAGCATCCAGAAGTTTACCCGTGCACCTATCTGGGCTGAAACAGATTTCTGGTTATATCCGAAACTGTCATCTCCCCAAGGAAAGGGATTTAACTGACAAAAGTACAGTTTCCACCCTCGACGAACTAGACTGGAATTTCGAGGCTAGATGGTAGCGCCACCAGTGGCTGTTGCGAGTTATGTCCCTTCTAAGTCCCTCCTTTTGACCAATCGGATTCCAAACTTATCACATAGTCCAGTCAAGATGATCAGATCGAAGATCAAGAACTATATTGTAAGAAGCGGATCTTACCACGCGAAGTGCATGAAATCACTTACGCACCTTAATTATTATTATTATTTTTTTTAAAGTTCTGTTGACGCCGATTTACGAAATTCCAGACTAGTTCGGCAAGGGTGGAAACTGGACATTTATAGTCAGTGAACTCCCTTGCCTCGGGAAGATGGAAATTAAACAGTAGATGACAATGGAAATTCACGCAGGAACTATTAACAGAACACTTGAAATAATTATTCCTCATACGCATACACTTAGAAAAAGATGTCTGATGCAAAGCTTGATTGACGAATTGACAAAATTATTACATTCCGTTTCAAGCGACATAGTGAATACTGTAATACATTGTATGGTTGCCACCCTCAGAGACACAGTCCATCAAGTAGTGACCGCCGCCGACATCGACCGCGAGAACACCAGCAGCTACACGCTCGTCATCGACGTCAAGAATGGAATTAAGGTAGGCACTTCAGGGGAGGGGCACAGGTATGGTTTATGCGGGTGGGTCTGCTTGAGGCTCGAATGAAGTGCATCTTTGCAGAACATAATAATAAAAGTGACAAAATCGTTTCCACAGCCACAAGAAATCTTTGCTGAAGGCAGAGTACATTATACGATTCCTACTTTCACGAACATGTGTTTATGAATCACAATCAAATAGTGATGATACCAGGTGTTAGCGAACAGGTGAGCGTATCCTGCCCCACCGGTAGCACCCGTGGAAAAAGCAAGTGCAAAAACAATTGTTCACCTGAAAAAAAAACCGGGAACATATGATACAAGACAAAATAGGGAAATGCGTCATTCATAATTTTTGTCACTGATGCGTCAAATTTAGAAATGTCCTTCACATGTCTACCAAAATTCGTTTTGAAAGCTTTACTGAGGCTTTGGATGTTGTTACAACTTCTAAGCAAGAGTTGAATGACACGCTTTGAAATCGTGGCAGAGAGAGCATGTTGGATTGTACCTCAAAAGTTGTCAAATGTAGTGAGTGAGTGAGTGAGTTGGGTTTAACGCCGCTTTTAACAATATTCCAGTTATATCGCGGCGTGTCAGCTTAATGTGGGAGGAAAGCCCGAAGTGATGCAGGTCTCAGACGTTTACCACTTCGGTGAAACCCACGAGCATGGGTATGGTGCTGACAAACCTAGAAACATAATCTGGGCGAACCGGGATTCGAACCCACAATCATAGGTTTCTGGCGTGCCCAAGGGACGCAACTCTGCACAGCGAATCGCGGCGCCTTGGACGACTGGGCCACCCGTGCCCCCTGTCAAATGTAGACACGAAGAGGCTGGAGCTGCAGGACTATTGCTCGATGTTCTCTGACTTCACATCAAAGGCAGTTAAAATAATGCCAGTGACGCCCCTGATGTAGTTGTTTTATGAAAAAAATATTATTTGTTAATTCATAATTATTGAATATTTCATAACATGATTCCTACATGTTTGAGATATCCTTCCCTGAACACGCCAGCTGACAATAAATATTCCTCGGCCATAGCTAATATTAGAGTCCTCTTCTTTCAGACTGAAGCCAACATCACCCTCGACGTCGTTGTTCTTGATGTCAACGACAACGCCCCAATATTTAACATGTCAGACTACAGTTTCAGCGTCCCCGTTAACGATGGGGACGTTTTGGGCGTCGTTGAGGTGAGTGAACTGAGGTGGGCAAGAGGCAAGAGAACCATAGCTGACCAACTTTCCAATCAAGTTCCTTTGAAGATTGTTGTGTCTGCCTGCCTAAAATTATATGTTGCATCTTTTATTCAAAGATACTGATCTGCTCAGTAAACTTTAGTTTCTCTTACTTAATACCCGTGAAGATCTATGTTAGAATTGGTCTTCAGTAACCCATGCTTGTCGTAAGAGCCAGTGATTGACATCATGAGCATCCATCCACGTAATTGGGATACGATGGCATGCATCAACCAAGTCAGCGAGCCTGATCACCTGATCCCGTTAGTCGCCTCTTACGTAAAGCAAAGTCACCTTTTACGGCTATCATGGGTTGCTGGAGACCAATTCTATGTTGATGTCAATGTTGATGGTTCTGTACTGCTGGACGATACAGAAATTAGTGTCAACTAAGCTGAAGTGCCATATCAAATCGGCCCAGACTCAGGTTTTCAAGGAGAGGCTATCTAAACGCCCACTGCATCGAGTTGATATGCTGTGTGTTGAGAAGATAAGCAACCCTGCAGAGTAATTTGCTTGGATGAACTCGGCTGCCCTGAAAGGGAAACAGAGGGCTTTCTGTTTGCTGCTCAGGACCAGTCAATTCCCAGTCGAAACCGTCAATGTGTGATTTTGCATCAAAATGTAAATATGAAATTTAGATTATGTAATGAATTTAATGAGACTGTCCAACACATTGTCAAGCTTTGGCACAAACACAGTATCTTAAGCGACATGATGGAGTGGCTCGATCCTTTTATTATAACTACCCCTGTCGCCATGCTTGTGGTTTTGACACAGAGGTCCATCCATGGTACGACTCAGAACATGTAGAGGGCGTCATGGAAAATGATAAATACAAAATTCTTTGGAGTAGGTCCGTTTACAACCTCAGACGTGATCGTGTCCTTTTTGATAAGACTCAAGATCATTGAGTTTTCTATCCCTTTTGACAGTAATTGACAAGATTCAGGAAAAACATGGCAAATATGCAGACCTCGCTTTCGAAATGTCACGCATGCAACCCAAGTACCAAGTTGTCCTCCTCAACATTGTCCTCGGTGCCTTAGATTTGGTACCTCCTGTTGACTTACATTGGGAGAGTACCCAGGTTTTTTTTACCAGGAATACAGCCCTTCTGACCATCTGGGAAATGCAGAAGGCTGCAGTGTTGGGGAGTCTTCACATTCTCCGAAAGGTTCTGGGTGGGTTTGACTAGGCAGCGCTTCCTGGGAGAAGTCCCATTCGCTGTTTGGGCTGCGTGTAGATGGAGCAAGGGCCCTGAGCTGATGATGAGCCTGACTGCCAGGATCACCCAAACCCTCTTTACTAATAGGAGTAGGAGCCTCATCAGCTGTAGAAGAAGTAATTGAAAACCACGTCTGAACCTGCTAACCAGATTTATACAGAAACAGAAAAAAATAACAACAAAATTACATAACTAAACCAAAGAATATTCAGAAAAACTACTTGACCTAAAAATAGGCTTTTTAAAAAAAAACGTAGGACAAAAAACTATACTTGAATATCAAACAAAAGTGAGAACGACGATAAGTATATATATATATATAACTGCATGTGATTATCTCCCCTGTCTTCCAGGCGTATGACCTAGATGATGGCACCAACGGAGACATAACCTACAGCATACAGGGCACAGAGTACGTACCATTAAGCATAACTGACCACATGCATTGTCATAACATATACTCGAATACATATATTTGCTTTTAGCAGTTTTAATAGCTCGTATTTAGACATAGACAGCTTCTTGGGATGTAATGTAAGTTCTCTTTGATTGGCAGATCATCCAGGCGGTTTGCTATCGACGGGAACACAGGCAAGATAACATTAAAAATAGTTCCAGAATCGCCAGATGAGTTGTTGATTGTCGCCACGGACGGTGGAGTGATCCCCCTGAAGACGACAACAGTTGTCAAGGTGATTAGACAGTCTAACAAAATTAATCTGTGACACGGAGATGATGTTTTCAACTTGAGGGACAATTCTGCAGGTATCACTATTTGTGTTGCAGGTTGTTGTTGCTGGGGCACAGAATGCATACACCTTGTTCCACGCACCTGCAGAGAAGGATGAAGTGGAGAAAGATAAAGACCGCCTTGTGGGGTGAGTTTGCAGGGTGGGACCATGGGAAACAAATGATAGTCAGATCGGAAAGATGGATGAATGGAGGGATGAGGACAACATAAGGCTGGGAGTATCTTGATACCTTGGTCAGGTACTGATGGTAGATTATATTGATGTAATTTCATAGACACCTAAAGATCCCCAGAGCCTTAATTATTTCCGAGCAATCCCAGAAAGAGGTGAGAGATATGTTACTGGGCGTTACAGTATTCAGTATTTTGCTGTAATAATAGAAATATATGGGGAATGTCACCTGAAGACCCTCTAATATTAAATATGGATACAAGCATTTGAAAGAAAATGAATCTAAACCCACTGGCAATACTAAGGTGTGTTAGTAGGGTAGAGCAGGTATTTTTAATAATTTCAGATAAATTTACATAATGGCAAACGTGTTATTTCTTTTCAAGGGAGATGTCTGCAATTCTGAACATCAGTGTCGACATTGGTAATATCCAAGCCGTGGACGTGGACAACGGTGCAAGGTGAGTCTGCTATTCTCTAATTGTTGCTCATGTTATCAACCACTGCTTGATCATTTACAGTCTTCCATTATGTAACTGGACTCTTACTAGCTGCGGCGTTAAACAACATCCGTCCTCAATCATTGTAGTGCTGATTGGATATACGTTACCATAGCTACCCGCTAACAGTATCATTATCAGTTGGTATGCTGTAAATGCTGACTGTGGCCACACCCTGCACTCCCTCACTCACCATGTGTCTTTGCAGCTCGTATTTCCGACTGAGTGCAAGAGAGTCAACAGTTCATAGAGATGACCTCAGAGCGTGAGTATATTTGTCATACAGACACATTATATCTGGGCCAGATAAACACGATTAAATCTTCATGTCAGGTTTACACAAATGGTTACCTGAACCTTGCCATACACCTATGTGGAAAGCGGGAGCACAGAAGTTCAAACCTAGTTCACCGAAATAGAAATTCTAGTTATACAACTTCTTCTGTAAACAATCTGTCAAATGCTTTAAATAAGTACATCTCTACAGCAGCATCCTTAACGGCTACCTATACCCTTAAAGAGGTACGCTCTGCCATCTGTGCCAATTTCAAATACAAATAAAGACATTGTAATTGTGCCAGTAGACATGGTGTCTGTGTAATTATTATAATCGTCAATGAAATAAAAGTGTTTTTAATTATTAAGTCTCAATTTGCTTGAGCTGCCATTTCCAGTTGAAATGTCTAGTTCCTTTTAAATAATTTCCCCTGTTTGTGAGAAGGTACGTTCATAATTTTATTTTCTGAATATGTACCATCGAATTTATGGCATCACTGACCTGATTGAAGCCTCGTTAACTCGAAGTTCGAGACAAGCGAAGTGTCGATATTAGATCATGGTGGCGATAAACAGTCTGACGGGATCATGGATATACTAAGAATTGACTTCAATATTTGTTTTGTGTTTATGGAGCTATGAAAGTGTAAAGCGCATTTAAATAAAGCGGATTTACACAGTATGCACACCTGTTTTTACATGTATACCTCCATAAATTGAACGCAAGTCTTACAATTACACACGTCAACAATAATAATTTCACAGGCTGTTTATACAATCATTAACACACAAAACTGTCAACAAGGAGTGATATCGTTACATAACACAAGCCCCGCCCATTCAGTTATCAGCCAGTCAGGTAACAGTAGTGCGTTTGTTGACATGGTATAGTCCGTTAGTTGACATAAAAGCAAATTTAAACAAATTACCACGGAATCACTTGCCATTTATTTATATAGCCTTAAACAATACATCGTGGTGAAGGTGATCCAGCTAAAGAGGTTTCTCTGTACTATATATACTCTGTACTGGATATGTAAATAAGATGTGTTTCCGGAATGTAGGATGTGTCATTTGAACCGTGTCCTTCTTTGTCCAGGAAAGTGAACAGCAACTACGAAAAGCTTCTGGCGTTGTTCTCCCCCTATCAGAACAATTCTGAAGAGGTGTTCACGACACCCTTCATCGCCCTCCTCGCCGTCGGTATTGCCGTTGCCGTCGTCTCCGTCATCGCCATCATCGCTATCGTTTATATAAATCGGAAACGTAATCGGTGAGTATGCGCTTGTTTTGTACGAACAATTGCGACAGGAAGGCTACTGAAAGGAGATAATTTATGGACCAGCAAAGACGTTTGCAGTAATTTATGTTTTACGTAAATATAAATATATTCCACAGGCATTTTTTCAAGTGATCTCATAAAAGTAGTTCCAGTTGGATCAAACAATGGCTTTAAGAATGAGATGAGGGTAATGCGTATTATGGAGCCGATAGGATGTCATCATTGTATGTGATCTTATCATCTACTTCCACTATTTCAAATGTCTAATCGGATAAAGCATAACACGAACTGGCCTATCAACAGTCATTGCTGGGATTGGAAAACCAAGAGCTTATTGCATTCGTTCGTTGTGAAGAGTTGTGTCCCTTAGTGCAGAATCCAATGATCGTGGTTTTGAAATCAAGATTCGCCCTCAGTATGATTCTTGGTGTGTCAGCATTCCAGTGCTCGTAGGTTATAAAAATGTCGAACGTCGAAAACGAGAACTAAGTTGATATAGCTGAAATACCCTTAAAAGCCGCGTTTCAGTGGAATGACTTTGAGTTGAGGCAGTATCCATGTCTTTGATTACCGACATGTTTGTTCCAGACACCACAAGCGTCTGATGAGAAACCTTTCCAAACATGATACCATCTACGAAGCTCAGGCAGTGGAAGAAACCATCGGCGATGGGCAATCTGTCCACAGTCAGACCGGGTCCACCCAGGAGCTGCTGGAGGAGGGGCCACATGCCAACGGCGACGCTATCGCAGTCCTTAACGAAGGCTTTGAAGACGATGATAACAACAACACCAAGGCTGGAGACGAGAATCAGGATACGCTGACCCAGTACACTCATGTCGAGGAGGAAGCAGAGGAGGGCGGGATGACGGAGGGTGTGATAGTTGACTTCGGTTCAGAGGATACCCCAGAACAGGAACATGTGGAAACTCAGGGCCTTCCTAACCCCGACTATGGGGATGGTGAGGAGGTGATATCCAACCCTGACTATGCAGTAGTTGTTAAGAAGGAAGCGCCAGAAACTAAAACTGCAGTGCTGGTATTTGAAGATGAAGATCTCGATGAAGATGTTCACGAACTCGTGGATGGTGAGAAGGACGAGGAGGTACCATCTCGTGAGGGGGATCAGATTCTTGAACCACCGCAGGAAGATGAAACTCCACTGCCGCCGGTCAAAGAGGATGAAGATCCTCCTGACCTGAATGTCAATGAGTCCATAGAGGATGAGGATGAGGATAGCGGTGACGGATTTCCCCCTCCTCCACCGACCCCACCTCGGGTTAGGAAATCGGATCCTGAAGATGAAGAACCGTACGAGGCACAAGATGAACCCGAGCCAGACTACGCCAAGAAGGTGAGATTCAGCGAAGTCCGTGTTCAGGTCATCCCCGACCCTAAGGAGGAGGATGCGGTGGAATCAGGTGTAGGTGGGGAAGGGACTGAGGGGGCGGAGACAGACGAAGAAGACAATACAACAAAGAGTGACCGACCATTTGAGGAAATCCAAAACCCAGCGGAAGACATTGATGAAGGTGATGGCACATTCATCATGACTGCGTTGTGAAGACAACGGTGGGTGTCGGAAGTGTAAAAACCTGATGCCGTTTGTCACCTGATACAGTGGTTGTGGTTTCCATAGAGACGCTAACAGGAACGAATTGAGTACCAGCAGAAGGTTGACTTTTCTGCGGTGAAGACTACAATATTTTGTATCAAATAACTATGACAGTATTTTGTGTCTATAGCCTATACACGCCCAGGATTTAAACTAAGCTACCTTGTACATTTGACAACATGTTTACCGAAGAAGTATGTCATTAACTATAGCCATTCACATACCAAAGTCGATACACGTGAGTTTACAACTATACGATAGTTCTGAGTATACAAGTCCGCATAACAGTCTACTCTTCATCGCTGCAGCATACATAACCCGTTGCGACTCACCTCCTTATACTGATGTGTATCGTGTCTGATACGTCTACCTGAGATACCTACACAATCAGTAAGATCGTTCAGAAAGCCATTCTTCTATGGCTACGTCACCTCATCCTCATACCAGTGCATGCAAACCTCATCACTTATCGTTGGTGGCCAAACCAGATAATAGCACTGTACTCTATGCTTTTAGCTTTTTTAATGTCGCCATTGCGATTTCAATTTAATGACTATATCTGTCTAGGCATATCAACTGTCCTAAAGAGTTACGGGTCAAATTCCGCTCGCCATTCTAAGTCATTACATTTATAGTCGAGGATAATATAGTTACATGCATGTATACACACGAAAACCGGGTACACAAGAAAACCGCATTTTGACAGCTGAATTAATATAGCTTCACTGGCTACATATGGTAGATAAGATGAACTGGAGTCTACACTGACCATTCATTTCGACCAGATAGAAGTGTACGTTTCGACAGTTTTACATTTAATTCTCCAGTACATATTGATATGGGATGGAAGATCACGTGGCTAATTCTATCTACAATGTCAACATTACCAGTGTACCTGTATACATGTGGTGTCTTGGTTTGTTTGTTTGTTTAACGCCGCACTCAGCAATATTCCAGCTATATGACGGCAGTCTGTAATAATCCAGTTTGGACCAGACAATCCAGTGATTGATATCATGAGCATCGATCCACGCAATTGGGATACGATGACATGCATCAACCAAGTCAGCGAGTCTGTCCACCCGATCCCGTAAGTCGCCACTTACGAGAAGCATAGTCGCCTTTGACGGCAAGCATAGTCGCCTTTGACGGCAAGCATGGGTTGCTGAAGACCTATTCTATCCCGGATCTTTGGTGTCGACCAAACACTGGTGGGTCATTACCATCATGATTAAGTCTGATGACTGGCTATACAATGCATATTACAATTACCCTCACGGCAAAAACGAGATTCTCATATTTTCCGTCTTCCAATTCTTTCAAAAACCGTTTTAGATGATACAATATGGTTTATATGTGAAAACTTAATATTGTTCAGAATTTTAAATTTAGTTTTCTAATCATTGAGGACATGATTATTCTAATGCAGCTGCGCGGATGCAAACTGTGAATCACGTGATCTCCTGGTGTTGACAAAGCAGTTAAATCGATGGGAAGAACTCCAAGCAGAGATCACCTGTAGATAACTGAATCCATATGCAATATACCAGGGGTTTTCATAATGCATACAATGCCTCCGTTGTCTCGTGGCAGAGATTCTGCACGGAGAGCGGAAGGTCCGGGGCTCGATCTCCGGCAGCGTCATACCAAAAGGCGTTAAAAGATGGTACTTTTTTATCCTGTCTTCCTAGCCTCATATCCCGAGTTGACTGTATGTACGACTGTACTGTAAAGTAAGTTACTTACACTTTGTGTTCTGCCCACTTCAGACCGCCTCTGTGGTCTAGTGGTAGACCGTCTGCCCCGAGAGAGGAAGGTCGGGGTTCTATCCCCGTCGGCGTCACACCAAAAGAAATTAAAAGATGGTACTTCTTACCCTCTCTGGCGCTCGACATTAAGGGGCTCAAACAAGGACTGGTTGGCTCGGAGTCAGTATACTGTGTCTGAGTGGGGTATTCATGTTAAAACTGCAGCATGGAATCTCAGTGGGCTAGCATTAGTCCGGACTAGTACAAGCAGCCACACACACAGGCATGCACGTCGCTATGTGAGTGCAATAATCTTGGCCGCGACGTTACACCCCATTTCACCTCACTTCCTAATGCACACTAGCCTCAACAAATGTGGTAAAGATTTTCTATACATGACATAATTGTCATCTGCCATTCGGTATCAAGGTTGTGTATGACCGATCTTTTCTTAAATTATGAATATCACTCAACAGAATTTCAGAACATCTGATTTTTCATATGACTATAGTAAATCTGTCATTTTGCATACTATGGCCAGATTAACGGTAGACATATGTTCTTTACTTTCTTTTGAGCAGTATAGAAAGACCATTTTGCTTATAAACATTTGTGGGGCGCTGGTTTCATCAAGGTGAGGTTGAGTTAAAGTAGACATTCATTATACAACCTGTATCTACATGATATCACAGCAATAACAGTTGTATGGTCCCCCACGCTTCATTGTTGTCCATAGATGCTTATTCACAATGTGTATTTTGTAATCAGTGGAATTGGTTCTCAGGCACCGGTGTTTTTTCAAATGTCTCTGCAAGGGCGTGTGCATGCTGACATGGGCTAGATAATTTAATTCCTGCATTATGTCAAAAACATACCGTTGATGTCCAATTGGGTTGATCCGCTTGTGTACCAGAACATTGACTTGCGTGTGCGTCGTATATCTGCTAATGTGTCAATCTGCCAATGAAGGATAACGAGACAATCAAGACCCGCATCGCCGTTCTAAACCATCCCCTCTCTCCTGGGGAGTTACAGCGGGTGATAATGTACGTACTTGACGCGAAATATGCCAGTATCCAATGTAATATGTCATTCCATCCTTACTTTCACTTCCATCATTACATTACACACCCTATCACAACGCCATGTGTGAGGTAGAACACCTCTCTTGGTGAGTTTGATGTTTATTGTGCTGCTCTTCCGGTAACTTTTGTTTGTTTGTTGTTTAACGCTGCACTCAGCAATATTCCAGCTATATGACGGCGGCCTGTAAATAATCGAGTTCAAGTAACTATATACGCAGAAGCTTGTGAACGTGTTTTATTCCCTAGATGTCTTGTTTAATAACTATCTGTTTATTAGACCCAGTACAACGCCCACAACGAATAACTGAGATACTAGTAGAACATTGGAAGTTTATCATCACCCGAAAAGCCTCTTTGAGCGGAGTCCACAGAACTATACTATCTATGCAGTTATCGCAATACATGCAGTTCTTCTCTTAGTCATCTTGTTAAGTACATAAAGTGGAAATCGGCCATTGGCGTATTGTTGTGTCGTAAGTCTAACAAACACGTCACTCGATCTTCATACGTTGCAGATACTTTGTGACAGTATTTGTCCACACAGACAGTGTATGGCAGTGAGCTACACCTCTTTTTGATGAACGCATCGCAATGTAGGAGGAAGATATTGGACGATCATATTTTATTTCTCCTTGGTATTATCTATACAGTATATCTATATCGTTGATGTGATATGTATATATGCATTATATATTCAGATAATATATCATTTGATTTTTACATACATTCTTGTTAAATAAAGTTATATAGAAATACAATGGTGTTATGTCAAATGTTAAATGTTTCCCCAAACCCTAATTGATAATCCTGTTTCTAATATACTCTAAAGCATACATGATATGCGAGGGTTTATTGATAAGTTCTGAATCTCACATAGATAGAATTGTGTAATAGTGTAATCTTTAGTTGTGGTCATTAAATAATGTCACGGAAGTATATCCACAAACACTTGCGTCAATTGAGCAAATTGTTTCGCTTTGACAGTGAAATAGACAGGGGTCTGTGGCCTTTGGACAGTGGGCTTATTTGAGGCACGTGCAGTGATCAAGTACTTGCAGAAAAGGTCATAATAACAAAAAGTCATTGAAGATACGAGTACAACACTAGGGAGTGGTGCACCTTCCTACGACATGGTAAAGTGGAGGACAGCAGAGTTTAAGCATGGCAGGGATACATACCCCATCCTGGAAGGACGGTCACATCAGCAACACCAGAAATGATCAAGTGTATCCCCGATGTGGTGAAAGTCAACCGGCAAGTGTCTGAGCGTCATATTGCGTCAAGTTGACATTCCCCATGGGAGGGTACATTCCATTATCTCAGTAACCGTACAACAGAAAGTATCAAGTCTTTGAAGAAGTTGGGAGAATATGAATACATGAAACTTTTCTATGGACAGCAACTTCTTTTATTCTTTGTCACGACGTTTCAGAGCTATTTCTTGCTCCTAACAAAGTCATTCACCTAATGAAGGAGCAAGGATCAATTAGCTCTGAAATGCCGTGACAAGGAATGAAAAAGTTGCTATCTATAAAAAGTGTCATATATTGGAGAAAGTATCAGTTCTGACAACTGATAAAAATGCACCAGGCAAACCATGTTTCGTGATTCTCCGCTCTGTTTGAAGCTGAAACATAAAGATTATTGCAACGATTTGTGACTATGGATGAAACCTGGGTTCACCACTTCCAAACAATCAAAACAGTGGAAGTGTTTGACATCACCACCACCAAAGACGGCAAATACAGTCCCATCACCTTGAAAGGCAATGGTCTCCGTGTTGCGGGATGCCGAGGAATCCCTCGTCCCGTTCCTTGTTTTAGGTGAACAATTGACTTGCCCTTGCATACGTTTTTTTGTGTGACAGGTGCCACCAGTGGGGCAGGATACGCTCACCTTTTAAAGAATACCTAGAATCATCACTTTTAAATAGGGATTCACAAACACTTGCTTATGATATAGTCGGAATCGTGCAGTCGCTTTTAGTAAAGATTTCTTATGATTATGGAAATGGACCTTTAGCACCCACCTTATTCTCCTGATCAGGCTCGAACGATGACGTCATAGCAACTGTGGAGAACGTTTCGCACAGCCAAGAGAAGGACTTGTACGAAACTTGGATAAAATTCATCCATCATCGATGGGAAAAGTGTATCCACATGGAGGGAGATTGTATTAAAAATTAAATAATTTGAATGTTAATTTAGGTTAAGTCTTTCTGTGTAGGCTCAGAACGTACCAATCACCCTTACGCCAAGTCCGATACACGTATGTTCATGAAAGCCTTTTACAACACCTTCAGTTTCAAATACACATAACATTTTGCTTATCTAATGACGACAAGTACAGATTACGAAAACCAATAACAACTAATATCTGTGAATTCGGTTTCTGCAAGACTTTTATTACAGTACCCGGTAATTGTCCAGACTGACGACATTGTTACAACCTCGTTTACGCTTTTCCCTACTCTCGACAAATAGGCATGTTACACTGTTCATATTTTCAACAATCTGGGGGATGAATGTTCAATCAATGTCGATTTGAACAGTGAGTGAGTAAATATTGTTTTACGTCGCACCATTTTAAAGTTACCCGAAGCAATGCATGCAACTTCGCTATCACACGAATACACAAACGCTATGTGTTAAGACGTCACGTGTCTGGATCTAAATGATATATCACACGTCAGTGGTCCAAGTACCTCGCACAGATGTCTTCTATTGGCCAACCCTCACATGTGTCACATATGGCAATGATAAGTTATCCCAATATGGATTATTCATGCATACAATAAACGTCATCGTAGTCTAGGTGATTTGTAGCTCTGTGTAGTCGTGAATACCAATATATCCACATATGATGTACAGGTTATGTTAAATATTACTTACTGATTTCTATACCAAATTTAGTTAATGGGACTGAACCTATAAGAAGATACGACTCTATATCGCAAGCGCCGTAACCCTTGGAAGGCAATGTTAATGTCTATGAGATTCGTGTTGGTTGCTGAGATAAAGTTTGGAATTCAAGAATGAATATACATATAACAAAGACAATACGAAAGGAGTGCAGGCATGCACTGATTGACGTTGCTGTGGTCCTAAATGCAGGATTTGTTGTGTGTTGTGTCGAGAGGACGGAGTGTGTCGGATAACTTTTAAGTACAAGCCGGTTGACTGCGGTCAGTCAAGCGAGAACACGTGTTGCTAGGACACGTGTTGTTCGTGCACATTATACAGCAACATCAGTAACAGCAACAGCTCTCTAGCCTGTAACTGTTCATCTATAACCACCAGATACCATCATTCAAACTTATACATGGGGACGTCACGCGTCGACTCCTATCAGTCGCCATGGAAAGGTGATTTTTGTACGCATAGATTACATCATTTGAATACATTCCAGTGTTCATGGAAACGCTAAATTTTGACACGTATCGTGAAAAGACGAAGTGATTGCATAATATGGAATGAATTTTGGTGTCACAAGTTCTAGTGGTGATATTTAACACTGTCAGTTGTACATGCCGTTTACTAAGTAGTCCACACGGGAGTAATGGCGTCGCTGCCAGCTCTCGAACACACGTTTTCCAACCATAATGACGACCACGAGGAAGATGAACAGACCAATGGACAACGCCGATGCAAGAACAACCACCATCAAGTGACCCGAGCCTGCTGGAGAGGTCGACGCTGATTGGCTTAATGTTCCGTTCCCGCTATTGGAGTCAGGAGATGGTTTCGATACTGAAAGAGTAACATGGCAACGCTGATTATTTTGCGATCCCAGTACATCGTAAGTCTTATAATGATGATAAGGTACATGGACATGGATTAATTTAACCTGGAGAACATTTTCTGACGTTTTGTCTCCGTAAGCAGGTCGGAATATTCCGATATCCACAGTTATGTCTTGATTTCTGATAGTTCAAAGGACGCCATTTTGGTTAAATCATACGTATAACACTTACAAATGCAAAATACATTATAACAAGGTAAACATACAAAGACAATACTTTGATACAGGCTATTGTCTGGAGTGGGTAGTCTGATCTTTTAGACTTAACGTCCACAGAGACCATCTTTGACGCCCCTTAAACAAATAATCAGCTCTATATTGTCTGAATATTATCACAAGATGCCTTGTTTTCATTTAAGATTTGATAACATTTTCATGTGGCATTGTTTTAATAGTTGGAAAGAAAGGTAGCAACGTACA
Organism: Haliotis rufescens; assembly: GCF_023055435.1. Lineage (NCBI taxonomy): Eukaryota > Metazoa > Mollusca > Gastropoda > Lepetellida > Haliotidae > Haliotis > Haliotis rufescens. The sequence goes on along the minus strand of NW_025964024.1, from coordinate 3,075,178 downwards.
TCACACACAGTGTTTAATTCGTGTCTAAGATCGTGTTATTAATATTACTCCTTTTACAGGAACAGGAACTGACGAATATTATCAATAGGCATTCCGTATCGTATGAACATATGCTCAAATAAATGAGTTCTTTTACGTCTCATTCCTCACAATAAAAACATTATAAAGGTTGCCTTGTGTCGATAATTGAGTCTGATCCCCTTTGTTTTCACGGCAGTTATGAGATATTGAGGACCTATTATTATCCGGAATCCCCATGCAGAATGTACTCAGAATCATTGTCTTAAACTATGAAATCAGATATGTATCTATGTTCTGTAACTCTTTCGAATTGTTCTATAACTTACAGATATTAGTTTCTTGTTCTAGTATTGCGCCCGCAAGCATCTCTTCCGCCTCTACAACTGCGGCATCACTACCATTACCTTGAGGGTTCGGGGCCGTAGTCGATGATGTCGTTGTCGAGGACAATGTAGTTGTGCTTTTGTTGTCTGGCGTAGTTTGTGTCGTTGTAGAGGACGATGCAAGTGCTGGTGTTGTGGATTGTATTGTTGTCTTCTCCGTTGCTAGTGTTGTTGCTTGTGTTGTTGCTTGTGTTGTAGCCGTTGGCGTGGCAGCAGTGGTTGCTGCTGTTGACAACGTTGTCTCCGATGACGGATATTGTGTTGTGGACACGGTTGTCAAAAGCTTTGTTGGCGTTACTGTAGATTGTGTTGGGGCTGTAGATGACGTAGATTGTGACGTTGCTGCAACGGGTGTAGTAGTACCCTGGGTTGTCGAAGACTGCGTCTGAGGTGGTGTAGTAGGACTACTAGTTGTTGTAGATAACGTCGTTGTTGTCGTCGTCGTTGAAGGTGGTGGGGGAGATGGAAACGTGTTATTGTTTACAAGGGGTGGAGGTGTTGGGTAGGAAGTAGTTCCACTAACGGGTGTGTTGCTGCTGGTAGTCGATGTGGCAGCGGGCGTCTCGGGAGAAGTGGGGAAAGGAGGGGAGGCTGGGGATGGGGGTGGTGGCGTCTTGATGGTAGTCTGACTAGTGCTACCCGACTGACCCAGCGGGGGAGGGGTGGGGAAGGATTCACCAGAAAGGTTTGCATCGTCCGCAATCGGCACTCCTTTGTCCTTATCCTGTAATGCAGAAAGCGCAGGGGTTAAAGTAGAGTTATCTGTGACATTGTCACCAGGGACACCTCCTATTTGGCCACCAGGGGGCGGGGGAGAAGAAGAAACTCCTACACCACTCGCCAGGTCATGTATTCCTGACAGCGAAGGAGATAAAGTAGTGTTTAAAGTCGTGGCGTTTTCGCCGCCAGGGGACGAAGGAGAGGGAACGCTGTTACCGATCACACCGGCATCACCAATCTGAACTCCTTTGGACTTGTCCTGTAATGTATTCAATGTTGAGTCACTACTTACATTCTGCGTGATGTTGCCTTGTGGTACGGGATTTGACTGATTAATTGTGCCGTCACCACCTAACAAAACTCCCTGACCTTCACCTTGAGAAGGTGACGTTGTGGATGTAGAAACACTTCCTTCCGGTGTGTCTTTATCTGCAAGTTTTTTAATTTGTTGATCAACCGACTGCTCCAGGTTTGTGGCTGCCTGGGAAGGAGCACTAGATGTTGCACCAATAGTCTTACCACCCGCTGGCGTGGTGGCGGTGTTATTGTTCGACACAGGAACATTGGAACCGTTATTTCCTTGTGTTGTTGTTAGGGTTGTGTTACTTCCGGTCGGTGAGCTCGTTGGTCCAGATGTGGATAAGTTAGGTGTAATTGCGTTAGGATCCTGTCCACTAAGTTGTGGGAATCCTTGAGGATTTCCTGCATCAGGGGCTGCTCTTTTTTTTCGAACAAGTTCTTCTGTGACTCGCTGTAACTGAAGCACAGAAGTAGCATCTGCCTCTTCAATGAAACCAACGCAGGCTTCCAAGGGGTTGCAGGTGAGCAGACGACAGTTTGGAACTCCTTCTGTGGTAGCGTTGTCGTACACTGCGACGTTACAGCCCTCTGGAAGGAGAAGGAATGCAATGAGATCTGCATAGACGACATATTTGGACAATAAATACTTCTCTGACATAACTGTAAAGTAAATCATGTGAATGTTGTATAGCGCCAGTCAACAAGATTCAAGCTACAGCAAACTACGGTTATAACGAACTCAAAGGGACCATTAACTTTACTTTGTTATAACCGTAGTTCGTTATAAGCATATATACAGCATAACTATAGCAAATAGTCGGGACAAAAAAACCAGTTCGTTATATCCATCAGTTCGTAATAAGCGTGTTCGTTATAAATGTACTTTACTGTATATGACGCCTGTCTGCAAATAATTCAGTCTGGACCATGCAAACAAGTGATTGAAAACATAATCAACGAGCGACGCCCTCTGGCTAGAATGACAAGCAAAATTAGCCAAACACACGCAGCCTGACCACCCGATCCACTTAAGACGACTCATGCACCAAGCATCGATATCCCAGCCCGTATCCCCACAGCTGCATTAGTAAATCGCCTGACTGAGTGTTACGGAGTTTTCAACAAATGTTTGTTTGTTTGTTGTTTAACGCCGCATTCAGCGATATTCCAGCTATGTGATGGTGGCTGCTTATAATCGAGTCTGAACTAAACACTCCAGTGATTAGTATTGTGCACGTCGGGTACGATGACTCGTAATCAACCAAATCACCGAGCTTGACCACCCGATCTATTTGGTCGCCTCTTTAAGACCAGCATAGCTTGCTGGGGATCAGTTCTAACCTGGCATCCCTACGGGGATCAGCCTATGTAAGGCCAGGCAGTAAATACCATTACTCAAGAACAAGCCCACTTTTGCCAACTGATTGGAGGGTTTGGTCTTATTGAAATGGCTTAAAAATTTAATGGTGAGAGGGGTTTAAAATATAACGTCGCATCGGCCTTATTTGTTTGTTTGTGTACTGGTTAACGCCGCACTCAGCAATATTCCAGCTATATGACGGCGGTCTGTAAATAATAGAGTCTGGACCAGACAATCCAGTGATTGACATGAGCATTGATCCACGCAATCGGGATACGATGATATGCATCAACCAAGTCAGCGAGCCTGACCACCCGATCCCGTAAGTCGCCTCTTACGACAAGCATAGTCGCCTTTTACGGCAAGCATGTTCGCATCGGCATTAAAGGATGTAAGGAGGATCATGTGATATTCAAAGTTAGTGGGTTGTAATGGGCAGGTGTGTGTACCTGTTTCACAGCACGAAGAACCGCATGTAATTACACAGTCCGCTCGCACACTATTCAGCTGTGTGCGGATACCTTCGCCGACTTGCCGAGCACTGAGTCCTGTTACAAGTATCCCTATACATTCTTCTGAATCATCGGACGCCCTTGCGCCAAGTATACACACCAGGCACAGGACAGCGAGTCTTGGCATTGCTGAAACCATCAAGCACGTACATGGCATGGATGCATGGTTATTGTTATATATACACCTGGAAGAAAGTTTAAGCACCGACCCTTGTTCACTTTCATATATCGTGAACTTCAATGTATCTTTTAGAAATATCTACATTGGACACTACCTCATTTTGATGCATTAATACAGTATGGTTATCCAGCTATAGATGAGTACAGTGTCAAATTCAGAGGCTGCAAAGAAGCAGAGGAAAAACAATATAAAGGGTAGTGAAATACTTTGCCTTTGTTATCATTAGATAATCGATTTCGATTTCTGTATTTTAATATGTGTCACGCTTCCAAACGAATTAACTTCGTCGGACGATATCAAGTGAAACAAATCGATATTTTATAAGGAAATATATAGTGATCCATTCATATAATTTTCACCGCTCTTTTGCCGTTTACTCACAATGGAATCTGTTTCGCAGATAATCGAGACTGGTTATTCTCTGGCATTGACGTTTTATATCAACTTAACTTACGGGTGTATACTTATATACGTATCTTTATATGTCTGTATTATTCGTCGAAGTGGGCATCTAATTCGAAGTTAGGGCAATACTCTTTCTGGTTGAGTGATTAGCGTTTACGCCGCGCTGGACACGTCAATGTATCAGTTATATCACGGTGTGTCAACATAATGTAGACGAAAAACTCGAGATGACTTTCAAGGCGAATTGCGGCGCCTTTGACACCAGGGCTATCCCAGGATAAGTCGAAGTTGATGGTTCTCGAACTTCGAGGTTACACCATATCTATGTAAGTATCTACTCTGGGAGCAACTAGCAGCATCTTATACCACTGTGTCAGCTGCTTCTGTCACGTATATAACCAATGCTTACACTACAGCCACAGCCATACGCCAGCCTAGGGTAGAAGCACTTCCTGGTTCCTGTATGGATTGATTCCAGTACGAATTGGTCCCAAACAACCGATGCTTGTCGTAAGAGAGACTCAGTTGTACTTAACGCCGCTTTTAACATTATTCCAGTTATATCACGGCGTGTCAGCTTAATGTGGGAGGAAAGCCCGAAGTGATGCAGGTCTTAGACGTTTACCACTTCGGTGAAACCCACGAACACGGGTATGGTGCTGCCAAACCTAGAAACATAATCGGGGCGAACCGGAATTCGAACCCACAATCATAGGTTTCTGACGTGCCCAAGGGACGCAACTCTGCACAGCGAATTGCGGCGCCTTAGACGTGTCCCCCGGCTCGCTGACTTGGTTGATGCATGTCGTCGTATCCCAAATGCGTAGATCGATGCTATGATGTAAATCACTGGATTGACTGGTCCAGATTCGATTATTTATAGTACGTTCCACGTGTATTCGATAGTGTTGAGTGACCGGTGACAGCTCTGGTGGCCGGGCTGGACACTCCATGCGGACAATAATGATAATGATGTGCAACGATTCTGTCACGATATATCCAAACACAAGCTCCTCGTGTTCATGATGATGACTGCATGATTCTGTCCCCTCATCACGAAACTGAGGCCCTACAGGGGTTTCCCAATCATTGTGTACCGAGATACATGATTTTTTTTATCTTTAGCAACCTTTGAGTAGTATAATAAATATATATCACTTTATAATTAAATCCTTGTTGAGGGGCGGTCGAAGAGCCTAGTGGTTAAAACGTTCGCTCGTCACGCCGAAGACCCGGGTTCGATTCCCGACATGGGTACAATGTGTTAAGCCCATTTCTGGTGTCACCCGCCATGATATTGCTGGAGTATTGCTAAAAGTGGCGTAAATCCATACTCATTCACTTAAATCCTTGGTGTATAATAACTACAAATAATGTCAATACATATCTGCATGTGACATTAGAGGGGTCGATGACATATTGTCACAGAATAACAGTGAGTGAGTATGGTTTTACGCCGCTTTTAGCAATATTCCAGCAATATCACGCCCCCCGAATAACAATTCCATTTGTACACATATGAGCTGGTATATACATTGTGTATGTCAACTCAATACGCTTACTCTAAATCAGATGAATGGGCAAGAAGTAGCCCTGAAACGTCGTTACAAAGAATATAGAAGTTGTTATCCATAAAAAGTGGCTCCATTTGTTGGGATTGGGTCGAACAAGACTTCAGTCCTGTGTTTAGTCTGCATTATCTATGCATGTTTAACATGGACAAATGTGCCCAGCTGACAGTGTGTTTAGTTCACTGCTCGCGCTGACAAGTCACACGACTCATTGATCCATCTAGCTCGTGTGTTGCCGTCACTAGTGGTATACCGGAAGCATGTGTTACCGCCAGATGGCGCCTGGCTTAATGATTTCTTTCTACCAGGACACACAAACGTACATCGGAAATCACTAACCTGCATGGAATAACGTCTCCACGCCGATATCCCTCCCCCAGAGTCATGTTTACATTTATGAAATGTATGGTTTCCCCAAACCTTTTTCATCTTTCGATCTATAAACCAAAACTACATGTTCTGGCGCAGTGTCAAAGAAGTCATACGATAAATCGACACTTCACAATCAACAGGAAGATGGAAACCACCGAAGGATGTGTACACGCACGCACGCGCGCACGCACGCACGCACGCACACACACACACACACTCATGTTATCATGCAGCAACAGTTTGAACAAGTTGAATGCTGTTCAATGCCATATCACATATTTACACAGTTACACTAAGTATATGCCTTATACAACAGTTACACTGAGTATATACTTAATGACACAGTTACACTAAGTATATACTTAATGACACAGTTACACTAAGTATATATTTAATGACACAGTTACACTAAGTATATACTTAATGACACAGTTACACTAAACATATGCCTTATATCAAAGTTACATTAAGTAAATACTTAATGACACAGGTACACAAAGTATATGCTTAATGACACAGTTACACTAAACGTATGCCTTATATCAAAGTTACATTAAGTAAATACTTAATGACACAGGTACACAAAGTATATGCTTAATGACACAGGTACACAAAGTATATGCTTAATGACACAGTTACACTAAGTACATGCCTTATACCACAGTTACACTAAGTATATACTTAATGACACCGGTACACAAAGTTTATGCTTAATGACACAGGTACACAAAGTATATACTTAATGACACAGTTACACTAAGTATATGCATTATACCACAGTTACACTTAGTATATGCCTTACACCACAGTTACACTAAGTTTATGCCTTACACCACAGTTACACTAAGTATTAAAGAATTGACTTCAATATTTTTGGCGTATAATCGTAAAGAAAACCGTTAAAAAGTCTTGGTTTGGTTTACATGGTATGGTGTATCACTAAATCAGAACTTAGCAGGTATATGCCCTATCTGAGGTTTCAATAACAAGTTATTGTACATGGTTTACTTACCAGAAGACAATCTGACGGGCAGTTGAAAGTATCCGTATTTTTTGCGTATAATCGTAAACTATAAACTGATATGATAAAATCACAGACTGCTTATTTAATGAGTAACACATAAAACTGTGGACAACAGTAAGAAATCAGGGACATCGTTCAGCACAATAAGCCCCGCCCATTCCATTATCAGGCAATCAGAAACAGTAGTTTGTAAGTGGGTGCGGCCTATTTTTTTCAATTTATGGAAACATCAATTGGTTAGCCAATCAAATGCCAAGGAATCGCTTGCAATCTATTTGTGTGCCTAATGACACAGTTACACTATGTATATACCGTATACCACAGTTACTAACTGTATGCCTTATACCACAGTTACTAAGTATATGCTTTATCGCGCAGTTACACAAAGCATATACTTTATCACATAGAACAATAATTATATCCTTTATCACACATATTACATCTTACAGTTGTCCTATTGGTGTAACTTCACAACAGCGGTGTCAAATCATGTGTGTGTATCCAATGTCCCAGGACAGTATATCAGTATGTCTACAGCACATAACACACAGAAGTGCTCAAATAGCCGTATGTATGTAAAATGCATATGCTCAATTACACAGATATACTGCCCCATACAATGCCGTTTCGTTCACATATCATTACCATTGCGACAAGGCGTAATCTCTCATATTTTCTCAGAGGGAGGAGATGTTCTGCGTGTTGTGTTTGGGTGGTAAGTCTTGGTTTGGTTTACGTGGTATGGTGTATTACTAAATCAGAACTTAGCAGGTATATGCCGTATCTGAGGTTTCAATAACAAGTTATTGTACATGGTTTACTTACCAGAAGACAATCTGACGGGCAGTTGAAAGCATGCACTTGAAAATTGGATATCAAAACGTCGCCGAAACACTGCATACTTAAGGTCCAAAACACAACTATGATATCCGTATCATATTCATCACCATCGAATAGCAATTTCTTGCTTGTTTCATTTTAAGCCTCCTTTAAACATGGGTGCATATTTTCTTTTGCCAGGCAGTTTATTTCGTTACATTCTTATCCCACAATAGAAGCTTCGACATTATAAAACCCGAACATCATAAAATCTGTACGTTTGAGGTTTCGTTATCTCCAGGCCCAGAGAAGAGCATATCCTAATATCAGTTATGAAGAACGGTTTAAGTACTTAAAACGGCCAAATCGTTTATGAGAAGCAATGCCGTTTGAATGATATCCGGGCAAGCTATGACAGACAGAAGGTTCGGATGTATCTGTTACGTTATCACTAAATGATGTAAGACACATTCAATCAACGACTGACATATTCCTCAAAAGAATACAAGCATGTACACAACACAACATACAAAATAAACCTTCAGGTAGTGTTCCAAAATCTAATAAATAAATAAGAGCGGAGAAATGATAACGGACCTATTCGTCACAAGGCATATGCATAATTTAACAAAAGGGGAAACCCGTTACAAATCAGTGTGAAAGGTATCCGATGTGTAGGTATAAACCAGAATTAGACTGTCTGCGTTGGACTGATACCACCACTTAATGAACAGGCAAGGATAAACTATGGCCGACAGGCTGATATACGGGGAACCGGAAGCGTTTCCTAATACATGAGTGAGTGATTAAGTATGTTTTTTACGCCGCTTTTAGCAATATTACGCTGGGGAAACACTAGAATTTGCCCCTTTGAATTTGTACCCACGTGGGGAATCGACCCCGAGCCTTCAGCTTGACGAGACAACGCTTTAACGTCTAAGCAATCTCACCGCACCTTTAATACTTGAACATTAGCAAGTCTTTGACCCAAACTGCTTCTTCGGGAAATTAAGGCTTTTTAGTCTGGATAAAAACTGTCACGGGTCAGAGACGACCTGATGAAATTTAGATTTCTGTTTTACAAATCGTAACTTTTCACTCATTCCGCCATACATATATTGTCATATCAGTTCAATACTTGTAAGTGTAGAATAAGGGGAAGTTATCAGACACTTGAACGTGTCTTATCACTTTCATTCCAATATCGCAATGGTGTCTCGCAACTTTAATTTGACATTGTCATTTGCCCCCTTATCATGCCTCGTCCTTTGACATATATCTTTATTTCATTTTAATCAATAATTATATCAAATCTACACATACGGAATATATTAAATGGAAATAATTTTACCATCTACACAATTCTATTGATTATACCAGGGAGTCTATATACATCTTAATACTTATAAGGGGCATATATTAATGCGACAGGACATGTTAATGTCGGCGACATGTCGTGTATCCCAATGTGTTACAGATCGTTACAGCACAGACGGTCATGTGACCTACAGGTAGGGGATGAGCTATGATGTAATATTACATGGTTATTAGGGGAAGAATCCAATCTATCAAAGTTGTCATGTTTGTACATCAATGCAGCATATCGTTTGACACGGAGGAAAATTAAATAACACTTAGAAATTGCACAGATTATTACTTAACACCCTCATGAATTTTGAATAGTTGTTCGCATCAACCGGGAATATATAGTTAGATGATAAAATTAAACGAAACACTTTGAAGGAAAGAACTGACATAGAGTGAGGCATTTGTTTGACATAAACACATTTGCCTTAAAGAGATCACACACTGTTTGGCAATTTAATGACACACTAGATTTTGTTCATGAAGCAATCATATTGAATTTAAAGTAAAGGTCTCATATTGGATATTAGGAAATATAGGTTTGCAAATATTATAACTTCCTAGTCTTACATATTCACAATTTATTAATATGTTTGAAATATGATACCCCTGACAAATGTTACCATTTTGACGAGATATACTTATATGAACATTGGTAAGAATGCACCGTGGGAGCTAACTATATTTAGCCAATTGTTTCGCCGTATATGTTATGTTTGCCTAGTTTTACAAAAACTGTACTCTCTGTTATGTTAGGATTATTGCGAACATTATTCATACATAATATCTGAATATGTATTTTTGTGTCCTGTTATCCAGTGACGACCGATTGGTTTGACTTTTACGATAAAACATAATTATTAATATTTTGCTCTATACTGTACATGTACATGATTAACGTCAATCTAGACATGAAAAGACGTTTCACACACGTATGCCATTGATTTTAAGAGGTATTAAGTCTATATTCTCATAACATTTTGTCGCTTAACTTATTCAGTCATTTAAAAATGACATGTTTACTGAATATGTTATGTTTATTAACAGTTCAAAACGAACTGTCTATTACATACATCAGTCTGAATTAATTTAAGTTGAAACACGGTGTATATTCGACTTGTCAGTATATAGATTTATAATATAAACATGTGACACGCGTTCATGTGGTTACCTGAATGTGTTTACAGATCCCCGAGCGATGGAGAATAGCCCCAAGTGCGGCTGTAGAACCGATAGGTGATGGCCTTCCTGTGTACACTCCAGATATAGTATTTGTTCAGTTTGGTTCACTCCTTCCCTTTCTCAGTCGGTGTGAAAATGGCGGTTACTATCCACGGGATGGTGACGATCGTCGAAAACATACTCATGACGTGAAACTACTGAAAAGTTTTGATCGAACTTTTCCCATCTGTCACCAACTTCCCCGCTATGACTGATGGGAAGCGATCGATTTGTCGTCTGCTCGTGACGTGGCGCCCCCTACACCTGAGTCACTCGTACCTGTCGTCTGCTATCTGGGGGTCAGAAGTCAAGACGACTTATCGGAGTGAAAGGAACGGCGTTGCGACAACCCGCCCGGTAACAAGAATCTACATCAACAGCTCGATAGGGGAACGTCAAACTGTACTGAACAACAAGAAATACCTTCACACGGGGTAATAATTCACACAGATAGGATGATATTACCAACAATATCAAGACACGTATCGACACTTATTACGGCCATCACCATGGTCACAACTGGTCTACTTTATACACGATATTCATATTAAGTGAGTGAATGGGTATAGTTTTACGCCGCTTTTAGCAATATTCCAGCAATATCACGGCGATGCACACCAGAAAATGGGCTTCACACATTGTTCCCATGTGGGGAATCTAATACTGAATGTAATCTAAAATTACGATTGAGATGAGGGTTTTATCTAAATCAGCAGGGAAGCATTACATTCAGCTTCTTTCTTAAGCAAATATACCTCAAAATCGGCTTGCATAAATGCATATTCAATAGTAGTCAAATGTACATATTGTGAAGATCCGGGTTAAAGTTGATTTTTAGCAACGTCATAAGAGGCGACTGAAGAGATCGGGTAGTCAGTCTCGCTGACTTGGTTTATGCATGTTATCGTATCCAATTTGGTAGATCGATGCTCCCGATGTCGATCACTGTATTGTGCTGTCCAGATACGAATATTTACAGACCGCCGTCATATCACTGGGATAATGCTGAGTGCGGCGTTAAACAACAAACAAACAAACATGTAGGTTAGTTATTTACGCAGACGTCGGGGTTGATTCGCCAAATGTGTATAAAAATTGAAAATATCCCTTTTTATTCGACAAGAGACAAGGCAAGAGAGACGTGATGTTTCGAATAAAGGTTAAGTCAGTTCTACCCTTTTCGTGCAGATAACTGATATACATTCATCAACACAAACACAAAAGTGCGACACAGCGAGCACTGTCGCTATCAAACGTGTGCGTCATCAAACCCACACTTAAACTATTGAAAAAGAAGCACTTATGCCTCGATGAAGTCAACTTGAAGAGCGGTCGGGCGGGTAGCCTGGTGGTTAAAGCGTTCGCTCGACACGCCGAAGACCCGGGTTCGATTCTCGACATGGGTATAATGTGTGAAGCCTATTTCTAGTGCCCCCAGTCTTGATATTGTTGGCATATTGCTAAAAGCGGCGTAAAACCATACTCAATCACTCCACATGCAGGGAATGCATCATGACATATTTTTTCCAGAAACAGTTGATGAGACTATTGGCATTCATCCCACAAAATAGATTCAGCGACCCCACAATTCAAATAAACAAATACAGCCCTTTTATTGACATATATCATCTTTGCGATGTCCGCAGTGGCCATAAGGTAAAGAGTTTAGACCTGGACCAGTTCGGTGTTTGCTCATACTGGCTTACGTTTGGCCGAATGTACGTTTCTGAAATAGAACGTTTGAAAAAGAATTAACATCGTGACTCGTGCGGCAAGATACTGGCGAACTCACCAGATAAGTGATATATTGCAAGTGGGGAGACGCAGATCGGTCATATATATGCCATACATAAGGGTGGCATCAGCTGTGCATACCTCCTGAAAATTGGTTCCCTAATAACTGTGCCGCAAGAACCAATTTTGCCAGGGAACTCATTTACAAGTTTGATTTATTCCCTCCCGGATTAAATTCTTAGTGGAACTGATCTCCTTTACACGTACCTGTACAGATAGATATACTACTCAAAAGAAGTTAAAGAACTCCCGATTCGTTCATATTACTATAGTTAATCCGTCATGCGCATATACTACTCAAAAGACGTTAAAGAACACCCGATTCGATCATATTACTATAGTTAATCCGTCATGCGCATATACTACTCAAAAGACGTTAAAGAACACCCGACCTTTGTCATATTACTATAGTTAATCCGTCATGCGCATATTCTACTCCAAAGAAGTTAAAGAGCACCTGATTATTTCATATTACTATAGTTAATCTATCATGCGCATATTTTCCTCAAAAGAAGTTAAAGAACACCCGATTCGTTCATATTACTATAGTTAATCCGTCATGCGCATATTCTACTCAAAAGAAGTTAAGGAGCACCAGATTTTTTCATATTACTATAGTTAATCTATCATGCGTATATACTCCTCAAAAGACGTTAAAGAACACCCAATTTTTTTTTCATATTACTATAGTAAATCTGTCTTGCGCAAGGACATATAATTCTTTCATTTTACTGTTATAGTGCGCCATTTGCTCTAGTATTTCTTAATAGAAAGTTTGATATTTGATAAAATAACCTTGGCAAAGCTGTGTAACATTTTGATTAAAAGAACAGAGAAAATAGTGCAAATATGTTAAGCATATTTACATATGATATTTTATCAAATATCAAAATATCTTTTAAGTAACACTACAACAAACGGCGCACTATAACAATACTATAGTTAATCTGTCATGCGCATATACTGCTCAAAAGAGTTGATACTGAATCAGGGAATAAACACATTGTGTGTTCAATGTAGAACTGGGTTACCTATATAATGCCTTAACCGCGCTCAAGTGAATTTTGTATCGAACGCGCAGTGGTTATAGTGATTTGATACCGCTGATTGACCAATCAGAATCGAGTAAGTTTCAACTTCCTGGTAGAATGTCCGTTAACCACCCATCGAATGCCAGGAGATTGTTTGCAGTCTGCCTAATGTGATTGCTCCCTGTTACTGCGGTTTCTAAGCCCTGTGGGATGATGCATTTCCGTTGTGACATTAAACTTCCCAAACTTCCTGTTTCTATGAAACACCAGAAAGAGCATAGTCACACACAGGGGTCGAAGTAGGCAGAGGTGAGGTGAGGTGAGGTGAGGTGAGGTGAGGTGAGGTGAGGTGAGGTGAGGTGAGGTGAGGTGAGGTGAGGTGAGGTGAGGTGAGGTGAGGTGAGGTGAGGTGAGGTGAGGTGAGGTGAGGTGAGGTGAGGTGAGGTGAGGTGAGGTGAGGTGAGGTGAGGTGAGGTGAGGTGAGGTGAGGTGAGGTGAGGTGAGGTGAGGTGAGGTGAGGTGAGGTGAGGTGAGGTGAGGTGAGGTGAGGTGAGGTGAGGTGAGGTGAGGTGAGGTGAGGTGAGGTGAGGTGAGGTGAGGTGAGGTGAGGTGAGGTGAGGTGAGGTGAGGTGAGGTGAGGTGAGGTGAGGTGAGGTGAGGTGAGGTGAGGTGAGGTGAGGTGAGGTGAGGTGAGGTGAGGTGAGGTGAGGTGAGGTGAGTGTGTGTGTGTGTGCGTGCGATTGAAAGTGCTAGCCCACTGAGATACCATACCGCAGTTTAATATAAATACCCCACTCAGACACAGTATACTGACTCCGAGCCGACCAGCCCTTGTTTTAGCCCCATAATGCCGAGCGCCAAGCAGGGTATCAACAAATGTCAGCTTTCAACGTTTTGGTATGACGCCGACGGGGACAGAACTCCGACCTTCCTCTCTCGGGACAAACGGTCTACCATTAGACCACAGAGTTGGCAGAACACAAAGTGTAAGTAACTTTACAGAACAGTCAGTACAGCGCCAGACAGGGTAACAACAAGTAGCATCTTTAAACGTCTTTTGGTATGACGCGGCCAGGGATAGAACCACCGATCTTCCTCTCTCGGGGCAGACGGTCTATCCTCAAGACCATGGAAGCGTTCCGGGGATAGAAGGAAACGCAACATCGATCATAGGCCCCGTTCCACAAAGCGATGTTAGCGCTAAGGTGATCGTAACTCCCATACTTTAACATTGACTTACGGTCGTAGCGCTAAGGTTGCTTTGTGGAACGGGAACCACATATTCTCCATCTTCAAGCCATACCTGTAGGTGGACTCCTGACGGTGTGATGGATTCTGACATAATGAACAGAGTCTTAAGTCCCTTTAAAGATTAGACTGTATTACTAAATGCCCACAGGGATCCCAAGCTGTGATTATACTAATGGATGTCTTCTACTATCAAAGAGCCTGCTCTATAATGGAATGGTCTTGTATCGGTCTTGTATAGGTGAACTATTAACTTCAGATTATTTATGGAATCATTATGCTGTTTTAGTATCCCTCCCAGACATTATTACAGCCTGTGACGAGCACTTGTTTCACACCAACATGCCCAATGTTTCATGCTACAAGCACTCCTTTTCCTCATATCAGTCTGCTTCAATAACTGATTTGTGTATACATGCGTGTTAAAGTCAGGGATTTGTACTGCCATGCCCAAGGCTACACTTTCTTAATTTTGTTTCACAGACTTATTCCTGTTTTTCCACACAAGGTCGGTTGAGATAAAAATAAAAATAAATGGTTGTCATTATTTATTTATTTATTTATTTATTTATTTATTTATTTATTTATCTATTTAATAAATTCATTCATTATCATTCAATTATTCATTTATTTATTTATATGAAAGTCATTCTGCCATGGAATCAAAACTGCAGCTGGCTCCTTGAATCACTGGTACCGATAGTGATGTAGAAATGGAATTTATATAAATAACATTTTATATTGTATAAGAGGGTCTATATTAATTTCTTTCTTTTCCAACTTCTTTTCAGTAGGGGCGGCCCATGAAACAAAAAATAAAAAATGTGTTGCCTAACTTTGAATGACACGTCACATTATTTACCTCCATAAAATCCTGTTCCAAAGGGCTCTTCAAAAGTTAAAAAACAAATAAACAAAAATGTATATTGCACTTTCATGTCCTGTTCAAATGTAATAAATGGCATTTCACATTCAATCGTGCAAGATATATTATTTCCATATATGGATGTATAATACATTGGTAGTGATTGCTCACCGCCCAGAGCCCACCGACTCCTCCTTCAACAGGACTGTTTCACAATAACAACACAATCACTAAACAATTTGTATAAACATTTATTGACTTCCATAAAAAGTGTTTGTCATAACAATATGTTTACTAAAAAATACAATATCATTGTGTACAAATAAACTGGTCCCTGAAGTTGGGTTGAGTAGAGGCTTAGCGGTAACATATGATGTTTATTGTGACTGTTACCATGGTTACTTGCCCACAATGATATCAATAGTTTAACAAAATGGACAATATAATTATCCTCAGTTATAAATATGCTATTCTGTACATGTTAGTCTTGTTCTAACCTTAATTCAACAGTGGAAGAAACTAAATGTTTTAGTCCACTAGTCCTTATAGCAAAACCCTTAAAAATCACAAATTTCTATTAGTCCTTGTGATACCTTAACTATTTGCAAGGCCAATAGGAATATTGCCAATGTCTAACGAATATTCAAAAACTTTCTTTCAGACAATGGAACAGGTATCCTAACAACAAGCATTTCGAAATCTTACTAAAATGATATCAACAAATATTTGGTAATCAATAGCAAGTTTACAGGTCTGTTTCTATAGCCTTTAGACAATGGTAATGAGGTTTTGAAGGTTTAATTCTTCATCTTGGATTATATTTCCTGGAAAGTCTACAAAACAAATATGATTTTTCTGGCCCAATAAAGGATAGGCGCTTCAATCTTTGGCAGTTGAAAAGGTCTGTGGATATTCAGTCAATATTAACAAAAATGATTTCATACAGAAAATAATCACCATGATAATAAGGGGACACAAAATATCAATAATTATGTCAACAATTTTTTTTTTTTTTAACAGACTTGATTGTTTACAGACTGTCGTCATATGGCAGGAGCATTGCTGAGTGCAGTGTTAAGCAACAAACAAACAGTTCTTAATGAAAATTGTGAGTGGCGGGTTCTGCCAGTAGAGTGGGACAGGCTTACCCTATTAGCGAACACCTGGCGTCATCACTGATTTTCAATGATAAATTCATACGATTTCCTTCACTATTTTGCCAATGGAATCTGTTTTAGCAGGTAATCAAGGCTGATTATTTCCTGACTTTGACACTTTGAAATACATTATTTCTGAAATGTTCAGTAATCATATCTTATACATTCATGTTACATTTTCACATTAGATGTCATTTCCATGAACTGAATATTCAGGATAAATCCAAACTTTCAATTGGAAAATGTTCAATTATTTCAAATTAGTGACTTTTAAATAGGTGGATGTTTTATTTATTAAGAATAGCTTCATGTCCTGTAGCTATTAGATGTGACCATGTCTTTGGATGAGACAAGAATTTCTGTGGTCATTGCTAGACTGCATTATATAGAAGGGTATGGTTTTACGCCTCTTTCAGCAATATTCAAACAATATCATGGTAGGGGACACCAGAAATGAGCCACACATTTTACCCATGTGGGGAATCAAATGTGACAAAATAGAAAATATAACAAAAAAATCTAAATACATCAATGACTAAACATATGATATGACTACATAGAGTCGAGCACATTCAGTGTAAATAACAAAGACTAGAATAAAGTTTAAAACAAGAGAAGTGAAAAATGCACACTGAGCAAAAAAAGGAAAAAATATCTTCCGAGTGTAAGGTCAAACTCAAAACGCCAATTCAACCAGGTTGAAATTTCCTTGACATAAAAACATAATTAGATCAGGAGGTGGGATGTTTGAGTAACATCTAGAAGATGGATATGTAACTCATAAGAAGATAATGTGGAGGATCAACTTCTTTGCTTCAGTGTTTTGATTGTTTGTTGTCCAACGCCGCACTCAGCAATATTCCAGCTACATGTATATGACGGCGGTCTGTAAATAATTGAGTCTGGACCAGACAATCCAGTGAATGACATCATGAGCACGGGCCACGCAATTCGGACACGATGACATGCATCAAACAAGTCAGCGAGTCTGACCACCCGATCCCGTTAGTCGTCTCTTACGACAAGCATAGTCGCCTTTTACGGCAAGCATGGGTTGCTGAAGACCTGTTCTACCCTGGATCTTCACAGGTCTGCTTCAATGTGGAGTCTGACACTAATATCAAGCAAGTGATGTTAAATATTTGGATGAAGAGTCTAAAACCAATTTCAAGCCATGGTGTGCTTGATAACTGTGTTAGAATCTACATAGACCCGTTGCTACAACTGTGATAAAAGAGGCTGATTATCAATACTAACTTGTTACCTGTTTGAAGAACTGTTATTTATAGCTGAAACATGATCCTGGCTCTGTAGTTTTTACTCAAATACTGATCATTACCGTCTAGATGACAACTTAACTTTAACTCAACAGTTACAGACTTAGCTAGACTTCACGTTTGTCAGCAAGATTTTATGCACCATAATTTTAAGGCTCAATCTCTACATGGTAAATGTTGTACATGTAAGAGTAAACAACAAAAAGACAACCAAGGCAATATGAATACAGAAATGTAATGTGTAAATATGAATAATTTTAAGGTATGAAGATATTAAAATATATATTTACCTAAAAATAAACAAAATGTCTTTGTACATAACAATGAGACTTTTTGTGAACAAGCATCTGAAAAAAAGGCAGTTTTACAGAATATATATTCCCACTCAACTACAGTGATCTATCCAATGGAAATCCATATTTGTTCACCCAGAAACATCTTTCATCATATCAGTCATATTGAAATATTATCAGACATGTTAAAAGTCAGGCCAGAATTCTGTGAGCAAATTTAGAGACACCATAGATCCATATAAATTTTCAGCTCCTCAGGCCTTTTATTTTCAGAGGATCTGTCGTAAATGTAAAAGTCAATGACGGACTGACAACAGGACAACAGCATATGATACATAATCTCACTTAAATTTCAGTTCTGTGACCTAAAATGGTCATTTCAATATGGCCACTGTGGCAGCCATTTTGAAGTTGGATCAGAAGTTGAATCAGAATTGCAGGAAATTGCACTGGTTGCAGTGTTAGAGACCCCATAGATGGGATAATTCATACAAAATTTTAACACAATAGGCCTTGTTGAATCAAAAGTTAACGTCAGATGGATAACCCAAAAGATGGACAAAGCACCACAAAGTAAGATCTCTTGACTTTCACTCACCTGAGGTAAAAATGAAGACTGTATAACAATAAATATCACAGTAGTCACATTCGGTATAAAAATATCATTTGGGTCCTTCCTTCTCCATTCAGAAATGTAATCAACAATTGATATGAGTTTGTTTAATCAATGGAAGTCTCCAACAGAAATGATTAGAACATCTGCAGATGGTTACCATGGCAACATCTCCTTCCTTCCAGCTGAATGTAAGTCTGAGACAGATGTTGAAGTGTCTGACAGAAACAACATTTCAGATTCAGTGACTGCAATACTTACTGATTACCTACTAACAAATCCTACAGAAGTCTAGAACGACATCTCTAAACTGTAGACATCGTTTCTGTGACACTAACGACTTAAATACAAATCGATGTGCCCTTTTCTTGAAATACAAGCACTTTGCAATACGTTTTTTTAACTATCCATGGATGTTAAGGACTTGACTCCCAATATAATACAAATTCTATGAATTGGGAATGTGAATAAATTTGCAAAATCATGGATTATGATTTGACAATCTGACCTATCAAACCACAATAACCACCTCTGATTGAAAACCCATTATGGCGACCGCATCACCAAGGAAAATAATATTAATAGATTAGTACTTCTGTCTCAGTTATTGTCAGTAAGCAATTTAAAATACTTCTATGTGCAATTATAAGTTATAAACTGCAGATTAAGCAGTGTGTGTGGTAAAAGATATTGTGTAGAAAACAAGACAGAAACTGACTAGGAGAGTGTATTTCATGTTTGGGGGACATCAGGGAGCTTAAATTTGGCACTTTTCAGTAGCTGAATGTGATGTCATATCTTCTGACTCACAATGAGCAGGGGATGTCTTAATAGTGGAGTGGGGTGGAGAGCTACATCTACAAGGTTTGCTGACACATCTTTAGGGGTGGGGGGCACGGGTGGCCCAGTCGTCTAAGGCGCCGCGATTCGCTGTGCAGAGTTGCGTCCCTTGGGCACGCCAGAAACCTATGATTGTGGGTTCGAATCCCGGTTCGCCCCGATTATGTTTCTAGGTTTGTCAGCACCATACCCGTGCTCGTGGGTTTTACCGAAGTGGTAAACGTCTGAGACCTGCATCACGTCGGGCTTTCCTCCCACATTAAGCTGACACGCCGCGATATAACTGGAATACTGTTAAAAGCGGCGCTAAACCCAACTCACTCACTCACTTTAGGGGTGCCCACTTTATGTCAGCTTATTGTTCCACATTCAATTTAGGCTAAAAAAAACATAGGCTTAGTTCTCAGGCACCGCCTGCATCATCATTCGCCACACATTTCCTTTTTATTTCCATTTTACAAAAAGAAAAACTTACCTCAAATATTTCAAGTCCAAAGGTAGTCAAATACTGTAATCCAGCATTTTACTCATCATGGAAAACATTTATGTAGGGAGGCCCTTTCCCAGGTTGATTGTTTATTTGGTTACATACTAGTTTGAACAACTGAAAAAGAGGACAGCGCCCGCACTATATTTTCAAAAACCATTGCCTGAGAACCAATTCTGTTATTTTTTAAAGCCTTAGCGTCGTGAAGAATGCAGGGACACCAGTTCTAGCACGTTTATCTCAAAATTATACATGGACCACATTGCAAGTCATTGAAACTGTTGAATAAAAAATAAAAAAGGAATGACAAGTTAACATCAGCAGGTTTCCTCCAAGAACAAGGTCACCCTCCAAAAGCAGTGTTCGAAATACCTGCCTGCCCGACCGTCAACTCGGGCTGCCAGATTTTCAAATCCCCCTTGCCCGACGGTCGGGTTATAATTCATATGTAAATTTTTTTTAAATGTTTTCCGATGATAAGCATTATTTACATGATGTATTCTAGGATATTAAATACAAATCTGACCTAAAAAGTGTTTGCTATTTCTTTTCTTGCATTACTTCATGTTCAATGAATTCGATTTAAAGTTTTAATTAAATTATCCGGAGAAACATATGATTATAGTGGGCAGGCAGGTTTTGGTCAGGGCTGGCAAGTATTTCAGCTAGCCAGTCCTGTGGTCTGGCTGAAAATTTTGGGAGTATCATACCCTGCCAAATGCCAGTAGTGTTCCAGCTGTTGTTCCCTACTGACCGACATAGGAACACATCTTCCCATAGTTGCCAAATCCACACTGACCACACAGACGTCCTTGGATATCCCCGGACATTTTAACTTGGAGACTCATGTGTCTGTTACAGATGACACACTTAGCACTGGTTGGGGTACCAACACCATGGAATGTGCACAGACTAGCGGTCGCCGTCATGTGGCTGAAGCAATTGGCGCCACAGATGACGCAGGAGACATGAGCCTGCCACCTGTTGGCGGGGTTGAAGCACTGTTGTTTGTGTCTGCAGAACGTGCAGATCATGACCGGCTTGCTGGACCAGGATCCACCCGTTGGACGTGTGCACCGACACCACTGTAACATTGGAATAATATCATACATCGACACCCTGTAACACTGGAATAATATCATATATTGACACCCTGTAACAGCAGAATAATATCATGTATCGAAACCCTGTAACATTGGAAGAATATCATACATCGACACCCTGTAACAGCAGAATAATATCTTACATTGTCACCTGTAACATCAGAATAATATCATACTTTGACACCATGTAACAGCAGAATACTATACATTGACACCCAGTAACATCAGAATAATATACTTTGACACCCTGTACTAGCAAAATAATATACATTGACACCGTGTAACATCAGAATGATATCACACATTGACACCTGTAACATCAGAATGATATCACACATTGACACCTGTAACATCAGAATAATATCATACATTGACACCCTGTAACATCACAATACTGTCATACTTTTACACCCTGTAACATCAGCATAATATACATCGACACCACTGTAACATCAGAATAATATCATATGTTCATACACTGTAAAATCAGAACAATATCATACATTGACACCCCGTAACAGCAGAATAATATCATACATCGACACCGTGTAACATCAGAATAATGTACATTGACAGCCTGTAAAATCAGAACAATATCATACTTTGACACCCCGTAACATCACAATACTGTCATACTTTGACACCATGTAACATCACAATACTGTCATACTTTGACACCATGTAACATCACAATACTGCCATACTTTGACACCCCGTAACATCACAATACTGTCATACTTTGACACCCTGTAACATCACAATACTGTCATACTTTGACACCCCGTAACATCACAATACTGCCATACTTTGTTACCCTGTAACTTCACTATACTGTCATTTTTTGACACCCTGTAACATCACAATACTGTCATACTTTGACACCATGTAACATCACAATACTGCCATACTTTGACACCCCGTAACATCACAATACTGACATACTTTGACACCCTGTAACATCACAATACTGTCATACTTTGACACCCTGTAACATCAGAATAATATCATACACTGACACCCTGTAAAATCAGAATAATATCATACATTGACACCTGTAAAATCAGCGCTAAGCAACCTTACACCAACAAGGTAATAAAAACGATGTGTTTACACGTTACACGACCAAACCTTGAACAAAGGCCTGCTCCCCACTAGTCCGAATTTAATCGTCCAACCTTGGCACGTTGCACATGTGAGGTTGTTACGAAGAGTTAATACCAACTGAAACAACTTTCATACTGCACCCTATTCATATAGTGACTGAGTGAGTGAGTAAGTGAGTTTAGTTTTACGCCGCTTTTAGCAATATTCCAGCAATATCACGGCGGGGGACACCAGAAATGGGCTTCACGCATTGTACACATGTCGGGAATCAAACCCGGGTCTTGGGCGTGACGAGCAAACGCTTTAACCACTAGGCTACCTGACTCCCTCCCTAGTGGTATAAGAAGGAAACGTACGCGGAGATAGCTGCTCCTCTGGTAGGGGCTCA
The DNA here is from genome assembly GCF_023055435.1 of Haliotis rufescens. NCBI lineage: Eukaryota > Metazoa > Mollusca > Gastropoda > Lepetellida > Haliotidae > Haliotis > Haliotis rufescens. The sequence goes on along the minus strand of NW_025964024.1, from coordinate 3,052,724 downwards.
CAGCCCAAGAGTCTTTGTCGGTTGTCATAAACTTGACCATCCTGAAACAACAGGCAGTTCTAAGGGTTGTTCATGGTGTACTGTATATCTTGAAATTAATGCGTCTCCAAATTAATTCAACTACTGACCCCTAGCCAAAAATGCAACTCAAAATCAATCTGACTCTCCCCAAACAATCCCCAGTGGAATGATACATATTACCTTAATCCAATCAAACAGCAAATAGCACCGATTTATAGATCTGTCCCATCATTCCATCTGGACGTCATTCCACAAAATGATCTTAGTATTAAAGTGATCGTAACTCCCATACTTCAATACTGATGTATGACAGTCGTAGCACTAAGATCATCTTGTTGAACAGGGACCTAGGCCCATGTGCATGAAGCCATCTTAGCACTATGATTATCTTAAGTCTATGTTAAAGAGTGGGAGTTACAATCATTGTAGTGCAGAGCTCCAGATAACTTTTTGAACAATTGATTTTTTCTCTAGGGGTTTCTATCTTAATTGGGTTATTACATTTTTCATTGGGTAACCAATATTATCTCACTGACCTATTCATCACTATATTGGATTTTTCCCAAAATTAGAGAACATTTTAAGATTTTGAAAAAATGAAATAATGTTTTAGATGTATATACGAGTCTTAATATATAAGCTTGACTTGGAAAGTAAATTAGCTCGTAATTGTGTTTTGGAAATTAGCTCCTTCGTACGCATCCGTTTCTGTACGCAACTTGATTGAAAGTAATTGAGTTTTGAATATTTTGGGGGGTATTTTACGCAAATACGCAGCTTATCTGTAGCTCTGGTAATGCTAAGATGGCTTTGTGCAAGTGGGCCCTGATCCTCATTTTGGTCGGCTCTTATGACAAGCATTAGTGCTAAGGTCCCACTCTGCAAGGAACACAGTAATTTGGACACAAGACATGGACATGGGCATGGACACAAGTGTATTAGAACAGCGGGAAGATGGTGGGGTTTGGTCTGCCCTCGATGCCTACCTGTCCTTCAGGCCGACGTTCCTGAGTAGGTCCGGCAGCAGGAGGGTCCTCAGTCGGGAGTTGTCACTCCAGTACTGGTAGAAGTCAGCCAGGTGTAGCTGCCACTTGTTCCGCTCATCGCGGGATGTGATCACATGACCTTCAACTGCCTTCAAAACAAAAAACACAACTGCCTCCTAAACTGAAATTAAACAAGAAGTTTTTTGCTTCCTTTTGTGAAATATCCTGCTCAGTAGACATTTCTTTCTTCAAAAGATTACATGAATGAGTGTGTGCAGTGTGTACAGTGTATGCAGTGTGTGCAGTGTGTACAGTGTGTGCAGTGTGTGCAGTGTATGCAGTGTATGCAGTGTGTGCAGTGTATGCAGTGTATGCAGTGTATGCAGTGTATGCAGTGAGTGCAGTGTGTGCAGTGTGTGCAAGTTAGGCTTGTCTCATCAGTCCTGTGGAGTGAACTACTGTTTGTGGCGAACACATACGTTTGTATTCGGTGGATCTTAAATACAGTAAACTATGGTATAACAAACTTAAAGGGACAATACTGTCATTTTTTTTTGACACCCTGTAACATCACAATACTGTCATACTTTGACACCCTGTAACATCAGAATAATATCATACATTGACACCTGTAAAATCAGCGCTAAGCAACCTTACACCAACTAGGTAATAAAAACGATGTGTTTACACGTTACACGACAATGCAAAACCTTGAACAAAGGCCTGCTCCCCACTTGTCCGAATTTAATTGTCCAAAAGATTACATGAATGAGTTGCTGTGTGCAGTGTATGCAGTGTGTACAGTGTGTGCGGTATGTACAGTGTGTACAGTGTATGCAGTGTGTACAGTGTGTGTGGTGTGTACAGTGTGTACAGTGTGTGCAGTGTGTGCAGTGTGTGCAGTGTATGCAGTGTGTGCAGTGTATGCAGTGTATGCAGTGTGTGCAAGTTAGGCTTGTCTCATCAGTCCTGTGGAGTGAACTACTGTTTGTGGCGAACACATACGTTTGTATTCGGTGGATCTTAAATACAGTAAACTATGGTATAACAAACTTAAAGGGACCACTAATTATAGTTCGTTATAACCATGGTTCGTTATAAGCATATATACAGCATATACACAGCAAATGGCCGGGACAAAAAAACAGTTTGTTATATCCATCACTTCACTATAAATGTGTTCGGTATAAACATAGTTTACTGTAATCTGATTTTGTTCTATCATTTTTCAGTTTTTAGCACTGATAAAATCTGTAAATCGATTGAAAAAAGATTTGCCTTTGAAACAGGTACATTCATGATCATTTCAGCATCTATACAACTCAAAATAAGTTAAGGAACACCCGACTGTTTTATATTACTATAGTTAATCTGTCATATATCACATGCTTAATTCATGGCATGCATGACCTACAGTTATATGAAAGAGTGTTCTTTAACTTCTTTTGAGTAGTTTGCAAGGATTTTTTATGATAAGGAAAAAAGTTGTGATTACAGTTAACTTGTCTTTGTGTAGCTATACTGAAAAAAACGTATACCTTAAATATTTTCTCGTGGGAGAATGTGACAAACTCCGCGGGGAATCCGGCCACGCGCAGGTAGGGTTTGAGGTGTCTCCGGGCCAGCGCCCAATGTAAGGGCGGCGCCTCCTCCCGTGTCCCCACGTCCCCCAGCAGCTTGAGGACGTCCTCAGTCGCCATCCCAGATGGAGAGGTGGCAATCAGACACACAGCCTGGTCCAGGGACAAAAACACTTAGGTTGAATCCACAAAGAAATCAAACAAATTTCAAGTTTGTTTGTTTGTTTGTTTGTTGTTTGAAGCTGCACTCAGCAATATTCCAGCTATATGATGGCGGTCTGTTAATCATTGAGTCTGGACCAGACAATCCAGTGATTGACATCATGGTCTATGCAACTGGAATATGATGACATGCATCAACCAAGTCACACAGCCTGACCACCCAATCCCTTCAGTCGCCTTTTACGAGAAGCAAAGTCACCTTTCACGGCAAACATGGGTTGCTGAAGACCTATTCTACCCTGGATCTTCACAGGTTCAGACCGCCTCCGTGGTCTAGTGGTAGAGCGTCCGCCCGGAGAGTGGAAGGTCCGGGGTTCGATCCCTGACCGCGTCATACCAAAAGACGTTAAAAGATGGTACTTGTTGTTACCCTGTCTGGCGCTCGGCATTAAGGGGCTAAAACAAGGACTGGTCGGCTCGGAGTCAGTATACTGTGTATGAGTGGGGTATTCATGTTAAACTGCGGCATGGTATCTCAGTGAACTAGCACTATTAATCGGCATCAGTCCGGACTAGTACAAGCAGCCACACAAACACATACATGTCGCATGCGCAATAATCTTGGACACGACGTTAAACCCCATTTCACCTCACCTCACCTCACCTCACCTCACCCCACCTCACAGGTTCTAAATTACAAGTAGGACAAAAGCCTCATATACGACCCACTCTTCATACGTTGTTAAGGATTATTAACTTAATTTTACGTTTAACACCAACCAGAAAATGATTTTATCACAGGCATAATAAGAGTCGAAATTTAAAATATATAACCGGTATTCTTGACTTATCATAGGGCAAGACCTCTTTTTATAGGTTTATGAATTGTGCAAACCCTACACAAGCAAACAAAGAATTAATCTGACAAGCTGTACTGTCTTATTCCCCTGTGAGTACAAAAAAATGTTTGCAAACATTACGTAAAACTGCAAGACATTTAAGTTACATTACAGTACTGACACTAATTAAAGAGGACAAAATAGCTGAATTAATGTTGCGCACCTGGCAACTTACACAGGTAATAACCAAATGTTCTGTGATCCTATTATTTGTTAAAATACTTGTCCAGTTATAGTCTTTAAAGTTTTTTCAGCCTAAATACTTTTGTTTTAAACATTTATCAATATGTTTTTGTTTGTTTGAACAACAAACAAATAATCTTTTCTTCCCCTATTCCCGATATATTAAAAATCTTAAAAATACTAAATAAGAAAGTACTGGCCTAGTGACTACAGTTTGTGTGTATAAAGGTTAAAGGTCAGGCGCCTATGCCTGTTTCATCCTTTATACATGACGTCAGCTACCTTCTTAATGCAGCCGGTGTCGTCCTCCGCCAGTAGTCGGTTGAAGATGACACCGAACAGTCCGTCGAGCGTGTCGGGCAAACTGTGGATCTTCTGCGTGACCATCTGGAAGTCCCCGAACACACGCAGCTCCTCACAGACGAGGGTCATCCACAGGGGGCTGTCCACCTTAGTGTCCTGTGTCAGTGCGGTCAGTTGGTCCTTGTGCAGGTGCTGCAAGCAGGAAGGACAGGATAATATCACCAGATGGGAAGGGGTGGGATTGGGGGGAGATTGGTCAGGTGAGCTAAAATGGGGTTTGACGTTGCATTCAAGAATATTGCACTTATATAGTGACGTATGTGTGTGTGTGTGTGTGTGTGTGTGTGTGTGTGTGTGTGTGTGTGTGTGTGTGTGTGTAACAAACACACCTCTATGAACAGAGTCAAAGTCAAACTTGTTGTCATGGAAGCATATTCTTTTAAAACTTCTTAAATAGCAAAAGGCACCACTTCAATCCCTGATTAATACATGTACAAAGATTGGATGAAAAATGTTGAATAGTTCTGGACCGGAAATCAAAATTGAAAAATTGACGGATGGACGGACGGACAGACGAGGCGATGACTATATCCCCCCTGCATTATATGCTGGGTGATAAAAGCGAAGAATTAGTATGGTGTTGTAGACAGCGATACTGCCACTAGTACTGTACCTTGTTGTATCGCCCCAAGTAGGATACAGCGATACTACGCATGTGGCTCTCCCCCAGTTCTCCCACTGTCATCCAGTAGCAGGGATGTTCCTTCAGTCTCGCCAGTGTCGGTGGGTGTTCGTTACAGCTCACGATCAGGGCAATGTTGGATGGCACAGATGGCGGTAACCAGCTCAAATGGTCGACCAGGTTGCTCTGATTCAGCTGGCAAGGAAAACATGTGTGAGAGTGAGTGAGTGAGTGAGTGGGTGGGTGGGTGGGTGGGTGCGTGGGTGAGTGATTGAGTGAGTGAGTGAGTGAGTGAGTGAGTGAGTGAGTGAGTGAGTGAGTGAGTGAGTGAGTGAGTGAGTGAGTGAGTGAGTGAGTGAGTGAGTGAGTGAGTGGGTATACATAAAAATATAATATATCATGACCATGGTCACCTTTCACAACATCTCTAAGTCATTGTTAGGACCCACACAGGCATATCTTCCCCAGGTTCACAGTTTACTGTTCAACCAGTTTCACAACTTCTATCTGAAATTAATGGCTGAAAAGTTCAAGTTGCTAGTGAGGAAGTATAGTATTGTAATCATCAAACGCTCTCAGACACACGCAGGTCCCTGCTGCAATCAACACACGTCTTTATTCCATTACTGTACAAATCCAACTGTCTAACTGCCCTCTCCTCCCTTCTGTTCTTACCGTCCACCCGCTTCCCTAGCAACGTATCCCCTTCGTCTGCAATATTAGTTCTACATCCTTTTAGAGTTATCCCCCTTACACTGCCCATACATATATGGTAACACAAGTTACCTCCCCCTGACACTACATTCAGATAAATTTGGATGGCTTCACAAGGCAGGATGTATCAATAATTGGATCCAAGCACAGATACAGCCTCATCCAAAAGGAATGGTACATCCTGTCAATTTGTCAATTTTCATACAGTAATAGCGTATTTTTTTAAATGATAAGTATCATGATACATAGGTCACGATATGATATGTATCTTGATACAAATATTTACATCAAATCGAATGAAAACTTCATGACAATTAATATTTCAGAGCAGGTTCAAAAGGAAAAGTTAGCTGCAGACACATGTTCGTAAGGGCTATTTTTAGCGGTGAAGTTGAAACGGTAATTACAACACATTTTGCTACATCTGACTGTCAAAAATGCCACTGGTCATTAAACAAGTAAGTAATTTATTTCAGCAGGAGTATCCAAGTATGGATTCACATATCGGACAGAGAATCAAACCAGGACCTAGTGTTTGATGAGTGAACACACCATGCATTGAGCTAAGAGTCCTTCTTCCCACGTTTACCTCATTCACTGCATCAATGACGATGGTGAGTTTCCTCCCAGTCTCCTGGAACTTCACAAGGGCTTTGTTGAGGAGCTCCTGCTGTTTGCTCACTGAAGTAGAAAAGTTCTCCCTTTCTTCTTGCAACACTGAAATGATATTTACTGCTCTGAAGGAAGGACAACTGGGCAACTCATGCTAATATACTGTTTACGTCCAAGCACTATATCATAAGGGACTGTCCATATAATATTTGATGGGGGAGAGATGGGTGGAGCTGTTCGGGTTGGGTTGTTTTATTGTATGTGCGTATATGTGTGTGTGTGTGTGTGTGTGTGTGTGTGTGTGTGTGTGTGTGTGTGTGTGTGTGTGCACGTGTGTTGGAGGTGTGTGTGTGTGTGTGTGTGTGTGTGTGTGTGTGTGTGTGTGTGTGTGTGTGTGTGTGTGTGTATGTGTGCGTGCGTGCACGTGTGTTGGAGGTGTGTGTGTGTGTGTGTGTGTGTGTTGGAGGTGTGTGTGTGTGTGTTGGAGGTGTGTGTGTGTGTGTGTGCGCACGTGTGTTGGAGGTGTGTGTGTGTGTGTGTGTGTGTGTGTGTGTGTGTGTGTGCGTGCGTGCACGTGTGTTGGAGGTGTGTGTGTGTGTGTGTGTGTGTGTGTGTGTGTGTTGGAGGTGTGTGTGTGTGTGTTGGAGGTGTGTGTGTGTGTGTGTGTGCGCACGTGTGTTGGAGGTGTGTGTGTGTGTGTGTGTGTATGTGTGTGTGTGTGTGTGTGCACGTGTGTTGGAGGTGTGTGTGTGTGCACGTGTGTTGGAGGTGTGTGTGTGTGTGTGTGTGTGTGTGTGTGTGTGTGTGTGTGTGCACGTGTGTTGGAGGTGTGTGTGTGTGTGTGTGTGTGTGTGTGTGTGTGTGTGTGTGTGCACGTGTGTTGGAGGTGTGTGATAGTCGTAGCTTTTTCACAGCATCACATCATCAACATTGTCTGTGTTGCGTCAACAATGGTGTCTGTAACATCAATAACTGTGTATGCTGTAAACAATCCCATCTACATTAAGTTGACACTGCCAAGTTATTAAACAGAAATAATAATAATTCTGTAATTCTGCTAGGCTAATAAAACTCAGTTACACCAGATTTCAGTACCATGGTCCATTCCACAATGCGACCTTTGCACTAAGATGGTGATACGCTATACTTTAGTTTATACTTACAACAAATTTAGTGCTAAGATGAAAAGTAATATACTTTGGTATGTACTTACAACGAATAAAGCACTAAGATGATAAAGTGCTATAGTTTGGTATATACTTATGTTTAATTAAGCACTAAGATTATAAAATGCTAAAGTTTGATATATACTTATGATGACTTTAGTGCTAAGATGATAAAGTGATGTACTTATGGCGATCGTAGTGCTAAGATGTGGATGTGCTGTACTATATATATATATATATATACTTACAATGAATGTGGCGCTATTATAATGTGCTGCACTTTAGCATATACTTCATCAATTTTAGCGCCAAGATTGCATGGTGGAACCCAGGATTCCTGTACCCACCCTCCTTTTCTGTCAGTGCCTCCATCAGTCGGAACAACATGTCTGAGGTGTCCCGGCTACGACTAGTGCTGCCGCTGAAGTGATAGAATATCTTGTGACCTTTCTGAAAACAAATCAACGATCTTCTCATCAATTGTCTCATGAAATTTCAAGAATCCCCTTTCCTCAGTTGGAAGTCCATCGGTTTCTCCCTTGTATTAGAATATGTTGCATTGGGATCACCGCTAGTATAATTATAATAATATGCATTTTCGCCAGAGAATTCTTGAGAGTTTCCCCAAGAAACAATGATTCATAATGGTGTCTATATTACAAGGAATGAATTTAATAACAAGAAATAAAGTTTTTAAAATTCATAAGGGATAATGAGGAATCCGGCACCCAGAAGAGGGAAGGTTTTAAAAAACATAGCTTTCATTGTAAATCTGACCTCTATTGCTGTGAGGACCAGGTGAGCTAACAACGAGGTCTTCCCCCACCCACTCTTGGCCTGCACCACACACAGCAGGTTGTCCTCGGGGGTCAGCGTCCATAAGTCCGGCTTCCCTGCACAACAGACACAACACTGAACATATCGAACAAGAGTGAGTGAGTGAGTTGGGCTTTACGCAGCTTTAAACAGTATTCAAAGAGTAGTACCCATTCTTATTTCATTGAACAAGAGTTTTATCTGTGATCTTAAAGTCATCAAGGCCATGATTTGGTAATATGAGCATCAATCTATGCTTTGGTTCCCAGAGGTGAGCGTTATAAAACCTAACGAGGTACTCATAAACTCCATGTACCCCTCGTGATCCTGCTACAACAAATTTATCTTACAGACATGTCTTAATCTGCCATTGTAAAAGAATTAAAACAAATTCAAAATTGATAGAAGGCAGCTGTTCGAGTGACTTTCATTGACTCGGAAAAAGCGTGCAGCTTTTCGCTTTGAAGCGTGGTGTAGAGGATGTATTCTTTCTCTCAGAAATCCATGTGCAGCCTGTCTTGTTTGTGGTAGAGTATAAGGGATTTATTCTCCCTCTCAGAAATCCATGTGCAGCCTGTTTTGTTTGTGGCGGGGTATAAGAGATCTATTTTCCCTCTCAGAAATGCATGTGCAGCCTGTCTTGCTTGTGGCAGGGTATAAGAGATTTATTCTCCTGCTGAGAATTTATTTCCCTCCAAGATGGGATACATAGTATTTTATCAAGATCACATGGACCAATCAGATCTCATCATTCTGACATGATATGATAATTAGATTTAAATGACTTCTATTTTACTGAGCCTGGTTCCCCTGAACCAGAACCTTCAAGTTCTTATTGGATAGGAATGAACAACACTGAAATAAATGAAAGAACTTACTTATTCCTGCCTCCCCGCCATCTGAAATGTAGAAAAACTTAAACGTTAAAGTCTATACTAAAATGCCACATAAAGGAAACTCTATGTTTAATATTCTGATGTAAAATTCCTCTACCTCATCACATATTCCAGTACTGGGGCGGTATTCATAAACATTCTTAGAGTGCTACAGAGGTCTCAAGAATGTTTATGAATACTGCCCCTGAGCTACAACCACTAACTTATCCCGCTATGTGTTGAGCACACCTGCTGATCACCCCACAGACATTGCTTGTGCATAGATGTGACATGAAGACTCTACAACACCATGCCGGTGAATCTGTACAGTGTTGGTATTCCAAGAAGACACCTGAGTATTTCCAGACTAATTGGGAACCCTAAATCATCAAATGGATTGAGTGAGTGAGTGAGTGAGTATGGTTTTACGCCACTTTTAGCAATATTCCAGCAATATCACGGCGGGGGACACCAGAAATGGGCTTTACACATTGTACCCATGTCAGGAATCGAACCCGGGTCTTCGGCATGACGAGCGAACGCTTTAACCACTAGGCTACCCGACCGCCCCTCAAATGGATTGAGGTGGTTGAAGGCAATGAATATGTAGTGATTTCCCTTTTATTCAAGTTTATTGCAGTCATCTATACTTTTAAATACTATTTCTTGTCATCACTGTGATGATATTCAATTTTCTACATGTTTTACCTGTGGTTGTATCAGTGTCTTATTTTCTTAAGTACACATTTTAATATCATATATTTTCTTTTTTTCATTTTTTAATATCTATATTTTCTGTTTTAAATTTTTTAATATCATATATTTTCTTTTTTTCATATTTTAGTGCCAATCAACTGTACAATATTAACTTCCCTTGGGATAATGAAGTTTTATCTTATTTTAACCTTCTGTCAAGATAAGGAATTTCTGATCAATACAAAAATATCCAAACATACCGATTTTGCTCAGGTCACATGACCCTGGATCAGTCATGTATCCCATCAGTGTCTGCACTTCCTGTTCACGTCCAATCACAAGCTCTGCCTTCTCAATGATGAAGATACGTTGAAGTTCTTTTTCTGCAGGAAAAATCCAGCTGGTGATAGTCAACAGGGCCTATACCATTCAACTCAAATTGTTCTCAATTGTTGAGTGCCATTGTCACATCTGTCTAGAATGTTAAATTGGTACCCTTGTACAATAAGGTAACCGAGTATCCATCTTGGTATCCAGACATTCCCAGATTGAAATTGGCTCATTGAGGTATCAGACTGACCAAAAGTACCAAAGATAAATTAGTAGTTCCATTTTGGCAGAAACAGTTTGTGCGATGATTTTCCTATGCATAATTGATATAAGAGCTTTAAGGCTAAACTTGAGTTGTCTGACCTTGCTCCTCTAAGGAAAGTGTTGCTAGTGTCAGCTGCTCCGGATATTTCCTAGTGATGGCCGACTTGAAAAACTCAAGACATTGGTCAGCAAAGTCATCCAGGCCAGTCAACTGCACCTACATTGGTATATCTAGAGATGTGAAACATACCCATGGTTGGACATCACTACATACAGTAAAAAGGGATCAGACACCAGCAAGATGTCAGTATCTAGGAGGAAGGCAGCAGACACCAGCAAGATGTCAGTATCTAGTAGGAAGGCAGCAGACACCAGCAAGAGGTCAGTATCTAGGAGGAAGGCAGCAGACACCAGCAAGAGGTCAGTATCTAGGAGGAAGGCAGCAGACACCAGCAAGATGTCAGTATCTAGGAGGAAGGCAGCAGACACCAGCAAGAGGTCAGTATCTAGGAGGAAGGCAGCAGACACCAGCAAGATGTCAGTATCTAGGAGGAAGGCAGCAGACACCAGCAAGATGTCAGTGTCTAGGAGGAAGGCAGCAGACACCAGCAAGATGTCAGTATCTAGGAGGAAGGCAGCAGACACCAGCAAGAGGTCAGTATCTAGGAGGAAGGCAGCAGACACCAGCAAGATGTCAGTATCTAGTAGGAAGGCAGCAGACACCAGCAAAATGTCAGTATCTAGGAGGAAGGCAGCAGACACCAGCAAGATGTCAGTATCTAGGAGGAAGGCAGCAGACACCAGCAAGATGTCAGTGTCTAGGAGGAAGGCAGCAGACACCAGCAAGATGTCAGTATCTAGGAGGAAGGCAGCAGACACCAGCAAGATGTCAGTATCTAGTGGAACAAGGCAGCAGACACCAGCAAGAGGTCAGTATCTAGGAGGAAGGCAGCAGACACCAGCAAGATGTCAGTATCTGGGAGGAAGGCAGCAGACACCAGCAAGATGTCAGTATCTAGGAGGAAGGCAGCAGACACCAGCAAGATGTCAGTATCTAGGAGGAAGGCAGCAGACACCAGCAAGATGTCAGTATCTAGTGGAACAAGGCAGCAGACACCAGCAAGAGGTCAGTATCTAGGAGGAAGGCAGCAGACACCAGCAAGATGTCAGTATCTGGGAGGAAGGCAGCAGACACCAGCAAGATGTCAGTATCTAGGAGGAAGGCAGCAGACACCAGCAAGATGTCAGTGTCTAGGAGGAAGGCAGCAGACACAAGCAAGATGTCAGTATCTAGGAGGAAGGCAGCAGACACCAGCAAGAGGTCAGTATCTAGGAGGAAGGCAGCAGACACCAGCAAGAGGTCAGTATCTAGGAGGAAGGCAGCAGACACCAGCAAGAGGTCAGTATCTAGTGGAGGACCTGATTACTTCAGGTACTGAGCTGCATATGGTATTCCTGAATACTACTTAAGACATATACATGGTGCGTGGCAAGATGATGTAAAAAGATTGCTACATGGAGAAGAGTCATGTATATTCTGTTGAAATATGCAATCGTCTTACCTTCTCTCGTCCTGTGGATGAAGACATGCCAGCTGCCTGAACACTGTAGTTGAATATCTGATCCGGGAATTGTTGCTTTAACCGTGTCTTGAACATCTGTTGATCAATAACGTTCATCTTACAAGCAAACATTTAGTGTATGAATATGCATTATTGGCTTTTGAGATGTGTGTTTTTGGTATTGGGCTTTCAAAGTGTGATTTATGGCCACACCAAGTGTAGGTCTAGATGTTGTATTATGTGTCTCTGTGTGAAACTGTCACTGTGTAATTCAACTGCCCTGAACTATCTTACTGATTTTGGATCATTTGCCACAGTTGTTTTTTCTTGTGTTAATGATTAAATAAGTTATTATTGTTGACTTATTTGTAAGAATGGACCTTCAATATATTTTTGCGTTTATGGAAGTATAAATGTAGAAACCGGAGTGTTACACTTTGTGTAGATTTGTACAGTGGGCACAACGTTCGGTTTGACATTTGAATCTCCACAAAAGCAAAATATAATGTACTCAATTCCACAATATTCCCCATTTTCCAGGATGCCCACAGACGTTCCCTGGTTCTAAGAAACAAATACTGTGGGCAGCACCAAATTATTAGTGTAAACTGTTCTACCCATGGTTCAACTACACTGACATCTTAGCATTTCTTCTGATTTAGAATATGTGCTGGTGTTATGTCTGGTGACACTTTCTCTAGAGTGTGTTTGTAGAGTTGGTGTGTCAGGTTGAGATGGTGTGTCAGGTTGAGTCGGTGTGTCAGGTTGAGTCAGTGTGTCAGGTTGAGTTGGTGTGTCAGGTTGAGTCGGTGTGTCAGGTTGAGTCAGTGTGTCAGGTTGAGTCGGTGTGTCAGGTTGAGTCGGTGTGTCAGGTTGAGTCAGTGTGTCAGGTTGAGTTGGTGTGTCAGGTTGTCAGGTTGAGTCAGTGTGTCAGGTTGAGTTGGTGTGTCAGGTTGAGTCGGTGTGTCAGGTTGAGTCAGTGTGTCAGGTTGAGTCGGTGTGTCAGGTTGAGTCGGTGTGTCAGGTTGAGTCGGTGTGTCAGGTTGAGTCAGTGTGTCAGGTTGAGTCGGTGCGTCAGGTTGAGTCGGTGCGTCAGGTTGAGTCGGTGCGTCAGGTTGAGTCGGTGCGTCAGGTTGAGTCGGTGTGTCAGGTTGAGTCGGTGTGTCAGGTTGAGTCAATGTGTCAGGTTGAGTCAGTGTGTCAGGTTGTGTCTGCAATATGAAGCAGGAGTCCCCAATCAACTGACCTTGAGATGCTCTCTACCCAAGTCCACTGCTTCTATGAACCTACTGACATGAGTCTCAGACACTTCAGACAGAAACGCTGGGTCACGGAGGAAGAAAGCTGCATTCGGGTTCTTTTTTCTACAAGAAAAGGAATATCAACCATCATGTAAAAAGAGTCATAGAAAGAATTTACAACATTTTTTTTTCACAAAATATTTAATGGAAACACACTAAACATAAACATGAAAGCATTTACTCTGCATATTGAGGACTTCTTACTCTGACATCAAACCATCAAACAAATAATGATGCTGTACATGGCATAGCCAGGTCAATCCCACTACATACATAGTCAACTTATCAGTCACATGAAGGTTATTAACACACCTGTATGTTCCATAAAGGTAATTAACATACCTGTATGTTCCATAAAGGTAATTAACATACCTGTATGTTCCATAAAGGTAATTAACACACCTGTATGTTCCATAAAGGTAATTAACACACCTGTATGTTCCATAAAGGTAATTAACACACATGTATGTTCCATAAAGGTAATTAACACACCTGTATGTTTCATAAATATAATTAACCCACCTGTATGTTCCATAAATGTTATTAACCCACCTGTATGTTCCATGAAGATAATTAACACACCTGTTTGTTCCATGAAGGTAATCAACACACCTGTATGTTGCATGAAGGTAAATAACCCACCCGTATGGTCCAAAAAGGTAATTAACCCACCTGTATGTTCCATGAAGATAATTAACACACCTGTATGTTCCATGAAGGTAATTAACCCACCTGTATGTTCCATGAAGGTAATTAACCCACCTGTATGTTCCATGAAGATAATTAACACACCTGTATGTTCTATGAAGGTAATTAACACACCTGTATGTTCCATGAAGGTAATTAACCCACCTGTATGTTCCATGAAGATAATTAACCCACCTGTATGTTCCATGAAGGTAATTAACACACCTGTATGTTCCATGAAGGTAATTAACCCACCTGTATGTTCCATGAAGATAATTAACACACCTGTATGTTCCATGAAGGTAATTAACCCACCTGTATGTTCCATGAAGGTAATTAACACACCTGTATGTTCTATGAAGGTAATTAACCCACCTGTATGTTCCATGAAGGTAATTAACCCACCTGTATGTTCCATGAAGGTAATTAACCCACCTGTATGCTCCATGCAGGACCTCCATAAAAGTGATGGAGGTTCCTTCCACCCAGTCATATTTCTGCATCACCTCCTCGGTGATGTCGCCACCCCCGGGGATCCACCCATACCTGAAACGGCAGGGTGTGAGTTAATCTCAGCAAGCACTCAGTTACCAAGTGAAGGGTGGGTGGCTGAATATCTTCACTCAGAATGCCATGTGATAATGGTGACCAAAGGCCTTTTCATTGAAAAATTAGGAAACAGAGAGAATTCAATTTGGCCAGCTCATATGAAATTTGAATGCTGAAGCCTATAAGCTTATACCCATCATAACCAGTATCATCTATACTTTGTATTCAAATCCATCAAGCAAATCTGAAATTACGTCTTGACAGCCATTAATTGATAGCCATAGCCATCCCTGTCTGTGAGGATTTATCCTGACAATTGGTAATAACAGACAAGAAGGCCATGACAGGTTTTTCACACCTGAATTTTTTTTATGAAAGCTGCATGTACTTTATAATGTCTCAGTGTATATTTGAGTTGAAGTAGGTAAAAGATGCAGACCAGGTACAATGTACAGCACAAAAGTAACACAACAAGAAAGTGTATAATTGAACGACTTAAATACAAATGAGCTCAGTTATAAAATTTAGACTTAAAGAGAAAATATTAAGTTGCTAGTAGAGTGTAACTTGTACCTAGCCTACAACCCACTGGGGCAGACAACTAGAATATACTGAACAGGAAAGGCGGTGGGTGGCCGGGGAACAAAAACAAACGTGTTCGGGTAGCGTTTAGCTAGCCAATGACACTGAAAGGTGGGAATTTAAACCATGCCGCTAGGGATGACGGGAAGAGAATATTAGGTCTCGTCAGCCCGAGACAAGAACATAGAAACAGGCATTATGGGTAGAAACATGACCTGGAAAAGGCCTAGCAGACCGTAAACTTTATAAACAAATGATAACTACGAAGGCCTGTACAAAAACAAGAAAGCCTCACATGGACACGCAACATAAACAGACTGTACTACAAACGGTATGTGGCAAAACAAATGTTGAGGATCTTAATAAATCATTTTCAATCTACCGACAGAAAATGTGAAAATTGATCAACCTGTGAGAACTGACCACATTCTTTGTTATCTATGTCACTGCTTCCACCCATGTGCAGTTAAAACAAATCGAAGCTCATTGTATGGGTGTATTATGCACACACTGGTAGTCCACCGTTAGTCAAATACTGTATTCGAGAATTTTACTCATCAAGGAATATATTTATGGAGGGAAGCCTGTTCCAGGTTGACTGTACACAACTGTTTATTTGGTTACATACCAGTTTGAACAGGCTGCCCGCCCGCACTATATTTACAAAAGCCATTGCCTGAGAACCATTTCTTTTATTTTTTTAAGCTATATATTGTTTAATGAGAAAAATTCACTATAACTCCATGGTAACACTACAAGTCACTAAGGTTTACTTTATTTCTGACTATGCACCCATTCCTTCTGACACTTATATGTTTGAATAAAGATAAAGCTTCAGTCAGCTTCAGTGTTTACATGACCAAATCGTTTTATATGTGTACCTACATATTTTTTTGCCAGGGCGCTGGTAAAACAATTTTCAAGCGGGTATTTTGTACCCAACTCTTGAGACCTACAGCGGGTATCCGGGTAGGGTCGGGTAATAGGGGGTCGGGTACCCAGGTAGTAAATTTGCTTTCATACCAGCCCTAGAATCCATTATCACAGAAACTTTGGCAATAAAGGTCTTTGGGGTTCGAAAGATTCTGATCAAAAACGCACCAGGCGCAACATGCCTCTTGATAATCTAACTTAACTTTCAAACTAATCAAAAACCTATAACATGCATTTCACCTTTCTCCCACCAGATTCAGAAAGAACGGTTCTCCTTCATTGACTTGGTGACAGGTGTCCAGCTCTTCCATGCAGATAGCGATTGTCTCCGCTGTCGTGGAATCCTGGGGCACACCCCAACGCAGGTCACAGTCAATGATGCGAATCTTCCTCTCACTGCCCCATTCCCGTAACTCAGGGAACACCTGCAGGACATGCATCAAACAATACCATGCTGTAACCATAATGTATGGAACAATAACATATAATAACATTATACAGCCATGATGCCTGGAATAATAACATTATACAACCATGATGCCTGGAATAATAACATTATACAACCATGATGCCTGGAATAATAACATTATACAACCATGATGCATGGAATAATAACATTATACAACCATGATGCATGGAATAATAACATTATACAACCATGATGCATGGAATAATAACATTATACAACCATGATGCATGGAATAATAACATTATATAACCATGATGCATGGAATAATAACATTATATAACCATGATGCATGGAATAATAACATTATATAACCATGATGCATGGAATAATAACATTATATAACCATGATGCATGGAATAATAACATTATACAACCATGATGCATGGAATAATAACATTATACAACCATGATGCATGGAATAATAACATTATATAACCATGATGCATGGAATAATAACATTATACAACCATGATGCATGGAATAATAACATTATACAACCATGATGCCTGGAATAATAACATTATACAACCATGATGCATGTAATAATAACATTATATAACCATGATGCATGGAATAATAACATTATACAACCATGATGCCTGGAATAATAACATTATACAACCATGATGCATGGAATAATAACATTATACAACCATGATGCATGGAATAATAACAGTATTTATCATGCCTCCACGTCAGAATGATGAGATCTGATTGGTTCACATGACCTTGATAAAATATTATGTATCCCGCCAGGGGGGGAATTATTTCTGAGCCATAAAATAAATTAAATCCCTTATATCCCTCAACGAAGGAAACAGGCTGCATGTGGATTCCTGAACAGGAGAATAAATCCCTTACACCCTGCTTTGAAGTAATAAGCTGAACGCTTTTTCTGAGTCAATATAAGTCAAATGACATAGCACAAATTAACCTCAGCTCAACTGAACAGCTGTTTCACAAGGAGTACATGTTTGATGTGTCCCTAATACTCCTCATGATATTGCTACAACTTATAATAACCATGATGCATTGTATATGAACATTATTTAACCACAATGTATGGAATAATAACATTATATAACCATAATGCATGGAATAATAACATTATATAACCATGATGCATGGAATAATAAACATGATATAGTCTTGAGTCATGGAATAATGACACGATATAGTCTTGAGTCATGGAATAATAACATGATATAGCCTTGAGTCATGGAATAATAACATGATATAGTCTTGAGTCATGGAATAATAACACGATATAGTCTTGAGTCATGGAATAATAACACGATATAGTCTTGAGTCATGGAATAATAACATGATGTAGTCTTGAGTCATGGAATAATAACACGATATAGTCTTGAGTCATGGAATAATAACATGATATAGTCTTGAGTCATGGAATAATAACATGATATAGTCTTGAGTCATGGAATAATGACACGATATAGTCTTGAGTCATGGAATAATAACATGATATAGTCTTGAGTCATGGAATAATAGCATGCTATCTTTGGCTACCCCTTGAACCATACACCTGTAGTAACTAGGTGATGCTCGAGTTTGTGTTGGTCAACTGATTTGTAGCATGCCATAAGATGTCTACGCTATGTCGACTTAGCCAGGCAGTATTAGTTGCGCTATTCAGCTGTCACACCTTGGGTTAGTCAGTATGGCAGAGTGGTTGAATTAAATTTGTCATAGTCACTGGACCCTTCACTTACCTTCTTGACAAGGATCTCTCTTTCATTGAAAAAATCAGTGAATGTTGAGGAGACAAATATGCGAACAGTCCTCCATCCCATAAAACCAGGAAGATCAGGAGGAGGTGGCTTCCAGTCCTGGTACTTCTTGTCCTCGGTGTCGATCTGCTCCCAGCAACTCTCTACTCTCCTCGCGGCGTCAGACATCTCGGGTGCCTGGACACCACAGGACAGAGAAAAGTAAAAGGAAGCAATCAGAGCAATGCCTAGAGATGTGTATCTATCCTTATTAGGAGTGCCAGTTGGGAAGTGCTTGTTGAACAAATTAGCTGTAAATTAACTTGCACATAACAACCACCTGACTTCTTGAAAAGACAAAAACAATGTCATTAAAATCAGATCTAAGTTCTCGCTGCCACTAAACAAAGATCTGAGGACATCCCATTATGGGTCACGTCAGAACGACCTTTCGCCAATTTTGACCGACCACTGAAATGACTAACAAGAAGTCGACATCAGCCAATTAGAAAGCAGCTTTCTCGAGCTTTGCGTCACTCGTTTCAACATGGCGACTTCCATTTCAGACTACACTTGAAAAATATGTTGACACAGTTCTCGATTAAAATTTTGAAAACTGAACAAACGAACATTCCTGAATGTCTAATATATGGTTGAGATTGTATGCCAGGGCATCCCACGTACAGTGCAACGCCTCCTCCGTTCAAATGTTTATCCCACGGAAGCGAGAGATAGACAATACGGGCAGTAACTGTCGTTCGGAATACACCGTGTTAACGTTTTCGAGGTTACATGATTAGAAAACACATTCCGACTGTCACTTTCCTGATCTGGTAAGCGACGCTTTGATTGGTCGGATGAAAGGTCGTTCTGACGTGACCCGTAATGGGATGTCCTCAGATCTTTGTTAGCGATAGCGAGAACTAATTAAACTGAATTTAATGAGATTGAGGCAAAAACTTCCATCATAAGCCAGAATAAATGAATTTTCTATTGCCATCTGTCTCACTACAAAACACTCTCATAATTATAATTTTAATGACCTGTAGATGCTATTTTTTGTGTGTTCTTTCGTTACTTGTTGAAGGACACCATACATGTAGTCCTACCACACATTCATGCTTCTTGTGAATCACATCCACTAACACCCAGTGTGGGTTCAGGGTTAGAATAGGTCCCCAGAAAAACTACGCTGGTCGTAAGGGGTGACTAAATGGATCGGGTGGTCAGACTAGTTGACCTGGTTGATTGTGTCATCTTACTCTGATGGCATGGATCATAACTCACAATATCAATCACTGGATTGTCTGGTCCAGACTTGATAATATACAGGTCGCCATCATACATTTAGAGTATTGCTGAGTAAATTAATCCTAATTATCCAGTGTATCTTACTTCCATTCTAGTATGAAATACCCTGGTCCATTTTGCCAACAGATATCTTTGCTTTAAGTCTAATTTGAATGACACAATGCTAAAAACAGCCGCCGACAACTGTGAATGTCAATAGAGTTTATGACGCGAGTGTGTTTGGGGATGGTAAATATCCTGCATTAGGAATAAACGTTGTATTTAGCGAGCCTTCATGTTTTTAATCAAGGTGCTCAAGTGATTTGATGACATTTGATGAGGTAAGACCTGTTTGGTTACAATATAAATCTTAATTAGCGAACAGATCGTCTTGACTGGGCGCCACAATTTTGTCTGAAGCAAATGCAAGTGACACAAGAGCTGGAATCAGATTGGTCAATAGGAGGGACATAGAGGGACACAACTTGTAATAGCCCCTGGTGGCGCTACAATCGAGACTGGAAGTTCCAGCCTAGTTCAGCAAGGGTGAAAACTGGACTTTTATAGTCAGTTAACGTCCTTGCCTCGGGAAGATGTCCAATCACTTACACTTTCATGGTTGAAACAAGCAAGGCATATATGCAGTACTTGATTTGTCATGTTTTGTGTCGTCTCAAAGACAGCTTGGAATGTCTTGTGGCATAAGAAATTCATAATACTCTGGATAACATCTTTTTCAGCTAACATTTCAGTATTAAACAGTCTACTGATTCAGGTAAATATACTGTCTCAGTAGTGATTTTGAATGTAGATCTAAGTGAACCTTGAAAAGACATTTTTCTGGTTTCCAGAACATGGATGAGCGTAACCCTGTGCCAGGTTAGTGACAGGAGACATTGGAATGCTGCTTCCGAAGTGAAGCTATGGTTGTGAATGTGTCCAAAGTATATATTGTAACTGAATGGAGATATGATAGGATGGATAATCGAGGATCATTACCATCTGGTCATGTGACCTTTTTTCCTGTGAGTCCATCTGATGCTTGTACTTCTGATACATTGTCAGGATAGTAGTACCTCCACAGTCACCAACGCAATCTTAGAACCTACTCATCAGACAACTGGCCTCGCTCTCTGGTTGTATCCACTGCAGACATCAACTGTTCAACAAACCAAAGAAAGTTTGGGGGTTTATCGATTGGTTAAAGATTATTGCACACACACACACACACACATATATATATATATATATATATATATATATATATATATATATATATATATATAGATAGACACACACACACACACACACACACACACACACACACACACACACACATGCTTGTGTGTGTGGCTGCTTGTACTAGTCTAAACCTAAGCCAGTTTTGTAGTGATAGCCGACTGAGATACCAAGCCGCAGTTAACCATGGATACGACAGTCAGTACACTGGCCCCGAACCGACCAACCCTTGCTCTATCTCATTAATGCTTAGCACCAGGCAGGGTAACAACAAGTATCTTATTTTAACGTCTTTTGCATGACACTGTCAGGGATCAAACAACCAACGTTGAACAGACAAGACACTATATCCACTAGACCACCGAGGCGGTGTGAGAAAGTTTGAAGCTTAGTTACTTATCTTGATCAAAGGTACTCCATGACTCCTTTGTTTCCAGTAGTGGTTACAGATGTTTCATATTCAGTCATGATTAGCTTAGGTCAGTCAAAATAGAAATAG
Organism: Haliotis rufescens; assembly: GCF_023055435.1. Lineage (NCBI taxonomy): Eukaryota > Metazoa > Mollusca > Gastropoda > Lepetellida > Haliotidae > Haliotis > Haliotis rufescens. The sequence continues at coordinate 3,031,597 of NW_025964024.1, read as the reverse complement.
AACTGAAATTGTGTAGCTCAATACATTTATATTTTATTCAGCATAAATGAGTTTGGATTGATAGGTTTTGTGGGGAGATTAAAAGCAAGCACATTGCTTGTTTTTAATTTGGTGGCTATATATATATATATGATGTTCATGTACATAAACCTGTGTTTATATTGTACTCGTCATCTCTTGTTCTACCTGGCTAAGCCAGTCACCCCCTCTAGTCAGAACATGATAGTTGGAGGAAAATCTGGGCACAACCAAATTTTCAATAGGCAAATTGTATATATGTATGTGTACACTGAATTAAGAATTGAGTGAGTATGGTTTACTGATTTTCACTTAACTAATTAGCATCATTAGCTTAAATTAAAAATACATTATTTACAGCTCTAATTTCTTTTTCTTCAGCAAAAAGTGGCTTGGTTCCGTTTAGTGGGTAAAATTAAATTCTAATTTTGTTTGAAGTGCAGGATGTAATATGTTAATCATTTTTCTTATTCAATGCTGCCTAGCTATGTTTGTTATAATCCTCAAACCTTACAGGAAAAAGGTGCTGTCTGATCTAATAAACTTGTTTAACATACTTTTGGAAAGCATTTCAGTCAAGTGCCAAGTTAAAGTCTTAGGTTGCATTAGTTAAAGCTAGCCTTGAATATATAAAAAGGAATTCAGGGCTAACTTTAACTGGTGTAACTGAAGACTTTAGTTTGCACTTGGAAGAGAGGGGAGACATTAAACACGTTAAAGGAGATCACAGCTTCATGGCTTGGATCTTATTTCCTGTCTAGATCTGGATGTTGTAATAAGTGCCATGTGTGAAAATGAGGCATTTTCTCTGCGAAATTAATCAACTGCTCGACTGATATTATATTAGAAAAATGAAGTGATTGAGTGAGTGAGAGCTAGATCACCTACTTTGAATATTTCTCTGTGAAAGAATGTAAGCTCTCATGTGACAAATGTACAAACATATTTCACACCAAACACCACATTCTGTCAATTCAAAAACAACATTGTATCATCCCTTTACTAGCAATTTAAAAAATCTACTTCCCCATTAAAAAAAATCATTTTGATTTTCCTCATACCACAATCAAGTGAACCTATGTACACACTAACACAGTTCTCGATCTGTGTCAGAATCAGCATCTACTGTCATCTAGCAAACCCAACTGTGCACGCTTTTGGCAATGAGGAGACCGCCTTGCCGGTTTGTTACAGGTCTGCAACAGAGTGTCCCCAATTTCTATTTTCCTAGCAGACAGCTTACTTCCTGATTTCATTTGTTTTGGTAACGGGTCACAGTAAAATCTTATTGTGAACATTTATACGAAATATGATTCCTTTATTAAGATCCACGTGTCATCAATACACAAATATGTCACAAATTAGAAAGATGTGCGTAATCTATGTTGTTGCATAAGTACCTTTAACCTAGTGAGAATGATCTACACAACATTTCCAGCATAACTCTAAAACCGTTTGGGTAACTTCATCTTTTTGTACATTTCGAGAAGTTGCGAGATCCATCATGTCAGCTTCCATGAATAAACACGTTGTTCCGTGGATTTGCCGGTAAATACAACAGCTCTTTGAAAATGTGGCTATTTTACCGCTTGTGGTCTAATTTATGTGAGCTAGGTCGTACACAATTGTTCATGACTCTGCAGAGTGAACGTATGTAGATAGGTCAAGTTGAAGTGATGTTCCCAGTCCTCTTCGGCACATCGCTCTGTCCAGAGTTGCTTCCCTTAGCGCTAAAGACGTGATTTGGTCAAATCGTTCAAACTTTATTTGGACAGACCCCTTCACAGCAAAATTTGATGACTCGTTCACAAATTCACATTAATGTCGGGCAGTTTGAATTTTAGTTTTCATTAACGAGCAACTGTATAAACACCACAACTGTGAACAACTGTGAAGATGAGGGTTAAAATTGGTATTCAGCAACCCATGCCTGTCATAAGGGGCAACTAACTGGATTTAATTGGGTGGTCAGGCTTGCTGACAAGGGTGTCGTTGTACAAAACAACCTTAGCACTACGACAGTCGTAAGTCTATGTTAAGGTATGGGAGTTACGCTCACCTTAGCGCTAAGATCCCTTTGTACAACGGCATCCAGGTTGATTGTATACCAATTGCGTAGAACGATGCTCATGATTTGAATTTCTGGATTGCATGGCCTAGACATGATTATTTACAGACTGCCATCATACAGCTGAGATATTGCTGAGTGTGGCGTTAAACAATTAAACGTTAAACCAGGGCCCTGTTCCACCACAGACTTAATTGTATAACCGGTCCGTGGTTCGACAAAGCGATCTTAGCGCTACGACTATCATATGTTATGTAACTATGGGAGTTATGTTCATCTTAGTGCTGAGATAGCTTTGTGTAACGGCCCAGTTCTTTTGCTCCAATATGATACCTCTCTGCCTGGAGATCTGACCACACTAGGGCTGTTATGATTGACTCGCGTATTTAGTGAATCGAACCTTATCCATTCATGAATTGAATTCATTATTCGTGATGACTAGAATCAAATATGTTTGAATATGCAGCCATGAGCATTTACATACCTTGTCCCTTACAATATCCCTCAAAATATATTACATGCATAGATTTCTTCATAGACAACACTCTTATATATTTAATTTGACAGTATTGTGGTCACCGGTCATTGTCACATTTGAGCAGATACTAGTACCTGGATAAGTGCAGTATATAAATGTATAATGAATAAATAATAAACAAACTATGTCAAATAATTTATGTTGTTATTCGTTCACCTAATATAAAAAATAATACACCAACTGCTGACTTTTTATTGTAATCATGAATAAATATTCATATTCGTTACCCTATATTCATGATACTAGTCGTATTCGGCTCATAGTGTATTCGTTGCACCCCTAGACCACACCTCCACAGGCGAGCCATAAGCAAAATTTGACTGAGAACAATATCTCACTTTTGAGAAACAGAAATTGGATATGGTTGTTTGAATACCTAACTTATTTATACCGAGAATACCGGTGGTCGGACTCGGTGATTGAATACAAAATGTTGTCACATGTTTTGGAAAACCAGATGACAGCCCACAAAAACACCACCATTCATTAATCCTGGAATCCTCGTTCACTATTCTTTTTCGTTGAAATAAAATGTTCTCATTTGGAGATAGTGATTATGGAAGAGATTGGTATGAAGATTTGAAAATGTGTCAGCAGCATACTCATGCATGTGGAATCTAGCCTCTATATTTGATATGGCCAGACAGGCTTTATCATATGGATGATTGTAATCGTTGTATTTGTTAGTAAAGTCTTAATGTGCTTCGTACTTAGTATACATGGTATAGAGGAGGCCAACCCTCCTCTCTATACATCTAGCATGTCACTTAATTCGTCATGGCATCCAGTTAAAGAACTCAGTGTACACAGCTAGTACAAGTAAATTAGACAAGGAATTTCACATAGAATGCATGCTCATAAGCTGAGGGCTAAATATTTGATTGCTTTTCATGCAAGCAAACAGAATGTAAAATATATTTCAACTTTTGAAATATTGGCATCTGTGGACCAGATAAACATTTCATGGCACCCAGCGCACTGCACTGTTGCATCCAGAATACGACACAGCATCTGGCATACGACAAGAGGGTTGGCACCCACAGTATCGGGAGGGAATTGTGTATGCATGACATGTGCTATGATAAGACAATTAGTGTCATGTGAAAAAATACATTATCTTCTTTGCAGAGATGAATTTGTGGATGTCTACAAGAAACTTTACAGTGAGAGAACGGACACACAGCAGCAAGCCCTCGACCAGATCACTGTGTGGAAAACAAGGTGACTGTTTACTTCTGCATGTTATGTGCAGTATTTATGTATGTCAATGGGTGATTGCATATATTTAAGGAAGGATACATCATGCAATATGGTACAAAGAGACATTATTTATATTATTGTGGGCCAGTTAGTGACACTCTCAAGCAATGACTTATTCAATTTTGTATATCAAATATCAATTACTGTACATTTAGTCTGTTTATATTTATCATGTTTATAGCCTGAACAAGAAATTTAAACGAAACATACCAGATGCCCTCAGTAACCCTGACTAAAAATTGAAGATAACTTTGTGTGAGTTTCACTCTTATGTTTGAACCAACACTAACTTCACATATCTACTTACACCTTGATCCTTGGTCGGTCGGCACCCAACCAGTACTCATCACTATGGTAAATGACCCGTGAAGATTCCAGGGTAGAATAGGTCTTCAGCAACCCATGCTTGCCGTAAAAGGCGACTATGCTTGTCGTAAGAGGTGACTAACAGGATCGGGTGGTCAGGCTCGCTGACTTGGTTGATACATGTCATCGATCTCAATTGCATGGATCGATGCTCATGATATCAATCACTGGATTGTCTTGTCCAGACTTGATTATTTACAGACCGCCGTCATATAGCTGGAATATTGCTGAGTGCAGCGTTAAACAACAAACCAACCAACCAACCACTATGGTAAATGTCACTTTGAGCTTTCGTGATGGTCATTTGTCAGTGTGTCTGTTTGTTGTTTAATGCGGCACTCAGCAATATTTCAGCTGTATGATGGCAGTCTGGTACTATTCAAGTCAAGACCAGGCAATCCAGTGATTGACATCATGAGCATCGATCTACACAGTTGTGATACGATGACATGCATCAACCACCCAATCCTGTTTGTCACGTCTTACAATAAGCATTGGTTGCTGAAGGTCAATTCTAACCCTGATCTTCTCGGTGGTCAATAGGAAGTAACGTTAGGGCCTTTAGTCAGTAGGCAGTAAAACCCAGAGGGTCGTGATATTATTTTTATTTAATTCATTTTTTTATTTTAAGCTAAGCAGTATTATATTGTTGTTTTCTGTTAACATTTTAGATTGATCTTTTGATGTTGTTTTTTGGTCATTTTATCCAAGTCTGTAAAACCCATCTGGACCTTCTTTCTGTGATGACCCACTGTGATGCCATATTTCTTCATAGAATAGAAATACAATTGTACATCAAGTTTCTGACTATGTGCATCTCAAGCAACAGCAGGTGTGGCCAAAAGGTGTCACATGGTACATTAATATGAAGTTGACTTTTACAGATTTGTAACCCACTGAGGAGATAACATAAAAAACTAGAATTCTCCATCATGTCCATACCCAGTCAGTGTCAGGAAAGTGGTATGTCAGTTAGGTGATATACTGAACCAGTTTCCGACGGTACCTTTAATAGGTCTTCAGCAACCCATGCTTGCTGTAAAAGGTGACTATGCTTGTCGTAAGAGGCGACTAACGGGATTAGGTAGTCAGACTTGCTGACTTGGTTGATGCATGTCATTGTATCCCAATTGTGTGGATCGATGCGCATAATGTCAATCACTGGATTGTCTGGTCCAGACTTGATTATTTACAGAACACCATCATATTGCTGGAATATTGCTGAGTGTGGCATTAAACAACAATCAGCAAAAACCAAAAAATACTTTTACAGGTGTGACTCGCATCTGCCCGTGTCTGTCAACTGCACAGCTGATCTGATCACGGCACAGATCGACCATCGTCTCCACCAGGGGGAGTCGGAACACCTCTCCGAGTACAAGGTCCGCCAGGGATATGCCCTCGCACTCATCAGGTGTGTAACAACAGCAAGTCTGTCATTAAGACTAGGCAACCCAGTTTGGCCTATATAAAGTTGGGAAGGTCGGGCAACACTAAATTTCTTTAGTAGTTTATGGATTTGACAGACAGGAGCTAAATATCGAAATCAGAAAAAATATAAAAATAGTTTAAATTTATTTTGTATATATGCCAAAACACTTTGCAGTGTTTTGTGGATTAGAAAAAAGGGAATATTATAAAAAAATGAAGTAACTACTGTGTTAACGATTTGGTTACTAATTGATCAAATCCATTGTATGCAGTCTCTATCAACTGCAAACAAAGAGAGAACAAAGCCATCTCACAAGTAAATACATATACCGTATTCACTGTATTAAGTGCCCTGCTTCATTAACACCCACTGACCAACTTCTAGACCAGTCCGTAAGTAATGTTTACAAGCACCCCCTATCATGACTGAAATAGTGGTCTGATACAAACAGGATTACTCCACACATTCCAATCAACATTAAAAAACATTACAACAGGTCACTGCTAGGAGGAGTATTGCAAAAGGTCACTGGAGGAATATTACAATAGCCCACTGCTAGGAGGAGTATTGCAAAAGGTCACTGGAAGAATATTACAATAGGCCACTCCTAGGAGGAGTATTGCAAAAGGTCACTGGAGGAATATTACAATAGGTCACTGCTAGGAGGAGTATTGCAAAAGGTCACTAGAGGAATATTGCAAATTAACTGCCATATCTGCGATCCAGGTCTTTTGCCTAACACTGTTAGTCCACAGAGCAGAAACTATTTCATGTGTTCAGCTCCCCAACGGGACTTCTATGGAAGACTAAGCCCTCAGTGCCCCATGCTTGTCATACTTGACTAAAATGTTGCTGTATATAGTATGTGTCAATATCGATTCATTGTGTTGCCATACCCGAGAAGAGTGGATTGTTGCTCAGACTACCAACCACCATTTTGTCTGGCCCAGACTTGTATGATATTAAGAGGCCGATTTGATTTTGTGATAGGGTTGACTGCAGCATGAAAAAACATTCCCCCCTCCTATATAGAAGATTTACAGAAATATTTTCAAGAAGATGGTTGCCATTAATAACGGGTGCGACACTAAGCAATAATAGATATGACATTTATCAGTAATTGATGTGACATTAAGCGGTAATTGATATGACATTTGTCAGTAACTGATATGACATTTGTCAGTAATTGATATGACATTTGTCAGTAATTGATGTTACATTAATCAGTTATCACTCACTCAAGAGGATTGTATGAATACGTCCCTTCATTTGCAGATGTGTGAACTTCATCACTGACCGCTACCAGCAGGACAAGAACAATGTGGCTCTCCCCATCCATCGCATCGGGGAAGAGGTCAGTCTTGTTGTTATCAGTTCACCCATGCTTGTTGTAAGAGGCGACTAACGGGATCGGGTGGTTAGCCTCGCTGACCTGGTTGATGCATGTCGTCGTATCCCGATGGAGTAGATTGATGCTAATAATGTCAATCACTGGATTGTCTGGTCCATACTCGATTATTTACAGACTGCCATCATGTAGCTGGAATATTGCTGAGTGTGGCGTTTAACAACGAGCAAACAACAAAACAACATGTTATTATTTAGTTCTACAGTTGACTTTGCTTCCATTACCTAAAAGACCTGGAGCTCAGACACATTTGTCATGTGATAACTGATTGGAGCAGAAAATCCAGTATTGCTCCCATTTTAAAGATGCCACTACTGAGGTTCAAAGTGTGTTTTGTGTGTTGATAGATCGGCATCCCGGAGTGGATAGTGTCCCTGCGTCATGAAGGAACTCACCGTGCGATGCCCTCCCTCGACGTCCTGGCCCGGGGAACGCAGTGGGCTGTTGAATGGCTCAAGGTTAGTAGCTACACTGATTCTCTTTGACAGTGAGTGAGTAGGTTACTGTATTTGCCTATTAAGTGCCCTGCTCCAGTTAGCGGAACGACCAAATTCTTGACCAATCTTTAAGTAATTGTTATAAGCGCCCCCTTCTAAGGCTGAAATGTATGACATTCCAAATTTTCTTATGTATATTACAGAAACCAGTAGCATAGAAGGAATTTACAAGTGCATTGTAACTTTATTGAAAACTTTTATTGAAATGTCCGTTCACTACCGCACGATCCTTGAAATCAAATTTAACTTGTGTATGTTTTTTATAGCACCCTTCCCTTGTCAGTTTCCTACCCCACCCAGGGCGGTTATTCTCTTCTTTAAGCAGTAATCCAGCCGTATGTTGTAACGATGTGACAAATCACACCTTCAACCACAATACACCTCCACACACTATCTCATTAAAATCAGATTGTTTGCTCCGATACGATATGTCTGCATGTTGTGGCATTCACCACCGAGACTTCTAATTTCTAAATTCTTGATATGAGTGAGCAAAGCATTCAGATAAGCATATCTGATTTCTGGATGTCGAAAAGGAATATCAACAGGGAGTTCCAAATGCAAAAAGATAAAGCAACACTATTATGTTCTTGTGGATATTTTATACATGCTGTTGTTTCTGAGCACCACAGTATCTGCATCAAAACAGATGGCGGGTATAGTATGAGTGTTTTGCAGCAGTTTTCTTTTACTAAGATATCCTCAGATGTTCACAGGGGTGGTGAGGTACCTGAGAGGTTAAAGCGTTGGCTCCTTCAACATTTGTAGTTCCTGTGGTAGATCCAGTTGGTCTAAACCCCAGTTGCTTTTGAAAATTTTGTTAACCTGTATTTATTAACATCTATCAAAATACATTCTACCCCTAGTAATATTGTTGGATTATGTGTTTTCAATTATCATACAGTTTTGCACGGCCATGTTTATCGCGATTACTCGAGGGGTGTGGCATCACACAGACATTGTAAATAATCAGATTATGGCTTGTTTTTAAGATAAAGTTATCTTTTATGAGTGAGTGAGATGTTTTACGGTTGTTCTTGTGATTAACGAGAAAACTACGAATGTTTCTTAAGTGTCCTGAAACCCATCACCTGAGGATAGAACATCGATTCCCTCTTTCCAGCGCCAGTGATCTATCCTGTACCAATATGGTAATGATTGATTTCAGCACAATTTCTGGGAGCGACAACTTGTTCCCAGGAACACGTCAAGCAGAATCCAGGATACCAAAAGTAAACTGACAAAAGCATCTGTAAAATCTATGTCAAAGAGGATGAAGTCGTACAGGAAGATTCGCTTCCAGGCTAAAGAGATGGTAAGTGAACATTCAGAAGGTTTGATGATGGATAAATTATGCACTTAAAAAAATTGTTGCATGCCTTTCTTTTAACTAAGGCATCTATACATAGATGTTTATTTTAACAATGTTGCACAAGCCAAATGGCAAGAGTGTAAAAGAGGATAACTAACCAGTGAAAATAGAGGCCTTCTTGAATTGAAAAAATGACCAATCAGAAGGCAGCTTTCTCGTGCTTTACAGCACAAATTTCAAATTGGCGACTACGCTTCGAAACATATTTTGACAAATTCTCGATTACAAATTTGAAACCTGAACAAAAAAACATTCTGGAATGGCTGATAGATGGCCTAGATTGTAAGGATTCAGCCGTTAAACACGTAACTATCGTTCAGAATACATGTTAAAGTTTTTGAGATTGCATGATTAGAAATCACATTCCAACTGTCACTTTCATAATCTAGTAAGCGACGCACTGATTGGTCGGATGAAAGGTCATTCTGACGTGACCCCTAATGGGATGTCTTCAGATCTTTGTTTAGCGGTAGTGAGAACTGAGATCTGATTTTAATGAGATTGACCCACAATCATAGGTTTCTGGCGTGCCCAAGGGACGCAACTCTGCACAGCGAATCACTGGTCCTTAGACGACCAAAGTCTAGAGTTCAGATGACATAATGTTATCACTTTGTGATGTCATGAACAGTTGATGACATCACATGATATTGTTCTCCACAACAGAGTAATGTGATGTCATATGGAAATGTCCTTACATTCATTCTTCTACCTTCATAGGTAATATTTACACTAATGATCCCACAATGGGGGTAGAATAAATAACCATAATACTTTAAAAAATAAAATAAATTAAAAAATATTAAATATTAAAAATTAAAATTTTGCCTGATATGACATAAAAAAATGCATAATATGTCTCTATTTTCAGTGATTGTTTTCAAAGAGTGATAGTTCCATATGTGTTCACATTGTGAGTTATTTGCACATTGTCTTTTTCTAGTTGGAGTACCCAGTAATGGCGGATGTGATGAGAGAGAAAGGCTGTGAGGAACAGGCTGCCCGGCTCATCATTGCGTATCAACAGATACGCTTCCAGGTGAGATAGCTGCCTGTGTCTTATTGGAGTCCTATCATTTCTTGTCATCATGATCGTACTGTAACCTGCTACCATATGAACTATATCTTCAGGAGCTAGCTGGGAAGACATTTGATGTGAGCGACATTCAGACAGGTGAAGAAGGTCAGAAGGTGTTGCAAGAGATGAAGAAAGTATTATCAGTAGCTGTGTAAGTAGAATTTTCTGTAGACATGCAGGTAGAATTATAAGTACAAGTGCAAGTAGTATTATCAGTAGCCATGCAAGAAGTATTATAAGTTGCATGTAAGTAGTATTATCAGTAGCCATGCAAGTAGTATTATAAGTTGCATGTAAGTAGTATTATCAGTAGCCATGCAAGTAGTATTATCAGTAGCCATGCAAGTAGTATTATAAGTAGGTGTGTAAGTAGTCTCTTCAGTAGGCCTGTAATTAGTATTATCAGTAGCCCTGCATGTAGTAGTATCAGTAGCCATGTAAGTAGTATTATCAGTAGCTAGATAAGTAGTATTATCAGTGGATGTGCAAGTAATATTATAAGTAGCAGTGTAGGTAGTATTGCCGGTAGCTATGTAAGTAGTATATCAGTAGCCATATAAGTAGAATTCTCTGTAGGCGTGCAAGTAGAATTCTCTGTAGGCGTGCAAGTAGTATTATCAGTATCTATGCAAGTAGTATTATCAGTGGATGTGCAAGTAGTATTATAAGTTGCATGTAAGTAGTCTTTTCAGTAGCCATGTTCCAAAACTGTTCTTGGTTTTAATTGTGTTGTGTTGATAACATTGATGCAATGGTACAATGACTTATGTGCTAGATGTAGTTAACACATTGTTTGCAATGCTTTTTATTCACCTGATGAAGGAGTACGTATATTCTCCGAAACATTCTTCATAATAAAGACGTTGACATCTATTAATTCTCTTCCTCATGTGTATCACTTCCAAATGCCTTTCAAAGTCTATTTAAAACTGTTCTAAATTCAACATGATGAAATGTTGTATTGCTAGTTACTTGTTTAGACCAGTTTGAGTTATTCAGCAGTATTCAGGGAGCATCATGTTTCCTCAAAGTGAGGAGGGAGGCATTTTGTAGATATCAAAGAAAGTACACAACAATATTAGTCATTTTGAGACACATTTCCTCAAAACGAAATCTAAAAAGGAGAGTCGGGTGATTTAAAAGGGAGGCGATTGGGATGTTTTTAGAAGGGTGATCTTATTGCTGACCATTATAGTTAATCGAGTATGTTATGTGTTTGTGCATTTCTTGTGATGCTGTGCTTCGTCCTCCAAGGGAGAGTACTCTGGTCCTGCTGCTGGAACCTGGATGTCTGCTGCCCACGGAGGAACAACTTGCTCACATGGGCATCACTGCAGACTGTAGGTTGTCCCTGGGGAAACACTATCTCACATATATAAGAAATAAGAAAATCTATTCTTTTGTCTGTCACAGTCAAAACAATTATCATACACCATACCTGTTTGTGAGGCACTACAAGGTTTACTGTTACATTACCATCTAACCCTACCGGGTACCCATTTACGGCTGGGCCAACAGAGGCAAATATTTATGTTACATGTGCTTCAGTGTAGGCAGATCAGAAGCCCTAAAAACTCTAAGGAGTCAAGCTGCCGAACACCTATCCAACTATTCTCCATGACCGATGTTGTTTAACTTCACTTGGTTTGTGACCTGTGCACAGTACACAGGACTACGTGCCACCCCACTCGACTGACATAGTATCTCCCTTCTCTTCAGGCCCCACCAGTAATAAACTAGCATGGGTTCTGGCAGTGTTCTGGCGACCTCTCCTGCAGGAAGTCAACAATCTCCGCCTCACACCATGTTTAATTGAACATCTCGCATCTGCCGTCTCAAGTGAGGCATCTCATTGGAACAGACTGGTGCATGTATGGCTGCAGACCCTAGTCTGTCCCTATACTATATCATGTAAGTCTCACAGTCTTAGTTTTGTTCTAAACGACTGTGGTCCTTCAGTCCTTGGTGGTCCTGAAAGAAAACAGTGATTGTTTGTTCACAATGTCTGTTATGTCTTTATGCAGCATGCAGAATAAGCGCCTGCCCAGTAGCCCACAACTTCTTTATTTTCTTTAATCAAGATAGCTAGAGTAGCTTACCGGTATTTAATTTTCTATCCAGTTGAACTATAATATGTTTATTCAAAATTCCTGCAAAAAGTGTTCGTAACAGGATTTTAAAGGGCTGATTTCTGATTTCAAGGACCGCATCTGTGGTCTAGTGGTATAGGACCGGAGAGAGGAAAGTCCACGGTTTGATCCCTGGCCGCGTCATAGTGTTAAGATATGGTACTTGTTGTTACCCTGTCTGGTGCTTGGCTTTAATGGGCTAAAACAAGGACTGGTCGACTCGGAAGTCTGAGTGGGGTATTCATGTTAAACTGAGACATAGTATCTCAGTGAGCTAGCACTATAAATCGGCATCAGTCCCGACTAGTACAAGCAGCCACACACGTGTATGTACGTCGCTATATAAGTGTAATATATAATCTTGGACGCGACGTTGAACCCCATTTCACCTCCTCATATTTCAAGGATGTACCAATCTCAATTAAAATCAGATCAAAGTTTAGCGGTAGCGAGAACTAAGATCTGATTTTAATGAGATTGAGGATGTACTGTATCATTGTTTAAGTCGTGTGATATTAATGTACTACGCTTGATAGCTTTATAATTATGTAAATTATTTCAAGTGAGATCAACAGAGATGTGATACTATGGACATGTGACCTAAAATGTTATTTATCTTACAACTGTTCTATGGGCCTTGTGGCCTGAATTACGAAATAAACTCGATTGATTGATTAGTCATGCTTGTGATGGTCCCTTGTCTAGTCACAGGTGACAGAAACCTGTTTGATATTAACTAAGAAATTGTTGAAACTTGAAACAACACTGTCTCTGCTAACAGATTTCTCTTTGTATTTGGTCGTGAAAGAACTGGCTACTTAGATCTACAGTTGGTTAGGTAAATATTTTCTATCCAGCATGACTGGCTCGTACTGTTGATAAATTATTTCACACACTTGTGTGTATGACTGACATGAATCATATGTTGACATTTTCTTCAGTCCCATCGGGCAGGTCAGAGTCACTGTTCAGCCACCAGGTGGCGCTGTGTGAGCTCCCGCTACTACAGAAGTGTCTCAAGCATCCGAACATCTACACACATGACCTGCTGACAGCGTAAGTAGGTCACACTTATAACACATGTAAACATGGCTGTAAACACATCATGCTGATTGTGCATTGTCAAATGGGTGGAGTATAGTATAGGTGCTATTATTCCGCAGGTTTGCAAGTCGTGAGAACTCACTGTTGACAGTGGAGGCGGCAGAGAGGCTGAACGAACTGGTCCAGATACTTCTCCGAAACAGGAAGTCGGCAAGCCGGGGAAACAAAAGGTCAAGGTCAATGGAAGCCAGGCCTCAAGTACAGTTGTTCTCTGTGGCAGGTGAGTGTCTGAGTTGGTGGATGTGGTTGTGGGCGTGGGCGTGGGCGTGGGCGTGGGCGTGGAGGGGTAGGGGGGTTGTTTCTTGTCGTGGGGAGCGATTGATCATATAGCTGAGCTGCAAGTTATTATGGGATTATTAGCTCTGTGTAGAACTCTGTCACTTTGGATGCTTGCTGGTAATTTTGTATGATACTTTCAGACTTACTGCAGGATAGTCCAGCTACACACCAGATTGTGTGCAAAAGGTCCCCCAAGTCCCAGTGGAAAAAATGTTCCGGTAAGAAACATTCATGTTGGACATTTTCTCATTTCTCCAAATGCAAATTACGGTTAATTATGTCCGATAACAAGAAGTAGTGGCATGAAAAGTCTAGTATGCTATTAATTTTCTAAACCATTGTCCCATTGATGGTTTCAGCCTCTGTTGCTTGGCAACACATTCCTGTGGGGATTCTTCCATGTCAGGACGTAAACACATTATATCTGGACCTTGACCTTGACCTTGACCTTGATGCAAGGAACAGTGGAGCTGAGGATGTAGAGCAGAGTGCTTCAGCAGATCAAGGAGATGCGGAGTAAGTTGGGAATTGGAACATTTCACAAACATGGCAGGCTTGGCCATGTCACACCTTAAGGATTTGCCTGCCTGTACAGCCACTTTCGGTCTTTAATGGAGAAATCATGAGAATCTGTTGATTCTGCTTCTGAAATCAACTTTTTCGAGTGATTTCTCCGGCTTTAACCATTTAATGGTGGATATAATTTTTTTCTATAATTTTGCATTAATTACCTATTGTTGGTTCGTCTCGACAGAACATAACACAGGACAGTTTGGGACTGTGGGGTAGCCTAGTGGGTCAAGTGTTCTCTCGTCATCCCTAAGGCCAGGGTTCAATTCCTCACATGGGTGCAATATGTGTCCCCACGTGAGTACAATGTGTGAAGCCCATTTCTGGTGATCCCTGCTGTGATATTGCTGGAATATTGCTGGAATATTGCTTAATGTGGTGTAAATCACAACTCAACAATTCGTCATGCTGAAGAACCGAGTTCGATTCCCCATTTTGGTACAATGTGGGAAGTCCATTTCTGGTGTCCCCTGCTGTGATATTGCTGGAATGTTGCTAAATGTGGCGTAAATAAATAATCACTCATGACTCTCTACTGATATATGTTACAGTGATGTGACTGGACAGATAGACACCATGGACACTGCTGTTGACCGCAACATCTCCATGGACACTGCCGAGGACAACATCCCCATGCCCTTCTCCTGGTCCCGCAGTCAGCTGGAGTTGATCAGAAATAAACTGACTGTTCTGTAGCTGTGTTGTCGTGTTTGGCCTCATCCTTTGCAGATAAATATATATTAGTATAAAGTCTACATCAGGAGATAGCATACCTTCCTATACATACTAGCTTCTGTGTAGGTGACGTCAAATCCTCAGTTTCAATAGGTGATTATTGTGATTTGGATAGAGTATTTTCTGAATTCATAGATGAATAGGGACATGGCCGCCACCCACTCAAACTATTTTAAAAAGACGTTAAAAGATGGTAGGTTAACCTGCCTGGCTCTCGGAATTAAGGGGCTAAAACAGAGACTGGTCGGCTCGGAGTCAGTATTCTGTGTCTGAGTGTGGTATTCATGTTAAACTGCAGCATGGTATCTCAGTGTGCTAGCACTATAAGTCGGCATCAGTCCGGACTAGTACAAACAGCCACACAAACACACACGTGCATGCACGTCGCTATATAAGTGCAATAATCTTGGACGCGACGTTAAACCCCATTTCACCTCACCTCACCTCACCTCACCTCACCTCACCTCAGACATCACAATCCTTTGTGTTCAACTGCCTCCATGCAAAATGGCTTGACCTATGGCGTGTCAAACAACGACCTCAGCTTGGAGCTGGCCCACTGCTCATAATATCAACCACTGGTTAATATAGGGACCAGTCATTTATTATAGGAATGGATGAGTCAGAGAGAATTGGGGGAGGGGCGGGTTATACAAAATATTACATATATTTGGGGAGGGTCATGAAACAAATGGACATTTAATAATAAAAAATAAAGTGCTTTTTGCATTTTGTCTTATCAGGAAGGGTCATGAAAAACATGTACAACGACATGGGGAGGGTCATCCCAAAATATGACAAGTATAAGGGAAGGGTAATTATTTTCAGTTCATTAGTGCAAACACCCTCCACTGTGTAATAAATGACCGGTCCCTTACAGTCCACTGTGATACAGCTTGAATAGTGCCGATTCTCACACACACACTCACTCGCACACACACAGACTATAATTCACTTCAACATTTGAAGTATTCTCTTTAGTTACACAAGACAAACTGGTCCTGTCAATATGAGTAGATTTAATGCTATATACAAAGAACATAGGTTTTAACTGAAATCACACTTTTATTGGCACAGATGTATACATTCATCACGATCTTGTTTACTCCGATTCCTTCATCTCAATATATTATTCTAGAGCGTGTGACTATATGGTCCTATGGTCGAACACAGAACAACGGAGAAATCAACATGTTTTACATGGTCCCGGTGACTGTCCGTTAACAAAGTTTCCAGTTAACAAGGTGTCTGTGTATTGGAATATCTGCACAGTTTGCAGACAAAACAAACAAGTAGGCATAACAAAATATTCTCAGGCACATCCGCAAATCACCATGCATAAACAGACACCGATAAACCAACATAAAAAGTTGAGGACCACTTGATTCTTTCATATTGCTATGATTATCAATTGTCTGGTCCAGACTCGATTATTTATAGACTACCATCATATAGCTGGAATATTGCTGAGTGTGGCCTTTAACAACAAATAAACAAAATTGTAGTTAATCTGTCATGATATGACAGATTAACTATAGTAATATGAAAGAATTGAGTGGTCCTTAACTATTTTTGAGTAGTATATAATTATTTTTTTCAGACAAAACATGAAACATCTTTTCATAAAAACATTTTGTTTATGATAGATAATAGATAATACAAAAAAGTCATGATGTAAAACGACAGTCAGCTGGGTAGTGTTCACCTAGGCGAGGTTACCCGCTACTGTCATTTATGAATATTTGCATTTTAGTTCTCATTTCACACGGTCCAGATGAAAGAATCAGTTATCGGACTAGCTGCTGAAACTGGCTATATACATCACACTGAGTACATATTCCTATGAGATCTTGCATCTTTGTCCAACTCCCTGAGGGCGGTGGGGTAGCCTTGTGACTAAAGCGTTCACTTGTCACACTGAAGGCCTGGGTTTGAATCCCGACATGGGTACAATGTGTGAAGCCCATTTCTGGTGTCCCCTGCCATGATATTGCTGGAATATTGCTACAAGATGCGTAAAACCATACTCTCTCACTCAAATTTCCTGACTATAATCTGCACTTGACCATGTTGAAGCAACCATCAATAATTTTGTATGTCCTTAAAGACAGTCTGTGATATTCATGATAAATACATAAGGTGACTGTGCTTGCCGTAAGAGGCGATTATTTATACAGACCGCCGTCAAACAGCTGGAAGACTGCTGAGTGCGGCGTTAAACAACAAACGAGACTTAGTATCATTCTATGTAAATACTTCATTTGCGGGTATTCTCCAGAAAGTAATTCTCTCGAGACCTGAATCTGTAATATTCCTAGCCTGTTATTCTCTCTTATTCCCCACTGATAGCACCACATCCCAGCCTGGGCCTCTGTGGGTAGTCATGACTAAGACTGCTTTAAACATGAAGACTAAATCATCAATATCGTCATAGCAATTATTCATGTTTCTTGATAGTTTGTACCGAGGTAATATGTTTGCACGTGTGAAGATTAACCATTAATTAAGCATCTACAAAAAATTCAAAAGAGCAAACTGCTTCACTTTAGCCATGGCTGATAGAGAATCATGTTCACGTTATTTCATCTTGTTTCTATAGAAATAATTTAACATAAAGATTCGGAGAGTTCTTGGCAAAAGTCAGATATTGGTTGGTATGTGTGCAGTTTTACAACAAATTAAGTGCGATGAGAGTGAGTGAGTTGGTGAGGGGGTTCAAAGAAGATTTGACCAGAATTCCAGTTATATCACAGCGTGTCAGCTTGATGTGGGAAGAAAGACCGAAGTGATGCATGTCTCAGACATTTGCCACTTTGGTGAAACCCATGAGCATGGGTATAATGCTGACAAACCTTGAAACATAATCGAGGTGACTGGGATTCAAACCCACAATCATAGGTGTCTGATGTGCCCAAAGGACACAACTCTGCACAGCGAATTGCGGCACAGAGAACTGGGCTACCCGTGTACCCTCAAGTTGGATGACTAGGCCGGACAGTTGGACCCTGTTTGGGAAAGTAGAAAACCTCTGTATATATATCCTGCACACACACACAAACCCATATGCTCTGATTCAGCTCCTCACGAGGCCACAAGTTATGTGACCCCTCTTGATCAGGAACACAACACTGTGTGGAGCTTAACTGTGTCAAAGTGCATCTCCCTCCCACAATGCAGTGTGACTCTATCCACATCCTGTTTAGCTCTTCCATCATCAGTCTGCCATCGCCACTTGTCCGAGACCAGTCCATGGTTGCCGGGGATGGAAGGATCCGACTCCTGACGGTGATTACACCTGCCTTTCTTCACACTGGCTGTGTCAGCAAACATCATCGACTAACAAAATAAATACTGGTATGTTAAAAACAGTACTCACTTGCATTATTCTTGCATATGTTTGATTGTTTGATCGTATTGTCTGTTAGTTCCAGGTTAGAGTTGGTTCCCAGCAACCTATGCTTATTGCGAAAGGTGGCCCTATGGATTGAGTGGTCACACTCGATAACTGGGTTGATTGTGTGGGGTCATACCTCAACGGCATGGGATGTTGTTTATGATATCAATCACTTGTCTGCCTGGTCCAGACTTGATTATTACAAACTGTTTCATATAGTTGGAGTGAGTGAGTATGGTTTTACGCCGCTTTTAGCAATATTCCAGCAATATCACGGCGGGGGACACCAGAAATGGGCTTCACACATTGTACCCATGTTGGGAATCGAACCCGGTCTTCGGCGTGACGAGTGAATGCTTTAACCGCTGAGCTACCCGACCACCCCTCATATAGTTGGACTACTGCTGAGTAATGTATTAAACAACAAACAAAATTAATTCCAGGAGTGACTTACCACTTTAAAACTTCCCCAACCAAATATTTCCGCAACACCCACCTGGAGACCACATCTCTTCCTGCTGCCCGGAAGACTGAGTGGATCATGGGTAAACCCATCACCCTGTGTTGTGTTGAGGGCCGAGACCCGGACACTGATGAGTGGCTCCGGGAGGGCGGTGGCTGTGTTCTCGGGTTGGACTGGGACAGCAGGAGCATCTGTGGACACTGCAGGCTCCGGAAGGGCGGTGGTTGTGTTCTGGGGATGGACCGGGATAGCAGGAGCATCTGTGGACACGGCTGGATCCGGAAGGGCGGTGATTGTGTTCTCGGGTTGGACCGGGACAGCAGGAGCATCTGTGGACACAGTGACTCCCATGATGGAACTGCCGGCTTGTCCTGTCCTGGTCGTGCTGTTTGAGTCCTTGGTTCCTCCACGGGTAGAGCTGACAGGGGATCGGGAACTGCCATCACTTTTTCCAGAGTTCCGTGCTTGGATCAGTCCAGGGTTCCTCTTCCAACAGTCAGAGATCCGTTTTGCCTTTTGGAAACAAATAACACACTAGGAAGGAGTTTGTATGACATGCAAAACAGAAGCAGCCCATCTCCACCTTTTTCTGATTCCTAAAACTTTTCAACCAGAAACGTGTCATGAACCAATTTCATTTCAAACCCGGGAACATCAATCTATACCGAACAAAAAATGGAGATCATGACTATTTGGGGAAATATTTTTATGAAATAGAGAATTTTACCCGAGTGTCTTTTGATATCAAATATATCAACACGAGTTGATAAAAGTGGTAAAACTCCACTTTTTTCAACGAGTGTTGATACATTTTATATCAAAAGACACTCGGCTGAGATTTTATTTATCATCCATCATCATTCTTCCAACTTTTTCATTTTGAAGACAGTAATAAGCAGTGTCTAAGAGTAAAAAGTACTGCTGACAGCTTCAGTAGCAGAGCCATTAGTGATGTCAGTTGATTGTAACGTCATAATGGTCTGCAAAGCATTGCGATGCAATTTCATTGCAGCGATATCTACAATGTAGATATCACTTGATCTCACCCAAGCAATATCTCCTGTGGGAGCCAGTTTTGGATGATAAATTGTGTTCTCAGTCTTCACAAATATCCCCAAAATATTCATGATCACTAAATGTTTGTGTTCAGTATATTATAGCCATCTATAATCCCTAATGCTGTCTACATGGCCTAATGCAGTACAACGTAGTCCTTGGCCTCCAGTTACAACGATCTACATCTCAATAAAATCAGACCTCAGTTCTCGCTACCGCTTAACAAAGATCTGAGGACATCCCATTAGGGGTCACGTCAGAACGACCTTTCATCCGACCAATCAGAACAACGCTTACCAGATTAGGAAAGCGACAGTCGGAATGTGATTTCTGAACGATAGTTACGTGTTTAACGACTGAATCCATACAATCTAGACCATCTATTAGCCATTATAAGTCAGTATTAAACAGAATGTTCTTTTGTTCAGGTTTCAAATTTGTATAATCGAGAATTTGTCAAAATATGTTTCAAAACATAGTCACCAATTCGAAATTAGTGCCGGAAAGCACAAGAAGGCTGCCTTCTGACTGGTCATTCCATTGGTCAGTCAAAGTTCGCACAAGGTCGGTCTGACGTGACCCGTAATGGGATGTCCTCAGATCTTTGCTTAGCGGTAGAGATTTTTGTTAAGCGGTAGCGAGAACTAAGATCTAATTTTAATGAGATTGTTACAACGACCAAAACCTAAACATATCATAACAAAATGGTAACAACGGCAAGACTAACACAGTAAATATAGGAGAGGATACAATAGCCTCTGTATGAATTATCTTGTGTATCATCTCTTACAGTGCAGCAAGTCGGGTTAATATAGGTTATTTTGCACTTTAGTGAAATCAACATGAGAATACTCATGACCCGTGAAGATCCGGGTTAGAATAGGTCTTCAGCAACCCATGCTTGCCGTAAAAGGCGAACAACGGGATCGGGTGATAAGGCTTGCTGACTTGGTAGATGCATGTCATCATATCCCAATTGCGTGGATCGATGCTCGTGATGTCAGTCACTGGATCGTCTGGTCCAGACTCGATTATTTACAGACCGCCGTCATACAGCTGGAATATTGCTGAGTGTGGCGTTAAACAACAACTATACAAACAGAGCAGCAGAATATTAAAATTTAGAATTCTAAATTGTGCACTTAAACACATTTCATCATAGTGTTGACCGTCCTGGCATTGGCAACACAGTGATCTATGCTGCAGATTAGCACTGCTGGACAGTCACTGGTCATTCATCCACTGCCCCCCCCTCACCCAACAACTACTCACAAGTGATGGTCTGAACTCAACAATAACTCATGGGAGACTGTTCTACCTCTCTGTCGATGGCTGCAAACTGCCACGGCCACTGAGCGTTGTACAGAAACTGGCGGTGATCGAAGCGGTTGTCATCTGGGCTGTAGCCCTCTGCGTGATACGACGGGGTCAACACTGTCATTTTGTGGCGGTTGATGGAGTAGGACCGGAAGAAAAACTTGACTTTGTCTGCAATCTGGGGGCAGAAATGTGGTGTGTAAATAGTCTGGACACTGACGGTGAGAATAATAGGAAAAATAATATTTGACAAACTCTCATCGGCAGCTTGTTATGGCGATCTGAAATCCCAGTGTTGTGGACGGAGCCTCAAGTTGTATTGTATATCAGCAAGAGCTTGACAATTTGACAGAAAATGTTGTGACATCCTTACACACCCAAACATCCTTCCCAAAGTTGTCCCTTGGACAGTAGTTAGCAAAGGTGCTGTCCATCCCTCAAAATCTCTTTATTCCGATACCCTGTGAACACTTAGGTCCTAGGTGGAGTGGAGGAGACGCCTGTGCCGAGTGGACAAGCCATGAAGGGCAACCAGGACAGAGAGATTGGCAGGTGGAGGACAGTCCTGGTGACCATGACAACCAGGACAGAGAGATGGGCAGGTGGAGGACAGCCCTGGTGACCATGACAACCAGGACAGAGAGATGGGCAGGTGGAGGACAGCCCTGGTGACCATGACAACCAGGACAGAGAGATGGGCAGGTGGAGGACAGTCCTGGTGACCATGACAACCAGGACAGAGAGATGGGCAGGTGGAGGACAGTCCTGGTGACCATGACAACCAGGACAGAGAGATGGGCAGGTGGAGGACAGCCCTGGTGACCATGACAACCAGGACAGAGAGATGGGCAGGTGGAGGACAGCCCTGGTGACCATGACAACCAGGACAGAGAGATGGGCAGGTGGAGGACAGTCCTGGTGACCATGACATCCAGGACAGAGAGATGGGCAGGTGGAGGACAGTCCTGGTGACCATGACATCCAGGATAGAGAGATGGGCAGGTGGAGGACAGTCCTGGTGACCATGACAACCAGGACAGAGAGATGGGCAGGTGGAGGACAGACAGCCCTGGTGACCATGACATCCAGGATGCCAAAACGCTCATTGTAGCGATGGAGGGTGAAGGCGCCAGTCCAGGCAGGAAACAACAACGGTCAACAATGTCGTTGTCGTGGATGTCCCCATGGCCAGCATGGTCAGGGGAAAAGACATTGTGACCATGGAGGTCATCACAAGGGAGGATACAGCATTTGTTTATAAGGGTGGGGTCTAGGGCCGGGACGAGTCCAAATTTACTACCCGGGTACCCACCACCCTATTACCTGACCCTACCCGGGTACCCGCTGTAGATATTTAGAGATAGGTACAAACTGTCCGATTTGGAAAAGTATGACCATAGCCGTGGCAAAATGTATTTAGATACATGTGTAAAACGATCTGGTCATGTTTACTGCATGAAGTTTTATCTTTATTCAAACATCTAAAAGTCAGAAGGAATGGTTGCATAGTCAGAAAGAAATGGGAACATTAGTGACTTATAGTGTAACCATAGAGTTTTAGATAATTTTTGTCATAAAACAACATATCACGTGACTAACCACGGGTCCGGGTAGTCCTGTGGGTACCCAGGTCCTACTCAGGACCCTTCCAACCTCTGTACCCGAGTTACCCGTCCCAGCCTTAGTTGGGTCAAAAATACTAAAATTCTCTCTCAGATAATTTGGTTTTGAAAAGGGGGGATCCGATGGAAGACGATGCATGACAGGGACAGATGCTGGTGTAAGAGTCTTGAGTGAGTGAGTGATTTTGGTTTTACGCCGCTTTTAGCAATATTCCAGCAATATCACGGCGGGGGACACCAGAAATGGGCTTCACACATTGTACCCAAGTCGGGAATCGAACCCGTGTCTTCGGCGTGACGAGCGAACGCTTTAACCACTAGGCTACCCGACCGCCCTGTAAGAGTCTTGAGAACATCCAGAGTACAGAAAGATGTCTGTACAGGACGGGACATTGCCAGTCAGCAACGTTGTTGTCGCCATGGCAGCCACTCCCCTAGCTGAAGCAGTCAGGGTAGAAGATGTGAAGACCATGGTGATCGTAATCAAAGCTGCCGCCTCTCTCATGGATCGAACTCTCCCTTTGTGACTGTGAGTCCTCCACTTCTTGATGTGCTATAGACAGGCCACAACCTGCTCTGATGATAAAATATATGACACTCCACACATCATGAATCCAAACAGCAACCATGATTTCCTGTAACCACGACAGTCGATGTTGGGATCACTTCTTGACCTGACTGGCATAGAAAGACTAACATCTAGTCTCTGAAATGAACATATCGTACAGATAAAAACAGTTGTTCAGTTATCTTAATAAAAATATAATAAATGGGAGCCCAGTGACTCTCTTCATTTTCAGATTTCCTGATACTGCAGTAATCTAGACTTGCCAAACATTATAGACTTGCATGGGCTGTATTTGATATATATTTGTATCAGGGTCTGTAAGACAGACTATGGCATAGACAGAACAACACGTCCTGATTTGGCAGGAAATATTTTCTATCGACAACATACTGAAAAAAAGTACAAAATTTGCAGTGCGAATATAACTTTCGCCTAACAGTATAATGTAGCAACCACCTAGGAAGGTTACTATGAAGTTCCGTTCATCAAGAACTTGTAAAAAGAATGTTTAAGTGTATGATTACCCAAAAGCAAGCTCTGATGTATCCTCTTGTGCAACAAGAAGGAAAATGAGGGATCAAGGACAGATAACTCTGATTGGTAACCAAGGGCAACGAGCGCCCTGGATGTAGAGGAGACATGCCCTCTATGTTATATGTTTGATGTGAAGAAGAAAGCAATATGTTGTGTCAAGATAAGAAAATATTAATCATGTCCCATACATAAACGTGTATACTTCACAATACATCATGCACAACAATTGATTGGACAATTTGATTCAAATTGTTGTGAGTCCAAGCTATTTGCAGTGATATCAAGTACTGACCAAATCATATTTGGCATGTGAGCCGATAAGTCCTCACTCAACTAGTGACTCAATACTGTCCCTACAACCATGACCAATACGAGAGAGACAAAACCACAGGTCTGTGCTACTCCTGTACTAGACCTTGGTGACTAATCTAGCAGCACTGCATACAAAGTGACACTCACCTGGATGGGGGTGTGCTTGTCGCGCCAGAGGTGAATCAGCTTACAGAACATGCTGTATGGCCCACAATACTTCTGTTTCCTCAGCTTCCCGTACACGGACAATTCATCATACGACATGCCCATGTCCTCCTGCAGGGACACCACACACAGCTTGTGAAACAACAGGAAGCAATTCATCCAATAACCCATCAACCCATCCATCAACCAATTCAACCAATCTATATTTTGTCAAATCATAACACACTAACACATCCATCCATGAATATATCCATCAATGAACCCATCAACACATCCAACCATCAACCCATTATCCATCCTTTTATTCATCAACACATCCATCTACCCAATCCTCCATCAAGCAATCAAGCCATCCATCAATCAACCCATTCATCTATCACCAATCCATCAACCCAACCATCCATCAATCAACCCATTCATCCATCAAGTCATCCATCCATCAACCCTTTCCATCCATCAACTCATCCATCCATCAACCGATCAATCCATCAACCCATCCATCCATCAACCCATCCATCCATCAACTCATCCATCCATCAACCGATCAATCCATCCATCACCTATCCATCCCATCAACTCATCCATCCATCAACCCATCCATCCATCAACCCTTTCCATCCATCAACCCATCCATCAACCCATTCAACCAATCTATATTTTGTCAAATCATAACACACTAACACATCCATCCATGAATATATCCATCAATGAACCCATCAACACATCCAACCATCAACCCATCATCCATCCTTTTATTCATCAACACATCCATCTACCCAATCCTCCATCAAGCAATCAAGCCATCCATCAATCAACCCATTCATCCATCAACCCATCCATCAATCAACCCATTCATCTATCACAATCCATCAACCCAACCATCCATCAATCAACCCATTCATCCATCAAGCCATCCATCCATCAACTCATCCATCCATCAACTCATCCATCCATCAACTCATCCATCCATCAACCGATCAATCCATCAACCCATCCATCCATCAACTCATCCATCCATCAACCGATCAATCCATCCATCACCTATCCATCAACCCATCCATCCCATCAACTCATCCATCCATCAACCCATCCATCCATCAACCCTTTCCATCCATCAACCAATCCATCCATCAACCGATCAATCCATCAACCCATCCATCCATCCATCAACTCATCCATCCATCAACCCATCCATCAATCAACCCATCCATCCATCAACCCATCCATCCATCAACTCATCCATCCATCAACTGATCAATCCATCCATCACCTATCCATCAACCCATCCATCAATCAACTCATCCATCCATCAACCCATCCATCCATCACCTATCCATCAACCCATCCATCAACCCATCCATCCATCAACTCATCCATCAATCAGCCCATCCATATTCAACCCATCCATCCATCATCCCATCCATCCATCAGCCCATCAATCCATCAACTCATCCATCCCATCAACTCATCCATCCATCAACCCATCCATCCATCACCTATCCATCAACCCATCCATCCATCAACTCATCCATCAATCAGCCCATCCATATTCAACCCATCCATCCATCATCCCATCCATCCATCAGCCCATCAATCCATCAACTCATCCATCCATCAACCCATCCATCCATCACCTATCCATCAACCCATCCATCCCATCAACTCATCCATCCATCAACCAATCCATCCATCACCTATCCATCAACCCATCCATCCATCAACCCATCCATCCATCAACTCATCCATCAATCAGCCCATCCATATTCAACCCATCCATCAATCAACTCATCCATCCATCAACCCTTTCCATCCATCAACCCTTTTTATCCATCAACTCATCCATCCATCAACCCTTTCCATCCATCAACCCTTTCCATCCATCAACCCATCCATCCATCAACCCTTTCCATCCATCAACCCATCCGTCCATCAACCCTTTCCATCCATCAACTCATTCCATCCATCAACTCATCCATCCATCAACCCTTTTCCATCCATCCATCCATCCATCCATCCATCATCAGCAGGGAATGGGAATCATTACGCAACTAGCTGCCTCACCTCATCTGTCTGTGCAATCTGGCCATTAGTGAGGGGCTCCAGCTCTGCAGTGGGTGGGGCGTTCAAGATGCTGCAACAGACAGACACTGCATGAGAGAACACCATGCACTACTTGAACCTTTAAGTAGGGTCTAAGCATTGTCAGCAGCCCTACTACAGCAGCATCTGATCCAGACACACAAGCTGACAGTTGGGGAAGATGGTATTTTCAACCTGAATGCTGTGGTGTGACCATCAGGGAGCTAGTGATTTTTCAGAAGAAAGATATAATGTCACTGATAAAATTTGTCATTTAAATTTTAAATGAATTCTTTCTCTCTTCTGACAGATCGAACAATGCAAGTATTGAACAAATGACCCCTTTTGCAGTCTGTTTTATAAATCAGATGTAGCCATAAGTCAGTTGAAGGAGACATAGACGAGTTACCTGGCAAGTGCAGTCAGCTTGTACCTATTGATGCTATACTGGATGAAGCGACGAAGGTCTGTTTTACTGATGCCCCCGATGGGGTTGATGTCTGCACTGGAGCAGTCGTACTTCGTCATGTAGCCACGGAGACTGGGGAGTACATGGACAGTGTCAGGGGCATCTCTCATCAACAGTGAGGGAGTTGGGCTTAACGCCGCCAGTAGACAGTATTTCAGTTACAACCAGAAATGCTGCTTTATTTTAAGACGCAAAATCGCAACTTTTGTTATTTCTAATTATAAACTTGAGTCTCACCTCTCATCCACGTTGGCCGAGCCCAGGACGAGCAGTCCGCCTGACCGCCCCCTGGCCCAAAGACACAGCTGAGCAAACAGGTAGGCAAGGACCATCCTCACACGGGCCTGAAGTGACGAGGAAAAAGATTCAGTTTGAGAGTGACATTGATGCCTATAGGATTGTGTGTGTATACAGTAAACTACGGTTATAACGAACACGCTTATAACGAACTGACGGATATAACGAACTTACTTTTTTGGTCCTGACTATTTGCTGTAGTTATGCTGTATATATGCTTATAACGAACTACGGTTATATGAACTAAAATTAGCAGTCCCTTTAAGTTCGTTATAACCGTAGTTTATTGTATTATTTAATGCCGCACTGAACAACATTCCAGCTATATAACGCCAGCCTCTACATAATCAAGTCAGGACCAGACAATTCAGCAACTGATATTATGAGCAAAAATACATGCTGTCAGGGTACGTTGACATGCCATCAACAAAGTCATAGAGCCTGACCACCCGATTCATTTAGTCATCTCCTAAAATCAGCATAGGTTGCGAGGCACCAACTGTTTGAATCCCCATTGTTTGATGCCCCAAGGATAGTTAACGTTAACGGAGTGAGTGAGTGACGCCACTTTTAACAGTATTCCAGTTATATCACGGTGTGTCAGCATAATGTGGGAGGAAAGCCCGAAGTGATGCAAGTCACAGACGTTAAACACTTCAGTGAAACCCACGAGCAAGGTATGGTGCTGACAAACCTAGAAACATAAACGGGGCGAACCGCGATTCAAACCCACAATCATACATTTCAGGTGTGCCCAAAGGACACAACTGAGCGCAGCAAATTGCGGCTCTTTAAACGACTGGGCCACCCATGCCCCCATACAAGTATTGCACTGAATGTTCAGAGAATTTCCTTTGAAATTCCAGGGTGCGTCCTTGATGCTTGAACATTCTGTAGGTGATGAGATGCATACCTGAACATTCTGTAGAGCTAGGTTTTCTCTCAGACCACCCCCGTGAACTTTAAACTTTGGAACAACCATACAAGCAGTGGTGAAGATGGCGAGGATGGCTTTCACTGCGACGTCGATGTTGATGTTGAGGTGGTAGCTGAAAGTAACAGATGCTGTGTATTGTCATGAAGACTTCCTGTGAACGTCCTACATGCTACAGGGGCTAACATGGGCACACCGCTGGCTTGGTGTACAAGGAGTTGATGTTTGAAGAAGAAACATAGTTGACACTAAATAATTCATTAGATGGATAACGTTGGCAAGATACAATCAAATCTTTACTCCTAATTTACCAAATTACATGGTTTTGCCATAAAAGTTTGTAAAAGGAAACTTAATGGGAGTTTGGTGGTGATCATGGCTCCTGACTGTGCATAGTATTCTAATGGTGAATGATCTGAAATAGTGTGTCACTTGACACAACAACCATGGGTCAATGCTCTCACTATTGTTCATGAGTTTGTTAGCTCCAGGTCATAATACCATGTCTCAGCTGACTGATCCAGTGTCACTGGACCCAACAACCATGGGTCGATGCTCACGCTATCTCCCATGGGTTTGCTTGCACCAGGTCCTGTTACCGGCCTGCCGGGATGTTGCTGAGACAGGGAGCGATGGTAAGCATCACATTCATTCACTGACCGACACACCCAAGGTCTGACTCACCTGCCAATCTGCTGGGCCAGACCCACGGCCCTGGTGCGCGTCTCCTCCGAGCTGTTCTCCGAGGCCATGTAGCAGGTGGTGAAAATCCGACTGGCAAAATCCCGGGGGTCACTGGGGACATAGTTTTCCTCCCCAACCAACCGCTGAGCATCTTCCAGGACTGTTTTGTCTGGCAATGACATGTAGCATAATACAGATTAGGGCTGGGACGGGTAACTCGGGTCAGGTGGGTACTGAGTAGGACCTGGGTACCCACGGGAGTACTCTGACCAATGACACGTAGCATAATACAGATTAGGGCTGGGACGGGTAACTCGGGTCGGTTGGGTACTGAGTAGGACCTGGGTACCCACGGGAGTACTCTGACCAATGACACGTAGCATAATACAGATTAGGGCTGGGACGGGTAACTCGGGTCGGGTGGGTACTGAGTAGGACCCAGGTACCCACAGGAGTACTCTGACCAATGACACGTAGCATAATACAGATTAGGGCTGGGACGGGTAACTCGGGTCAGGTGGGTACTGAGTAGGACCTGGGTACCCACGGGAGTACTCTGACCCATGGCTAGTCACATGATATATTGTTTAATGACAATAACAATATAACTGCATGGTTGCACAACAAGTTGCTAATGTTTGCATATATGTTTGGCTATGCATGCATATATGTTTAAGTAAAGAAAGTTTCAGTCAACTTCAGTGTAACCAAGATCAGAATGTTTAATACGTGTATCTGAATAGTTTTTGCCAGGGCTCTGATAAAACAATCCTCAATCGGACATTGTTTACCAAACTCGGGACCTAAAGCAGATAACAGGAGGTACCATTGATCCATGATCCATTGTCACGTAAGTGCTGAAAACACAACATACATAGATATCATTCAACGAGCATGTGTGTCATACTGATTTTACGAAACGAGTGTCAGAAGTTTTGAAATCCCCGACTGAGAGCGACAATTTCATCTGATCAGTGTAACACATATGTTTGTATAATAATTTCTTTATTATCCATTATTTCCTAATTTTTTTTAGCTCCCCTCCAGAAAAATGCACTGCTCATGACTGCCGTCTTAGAAAACCACAGTTGTTGAAGGATGTCAATAATCTTCAGCTACAACGTTGTCTCTAGTGTGACGTCATTCCAACCTTACGTCACAATAGGATTAGAATGAGGTCAACAATGCTGTCGGGATGACGGAAACACTAAACCGCTGTGCGTGAAGTGACATCTGCACCAGCGCAATTAGATTTTGTGTGAAGTTGGTTATTTCTAACCCTATGGGATAATATTGATTATTATGATTGGAACAAAATATGATGTCATCATAAGGTGAAGCATACATGACAAAGTCCAGTTTCCTCCGTCTGCCAATCAGAGAGCATGTTTATCGAGCAAAATGTGCATTTTGAGAGAATTTAAGATCATGTTTACAGAGCAAAAAATGAATTTTGAAAGAATTCAAGATCATGTTTACAGAGCAAAAAGTGCATATTGAGAGAATTTAAGAGCATGGTCAAAACAAGGTCAAAATAGAAAATATTGCGGAAAAAAAGGACATGTGTGTTGTGTGCTAATTCTAGCAGTCCAGGTGAGGTAAAAAGGCCACATGTTTCCAAACGTCCTTTTCTGAAAGTCTACTTGCTGGACCCTACATACCTCCTGCCTGGACAGCCCGACACACTAGATGACACATGGAGCTGACGATGCAGGCTGTGCTGGAACTGTCGACGCCCCCACTGAGCGGCAGGAAGAAGCCCCCCTGCCGACTGCGACGTAGGTAGTCCCACAACCAACACGCTGGACCGAGGCTGGAGGCAGAGTTGCATCGGTTACAGCAGCAACATCAACAATATGTCTTGTTTATCCCTAGAAAATATTCTTGCATGGGTCTCAGGCAGCGTCTGTATCAGACAGCACACTACATGCCACATTACATGTTACCACTGAAGAGGACGTCAGAGTAGCCCAGTGGTAAAACCATTCTCTTGTCACATCGAGACTTAATTTCAATTCCCCACAACTGCACAAATTGTTACACCTACTTCTGGCGTTTCTCACTATATGCTGCTTGAACATTGCTAATGTCATCTTGTCAGGCAGATAACATACAAAACAAGTATTTGTCACAGAGTGACGAAATATCCCCCGCCTGTACACCATAGTACCAAATATGAAGACAATCCAGCGATTAGTTCTTGAGATATTGTGGCAACACCGTTTTCCAACTCCAAAAACAGATTTGCCTGCTGTGACTTTGAAAATGGGGTCAAGGTCACCAAATCTGACAGGTGTATGCGGTGTCTGTATATACACTATAGTTCCAAATATGAAGACAATCCAGCGATTAGTTCTTGAGATATCGCGGCAACACCGTTTTCTAACTCCAAAAGCAGATTTGCCTGCTGTGACCTTGACAATGGGGTCAAGGTCACCAAAACCGACTGGTGTCTGCGGTGTCTGTATATACACCATAGTTCCAAATATGAAGACAATCCAGTGTTTAGTTCTTGAGATATCGCGGCAACACCGTTTTCCAACTCCAAAAGCAGATTTGTCTGCTGTGACCTTGAAAATGGGATCAAGGTCACCAAAACCGACTGGTGTCTGCGGAGTCTGTATATACACCATAGTTCCAAATATGAAGACAATCCAGTGTTTAGTTCTTGAGATATCGCGGCAACACCGTTTTCCAACTCTAAAAGCAGATTTGTCTGCTGTGACCTGGAAAATGGGATCAAGGTCACCAAAACCGACTGGTGTCTGCGGAGTCTGTATATACACCATAGTTCCAAATATGAAGACAATCCAGTGTTTAGTTCTTGAGATATCGCGGCAACAAACAGGTGGGACGTACGGACGTACGTACGGACGGTCGTGAATACTATATCCCCCGCTTCGCGCTTTCGCGCGGCGGGGGATAATAACCCGGGGCTGTGAGACAGTGTAGACGCTTGGTTCATTTCCCCACACTTGTACAAACTATGCAGTCTATTTAATATTGCTGGAACCAAATACATGTGATAATGGACCCGTGAAGTAGAATAGGTCTTCAGCAAGCCATTCTTGCCATTACAGGCGACTATGCTTGTCATAAGAGGTGACTAATGGGATTGGGTGTCAGGCGTGCTGACATGGTTGATGCATGTCGATGCTTATGATGTCAGTCATAGGTTTCTAAGTCCAGACTTCATTATTTACAGACCACAGTCACATAGCTGAAATATTGCTGAGTGCGGTGTTTAAACAAACAAAAAAACAAACAAACGTGTGATAATGTCCTTGATTCAATTAGCCCCATTGGGCCATTTATACCCCAAGTCATTCATAGTTGCCCTCAGTTACCTGATCTCCTCCTCTGGGGTGTGGCGAAGGGGTTCCACGGGGTCCGAGACAGGTTTCAGGTTGTATTCCTCCCCCTCCGACAGCGAGAAGTCCACAGTGACCCTGGTGTAGATGGGTGACTGACTGGCCTGGGGGTACAAGTACACAGTGGGTTATACCTCAGGATCTTAGCAAGACACACTCAGAGGCCGATATTCAACACAAAGTCCGCAGCAAATATCAGTAAATTTTTCCCAATTCATGTTATCATTAAATGTTATGGCCTTGTACATATCACATGTATTTCACTGATAACAGGACAAAAAAGAAAATTGCGTGGATTGAAGCTTATGATGTCAGTCAATGGATTGTCTGGTCCAGACTTGATTATTTTCAGACCGCCGTCATATAGCTTGAATATTGCTGAGTGTGGCGTTTAACAACAAAGAAACAAACAAAAGATGACATGCATCAGCCAAGTCAGTGAGTCTGACCACTCGATCCAATTAGTTGCCTGTTATGACAAGCATATTCGCCTTTAGGCAAGAATGGGTGTTACAATATGTTAAACATCATTAAATACATCTGTATTTAAGAAGATAGGAACATAGTATGAATATAATGATTTTTCCCAATTTGCCCAACAAGGGCACTCAGTTTGGAATCCTAAATTGATCCCAGTACCTCTTGTGGGACTTTGTTTTGAAGCAATTAATATCTTTGAAATATGTTTAGCAATAATCAATGTATTAGCTAGACTTTGTATGAACTGTCCAAACATCATTAACAAGAAGCAGGAATATAGTTCACAATGCCAGGTGAGAGTATCTAGATGGACTTACCGACTCTGATCGACTGCGAACTGAGTTTTTGAACATTCGAATATCCTCAAGGTCAATGGTTGCTGTGGTAACGATCTGTAAAATATCAGAGTGACTTGAGTAGATAGTTTTTATACATTTTACTTTGACACATATAGATAAAATTACACTCAAGATTCACTATAATAATGTTTTGGGAGTCACTGGTGCCCCAATAAGCTGTGCAGAGTTGCATCCCTTGAACATGACAGAAACCTATGATCGTGGGTTTAAATCTCGGTTTGCTCCAATTATGTTACGAAGTTTGTCAAAACCATACCAGGGCTCGTGTGTTTCACCAAAGTGGTAAACGTCTTAGATCTGCATCACTTTGTCTTTCCTCCCACATCAAGCTGACGTGCTGTGATATAGCTGGAATACTGTTTAAAGGCCGTTAACCCAACTCACTCAGTCAGTCAATAAGGATGTCATTTAATCTCAAATGCTGCGCCCTAGTCTCAAATTCAGTACCTAGCATGTTTCCTCCTTAGGACCACAGTCCAACACGAGCACACACTCACCACTTCCTGCAGCGAGAACTGTGGCCCCTGTGCCACCAACTCCCCGTTGACTGAGATCATCGATCCACCGTCGTAGTACACTCTCTCCCCGTCACAGCCAATCATATTACAGAACAGATAGGCTCCACCACACTGTAAAACATACGAGAGCTGTGATTGGAGGACATCACGGTAGCTATGAGGTTCAATCATGAAATCAAAAAGTAAACAATGAAAGTAAGTGTGGGTTCGAATCCCGGATGGGACTCAACCCAAAAAAGTATGAGAATCTGTACTTTACTTAGAAAGTCTTATCCCAAATATAACATTTGTTACAATGAAAGTAAGAAGCATAGATCCATGAACACAAATGTGTTTTTCTCTATCACTACACAAACCTATATTTGCACATATTGAAAACTGCAAAACTGAAAAATGACTTAGCCAATAAAATCATACTGTGTGTGACTTGACTGACCAGATCATATTATAATATGATATTGTGTGTGGCTTGTCTGACTAGATGATATTGTGTGTGGCTTGTCTCAAGTTGTCTGACTAGATGATATTGTGTGTGGCCTGTCTGACTAGATGATATTATGTGTGGCTTGTCTGACTAGATGATATTGTGTGTGATCTTGAACTCTAGTCTCCTACCTTGGCCGTGGCCTGTCTGACTAGATCATATCGTGTGTGTCCTTTCCTTAGTTCATGATGGCTGCCACTGCCGTTGCAGATTATCTCGACACCATCGAGCGACATGTCAATATGTGAACTGAAACACACCATGTGGTACATGACACAAGACGCCAGGATGTGACCTCACTATCTCTGAATCCATACAAAGTACATTCACCTCCCTTCCAGAGCTGTTTACTGTCTCACCTGGCTGGGGTCCACAGTTCTTCACAAATCTCGCTACCAACACAGGTGTCCAGAGTTGACAAAACAGCATCACCAAAGGAGACTGTGCTCTAATGAAAACAAAAATTCATAAATTTTACATCAAATTGTATATTTATATACTTTTCCTATCTCACATTAAGTATTTCTTCCTTCTTCTTTCAATCCGTGAAGTTCCAGGGAAGAATAGGTCTTCAGCAACCCATGCTTGTCGTAAAAGGCGACTATGTTTGTCGTAAGAGGCGATTAACAGGATTGGGTTGGTCAGGCTCGCTGACTTGGTTGATACATCGTATAGTATTGCATGGATCGATGCTCATGACATCAATCACTGGATTGTCTGGTCCAGACTGATTATTTACAGACTGCCGTCATATAGCTGGAATATTGCTGAGTGCGGTGTTAAATAACAAACAAACAAATCTTTCAATCCTATGTGGAAACTCGCTTGAACAAAGTTTCCAAGCTTCTAAAAACAAACCACCTGAACACATCCCAGCACCACATGGTCACCACCCAAACAAATGGGTCACGCTGTTTATCTGTGCATCCCATGCACAGCGACCTGCATGACCTGATCACGTGAATACCCCTGCCACATCATTTTCTCTTAGAGCTGACAGGCTAGAGGAGCTGTGATGCGGGGTTGGCATATAGCGTGTGACACAGGATAAGTATATAAATATACAATTTAATGTAAAATGTACAAATTTTTAAAAATATCCTTCACACTATGCATTTATCCCACGGTTGGCTGGTGGGGCGCAGATACAATAGCCTGAATACACAAGGAATCTGGTGCTAAACAGTGTCATAAATAAAGAATCTATCAAAATGCCTAGTGTCATGAAGAGAATAACTCATGAGCGGGAAAACACACCATAACAGGTGACATGATCCTAATACAATAGTGAGTGAGTGTGGGTTTACGCCACTTTTAGCAATATTCCAGCAATATCAAGGCGGGGGACACCAGAAATGGGCTTCACACACTGTACCCATGTCGGCAATCAAACCTGGGTCTTTGGCGTGATGAGCGAACGCTTTAACCACTAGGCTACCCGACCGCCCTCCTAATACAATAGTCGGATGTAAGAGCTGGTATAACATGTCTAGCTGCCATAAAATGTCAGAGTCCTGTGTTGTGATCCTAACTATGGACCTTCTGTAGATATCTTTGATCCGGTTGCAGCAATGACAGCGCAGGATTGGTAGCCAAAGTGGACTCTTTAACTTCCCTGTAGATTGTGAATGATGGAGGTAGTCGGCGATCTGCTGCAGAGAGGCAGTGGTGGGCTTGGTGATGTTACGAGGTCAGCAGCAGGAGTCAAACGCTTTCAATGTGTGGTTGTAGAGGGTCTTGGTAGAAGAACAGTGAGTCTCTGTGATATCTCTGGCTACCCTCCTTGAATACCCTTTGGAGACAAGGGACCTCTATAGATGTACCAAAAGTAATGTTCAGGGTGTCGATCAGTCGGAAGAAGTCGATCGACAGCGACAGGACTTGGTGGAGCCCACCTTGTTTATGTACCAAATGACCAATAAATTGTTACTGGATTATGAGTGTGATGCACGGTGAGGCAGGATGACTGCCTTGAACTTGAGATTGTTGATATGAGGTTGCTTCTCTTCAGACTGTAGTGATATCAGCAGGGAGATCGGGACCTGGCAATCGTCAGGCTGTAGGAAGCACTGGATCGTCCTTGATTTGACCCTCTGAGTAATGGCTCACACTGAAGTCAGAATACTGTGTAGCTGTTGCCATTGGAAAAGAAGGAGTACCAACGGCATGATATGCTATATCTTCAACCACCAGTCCAGAGGGACCTACATTCTGCCCAGTTGGGTGTTGAAGAGAGCCACGATAAACTGGAGCCACTGAGTGGAAGTCGTCTCGGACTTGGCTACGTTGATGAACAACCCTAGCTGGTGGAGAAACCGTTGCATAAACTTGAGATGGTGCACAAGGACATCTGGATCTGCGTGGCCTGAAGACAAAGACTCGAACACGATCCCTCGAACATGCAGGAACTTCGTGATGGGATTGGTAATACGCATAAAGAGCCGAAATGAACCAAAGGAAAAGTCGGTGCTCCCGATGGACGGGTACATGCAGAGTCCCGGGGTCACGGCCTAGACACTCTATAGTGTGATTTGCAAACAACATATCTATGGTTTCCTCGAGCACCTGAGCTGGCTGGCCTGATACATGCGTTGAAGTGGCATGGACGTCATTGGTTGAGTTCCAATCTGGGTCAACCTGAACTGTTCTGCAGGAGGAGGGTAACGTAAGGACTGCCCAGGATGCATTTCACTGCAATGAAACCCAGACTTACACCTACGATGGGAACAAGTGGAGGCGGAAGTTCCCAGTTGCCCCGAACTGATGCAAGTCACTCGGAGGCCGTGTCGCCTGCCTTGGCAGACTCGCCAACATCCTTGGAGGCGGAGAGCGACATGGTGCACCCGGAGGAAAACTTGGATCCTCGCTCTCCTTGATGGCCTTGTCCTCAGCCAAGAAAAGAACTCGATTTCCCACTCCCCAGTCCTGAAAGGGTCAATCCTCCAATCATCGATCCTGAGAGGGTCAATCCTCCAATCATTGATCCTGAAAGGGTCAACCCTCCAATCATCGATCCTGAGAGTGTCGATCCTCCAACCATCGATCACGAGATATTTGATCCTGAGTGCAACCCAGTAATCTTGAATGATGATCCCACGACTGTCAATCATTGCGTGAGCGATCCTAAGGTGAGCAGTCCTTGAACGACTATTCTTGGAACAGTGACCTTCGGTAGAAGTGCGAGATCAATCCTTGCTCCGTCGAAGTCTGATTTTCCAGCGCCAGCATCTTTGGATGAAGAGGAGCGATCATCACAAACAGGCGCATCACGCGAAGAAGTGGGAGAAAAAAACGAACGAAGAGCGCTGAGAGGGTCAACCTGGGGCAAAGTTGAAGCAGGCTTGGACGAATCAACAGAAGAGAGCCTTGTGAATGTTCAATGTAGCTAGATAAATGGACATAGATGGGGACTATGACGCATCAAGAGTGGACTGTTTAACCAGCACAGTAGGGACATGGCTTGCAAGAAAACTATCAGAAATGCCATCATCAGCCACAGATAGAGCAAGCAAGGTGACTTCCGGAGGGGTATTCACAAGATCAGGTCATGAAGGTCGCTGTGCACGGGATTACAGTGTGTGAACCATTTGCTTGGTTGTGGCCATGGTGATGCTGGGATGTGTTTGGGTGATTTGTTTCAATCATGTTTCCACAAAGGATCTAAAGAAGTAGAACGAAATGCATAGTGTGAGATAGGATAAGTTTAAAAAAATTTCTTCTGTGACACATGTCATAACATTTCCACTGTGAAATGTGCAGAATATATGATGTCAACCCAGTAGAAAGAATTCTTCAAACACACTGCATCTATGATAGAAATAACTTGGACCATGCAGGGATTTATCTAGACCTTCACAGAGGCCGACAAGTCTGTAGCAAATGATAGTAAAAATTATGAATTTAGATTAAAAAATTTGCAAATCTTCAGGATTTATGAAAATAAGAACATTAAAATAATTAAATTTGGAAATATCACAATTTTGTCCCAATTTGCTTGCCAAGGGCACTCGATATATTCCTGCTGTGTCCTTTACTTAATTACAATGACAACATTCCAATGATTGATGTCAATGAAAGTTGTTAGGACATCAGCATCTGCTGCGTGCCTCACCTGGCCTGTGATGTCCTGGATGAGGCGGGGCAGGAAGTGGTCCTCCACAACTCGCTGTTTCCGCCACGCAGTAAACCACCGGGTCTCACGATAGTTGCCATCATTACACAGGTGCTTCTTGGGGCGAATCAGCAGCACTTTCCTACACACAGACAAACAATGGAAGTCAGTGAGAGACACTTGTCCACTATCACAAGACTACTAAATGTGTTGAGGACAAGTAAAAATCCAGTAATGGTAGTCCTCGCTGACTAGATGCATTTGAGGGCTATGGTCTTTGCCGGGTCACAACGCTTCAATTTTGCTACAAAATGGAACCGAATAAACTGACAGAAAATGTGAACATTTTTGTCACAAGCAGGACCAGGTACAAACTCTGGTGTAATAAGGTTTACACAAGTAAAAAAAAAGACAAATTTCTAAGGCTTGAGTGAGTTATGTTTGATGCCTGATTTACAGTATTTTATCTTTAAGTTGGATGAAAGCCTTGAGTCACACAGATCTTTGACAATGATAAAATCCACAATCATGGGTATGGTGCTGACAAACCTAGAATCATGTTCCCACCATATCTGGGATTCGAACCCATGACCATAGGATTCTGGCATTTCTACATGGTGAATTCTGGAGCCGCAGATGGCTAGGTTACCCACATCCTCTCCCCCTCCCCCCAATTCCCACGCCGCCCAGTCAAGATGATCTCATCGATAATTAAAATCTATAATGTGAAGAAAGGGGTCTTACGTCGTGAAGTGCATCAACTCACGTGATTTGGTAAATATATGTTGACGCCAAGTTGGCGGTACAGATGCTTTGCAAATCCTGCAATCAGCCAAAATCTACACGGCAGTTTACGATCCGGATGTCAATTTCGTTATGTGATTTTGATTGGTTATATGCATACACTTATTAGTCCAGCCAAAATATAACTCCATAATCCAGCCTAGTTCGGCAAGGGTGGAAACTGGACTTTTATAGTCAGTTACCTCCCTTTCCTTCGGGAAGATGACACCATACTGCTCTTGTCATGCTTGTAGTCATAGCAACAAGCTAGGGGAGACTGCAATTAACTGACAACCAGAACTGGAAGGTGTGAATATAATGTAAGAATGAAATTAACTTTAGGACAGATGGGGTCGGTACTTGCAATAAGCTGGTGATCTATTGTCAGTCCATATGAACATGATGACGTGACTACTTCAGTAACAGACCCGTGAAGATCCAGGGGAAGAATAGGTCTTCAGTAACCCATGCTTTCCGCAAAAGGCAACTATGCTTGTCGTAAGAGGCCACTAATGGGATCGGGTGGTCAGGCTCGCTGACTTGGTTGATGCATGTCATCGTATCCCAATTGCGTGGAAAGATGCTCATGATGTCAATCACGCGCTGTCTGGTCCAGACTCGATTATTTACAGACCGCCGTCATATAGCTGGAATATTGCTGAGTGGAGCGTTAAACAACAAACAAACAAAACAAACAAACTTTAGGAACCAATCTTGAAATAATAAATCAGTTGGGATTCTGATGAGCAGGATGAGCATATATATACTTACTTGTTACAGAAAATAACTCGACAGTTGTACGACACATTCTTGTGCATCACTGGCCTGTAAAACATGATGAAAAGGTCTCACTATCACATCTCAGCAAACATTTTTGAATTTCGTAAAAAACCTTACTGCCTTTTTCCTAGCTTCATCTTGAGAACAAACAGGCCATACCGTGATAACAAACTTAACACATAATATTCATTTCCTAGAAATCAACAAAAATGTTCTCAGCGAACGTAGACAAGGGTCCAAGTGGTTTGCTGCAATACTATTTGAATCTAGGAACCCCTCTAAATCGTTGTTTGAACACTAGGGTTACGACAAGGAGTCTTTGACTTCGATCTTTCATTACGAACACTCAATATGCAATATGGGTATGTATTGCTTGACATCAGCAAGAAGCCACAGAACCAAATACCGTATTTCCTCTAATAAGCACCCTGGCACTTAGTCTTTGAACAAGCTTCCAAGCCTGGCGTGTAATGGAGGCCAGAGACATGACACTTAATATTTCAACTAATTGCAATAACTACAGTCACTAATATATTGACATAGAAAAGAGCTGTATGTTCTTAAAGTAGTAATTAAAAGTAAAGTATTTCAAATCCAACTGTTAACATATCCAGTGCTTATTAGAGACCTGGTGCTTTTTATGTTGTATGGTGCTTCATACACAGCATTTATTGGAGGCCATTGCCTATTAAAGGCGTGGTGCTTATTAGAGGAAATAGGGTATACAATGTTGATCCACGTTGTGGGATACTGATGGCCTTGTTCTGACAGTGTTACGCACATGCCGATGTCACAGATGATGTCTTGAGTGATGGGTGACTGCAGCAGCTCTGCCAGGATCTCCCACGAGTGCAGGAACGTGTCACTCTCGTGGAAGTGATCACCACACGCGTACCCACTGCAAGCACAGAAGTACATAGCTAGCGATTCAGGAGTTATATCTTACATGTGTACTGAATGGCTATTTGGCTCTAAATGTAATGTAGGTTACGGATCTAAGGCAAGATAGGCACTTGTGTGTTTTGTGTGTTGACAGTACCATAGATAGGCACTTGTAGTAGTATAGGTAATAGGGGTTCTGGCTCACTTCCACTGGAGCTGGATTTATATACCTATACTGCTACTACAGATGGAATTTTTTATGCCAAAATGATTATGCGATTCAACGATAGTCATGAGATTCAGCTAAATTGACTCCAGCTCACCACCACCTGGAGTCTATGATATAAATTTTTATAGGTAATGATGGTTCTGGCTCACTTCCACTGGAGCCAGATTTGTATTAAACGAAATATCAATATTAATTAATAATGAATAAAATTTACTATAGCCCACGAGGATATTGGAAAGGTATAGGAGCAATAAAAAAATTAGCCACCGCGGCTAAGGTATCTAAAGATGTGGCCAAGGATTGGTTGAAGAAACAAGCGATGTGGCAGATATACTTACCGGCACCGCGTTATATACCGAGGAAGAAGTTTGATATTTTTACAACGAATGAAGTTCATCAGGCTGACCTCTTGTTTCTTCCCCACGATAAGGTAAAACGCAAAACGTATAAATACGCTTTAACAGTAGTGGATGTGGCTAGTCGATACAAAGAGGCTGAGCCATTAACCTCAAAAGAATCAACAGAGGTAGCTAATGCACTGAGTCGCATATATAAACGCGGACTGCTAAAATGGCCTAAGCTATTTCAAGTAGATCCCGGTCGCAAGTTTATGGGATCGGTAACTAAACTGTTAACAAAGAACGATGTCAAAATCGTCCGTGGTGAAAGAGAGGCCCACCGCAGTCAAGCTATCGTCGAAAGATTTAACAGGACATTAGCGGAACGTTTGTTTGGCTATCAGTATGGGATCAAAATGAAATCCGAGCGATTGAGATCAACCGAATGGGTGACACGATTATCAGCCGTTGTATCAGCGCTGAATAATGAAGTAACGAGATTAATAGGGAAGAAACCATCCGATGCTATTAAAATGATATCCGTGACTTCCGAATCTTCAGCACCGAGGAGAGGCAAAGAACGAAAACTTCCGGATAGAGTAAGGGTAAGATATTTATACCAGGCAGGTGAACTCGAAGGAGGCCTACGTCGCGCAACCGATCCCATATGGTCCCTTAAGACGTATAACATTAGTCGATTGGTTACGAAAGAAGGAGAGCCTATTCTTTATTATCTTCAAGATGGACCGGGTAGGGCATTTGTACGAGAAGAGTTGTTCATAGTTCCCGACGGTACGGTATTACCACCATAACCATAAGCATAGGTATTTACACCATCATTATCAATCCATCTCTTTGTATCTAAGGGGGATAATGATGTCTTGTTCATTCTTAATCCATATATCCTATGATTGTAACTTCTTAAAGAGTTCATCTCGTGTTTGAACGTTCTACCGTTGAATAATGATTCTTTATACTGTTCGTGTTTGATATGCTTTTTAACAACATACTTCTTAACACCCTTGGCTTTTCTTATCTCTCCATTATCGGACTTTTTTTATAGAATACATCTTAGGTCTTAATCCGACATACTCCGCTATAGGGGTCCCAGCACATTCATCCTTCATCTTACCTAACACCTTTTTATTTACAACGCTGTGCAGTGGATTATCTTTAGGATAATCGCTCGTGTCGTACATATCTATTTTTTCTGCCATATCTTTATACACATCCTCGGTTTGTATTTCCATCAACAAAGAATCTGTGTCGGTATATAACACCTCGCATCTATCGCCGTATTGCTTCTTAAGTTCGTTGTAATAAAAGTCATACATTAAGTGTTTTGACAAGTCGAGAATACTCATACCGACGTACACCGGTCTGTTGAATTTTATATTACTCTTCTGCATATGCAACGCGGCTAAGTCGTTATCGAATATCTTGCTTCTGTTAAAAGCCGGACTGGCTATAAGTTTCCTAAGTCTTTCTTCCTCATTAGATCTGACTAATTTAACATCAACACGCTTCCTTAGATTCTCCATAGTTTTACCAAATACTGAGTTATTCATGAGCTTATACAGATTCTTTTCGAAAAATCGCTGGTAGCTATCTTTCTTAAATCTGTGTTCAACCTTATATAGGGCTCCATCCAAGGGCTTTGATCGAACTTTAGAACTCTATGTATTTTCTTAAGTTTCATACCTAACGATAGATACAACTGGAGATTTCTGTAGTGAACTATATATTTTGTCTTATCCATCAAATTTGGTACGAGTTTTTCTACGTTAGCTAACCTACTATTACCCATCAAGGAGTGTTGATATTCCGACATCCAATCTTTATTAACCATTAATCTTTCGGGAGCGAGGGGATAACTGTTATGATCTTTATGTAACGAACTTGGATATTCCAAGTCAACTTCTAGTATGTACCCTTTATTCACTTCGATATTATGGATATCATTCACTTCGATATCATCGACCCATTCAAAACCACCCGTGGGTAAAGGTTGACTCATAGCCCATCCGTACAAATTGTTAGCGTCGAGATATAATATGTGGGTGTCGGGTTTACTGGGATCGTATCCTTCCACTAATTTATTATTAGCCTTAGAATACCTTTTAGCTGCCATCGATATACCACCTCTTAATCCTTTCTCAATAAACAAGTGCATATCGTAATCTGTGAGTAATTTTAGTTCTACGCCGGTCTTCTTCAACAATGCATCCCACGATAGTCCGGGACTTGAATAGTACCATGCCGGGTCCAAGCCGTATTGTTTTAAACATGTCTTTCTAAATATCTCGAATATATCGGCGAGTAACAGTACATCGGTTTTTAAGTACAGATCGTGATAATCGCCTAAATTCTTACAACCTAATTTATCCCAGACCGTCAGAGCGTGTTCATAATCGGCATCTGTTATTCTAGATTCTGTTAAGTTACTATAGAATGATTCGAGGGGTGGTAATTCAGTTTCTTCGAATCTAGACCAATCATGCATATATTCATAAGGATATACACCTTTTCTCAGCAACAAATGACGTGTTATCTTATCGGTATATTTATTTGTTATCGCGAAGTCATCGGGATTGTTCGCATTAGCTAAATTGTCCAGGGAAGATAACAGAAACTGTACGGAGTCTATGAATCTAAGCCCATTACTTTGCTTTGTTCTAGATTTCCCATCCTTGTCCCTATAATGTATAGGTTTAGTCAACGAGAACGATATGTATTTTTCCATATTGTTAGGAATGCACGTTAAACCACCGTCGGTCTTCGAGATAGCTTGCATAATGAGATGTGAATCGTATCCCCTAAGGTTATGAAACACAACGGGGATGGGTATTGTTTGA
Organism: Haliotis rufescens; assembly: GCF_023055435.1. NCBI lineage: Eukaryota > Metazoa > Mollusca > Gastropoda > Lepetellida > Haliotidae > Haliotis > Haliotis rufescens. The sequence continues at coordinate 2,987,659 of NW_025964024.1, read as the reverse complement.
GAGTTCATTTTTAGTTTCAAGTTACACTCGTTATGAGCTGCTCCCCGATAATTACCCGTGACGTGACAATGATCTCTTACGGAATCCCCATCCAGGGGTTTATTACAAACGTGACAACTCATTGACTTCTTATGGGCACTCCAATCATCCCTCGTCATACGCATGGGTATCTTACACAATAATTTTTCCCTGATTATTCTCTCTTCATTTTGTAGATATTCTAGGAACTTTCCCGCTGCATCGGGACCTCTGTAAATCACGGGCGGGTTTGTTTTCCCATCATACCTTACAACTATATATCCAAACCCACAAGGAATATGTTCTTGAGTTTTGTACGTAAAACTATTATCAGTATTGCTATGGTTGGTATTTTCTATGGGTTTGATAAGCGCTTCGAAGTCGGCGTAAATTATGTACGGTACTGGCATTTGATTACAATAATGTTCAAATTTTAATATATTTTTTCCCTCTTTAGGCATATCGATCCTGATAGCATTCTGTCCAACACCTCTACAGTCTTCTTTATGCGCTTCTAATAGATCTTGTCTGCTGTACCCATGTAGGCATCTTTCACAGAAATATTTCTTTCCCTTATATTTAGTTTGATCGTATAATAGCTTGTTTAAACTCTTTATCCACGTATAATGATATTTACCATCTTTTTCGATCAGAAATGAATTGATTCTGGGGATATTTTCCGGAGCGGAGCTTATCCTGTGTACAACAATTCCTTTAGAATGTCCGAAAACATTTATAGCTAAATTATTTTGCTTTTCCACCTTATCAATTTGTGATATTGGTGTAGGTTCGTCTATACCATCGAAGTTGAGTCCATCGTTTTGGGGATAGCTAGAAGGTCTATCCGGATTTATGTCTACGGGGAACAATGCAGATCTTATCATCATTCTTAAACAGTCATCGGATTTATTTTTTACGTTAATTATGGCTTTTTTCTTCTTATAATACGGAGGTAAATCTATATAAGATCCACCTTTGAAAGGCATATAATTTGCTATATCTAAATATAAACTATCGATTTTATCAACACCCCAACCCGAACCTCTATTAGTCCAGCGTTCTAAAGTTTCCTGTATTCTCTGAATTGATGTATCTAATGATGAGTTTATAGTATCGGATTCGGTTATAACTTCTTGATTGCTACGGAAATATGGTTCGGTATATTCGTCGCTATCGTCTGTGTTACTTTTACTCAATGTCATTTTAATCGTCAGCTGGTATTTTATACTATGTAAATCATCTAATTCCTCGTTAATTTTACTCGATATGATGGGCTTAATATCGTTAACATCCATGTTGGAATTAATATCCATCTTCCAACCTCTTAGATATTTACCAACGCCGGCGGATGTGGGTACAAATATTAATTCTTGATGTTGATTATCATTATCATTATTATGTCGATTATCAACATTATTAGGTTGAATATCATCATTATCAATAGGTTGATTATTATCTAGTAAAGCGATCAATTCAGCTCTTCTCATTCGAGAATAACCTCTCAGCCCACTGTTTCTCGCTCGAACTTTGAGTTCTCTAACAGTCTGGGGTCTGTTGTATTCCAAACCGAGTAAATCCATCAATTCAGCTTTTCTCATACGAGAATATCCACGCAGTCCACTTTGCTTTGCCATAGCTTTTAATTCTCTGACAAAAACCATTGTGGTTGAATGGTATATGCAAAATGAGACAAATGTCTAATTGGTTGTTTTCATATATCTAAATACATATTCTCCCCAACCTATTCCTCTCATTGATGTAATCTCTCTTCCTAGCATAAATAATCTGGTTCCTGACCCTATCAGCACCGTGTTCCTTGCATAAACAATAACGACCTTTGACCCCTATCCCGCATACAGAACACGTATAGTTAATGTTTCCGCGCCTGATGTAATAATTGTGTATGCCGCAGTAAAAAAAATCAACACAGCGTCGGTTACAAAGGGTAGTCTTTCCCATGAGTGTAAACTTGCAGTTATTCATGGTATACATCTATCATATCATTTGTCTAAATGCAAATCACAGCTACACTGTGAGATATTGATTATGCATAGCCACAGCTGTCACTCTGACTTATGCATGGTATAGCTGAAAATCAATAGAGAAGTCAATCCAATAATAATAAATGCGACCTCTCGGTTCTTTTGTTCCTCTGACGGTGTATAAAACTGACTCATTGTTGGTCTTGGTATTGGGTCTAGTTTTTTCCCATAAACGAGGAAGTATTCGTGCATGGCAGATTCAACATCCTTAAACGTTTGAATTGAATGTCCTTCCTTAAGCAGTTTTTCATGAATAAAGTCTAATCTTAATGTCCTATTTCTGACCCATTGTGACTGGGCTGCTTGGAGTTGTTCTAAAGCTTTATTATGTCTTTTCTGCTCCGAACCTCTCATACTAGAAAATAAAAAATTACTCCCCGAAAAAGCTAGAGCATTAACAATAGCTCCACCGACCATCATCGCAATTGATGCCATATGTATAATAATATAAAATATTCAAATGTTTAATTACTTCATTATGTCTTCCGGGATAAGTCCTTGTTTGATGAGCATATCCTTCGTTGCCATAGCTAATCCAATATCCAGAACCATCATTGGTATGTCATATCCATTAAAATCTAGCTTGGGAGGTGTGGCTTTAGTAATCCTTTTAGGCATACGGGCATAGCCAATGGCCAAGCCGGTGACCACCGCTGAATGATACGTCGCGTTTACCAACATTTTACCGTCTGTAGCTGGAGTAGTCATGCTTCTTATAGCATTATATGAGGACTAACCTCTAATTGAACTTGTTGTTGCGGCGGGGGTGACGTTTTCTCTTCTCCGGACTTATAAAAGAACCATACAGCCGCTATACCAGCAACTCCTACTAGTGCCCATGTTTTAATCGGATTAATATTTGAATTATTTATTAATTTCGCTTTTCGCGCCAGCCCTCCCTTTCTTCCTGCAGCTATTTTCAAAGGATTCTTAGTAACTCTGGGTTGTTTTTTTGTTTTCTCATTCACATGTGGTGCATTCACATTCACTGGTGGTGGTTCCTCATTCACTTGTTGTGTGTTCACTTCTTGTTGCGTTGCCACAATCTGTGGTTCCTCGTTCACAATCTGTGGTGTCATCTGTTGTGATTGTGTCTCCATTTATATTATTAAGTGGGCACGTATGTTTAAATTGACAATACCTAGCCGTTATTAAAGCTGTGGTGAACGGAGCTAAAAACATTCCGTATCTATGATAAAACTCACAGCTCACTGCGCTTATAGCATGTTCGATGAATGGGTCTTTCTCGAGAGATTCGCATAAATACAGGCGATGTTCTGCCGGGATGGGGAGAAACGTACTAGCTACGGCTGTGTATAGTTGTAATATAGAAGACCCTATCGTTTTAGTCATGGTAGCTCCCAGTCTAGACTCGTAACGCGCGTACAGTTTTTTAATCTCTTCGTCGGTCATGTTATCAATTTTTTCAATGGTATAATTTTCTCCCAAAAATTGGGAACATTTTCCACCGGCTACCAAAGCGGCGAGTCTTTCTCTATGTTTATCTAAAGATTTATCAGCATGTTGTTGTGTTTTTTGATCTGCATCAGATTCTTTGAGCATTTGTTCGATGAGTTCGTCGCATTCCATAATGTAATACCTAAAGAGATATTTAAGTCTAACATAATATAATATGACATATCCAATACATCCCGTAATAATGAACTGTTGCGAAAGAATGAGGATTTCGAACCACATTTTATGTAATATTAACCGCTAATGTTCAATTTGCTACATTTTGCTACATTTTGCTATAATTTTGCTACAATTTGCTTTAATTTTGCTAAGCAGTTGCTACAATTTGCTATAATTTGCTAAGCAATTGCATAAGCAGCTGGTTGATCGGTTTTTAATACGAGTTTACAGTGCTTCGTTGCCGCTAACACTTTTCTGACTTTGTCTCATTCGCCCTTGGTATAAATGACATCATTTTCGCGTAAACATTCCTCGAATGAATCTCGATCTTTGCAATGAAAAAGTGCTACCCATTTGGTCTGCTCTCTGAGATCTTTCAGGACAGAGTTGTATTTTTGAGTAAGTACCCAAACGCTATGTTGAGTATGCCGACCGGAGAATGCTAAATACGAAAGCATATCTTTCTTTTTTGTGAGTTCTTTACTCGCGCTGCAGTCGTCTATTACGAAAAGGGTCGATTGTCCTTTGTATCTTTCGTGACATACTCGGAGGCAGTCTTGTAAACGATCGCCCGGATCGACTCTGTGTACCCCGTCGTCATTCATTACCCAATCTCTCGATAAGTAGGTTTTATTAACGCTTATAGTCGGGCACAGAATAATGATATGATCGAAAACGTCCCGATAATGACTTTCTAAAATATCTAGAATAAAAGCTGTTTTTCCGCAGCCCGTTTGCCCGCATATGATAGCGCAGTGCGGATCTTTAGGTAAAAGATTATCAATAGATTGCTTGCACGAATCTCCCATTCTGTATATTAAGTTGCGCATCCATAATCACGTACAAATATATGTTTAATTTACCAGCCGCTTCCTGGAGCTTCGTTATCTGTATGGTGGCACCCTCGCTAGCATTTTCTATTCTCCTCCCACTGCCGTGTAATTGGTCATCGTCCGTTGTTCGCATGTCGAGCCATAGCGCGTACTTCGTGGTGAGGTATTCACCCATCGATACACTCCCGAGAGACAAATCTTTCACGTTCCGGAGAACGTTTTATAGAAGGAAGTTTTTTAATCTCATCCCACTGGTGATACGCTAGCATTCCTTGGCTATATAGTTGATTAGGAACGCCCTCGATAGTCAATTCTACTTTTGTAATCTTGGGATTGTAGAACTTCTCGGTATTTCTTTTAAACGCATCGGAGGGGTCCTCGAACAACATTAAAATACCCTTCAACGACCTCGTGGGAACGTTTAGATTGATATTCCACATCGTATCTTTTTTTTTCCCTTGTGATCTTTCGGTGTCGCAGCACCCGATCGTACAAAATGGCTAAACTTCCCGTATACTGGTTACGAATTTGTCTGGCTAATTCGGGATCCGTTATCATATCGTACTCCAGCGATATATTGTCAATGGAATAGCTAGCATCTTCATTAGCAGATCTGATTACTCTACCGTAGTCATTAAAAGTGAGTTCGTATTCTAACCTATCACCTAGGGATGCTTGATAAAAGGGCATGTGGGAATCTAGTAATTCAAAGTCTAAGGGAACATAGAATCTGTTACCTAATGCGTCGGCAACGGCCTTATCTTTTTCGTTGGTATCAACACCATTTTCAGCACCCACGCGCAGTCTCAATGTGTTCTTATTACAAATTCCTTGGTACTGTAAGTTTTCCCGCTCTTTATCCGTTCTCCAGAGATCCATGTAGCAATAGTATACATCGCTATCGTCGATACTCAAAACCTCATTACCGCTCATTTTAATGGCGATTTTCTTGACGATAGCACGACCTATGTTCTGAACGGGCTCTCTGTTAACGTCTGTAGAAGTCAAACTAATCGTAAATGCTAGTCAGACAGTTTCCGGAACTAACATATCGTGTGCGCCGAGATTAGGAAAGCGAACCAGAAGCGTTTGATTCTGATCTATGGTACTAGGGTTATTAGTTATAGTTACAGACTGACGAATTGCCTTGACCCCTAATGGATCTCGAAGTCTACGTTGTGGGTTTAACTTGCGTCCGTATTGTGAAGACATTGTTTATATTGAAATTATGTACCCTATGTTTAATATAAAAATGACTGATTTTGATATTAATGACTTTGATCTAAGTACCTTTGATGATCCGAATCGAACTGAAGAGGGTACTGATGAAACCAGGTTTAGTAGTCTTAACGATGAACTTTTACAATCGTCCGTCAATGATTATTACGATGCCTTAAAAGAAGATACCCCAATAGGCCGTGTCTATTCAAAGTTTACGATAGATAGTAAAGGAATATTGCGACTGCGTGACTCTCCGGATATTGATCTTATGCATTCTCGTACTCGTAAGCCCCTAGCCTTGTCTACGATAGCTGCTAAACACGGCATCGGCACTGTTCGTGATAAATTAGGTTTTGTGGACTACCGACGACTTTCCGCGAAGACTACTAAGGTTCTTCGAACCGTGCGTGATGAACTCGTTAATACAGATGATTTGGAAGCAGCCTCGATGGTGGCCTCGGACGGACTCGGAGAAATCTTAGATACCTATTACGATAATTCCACGTTACAGGTATCGGAGTTTAGTATTAGGGAATTACGAGGTCTTGACAAGGCAATGCGAACAATGCGGGGAGAACTCATCAATAATATAGCCAAGATATCCGAAATCGACAAGCATATAGCTAAAGAGAAAACAAAACTCGAACAGGCGGGCGATGAGTTCAGTAGACGCCGCGTTGCTGAAAGATTGCGTAACTTAGAAGACGAAAGATCGGCCCGCCTCGAAGCTGCTTCCAGTAATAGAAAGGCACTTCGTTCTCAAATCAGTCGTATTCGAGAAACTATCGATCAAGTCCTCAACGATGACACTACACTGGCCGATAAAATTAAAACATTGTTCAGAGAACAGGGAATAACAATTGCCAGTATTTTAACCGCGTTGGGATTTATTATATCGACTTTGACTCTCTCGTTAACAGGTGGTAGTACAGGTGGAGGCGGATCACCTCCTAACGATAAAAATGGTATAAAAGAGTGGATAAAAAAGCATTTAAAAGCATTAGGTTCAGCACTGGGAAAGCTCGCTGAGAAAGCCGCGGCCGCACTTCCCGGTATAGAAGGGAGTGTTGTTTCCTGGCTATTGAATTTATTAGCTAAGACCACCACTTGGCTTAGTCAAAACTTGTGGGGGTTGATCGTAGCAATTGCAGGGCTGTTGTACGTATTCGCTAAGAACTATTTAACCACCAAATCATGAGTAAACCAACCGAGACTCCACCCACTACAAGCGCTGTTTTTTCATCGATATGTTGTTGATTTTTAGCCTCAATATGCGGTGGTACTTGTGCGTGTGCGTTTGTAGATGGTTGTGCATTAGTAGAAGTTTTAGCGATAGTTGGTGTTTGCGGCTTGACTATTCCCTTTTCGCCCGTGATCGTTTGCGTTATTAATTCAACGTTAATATCTGAATTTATACCTGGTTTTTGTTGATCGGTAGCGATAACAATTTTATTATTATAGCCTATCACTTGACCGATCTTAAGTTCCATATTACTCGGAGACATGTATAGTCCCGGCGCATAAACGAAGTCCACTTTGGATTGAGCGTACTGTTATGCATCTTGAAAACGCTTTATAGACGATGGTATGTCAACTGGTGAATTAATGGCGTCCTCCACGTTTGCAACAAACTGTTTTTGTGCATCGAGCGCCGTCCCAGAACCGATAATGGATGTTCGTGTTTGCGATTGTGCTCCGAGAATTGCCCATACATAAGTTCTTATCGATTCATTAAATCTTACAAATCCTGGGTTAGTAAAATTATTTTCCGTTTTATCATTAAGAAATTCATTCCAAGCGTTTGCAGTATCGTTCATTTGTATAAATTTTGTAACAATATAAGCCAAACCACCCTTAAAACTCATAAGAGAACCTCTCCAATCGTTACTCGAAAGTTCCCAGCCATGATTAAGATTATGCAATCTTACAAAAAGATTGTCTATCTGTAAGAATTTAAATGGATCGAATGGTTGATGAGTTTTTTTAACTAAATCATCGCTGACTTCTTTAACAGTTCTTTGTCCGCTGTACGGAACACCTAGACCATGGTTTGCTCCTTTAATGCGCCAATCTTTACTCGTAGAAACATTAAATTCATTACAAATACGCTCATACGCGGACCTATCATAATTATTATTTGTGGAATTCCACGCTCGATCCTGCGGTAAAGGAGCACTAATTTCTTTAAGTATACGTCTAATCTGATAATACATGTGAAATAATAAAACAGACTTATTTAGCATAAATCCTGGGGCATTAACAGATACGCCACATCCCGTTGTGGCACACCATACGGCAAAGTTTAACTGATTCTGCCAAAATTGCATCGGATTGTGAAACCAATCGTGCACCATTTTATCGCTAGTTGCCGTGACCCTGTAATTTTCAAAGATATCTGGGAATTTAACGAAAAATTCAGCACCAGAGGCAGTTACTATAATCGATTGATTAGTAATGTATCTCGATTTCATATTTAAGTTATGATATAGTATCATTGTATATTTAATATGTATGTTACACTACCTGGAATAACAAATGGTCAGTCTATTGAACTGCTTCATACTATCGATAACTCGGATGGACAACTCGAAGTAGCTCTATGCGACGTAACGTATTACCCACTGTGGACCAATATAAGTGCTGCGAAAGATAATAATAAGATACATATAATAGGTGAAAACAATGGTATTGACAGAGCCATTACTACTATACCTGATGGGTATTACAGCGTATGCTCACTCAATGATGAAATTTTTAAGCCTAATGGAATGAGTCTCACACAAAATGAGTCGAATGGGACAGTGAAAATCGACTCTGGAGAAAACACTGTAATTCTTATCCCATACTTAGAAGTTACACTTGGATTTCATCATAGAATAGGAATTATAAATTCTAACAAACCACGACAGGGAATTAAATTACCCGATTTAGTTCCCTATAAAGAGTTGTTCATCCATCTTGATCAAATAAGCACGAAGGATAATATTCAACTAGAAAGTCCTTCAACTCTGCTCAGAAGTGTTCCAGTGAAAAATGAAAAATACAATAGCGGTAGAACGGAATCATTCTCGACATTACAATATAAAAAATTGAAGCGTGGTATTATTTCAGACCTCAAAATTTCTGTATTAGATGTAAAACACCAACCAGTACATATAGGATACTTAAGTGTAACACTCCATATTAAAAATAATGGTTGATGCATCAGGCCCTGGAACAGTAAGACAATGTAATACAATTGCGCTTTCCGATCTCGGAGACACGGAAGGATTCGGTAAACCCGGCACCGATGGTAAGTTATACGCTTTACACTTACACGATAATGTATACAATCGGAAAGAAGTCACATTCACGGGTAATCTAGGAGATTTAAGCGATGTTGATGTTAGTAGACTCCTTAAAAACACTTCGTGCAATATTACTCGCAACGACGATAATAAATGGACTATGATCGAAGCAAACATCGAGTGGCTACTGAATATCGTCATTACCCCACCTTATGTGATGATGGGTAAGGGACATAATTTAACTAAGATAATAAATAGTGGCATCGTACTCGCGGCTTATATCCCGTCAAAACGAAAAAGTGTGTTGGTCACTCCCCTGCCAGAAAACCCAGGTCATATGTTATATAGTCGTCCGGTCTTAAAAAATGTTACTTTAAATTTGGTTACTGAATTCGAAGATATTAAAGTTAACCTGAGTGCAATACCTAATCTTTCTACGCTTATTATTGAAGTCTTGTTCGGAGATGCACCGGAAGATGCCTTCGATATATTACCAGGTCTATCGATTAAATGGCTCAAGAAACACGAGCGTCAACGTTGCAGTATTATTCATATCGGAGCATCGCCCGTTGCAACCCTCGAGGGGGTCCAAATTATTAAAAGTGACAGTATTTCTCTTTCTAAGATATTCTTGCCGTATAATATACATTTGATAAGATTGATGTATAGTCTCAAAACATTTAAGCAAGACCAATTAAAGACTATTATATGATCGTAATATACACTATGAGTTTATATCCGACGCTCGGTGAAGCATTTGAAAAGATGGAAACTGTTGATGGATTTCGATTACATCAAATAAGCGACATAAAACATCGAATAGGGAAGGATAGGGAGTTGAGACTTGGATTGTATAAAAAGTATCGCAGAGCCGTGAATGCTCTGGACGGAGTTGACACCGTGCTTTTAGTATCTGGCATGGGACTCGGTGTAGTGGGTATCGGTTTACTATCAACTATAATCGCCGCGCCTATCGTGCTCGGCATGGAAATAACCGCTGGAGTCTCGGGACTGGCAGGAATAGCGATAAAATTCATTTCTCGTAGGTTACAAAAGAAAGCATTAAAACACGATAGTATTCGGATACTCGCCGAAGCAAAGTTGAACAGCATTGAGGATCATATTTCGACAGCAATGGCCGATTGTAAGATATCCGAGGATGAGTTTCGTTTAGTGCTGTCGGAGCTCACCAAATACAATGAAATGAAGCAGGAGATTCGATCAAAATCTCGTAAGATCAGTGGTATTAGCGAAGACGAGAAAAAAAAGTTCATAGAACAGGGGAGGCAACAAGCACGTCAATTATTTCGTGCCAAAACCAAAGAACTGGTTGGAGATTAAAAATAGATTGTTTACTATCGTGTGATTACATTTAGACAAATGCTAACATAAATATATAATAATGGAGAAAGCTATTCAATGGAAAGAATTACCACAAGGTTTTTATTATATCAGTGATGTCAAACCAACCAAATACGGTTATCAATTGTTTCTTATCAATTTACAAAAAGAGTGTAGTTATATAGTCTGGTCTCCTAGTAAAATGAACGAAGAACTTAATAAAAATGTTGAATATCGCTTTATCGATAAAAATAATAAAGAATATTTTTATTACCATTTAGACTCATCTAAAGCAATGATTGGTCCCAGGTATTGGTGAGCTGGAGTCAATTTAGCTGAATCTCATGACTATCGTTGAATCGCATAATCATTTTGGCATAAAAAATTCCATCTGTAGTAGCAGTATAGGTATATAAATCCAGCTCCAGTGGAAGTGAGCCAGAACCCCTATTACCTATACTACTCTTGTACATGTTAACAGTACCATAGATAGGCACTGGTGCTTGTTAACTACCATAGATAGGCACATGTGCATTTTGTGTGTTGACAGTACCATAGAAAGGCACTTGTGCATGTTAGCAGTACCATAGATAGGCACTTGTACATGTTAACAGTACCATAGATAGGCACTTGTGCTTGTTAACTACCATAGATAGGCACATGTGCATTTTGTGTGTTGACAGTACCATAGATAGGCACTTGTGCATTTTGTATGTTGACAGTACCATAGAAAGGCACATGTTCATGTTGTGCGTTGAGAGTACCACAGATAGGCACTTGTGCATGGTGTGTGGTGACAGTACCGCAGATAGGCACTTGTGCATGGTGTGTGGTGACAGTACCACAGATAGGCACTTGTGCATGGCGTGTGGTGACAGTACCACAGATAGGCACTTGTGCATGGTGTGTGGTGACAGTACCACAGATAGGCATGTGTGCATGGTGTGTGGTGACAGTACCACAGATAGGCACTTGTGCATGGTGTGTGGTGACAGTACCACAGATAGGCATGTGTGTTGGGCATACTCACGGGATCTCTAGCTCCGGGCCCAGCCTGTATCGAGCCCCCCGATTCTTGGCCTCTTGGATGCCTGCATCATAACACATATGCCTATCATTTATAATTCATCACTCCGATCAGTAGCAATACTGTAATGCCTAAAAAACCAGGACAAGTATAATGTATAAACCATTATAACCATTCCATAATAACTACTGTATAAAACTTCAAAAACATCTGCAGAAAAAGGCATTTCAGTGAAAATGGTACACATACTTTATGAATGACTTTCAACGTGACCTTGACCTTAAACATGGGTCACTCATGACCTTTGCTAATCTGGACCCACCCTAAGGATGACATGCCCCAAGTTTCATTGACCTACAGTCACTCCTTCGTGTTATGTGTTATACAACGTTTTGTTCATATAAATGGGGCAAAAATGATCTACGTGGGTTATAACATATATAAACATGATAAAGGAGATATGTATACATGGCCATGATGATATAATACCCCTGAGATACCCTTGGACCACAGGGTTTCAAAACGAAATTGCACATACAACTCATTGAAAGTAGTTCACAGTGACCTAATTCTGGGATATTTATGGTGGCTCAAAGCCTCATTGAACATTTTCCTCAGCATGAGTATATGGTTGATGTCACAAGAATGAAGTATGCAACAGTGCTTCAGTGTCTATGTGCGTTAACTAATTTGCATAAATGGAATAAATCTACCAGACCCTGTTACAGCTAACTGGCATGTAATGTTGGTCATTTGTTAAAGGGAGCTAAATTTGAACTTGTTGTCGCACAGTCAGGGGCAACTCCTGTTAAAAGAAAGTGTAGATCTGTCCTGCTTATTTGGTTATATTATTTATTATTAAGGGTTATGGTTCACAGTCATATAATTTTTTAATTTGACGTTTACACGATATGCAGCTTTTCCATTGGACGAGAGGTCTGTCACATGACCGCGAAATTGACGTTCATAAGTGTATGAACGACACAATTTGACGTTCATACGTTTATCACAAGACTGTGTTCTTGAAATGACGTAAACATTAACGGACTTCTTCCACCCCTGGGAATTCCTTAAATTAGCACGAAAACATACAGAAGCAGCAAACTCTGACGTTTCTCAATGTATACCGACATGCTGAGTTCAAGATTAAAGGTCCTAAATGATCAGAAAACTATCGTAGTATCGACTCGATCCGTGTTTGACACATCTTTAATCACCTTTCAATGATCGGCCAGTTGATCAATGATGACTATCACATGTAACCGCTACAGGTTCATTAACAACTTTGGAAATCTCTCATCACGTTTCTCGTGTCATGTATTTTGATTTCTTGTACTTGATGTAAATGTATTACAACGCGCTGTCATTGTGACTGACTTACCGAGGTAGTTCTTAACAGACCTTTTTCATCTAATGAGGATATTATTTGAGTCCTTTTGATCTAAAGAAACTACAAAAGTTGTCCCTGTTGAGCATGTTGAGCATACATACGCTCATGTCACCTCTCGTTTTGAGGAACTATTTTATTCCACGATACAGCTGGTTGTTGTATTGCTGTCAGTGTAAACATGAAGTCACACATACTAAATAAAATTGTGTATAGATCAAGGTCCACGTCCTTCACAAGCTCTGACGTTCGTACAGTTTGGCCCTCACTTTATGAAGGTTCATACTCCAATGAACTCACTTTGTGTGACATACTCCAATGAACTCACACAAAGTAAAAGTCAATTCTTAAAAAACATCATGAAGCATTCACAAGGTTGTACCGTATTTTCTTGAGTATAGTGCGCACCCATGTATAATGCGCACCCCCCTCTAGCGGGTTCAATATTTTGGAAAAAAAGAAATTTGAATATTATGCGCAGAAAAAAATTACACCGTACCCTTTCAGCGAAGTCCGGCAAACGAACGGGTGATAAGAAACTTCGTCAGTACAAATTCGAAATTTGAGATATAAAATCACCAGACATGTTTATTTACCGTTTAAATAGTATTTATTGTTCTGCTAGGCATTGTTATATATCCAGGGATTAAGATTACCTTGTGTATTTTCTCGTAAACTAAGCCGGAAACAGCAATCAGCTGTACACACGTTTTCTTGGAATCGACCGGTGATTCAGTCAAGACACACCCAATGATACAATTTTTGCCGATCCTTGCATTAAAAATCCTATAAAGTTATATCTGAAACTATTTTTTTTATCAGGAATAATATATTCCATTATTTTTGGAAAAAAAGTGCGCACTATACTCAAGAAAATACGGTACATCATAAGAACTGCAGTTATATTAAATTACTGAGTTCTGTTGTTATTCAGAGAAATGATTTTAGATTAATGTAAAGATAAACATAGTAAATCACAGATATATTTACAAAATATACATTACATACATTTGTACATTGCTTATTTATTAGAAGTCCAACATAGGTCTTAAATACATCATTTAAAAGCAATAATATGAATCATGATGAATCCTCCTGTTCATCTTGTACGCATCACTGACATGTCAGTGTGACACAGATTACTGTTTGAGTTAACAGATTAATTACCCATAATCGGGTTAAGGCTTAAGCAAAGTGTATGGGACTAACACCTATAATCTGAACATATCAGATTAACACCTACTCCCCATCGAATGCCTTAACTGGATATGTTTTTGCCAAGTTTTTGGGGGCTTTTTTCGCAACACCATGAGGACAGTTTCACTTTGCAACGTCTTAGATATAACCTAGAAAACACACATTGCGATGGCAATCCAGTGCCACAGGAGTTTATATATATATATAAATATACATTATTGATTTGCCACAGGGGCCTGTGGGTGAGGGAATAACTTTATAACACTCATTCTATAATTCATGCATGCTTCTGATCTTCTCATGACATCACATGTTCAGCTAGGAGAGCATCCCCCAAACAGGAGAGCGACACGACCCTTGAACCAGCATGCATCAGCACGGCAAACAATCCGTGTGTGCCATTCGTGTGGAATGGCGAATGTTGGCACAGGAAGTGGGTAGTTGCTTGTTACACTGCAAACTTTATCAAGCAGAATGTGTGCATGTGGTATGAATAGTCCTTCCGAAAATAAGTCCCTGCGAATCTAATTAGGCGATTTGTCAATATGAAACATTCAATCTAGGGACGGTAGAATTATAGATAGCAGTGAGCTGACTTACCTACTATCGATTTAGGCGTGTGTTAATTGTTGGACTGTTACCATGGCAAGCTGGCAAAATTAGATACTCACTGCTGAGAATTCTTTGGAAATTCCCCTGAAAGTCCATGGCCCACTGGTTGAGCGTGCAGACGGCAACTGTCACAGTTCGCCCCATCTTTAATCGCTGGTAACCTGTCTCCCCCAGTACACGATTTGATGGAGTGTGGACTCATCTAAGGGAGGCCACTTCCATCCCCTTCGTAGTTCGACTGTCGCTAAAAAAAAGCTTTCAAGGAACCTGTTCCTGATAACCAAAGGAATGTTGGGACACAATTCTTTTTCCGTTTCGTGGTTTACTATTTTTACGAATTGTTTGGGTTGAAATAGAAATAAGAATAAACGTGTGTTGCTCAATTTATCGTATTATATTTGTTATTTTATTATTAAAGTTGGTTGGGTCGGGTTTTGTTTTCAAGCTAATCTGGCCAGCGGGGTGTTAAATATGTTTACAGTTATATGTACTTAGATTTACTTTCGTTGGAAAAGGCGTTCTTCGATTTGTTGGGGCGGCCGAGTAGCCTAGTGGTTAAAGCGTTCGCTCGTCACGCCGAAGACCCGGGTACGATTCCCGACATGGGTACAATGCACAGGAACTCGTTATTGGTCAGTAAATAAAAATGTATACCCCCTATATGTAAGTTCTCTACTTACATATAGGGGGTATATATTTTTTTACTGACCAATAACGAGTTCCTGTGGTACAATGTGTGAAGCCCATTTCTGGTGTCCCCCGCCGTGATATTACAGGAATATTGCTAAAAGTAGCATAAAACCGTACTCACTCACTCTTCGATTTGTTAAGTATTTGCAACAATGTATTACATGCATAGGATGATGATATTGCTAAAAATATTAACAGTTACATCTTTATTTTTAAGCGCTCAGGGAAAGTCAATATCAATTTTGAACTATTTTCAATTTTAGGAAGAGGTGTCAGCTTCTCTATTATGAGAAAAACCACGTTTCGGAGTAAATGTTACTCCTTCATCAGGTGAATGAATGTTTGGTCTGACTGACTGACTGAGTATAGTTTTACGCCGCTTTTAGCAATATTCCAGCAATATCACGGCGGGGGACACCAGAAATGGGCTTCACACATTGTACCCATGTCGGGATTCGAACCCGGGTCTTCGGCGTGACGAGCGAACGCTTTAACCACTAGGCTACACGACCGCCCCTGAAGAGGTAGGAAGGTAGTACATTGCAGTGCATTAAAGAAATGTCTTTTGGTTGTTTGAGCTGACTGCAAACTGGGGCGCCTGCGAAATGAGGAGACACAGCAACGGATAATAGCAATGGACAAATGGAAGCCAAGAGTTTATTAGCGATGATAGGTGATTAGCAATAGACAAAAGGAAGCCGACTGGATAAGTAACACATTGTTGTTGTTATTGTCTATTGCTATAACCATACAGTGATAATTTAACTCCTTGCTTCCATTTGTCCATTGCTAATCACCAATCAGCGATAATTAATGGTTGGATTCCCTTGTTAAGTTTCCACCTTTGCTATCTTATTAGTTTTGCTGTTCTTACATGAACATATATATGCTCTCTGCGTCATAGCATCCATTCATGCATTTACTCCGAAACGCTGTATTCCTTAAAACAAAGAAGGTGATACCTATAAACCCTCTTCCGTATGTGTATCACTTCTAAATGCCATTCAAAGACTTATTTTTATCACAGTTCCTTTTTGTGACTTTCGTCCGTAAACTGAAAAAATAACCCAGACGTAAGCACGCATCACCAGTGTACGTTTCATGCATAATGTGTTTACAGATTAGTCAATGGAAAATGCTCCAAAATACTAATATCTCGCTTTTTGAGTAAGAAGAGTCAATACTTACACAAAACAACGTGAGGCAAGGGCCACCAATGATAAGCTTCACAAACTACGCACAAACTGTTTCGAATCCGGATGGGTTTAAAACACCATATATATCACACACATCTATGGGGTTGGGAGGCAACGTTTATTTGTATTCAAATCAACAAAATAAAGTTGAACGGAATCCGGAAGTAAATAATAAACATATTTGATGCTGTTTTAGTCTGTCGTCGTGTTACTCTCTCACAACCGCCCAAGTTATACGACAGGCCGTTTTCCCTCACAGTATTAATATAAGAATATCTCTAAATTCATAAGTAGATCACTACTGGTAAGCTGGATAAGTTGAACCAACTCCCAAACGCGTTTGAGACAAGTTGGCGCTGTACATAATTTGGGTAAACATATTTGGTTTGTTACAGGTAGAGAGGGTTAGGCATGTTGTGCATGTGCAGGTCTACGCTCCCGTGGACACACGTGTTGCTAATTAAGAGGTCTATTAAGAGGTCGGTGTGACAAGTAGATACCAGAATGTTCCATACGTCGTTAGAATACGATATAAGTTAATTACAGACAAATAAACATGTCAATGCTAGGTAAGCATGGCCAAATCATACATAAACAATCATATATGGAATTATTTAAGGAAGACAATATATGTCATTGTTTCAACTATCGCTACGTTAAGGTTTCAACATGACATGACATGAAAATATTTGCTATTGCTCTCTGGGAAATGAAAAGTATCCCATTTTTACAGCAAATGTATCCCCTTCATTGTCACGATATTTCTCTATTGTTGTTATCTTTGCAAATTTGCTGTCACCTTTTTCACAGTCGTCGGGTACCTCACATCAGCACGTTCTATTGTGTGCTATTGAACTTGCCACTAGAACTCGTTAGCCGAGACAGGAAACGCACATATCCATCGTACTACTTGTCGCGGACCACCCGCTACCCCTTTCTTCACAATGGTAAGCTCCAGATGGCGGACCTTATACATGGTGTCATACGGAGTTAATTGTCAGGTCACAACTAAACTTATCCTGGCTTTGCCAGTAGTATAGTGTTCTTAACCAAGGCCTTATCTCGTACAATAACTACGTGAATGACAGAAACCGGCGTCACATTATTTCTTTTGACTGCAAACCCTTTCATATTTACCACTCCACAGATCATTGGCACATTCCTCTCTGTAGATCCTTGGCACATTCCTCTCTGTAGATCCTTGGCACATTCCTCTCTCTGTAGATCCTTGGCACATTAATCACTCCACAGACCCTTGGCACATCCATCACTCCACAGACCCTTGGCACATCCATCACTCCACAGACCCTTGGCACATTCACCACTCCACAGACCCTTGGCACATCCATCACTCCACAGACCCTTGGCACATCCATCACGCCACAGACCCTTGGCACATTCACCACTCCACAGACCCTTGGCACATCCATCACGCCACAGACCCTTGGCACATTCACCACTCCACAGACCATTGGCACATTCATCACTCTGTAGATCTTTGGCACATTCATCACTCTGTAGATCCTTGGCACATTCATCACTCCACAGACCCTTGGCACATTCATCACTCCACAGATCCTTGGCACATTCATCACTCCACAGACCCTTGGCACATTCATCACTCCACAGATCCTTGGCACATTCATCACTCCACAGACCCTTGGCACATTCATCACTCCAAAGACCCTTGGCACATTCCTCTCTCTGTAGATCCTTGGCACATTCATCACGCTATCGAGCCTTAGTACATTCATCACTCTACAGAGCCTTGGCACATCCATCACTCCACAGACCCTTGGCACATTCATCACTCTGTAAGCCTTTGTCACACTCTGTAGACCCATGTCTTTCCTTGTAGGAGCCTTCATAGCTTGTCCACATAAATCCACACGCAGGGCTTTGTCTTACGTTCCAATTCACCCTTCCAAATCTGTTTATCAAGTTTACAGCACTGACTATTCCTACTCGTACATTGATTGTATAGGATAAGCATAATATTACGTAATAGTTCGGTCAAGTCTCCTGCGCCAAGTATCTCCGTGATTAAGCACTATGTTCTCAGCTCCGTGTACACTGACTCGATGAACTCTCCCTGACTTCATACACAGCGCTTGGGTTGACCCTTCGCCTGAGAGGGGCAGGTACACATGACACTGGCCAACAGAATCTGGGGAGAAATCCCTTGCAAGCTTCCCTGAATTTCTTGATCCGAGAATAGTATATGACAGGATTAATGGCAGTCTTTAAGTAACAGACACACGGAAGCAGAGACACAATAACAGACAGGTGTTCGTTTACCACGCTGTTCAGCATTATCCACGTGCTGTACGGAGCCCAGCAAACTGTTAAAACCACAAACAGCAGCAGAATCGTCGTGAAAGACCTGGTCTTGAATCCAACGTCAATTTTCAACCTTCGAACGGCACCGAGAGTGGCGGTGACAACCTTTCTGTTGTAGGATATACAGACACCACGTGGTTGATCCTGCACGCGCACACATTTCTTCCTGACGGTAGCTATGATGCAGACGAAGGAGTGCAACATGAGCAGAAGTGGCACGAATGTTGCGAGGACTGTTGCCAGCATCACATACACCGCGTCACCCGCACCACGTGACCGTCCCACGCTGCACAAAAGCTGCACTTCCGGTCGGTACTCACCCCATCCAACAACAGGGGGGAAGGTCACTGTCCCCGCCAGAACCCAAGATAGCAGGATGATGATCTTGGCCCGATTAAGCGTCAGCATCGCGGTCCTGCTGACAATGATAAGATACCTGTCTACACTGATCGCTAGCAGTGTATAGATGCCGACGGTGTATATAAGGCCGTGCAGGAAGCCAGTTATCACACATACCGTGTCTCCCAGTATCCAACGCCCTGACAGAAGACTTGTCACTGCTACTGGAATAGAGATGGACGCTAGACATATGTCGGTTAGGGCGAGATGGGCCAGAAGCAGATTGATGGCGGATCGCATGGCGGGTTTCCGGTACACAATCCAGCAGACGACAAAGTTCCCGCCAAGAGCTATTGTCATAGTCAACAAAAGCAGGGAAGCTAACACGAATCTGACAGGAGCTGGTAGAGATGAAAGATGAAGATAAGGCAGCGATGACGGTGCAGGGATGGTGGTAGTCACGTTGATGACCGGAGTGAAATTCGTCACATCCATGAACGTCTGCTCAATGTATCACCACATGTATCACCGGGTATATATGTATCATATGCGTTATGACAGTCATGTTGAGGGCCGAATAATTGGTCACCTCCTTGTGTGCCTGCCCTCTCCATTTGTCGCGTATGCAACTCTCATTACGTTGGGCGGTATAAGTGCATTGGTAAACACTCGTATGTCTTCTAAATGTATCTCCGCATGCATCAACACTTTTATCATCGAGTTTATCAATCATATATCACCACTTGTAGGAACCGGTATATCAGTGATATATCACCTGGTACGTCAATAATGAATGTGTCATGTGCCGATGGGTATATCCTTGTATATTCATTGTCTACAGATACCATAAATCAACATTTCATCACATTCTTGAACACTCCATACTGCTTACGTCCCTTGGAACGTGATGGTCCGTTGTCGGTATTTCTCGAGGGCACCAACACCCATAGTTAATCCAACGATGACGTAGAGTATATGGGACGTCTGTTCGCTTTTGTAGCCTGTGTTTTGTTATGCAAAATACATCTATATGTTCATGTGATCACCCACCTGTATAACAAAAATGACTGGACTCCGTTACGCAAGTTAGTGTCCATAAGAGTGTTCCAGTTTGAGAGGCCGTCACCATGAGAGCCGCCACATGGTCGTTCCGAGTCTTATCTCAAACGGACGCCAAACTGTGTACATTGTTCTTGAGGAAGAAAAACTGAATCTTGTAGCTTGTCGATAGAAAATGTATAAGGACTTTTGTATTAGACAATGCCGCCCTTTCCGGTTGACGTCCATTGACATATAGCTGATAATAGTCCGTGATAGTCGTTAGCGTGTTCTTGTAAATAACAAATGTACGTTTCACGTGAAGATTAATTGAGACCCCACTGGCAGACTTAACTGGTATTTATGTCTATTGCTGTTATTTCTCATCAACAAGAAGTCCTCGTTAAGCCTGGAGCTTATCGGGATCAAGGTCACTACCATTAATGAAGTCACAGTCTATATAGAGCCTGTTATCTAATACGTTAGAGAAGCAATAAGGTTTGAATAATGAAGACAGTACGACTCCTCTAATTATGTTGTTTCGTTTGTTTGTTGTTTAACGCCGCACTCAGCAATATTCCAGTTATATGACGGTGGTCTGTAAATAATAGTTTGGACCAGACAATCCAATGATTGACATTATGAGCCTCAATCCAGCAATTGGGATACGATGACATGCATCAACCAAGTCAGAGAGTCTCACCCCCCGACCCCGTTAGTCGCATCTCACGACAAACATAGTCGCCTTTTACAGTATGCGTGGGTTGCTGAAGACCTATTCTAACCCAGATCTTCACGGGGATGTGCACATATCGACCTCAGTGGGCGAGCATCATAAACAACCGGCATTAGTCCGGACTAGAACGCACGTACGCACGTTAGGCTTCCGGGTAAGAATATAGCTTCACAGCAACCTATGCTTGTAAGGAGCGACTAAATTGAACAGGTGATTAGGCCCGATGACTTGTTTGATTGCATGTCATCCATCTCAATTGCGTGGATTACTTGTTTCTTTGTTTGTTTATATGTTGTTTAACGCCGCACTCAGCAATAATCCACCTATATGACGATGGTTTGTAAATAATCGAGTCTGGACCAGACATTCCAGTGCTTGACATCATGAGCATCGATCCACGCAATTGGGATACGATGACATGCATCAACCAAGTCAGCAAGCCTGACCACCCGATCCCAATTAGTCGCCTCTTATGCCTCAGTCACATATGCAACGGTCGCCGGAAGTTGTGACGAAATCTGTGACACATCGGTGCAGTATTCATGAAACCAAATATAGTCGGCCAGTGTCTGGAGGGTGTCCGAAGGATTTTGGAATGAATGGTAGGCTTATACTGTCCAGTGACTGACCGGTCATCTGGCGGTAATCGGCCGGTAATCTCCCGATACCCGGACGTTGCCCGTCCGATGTAAACCAAATCGTGCGTTGCCCATCCGGGCACCGGCCGATGCCCGGATGAACACCGCCCGTTTCCTGCTCGCTATAAAAGGAGCCCGCTCAGTGCCCGGCCGATCATAGTTCGTGTTCGGCGTCGAAATTGCTGCAAGAACTGTATCACATTTCAGTTGATTTTGTAAAATTGTGGAGTCTGAAACTTCGGAAGAGTGGAAGAGCATACGGAGCCAGGCCAGTGTGTGTGGATGGACAGGCATCCTGAAGACATTCTGTGCTGCTCATCCCATTCAGCCCATTATATACACTCCGGAACAGGCACATCAACATTTCCGGTGTCCGATGAATGATACCCGCTCGGCGCCTGCTCGAGGCTTGACCGGACCCCGGTTGGTCACTTTACGACTTGGCTTAATCGTTCGGTCACCGGAGGGGAACATTCCGAGTATTGACCGATTCCCGGCCGATGACATATCGGCTATCCTCCGATGACCATACCACACTCGCGCACTGCAAAATTTGTCCGATTCCCTCGCGGTCTGGCAGGTGCCTGGAAGGTCACTGGTGGGCTGCCGAAAGATGTGTCACAGATCAATTACCGATGGGGGTGTGGACCACCGGTCGCCGCAAGAGAATAACTCAATTAGTTATTTTCTTGCGATGTGTCCATCGCGGTCTTCCCGATGTCAAAAACATGGCCACTGCTCAAAGATGATCGTCCGGTGCCCCGTCGGGTATCTCAATTTTGCCGATTTCAGCCATTTCGGGCATAGTAAACTAATCATTCCCTGCATCTTTGGATATGTGACTCAGGCATTACACAAGCACAGTCGCCTTTTACGGCAAGCATGGGTTGCTGAAGACCTATTCTACCCCGATAACTGGATTGTTTGATGATTGACAGACCGCCGTCATGAATCGGAGTGCATCGTTAAAAACAAACAAAAACCACACGTGCTTGTACGTCGCAATGTAAGTGTAGCAGTCATTAACCCGACGTTGTCTCATTTCACCTCACCTCATTCAAAAGGCCACACAACACATTCTTTGCGTTTATCAGGCCATAGGTGGAGCCAAACGTTTATAGACAGTCCAGGGGGTTTAAGTCTACATGCCCCCCTGGTGAGAGTTACTCGGTCGGTGTCTGTTGGTCGTGCTCACGCATATATCATGACAACGTTCTACATTCTTAGCTGTTCTTTCTCACTAATATACTCACATAAAATAGAAACGCATATGCAGTTTTCAAGAGATTCATTCTGTGACTTCGACAAGGCTTTAAAAGCTGTGTGTTTGGAAGATTACAAAGTGTAACAGTTCATAAAACCTTGAGGGAGAAGTATTTGCATGTTCCCATACTATCTCAATCACAGGAGTTGTAAAGCCTAGTAATGTATGTGTCCCCAATTGGCCTGAATGACTGCACGACAGCTCCTGCCCAAAAAGTCTGTGGATGACATTCTCGTGAAAGCTTAGCCCAATTGCTGCAGGTTCTGTCTCTACCATCAATGCTTCCATTAGGGATGCATCATTGTAGTTCCACCACAGATCCGCCATCTGCGCTTCCATCAAGTATGCATCATCCTGGTTTCCAACACAGCTCTACCATCTGTGCTTCCATCACGGATGCATCCTTGTGGTTCCACCACACATCCAACATCTGCAGTTCCATCACCGATGCATCATTGTGATTCCACCAAAGATGCACCATCCAATGTTCCATGTGTATATTTTTCATGTAATTCCCACAAGACAAAACACGAGAGAGGACACCATGTCAGTGTTGTAATGTGTTTATTGCATCAGTTGTTCATGCCATCTCAATGCAGTTATACCCTGTACTCGGGCACATTCCGAGAATGTTTCCGATGACTCCACATATCAAGCAAGGAACTGCGGCTGCATGTAAATGGCAAGGTGCATAGTTCGGTGGTATCCGTGCAGTGTTGTCATGCGCAGTGATAAGTACGTACCATGGTGCGAGTCGGGAAAGGGGTACGGTGTCGTGCATCCTGCATCCGTTCTTTGAACAGTTGCCATGGTAACAATAAAGGGTATCCCAGGTTAATCCAGCAGCAAGTTTCATGGGCTGGTGTATTCCACTGTGGAGTCTGTGGTGCAGTGCAGTGAAGTTACAGACACGCGTCTGTCATGCCATGCAGAGTTTGCTTGTCTGTTCATCATGTTGTCCGGTTAAAACTAGTTCGGTGCAATTTGCATTTGTGAGTGTGACACCAGTATTCTGGTGCAACTTTCTTTCCGTGTACTGTCATTCAGTGTTGTGCAGCAAACGTTCAAAACTTAAGTATCCTTCCAAACATGGGTGGCATTTACTATTTCATGTGCGGAGAGTGAATAAACATTTGGCTTAAATCAAGTGCATTGAACAGATTTCAACAGTGAGTGAGTGGTGTTTCATGCCATTGTTAGCTACCAGTTTGCAAGGGTGGATCCAGCATTTTTAAAGGGGGGGGGGGTCCAAAATATCGAAATCCTCTCTCAGATAATGTTACTGCCTACAACATTAGGTTTTCAAAAGGGGGGTTCCTGACACCAAGACTGCCTGTGGTCTGAGATGTGTTATTGGATCTGGTACAGACAAACTCTTGCCTGATAAGAGTTAAGAGTTAGGAGTGAGTGAGTATGGTTTTATGCCACTTTTAGCAATATTTCAGCAATATCATGGCGTGGGACACCAAAAATGGGCTTCACACATTGTACCCATGTTGGGAGTCGAACCCGGATCTTCGGTGTGACGAGCGAATGCTTTGACCACTAGGCTATCCGACCACACCTTTGCCTGATAAGAGGAACATCTACAGGGTGTGAGAAAACATCAACCAGGTGCTGGGTTGTGGAGTGGTTAGCCCTCGGTTGCAAAGTGGTTAGCCCTGGGTTGCGGAGTGGTTAGCCCTGGGTTGCGGAGTGGTTGGCCCTGGGTTGCGGAGTGGCTGGCCCTGGGTTGCGGAGTGGCTGGCCCTGGGTTGCGGAGTGGTTTCATTCCGTTTCAGCAATATTCCAGCCAAATCACAGCAAGAGACACCAAGAATAATCTTCACAGTATATTCCAGTGTATTGAATCCAACCCAGGCTACCTATAGACCCTCAAAGATTAAATGATATGTCTTTCACAGATTAATTAATTTTTACCAGCATAACCTTTCATACATCCTGTGTTTATATCGAGAATGCAAAATGGGGAACCCTGTAGCAGGATCTACATGCAGGGTAAAATGGGTTGATGGATGCTCTCAAGAGTTGAGGTAAGAGGTTGTGAAACATACAACCTTCAGATAAATACCCTGTTTGTTTGGAATCGCAACAGGTTCTTGGTAAAGAGCGTTTCTGACCTATTCTGACCTGCAATCGCAACAGGTTCTTGGCAGAGAGTTTTTCTGACCTGGATTCGCAACAGGTTCTTGGTAGAGTGTGTTTCCGACCTATTCTGACCTGGAATCGCAACAGGTTCTTGGTTGAGAGTGTTTCTGACCTGGAATCGCAACAGGTTCTTGGTAAAGTGTGTTTCCGACCTATTCTGACCTGGAATCGCAACAGGTTCTTGGTTGAGAGTGTTTCTGACCTATTCTGACCTGGAAATACAACAGGTTCTTGGTTGAGAGTGTTTCTGACCAATATTGACCTGGAATCCCGTTGGAGGTACTTTGGAGGGAGCGTTTCGGACCTATTTTGACCTAGAATCCCTACAGAGTTTCTTATTAGAGAGTGTTTGTGACCCGGAATCCCTACAGAGATTCTTGATGGAGAGAGTCTGTGACCTTTCTGACCTGGAATCTCCACAAAGGTTCTGTTAGGAGAGTCTTGAGGACCCATTCTGATCTATAATTCCAACAACTCCGGAGTGGGACTTCCAGGTTCCTAGTTTTGTTCTTTATCACACTGAGGTAAGATCTGGCAACATGCATACATGACATCATTGTAAGTAGGTGAGGTGGAATAAATAAATCAAACGGTGCAGTGACTGCTTTTAAGTGTGCTTGTTGCATTGCAAGGACTGTTTCTTCTCTATCTACCGGGACTAGTGCTGGCAGAGGATCATGCACATTCTATCTACAGCCTTCCAGAGAGAAGACCCAAGGGTTGTGTGTGACATCCATAACTATATATACTGTGACATTGCGACACTGAATCAGTATGTATCTAGATAAATCTTAGGGTTCACAAAACATATAGAAAATACTTGTATGTAAAGTACAAAATGCAGATTGTAAGCACCTTATGTGAGGATTGAGTCTATCAAAGGATAATGAGACAACCATCCAATATACAGGTCAAGTTGTAAGTAGATGCATATGAGTGTTGGGGAGAGGTGTGAGCTGGTCACTGGGCCACTCAGGATCAATGCAGCAGCAGGGACTTGTTACACAAAGCCATCTCCGGGACTGGTAATTTACTATAGGGGGAGGGAAGGAATTAGCCTACGGACCAGATCATTTTTTGCCCCTTCCCCTCCCCCTTCATGTAGCATTTTTTCATGACCCACCTACTCCCTATAGTATATGACCAGTCCCTAATCAATGTTCAAAGCCATCTTATTGCTAAGGCTGTTGCAAGTCAATGTTAATTTATGCAAGTTAGAAGGGATCATGGAGATGGCTCTGTCCAACATGGTCCTGTTATACAAAGTGATCATAGCCTTAAGACAATTGTAAAACCCATATATTAACATTGACCAATGAGTCACAATGCCAAGATTGCTTAGTGGAACTTGGCCTTGGCTGCTTTTCTACTACACAATCTGTTTGATTATTTGTTGTTAAATGCCGCACTCAGCAATATTCCAGCTGTATGACAGCAGTCTGTAATTAATCAAATCTAGACCATTCAACCCAGGGATTGACATCATGAGCATCGATTTACACAATTTGGATATGATGACATGCATGAACGAAGTCAGTGAGTCTGACCACCTGATGCCGTTAGTCGCTTCTTACGACAAGCATCGGCTGCTGAAGTCCTGGGCCCTGTTCCTCAAAGCGATCTTAGCGCTATGGTGATCGTAAGTCCCATACTTTAACACAGGCTTACGATCATCGTAGCGCTAAGATCGCTTTGAGGAACGGGGCCCCGGATCTTCAAGGGCAACACAACAATCTCAGCTGTATCATTACTCCATGTTAAAGTAAGGAAGTTGATCATCTTAATACTAAGATCACTTTGTGGCTCTGGATCACCTGCTCAAAATGATCATTGCACCGTCTTTCAGAAGAGACAGCTGAATCACTGAAGTCCCTTTGTGCACGTGGGGTCAGATGTGGGTTACATGTTTAAACAATGATGAAACAGATGAATAACATTTAGTTTTATGTTAAAGTGAAGGGTACAATAGTCTTTGAGAACAACAAAACTAGAAAGCAAGCATTAGATCTTTTGGATCATAAATCAGACATTGACAGAACTAACATTGACTAACACCAATGCTAAGAGAAGTACACAACTATACCATTAACCACTTTATCATAGACAACTATCCATCTTTCCGAGGCAAGTTAGTTAACTGACTATACAAGTCCAGTTTCCACCCTTGCCGAACTAGGCTGGTATTATGGAGTTACATTTTGGCTGGACTAACGAGTCTATGCATAGTCCAATCAAAATCGCACACTGAAATCGAAATCCGGTTCGTAAAATGTCATGCAGATTTCGGTCGACTGCAGGATTTGCAAAGCATGTGCACCGCTAATTCGTTGTCAACAGATATTTTCTAAATCTTTTCTTGCTTTTAATTAAGGTTCTCACGTGATTTGATGCACTTCGCGACGTAAGACTAGTTTTATCACAATATAGATCAAGCAAATGCAAGTGATACGAGAGGTTGAATCTGATTGGTCAATAGGAGAGGCATAGAATGGACATAACTCGTAATAGCCACTGGTGGCGCTAAGATCAAGGCCAGGAATTCCAGCCTAGTTCGGCAAGGGTGGAAACTGGACTTTCAAAGTCGGTTAACGCTCTTGCCTCGGGAAGATGAGAACTATCACAATGACAAAGGATTTCTATTAAAAACATTTCTTGTGAGTACCGGTAATAAATTTTACAAAACAGTCATAAAAGGACTATCAGTTAATGGTTTAGGCCAGTAAAAAGTAATTATAAGATGACAATTCACTTTTTGAAAAGTGCGAATTTTTTTTTACTTCCTTCCAAGAATGAAAATATCCAAATTTATCAATTTGACACACATTTACTTTAAACTGAATCTGAAATAACGAAACCAAGTGAGTTGATGTGAGCATGGCAATGTTGGATGACAATTCTCTACTGGCCTTCGATTGAACATGCCAGACTCCATCACAATATTTATTACTTTGATCATCTTGAGGTGGATTTCTTTAGCATGTTTAGCGTCCGACAACCATGCATGTATTTATCGGGAGAAAAATTGTTGTTTATGAGGTAAAATACATTATAAACAACCATTCAAAAACAGCTAATGGAAAACCACCACTACAAGAGATCTGACAGCCAATCACAGTAGAATAGACTAGTCGGTCAATATGAGCATCTATGCTAAAATGAGTACAACCAATGGCATTCAAGAAAGGAAGAAAAAATGGAGTCCTTTGTAAGTCTGAAGCTACTGCTTCCCCCCTCGCATACATTTGTTTGATTGTTTGTTGTTTAACGCTGCACTTAGCAATATTCCACCTATATGACATCGGTCTGTATGTAATCGAGTCTAGACCAGACAATCCAGTGATTGACATCATGAGCATCGAACCATGCATTTGAGATACAATGACATGCATCAACCAAGTCAGCAAGCCTGACCACCCGATCCCGTTAGTCGCCTTTTACGGCAAGCATTGGTTGACAAAAGTTCAAACATGCTACCGGTAATGATGAGTGAGTCAGTAATTATTGCTTAACGCAGCAGCAGCAATCTTACAGCTATTTGTGGCAAGGCTAATAATGAAGCTATACTGGCAATACAGTGAGTGAGTGAGTGAGTTGGGTTTATCGCCACTTTTAACAGTATTCCAGTGTTATCACGGCGTGTCAGCTTAATGTGGAGGAAAGCTAAAAGTGATGAAGGTCTCAGACGTTTACCACTTCGGTGAAACCCACGAGCACGGGTATGGTGCTGACAAATCTAGAAACATAATCAGGGCGAACACTTGCAATACATACTGTTGCAATATGATATGTATCTTGATAATAAAGTCAAGACACGATACTGGAAATTCAATAGTTTCCATGTTTCAGAGGTTGATACCATCAAGGGAAGTAATTAGAGACCCTTCCCACATGTGTATTTAACAAAAAATGGCTTGATACTACTGTGTATTTTGTCAGAAAACAGATATTCTGATACAAAAAATATATATGTAGCCTGGTATATCATAACTGTATATATGTTGTTTGTCCAGACCTGGGCCCACTTGCACAAAGCGATCTTAGCGCTAAGATGATCGTAACTCCCATACTTTAGCATAGGCTTAAAATAGTCTTAGCGCTAAGATCGTTTTGTGCAAGTGGGCCCTGGTCTATTGATGTAATACCTATGCCACAAAGTATTTCAGCCTTGACGCTCCCAATGAATATCACAGCCTACTTACAAAGGATTCTTTTTTCTAATCCAATTCAGAATGCCAGAGGTCACTCCACCAAGTCAATGCCACAGGGCCGGCCGCCATTGCACCAGGGGACAAGTGAAGACATATAGTTGTATCCTTTGATGAGTGCTGAGAACAAGGATGAATGAGGATGAGGAAGTAAATGAATACCATGAATCCTCTATCCAAATGTGAGGTGGTTTCCTCTTAGTTTATATATATCCCAACCAGATCACGGCATAATGTCCCAGCCAGATCACGGCATCACGTCCCAGCCAGATCACGGCATCACGTCCCCGCCAGATCATGGCATCACGTCCCAGCCAGATCACGGCATCACGTCCCCACCAGATCACGGCGTTATGTCCCAGCCAGATCACGGCATCACGTCCCCACCAGATCACGGCGTCATGTCCCAGCCAGATCATGGCATCACGTCCCTGCCAGATCATGGCATCAAATCCCCGCCAGATCACAGCATCACGTCCCAGCCAGATCACGGCATTACGTCCCAGCCAGATCACAGCATCACATCCCAGCCAGATCACGGCATCACGTCCCAGCCAGATCTCAGATCACGGCATCACGCCCCAGCCAGATCGCGGCATCACGTCCCAGCCAGATCCCAGATCACAGCATCACATCCCAGCCAGATCATGGCATCACGTCCCAGCCAGATCCCAGATCACGGCATCACGCCCCAGCCAGATCCCAGATCACGGCATCACGCCCCAGCCAGATCACGGCATCACGTCCCAGCCAGATCCCAGATCACGGCATCACGTCCCAGCCAGATCACGGCATCACATCCCAGCAACACTCTGCTAAAATCGGGTCATGTCACAATGCAGCAATGCTTTAACCACCAGGCTATCCCATCCCAAATATTTACTTGAAGATTTATGGAACACGGATATGTCTTATCTTAAAAAGGACAGATTAATACTTACAACTCTTATGGTTGCACACAAGACAGGATGATATTACACAGAAACATTCACTGGATTCAGAAATCGGCAGTTATCAGTACATCAATGTCCTCATGAGGTGTTCACCATGCACAAGGAACTGTTGTATGTTACAGCCAAATGGACATCACCAAAATTGAGAGGAAAATACAATCTAAACAACACGATTCTATAGAACGACAGAATGTGCAGTGCACAAATGACCGACAGCTCTGTAACAACATGATAATCTGAGCTGAATTATATGAGTGAGTGAGTGAGTGAGTGAGTTGGGTTTAATGCAACTTTGCATGGTTATCGAGTTCTATTACTATGTAGCTTAGTAAAGTGATTCAGGTCAAAGCTTTATACCACTATGGTCCAACCTACCAGAAAGGCATGGTACTTTGAATCAAGACCATGAGCTGTGTGAATCTGGGATTCGAACCCATGACAACCGAGAGATCAAACCCTGCAGAATGAGATGAACCACCACTAGGCTGAAATCTGTGCCGTGGAATACGAGCTGGACGAAAATGTCTGTCACATGTCTGAAGTTAAATCTCCTCGGTACAAATACAGAGTACACAGTGTCATGAGTGAAAATACAACATTGATGAGTGAGGTAACATATGTGTCTCTATATCATGTACATAGCATGTATATAGCATGTACATATCATGTATACAGCATGTATATAGCATGTACATAGCATGTATATATATAGCATGTATATAGCATCATGTATATAGCATCATGTATATGTCATGTGTATATATGTAGATATAACATTATATCATGTAGATATAACATATATCATGAACATAGCATGTATATATCATGTTGATGTATCTATATATCATGTACATAGCATGTATATATCATGTGCATGTATGTAGATATAACATATCGTGTGTAGATATAACATATATCATGTACATATGTATATATCGTACACAGCAGGTATATATCATGTACATAGCATGTATATATCATGAACATAGCATGTATATATATCATGTATATATCATGTAGATATGAGATATATATCATGTATATTCCCATGAGTAAAGCCAAATCGGCCAATACTTGTGAGGATAAACCCAGTGGTACTTTACTGCTCACAGAACTTCCTGGTAAAGTGTATTTAGTTGGGTGTCATATTACCATAGTTATTCTGATATGGAATGACAGATTAACTATAGTTATATGAAAGAATCAAGCTATCCTTAACATTTATTTTAAGTAACGCTGTAGCCATTGGTATAGAAGATGCGTCTCGGACGTGAAGACAGAGCATTCCAGGCCGACATGTCCTGGGAAACATCTACTGGGGTCAGGGGGCAAGATGGCATGGATGAATCAATGGATGCTGTGATGATGAAAGAGGATGAGGAACAAAACAACACAATTTATAGGACGTAGGATGAGTGAGCATGGTTTTACACCACTTTTAGCAATATTCCAGCAATATCACAGCGGGGGACACCAGAAATGGGCTCCAGTCATTGTTCCCATGTCGGGAATCGAACCCGTGTCTTCGGCATGATGACCAAACGCTTTAACCACTAGGCTACCTGACTGCCTTATATGACGTAGGAGGAGACAGACTGGAGATCAGTGAACAGAAATACTTGTTGATATACTTTGGACAAATCAGTGAAGCAAACACTGACCAGAAATACTTGTGAATATACTTCTGGTATTTCAATGAAGCAAACATGAATTCTTTCAAAATTCATTCAAAATCCATGAAAAAGTGTAGATGGGCTGACATGATGGTAAATACCTGTAGGTCTAATTTTGATTGTCACTTCAATAGCAGATGAGTTGGAACAACAAACTTCATGACTACTCCATGGTGTTCGTCATTGTACAATGGCTGCTACGGTGGCCTATCCTCTGCTCTTAAATTACTGGCATCAGAAAACAAAACACATACTAGTATATGGAGAAAGTGTAGAACTGAATAAATATACTACTCAAAAGAAGTTAAGAACAGCATGAAATGACATTAACTATAGTAATATGATTTGGTTGGTTGGTTTGTTGTTTACGCCACACTCAGCAATATTTCAGCTGTATGATGGCAATCTGTAAATAATCGAGTCTGGACCAGACAATCAAGTGATTGACATCATGAACATCGAATTGGGATATGATGACATGCATCAACCAAATCAGCAGGCCTGACCACCCGATCCCGTTAGTCGCCTTTTACGACAAGCATGGGTTGCTGAAGACCTATTCTACCCCGGATCTTCACGGGTCTATAGTAATATGAAAGAATTTGGTGTTCCTTAACTTCTTTAGAGTAGAATACTTCATATTGTGAGAGCAGCTACACAGCAAACACTGCAGCTGTAACCATGGTTACAATTCATCATGTGACTGAAAGTAATAGGAAATAGTCAAAAATCCCCAATCTGCAAGACAAATGGCTGTGATTGGAAGTGTGGCCTTCTGACAGTTGCTATGGCGATCATTGTAATGGTAGACTCTCTCACATGTCGAGATTGTAAAGTTGTAACAGGATTAACAAACTTAACACGTGTCATACTCACATGGCCGAGGAACAATATTCCATCATCAAAATAAATAAATTACTAAAATATACCTAAAATCCCATTTGGTAATTTGTAATAATAGCTATGATAACATGCCAAAAATTGTTTATACCACGAACTTGGCTTGAGGAGTCATACCTTCAGAAAATATTCTACTCAAAACTAGTTAATAAACACCTAATTCTTTCATATTACAATAATTAATCTGCCATGACAGATTAACTATAGTAATATGAAAGAATTGTGTTGCTTAACCTTTTTTGAGTAGTATAGATTTTGCCATTCGTTTTTCATACTGCATAATGAATTGTAAAATGCCAATGTCTGTTGGTATTCAAAGTTCTCAAGCCTTGGTTGGTTTCCGCACATGCAACTGACAGATGTTACCTATACAACATGTATTGCTTTCGTATCGATGAAAATTGTTGTGATACAATACTGGCGTCAGGGCCCATAGTTAACCCTTAAAGCCCCAACAACACCATCACACCTCTGTCTTCAGTAGGAGTCCACATTAAACAGTTAATCTGACAACCATTTCATATTCTGGGGCTCTGAGGTGCTCGGGTCCAAAACAATAATAATCTTTTGAAACATTCTGACCTCAAGTTTTACCCCTCTAAATAATTGTTCATTAGACATCAGGTGAATATTCTGAATGTTTGAAAAATAATGTATTATGAGTCCAAAGAATATATTTTGTCCCCATCCTCTGTATGTTTTCAAGTACTGACTGAATTAATATTTTATCTCAAACAAACATGACAGACCCCTCCCCCTCCCAATATTAAATGACATGGTTGGTCCCTAAAAAGACATGGGATAATATATGATCAATCTATAATCTACATATTCCATTGGATTGCACAACCAAAAGGTGGAGACAGTAAATACATTTGACCAGTCTTATCACTAACTCAAAGTTACAAAAACAATGGCAATTATACAGAGCTCCAGATAACTTTTTGAGCAATAAGGTTTTACTCTAGGGTTTCTATTTTGATTGGGTTATTACATTTTTCATTTGGTAACCAATATTTTTTCACTCAACTATTCCTCACTCTATTGGTTTTTTCCCAAAATTAGTGACCATCTTAAGATTTAATGTTTTAGATGTTCATGTTTCTTCTAAACATATAGGCTTGACTCGGAAAGTAAATTAGCGGGTAATTGTGTTTCGGAAATTAGCTCCGTTGTACGCATGCTTTTTTCAGCTTGGGTATTGAGGCGAGCTGTTTTTATACATTTGAGTTTTTCATTTAATGCATGCGTTTCTGTACGCAAGTTAGTTGAAGGTAATTGGGTTTTGAATATTTTGGGGGGGGATTTTACCCAAATACACTGCTTATCTGTAGCTCTGATTCTCATCATGATTCATAATTGAAGATGTAATTCTTTGATTTTTGTAAAACCTGATTTGTTTGCATGATCAGCCTTGTTTTTATGAAAATTTGACAGTAAACATTGACTCCTATATACATGATCTCTAATACTTGGACACGGACAACGATGGCTGACACCCATACACACACTACGGACATGTTCTGCTGAGTAGAGAGCTGTCAGGCTTCAACGTAAGGCACAAGGGATCATTCTCCCATGATGGTTCAATCACTCATTCACAGGAATGAATCTAGTGTCTAACAACATACAGAAACTATACGTGATAAGTTGTTCGACCTTCATAAATTAAGAAAATACATGTACTTTGTGAAAATGATAATACGCTGTAGGCTATTCTGAACATATGCTGCTCAACACTTGCTAAGGATCACACCTTTGACTGACTAAAAACGACTATTTTGGTCCTTAGCAAATTCTGAGTTGTATACCTCCATTACACAACAGTGAGTGTCATTGTGAGCAGATCCCGCATTAAGTAATATAACATCTGCTAGAGTTAAACACTCGTGCAACTCGGTCTGTCTACCCTGTTGACATACGCTCGGAACACATTTAATCTCATAAACCGGACACACTTGAAAGACACACAGTAGTCATCATGGCCAACGCTCGTCAGTTGGCGTCATGTTGGGGCAGTGCTGGAGAAGGTTGACTGGCTTTAACTGTTCTTCACTTCTTCCACTGAAGGATCAAGAATTCCATTGCCTGGGAGAGCAACTGTCAATCACACTGTCGATGTGTAGATCCAGAGGACTTAAAGATAACTTTGGAATAGTAGAATCACCGTTTACGTTGTCATCAACCATCACCTTGTAGAAGTGGAATTACCCATCACCTTGTAATTTTGTAGTCGTGGAATCAGCCTTCACAAAGTAGCCATTTAATTAAGCAAAACATAGTGGTCGAGTGGAATACCATCACTTCGTAACCGTTTAATGAACTATCTCTTCGTAACCACGGAAACAGCAATCTGAATCATTGATTCAGTCACATCATGGCTCAGAGGAATCAACCATTAAGTCAACCAACAGTTGGGGCAACCTTCTTGTTATGTCATAAGCCATCTTATCAGAGTGAATCAATCCTAGCATCGTTGTTGAAAAGAACATCGTGACTGACATACAGCAGCTTCTCAGGTCATTCCCTTGCAGTCCAACACTTCACTCAATCCAGCAGACGTGTACCTGTCTGAGAGCAGACGCCAAATCTTCAATCAGTCTGAGAGCAGACACCAAATCTTCAATCAGTCTGAGAGCAGACACCACATCTTCCATCTGCCTGAGAGCAGACATCTAATCTTCCATCTGTCTGAGGGCAGACGCCAGATCTTCCACATGTCTGAGAGCAGTTCTTCTACCCTGTCAGATGTATCCTTCCCAAGAACAGATTGAGGACTTGACCAAGTCTGTTTCTAGCAGATTCTACCAGTCTTAGACATCAAATCCGTTGGCCTCCAACAATGGTTGTTTCACAACATATTATTTGCATTGTCAGTTGAACCCTCGACTCCCTCAAGGTCCCTAAACTTGTCCAGTACTCGGTCACCACAACAAACAAGCACTTTCAGAGAGCATCAGTTTTCACAGTTGTTCGAGGCATTGTCGTTTCCTACTAAAATACTTCTTCTGTTACTTTAGAAAAATACTCTTAACACATTTAACTTGCATGTGTCAGCACCGAGAACCATTTGATTGAGCAAACACAAGCAGTCTAAGGGTACGTGAGGCGTACTCTTGTTGCATTGTTCCACACAAACACACAGTGATACATTCCGCCCCGGTGCATTCTTGCCGCACACTGCACACACGCATACTGTCCCTACCTCACACGAACATGGTGCATTCTGTACAGCTACCTAGCTTGCAGGCACAGCAAGTGCGGTCTCTCGTGCTTGTAGGCACGTCTTGTATTGGTGCATCAAACTTTGCATAGAACAGCATGAATTGGATTGTGCGTGTAAACGCAAAGCCGACACTGGACTGAAGAGCTCCCATTGTGACCAGCGATTCTTTTGATAAAGGAACCAATGTGTAGGTGCCCTTTCACTTGACACACAAGAATCCTCTGACGTTAGTAAGGAACTGGTCAAAGTTGTGCATGAATGCTATCTTGGTGTGCCGGGAGATGGTCATGTTGAAGGAGGGCGGGGTCAAGTTGTTGAAGGCCTCCAGGAGGCGCTGCTTGTACTCCTCCTCCTGCTGGTTCTGCAGCAGACGGTTCACCAGGTCACGGTACTGCTCCTGCAACACAGACTGGGGCATACAGCCACATTCAGGGTGTGGTGTGGTGTGGTGTGGTGTGGTGTGGTGTGGTGTGGTGTGGTGTGGTGTGGTGTGGTGTGGTGTGGTGTGGTGTGGTGTGGTGTGGTGTGGTGTGGTGCGGTGCAGTGGTGTGGTGTGGTGTGGTGTGGTGTGGTGTGGTGTGGTGTGGTGTGGTGTGGTGTGGTGTGGTGTGGTGTGGTGTGGATTTGGTGCGGTGAGGTGTGGTGTGGTGTGGTGTGGTGTGGTGTGGTGTGGTGTGGTGCGGTGCAGTGGTGTGGTGTGGTGTGGTGTGGTGTGGTGTGGTGTGGTGTGGTGTGGTGTGGTGTGGATTTGGTGCGGTGCGGTGCGGTGCGGTGCGGTGCGGTGCGGTGCGTGGTGTTGGTGTTGGAGCCGTATGTGTTTGATATCATGAGCATCGATCTACACAATTGGGATACGATGACATGCATAAGCCAAGTCAGCGAGCCTGACCAGCCGATCACGTTAGTTGCCTCTTACGACAACATCGTCGCCTTTTTTTGCAGGCATGTCTGAAGACCTATTCTACCCTGGATCTTCACAGGTGTGTGGTGTGGTGTGGTGTGGTGTGGTGTGGTGTGGTGTGGTGTGGTGCGTGTTGTAATGTGTGTTGTGTGTTAAATGTGTGTTGTGTTGTGGTGTGGTGTATGGTGTAGTGTGGCGTGGAATGATGTAGCAGAGGGGTGTTTTGGCGTGGCAGGGTGTGTGTTGGTGTGGCGTGGGCTGTGGTGATATGGTTTGGCACGGTGTGATGATAAGAACACAATAAATACTTTAAATAAACTAAAAACATAAACATAAGGTATATGAAAATATACCAAATTATGACACACATATATCAATCAGAAGAAGTTGAAGAACACTCAAATCTGTCATATTACACATCTATCATGGCATGACATATTAACTCCAGTGAATCTTTTACTTTTTTTGAGTGGTACATATTAACACAAAGTCACCTTAAATCCGTAATAATAACACCAGTATTCTGACAAGGACACTTTAACTTCCATATTTTATTTCAAACAGGAGCAAAAAATTTTTTTCTTGTTTTGTGTTTCTGTTGCCGTGACCTACCTGATGGCAGCAGATGAGGCAGAAGAGTGATGTACTGGCCGGCTCCAGCAGGTCCATGTCGAAACTCTCCAGAAGCAGCATGTGGAACACCAGCTGAAACACACACACCAGATTCTTAACGTCACACTCGGCAATATTCCAGCCACTTAACCGCACAGACCATCCAGTGATTGATATCACAATAGATCCACACCATTAAGGAATGGAGACATGCCATGAACCAATTCACCGAACCTGACCACCCAGTCACCTTTTGCAACCAGCATAGGTTGCTGGGGATTTATTCTAATCTATTCTAATCCCGAATCCCCACTAGGTGTGTAGTGTCAGGCCTGGAGCAGACAGACCAGTGATGAATACCACACAGAATGAGACGTAGTTGATAGCACTTCCCATGTAATCTGTCCAGCTGGTAGAAGCTACTGTAGTCTCAGGATAATATCAGAGTTTTGTCAGTTGTGGTCAGATGTGTTCTGACACAAAATCCTAAAAAAATGGAATTACATATCCCCTTTCCTTTAATTCAACTCGGGAAGATCCCATACCAGTACATCATGTCTACCGTCTCACTGACAATCTGACCAGAATACATTTTGGAAATCTAGCTATAGTTGGTTGATTTGTTGTTTTACGCCGCACTCAGCAATATTCCAGCTATATGACGGCGGTCTGTAAATAACTGAGTCTGGACCAGACAATCAAGTGGTTGACATCATGAGCAATCGGGATACGATGACATGTATCAACAAAGTCAGCTAGTCTGACCACCCGATCCCGTTAGTCGCCTTTTACGGCAAGTTTGGGTTGCTGAAGACCTATTCTACCCGGAATCTTCACGGGTCGGAAATCTAGCTATAGATGTACCGTATACCCCACGTATAAGACGAGCCCCCTGTACACGCCTTCGAAATCAACCCAAAATCCTATACTCCGTGTATAAGGCGACCTTGAATGAAACACATCACAAGTGAGCGCACAAACCTTATATATGCAATAAAAATATGTTTATCTTGCGTTGTTTTTTTCTACGATGACTGGTCGCGTGTGTAACTCCAGCACATGTCGCCATTTTGTGTTTACACGGTGCGACACCAAATTGGTGCCCGTAAAATAAAATTCATTTATGAAGTAATAACATAAGTACATATTTCAAGTAACGAGCCATTTATTTACGCACGCCCATTACGCCCATTTTTCTTAATTTAATTAATTCACATCTTTGTTTACATACATAGATCCATTCATCATTCAGAATCATACATAAATACATACATCATTAAAAAAATCATACATAAAATCACAAAGTTATTTTCCCGGCTTATTTACAGTTTGCTGTCATCAGAACAAAATCACAGATCTGCCTCAGTGAACCCATCAAATTCCGAGTCGGATTCTTCCGCACAGAGAATGTCCCATGCTATCAAATCCGTTTTGTCGTCATAATAATCGTTCAATTCATCCTCGAAATTATCAGGGATGTCGGCAACTGTTTCTGCTGTGTCAGATCTCCCGGATTCAATATTGACAAGATCCTCATACAAACAATCGTCCTCCGATCCGTCCATAGCATTGGCTATCCCACACTTTAGAAAACTGCGTTTCACCATGTCCGCTGGTATTTCCATCCATGCGGTCTTGACCCATTCTGCGACAACTGGTAGCGGTGCCTTTCTTTGTTTATTTGTTTTTGTGTATGTGTGGTCGCAATTCACCATCCACGTATTCCACGCACTCCTTACGTTGGCCTTGAAGGGTTTGTTCAGGCAGACATCAAGTGGCTGTAACAGGGAGGTGCATCCACCGGGGATCACGGCCTGACGTGTTTTGGTGTCAACCAACTTCCTCTTCACTGCTTCGCACAAATGGCAGCACCTGGTCTCTTCATCCACACATTCTCTAGCCACTTGAGTACAAGAGACTCGTCCATCCAGCCTTTATCCTGTACTGTGACGTACACGCCACTGGGGAACTTTCGGCATGGTCTTCCGCTTGAAAATAAGCATTGGGTCCAGCTTGGTACCATCGGCCATGCAGGTTAACACCACGGTGAAGTGTTGCTTTTCCGCCCCACATGTACGAACTGACACCGTCGAAGTCCCCTTGGTGTCCATGGTCCTTGATTCTGGCATGTCGAAGTTCAGGGGAGTTTCGTCCATATTGCCGATCTGGCTTAAATCGTATTCTACCTTCTTACGCTCACGGATTACAAATTGATGAAAAAAAACCACTTTAGTTTCCACTTCAGCAGGAAGTTTCTGGGCAATGTGGGTTTTCTGCCTCAGCGCTAGGTTGTGTCGCTTTAAGAAGCACGAACACCAGTTTTATCGATGCCTTGCATGACTTCGGGAGATCCATGTCTTTCCTCGTACGACAAACATGGAGGGTATACACAATTGAAAACATGAACAAGTAGCTTTCCAGCATGACACTCTCCTGCAGCAAATGTCTGAAGCCAACACTGCACATCCACGATACCAGTGTAACACTATATTGCCATTCTATTATGATGAATACCCTGGACCCAATTGCAACCATAGCTTCGTTTCATTATCAAACCGTCGCAGAGAAGTTTTCTCGCTCATGAGGCAAGTTAGGTATTGCTCAACTTTAAAAACATGGTATGAGCAAGGCCAAATATATATCTTCTTACACATGTTATCAGTAGGGAAGTTTAAAGATATTCTTCTATTGTTATATATAAGATTTGTTTGTTTGTTGTTTAACGCCACACTCAGCAATATTCCAGCTATATGACGGCGGTCTGTAAAATAATCGAGTCTGGACCAGACAATCCAGTGATTGACATCATAAGCATTGATCCACGCAATTGGGATAGATGACGTGCATCAACCAAGTCAGCGAGTCTGACCGCCCGATCCCGTTAGGCGCCTTTTACGACAAGCATAGTCACCTTTTACGGCAGATGAAAATATAAACACTATTAGAGGTACATGATATTGAACAAGATCGTCACACGGCACGATGAACCATTTTAATCCAAGATTTTGGGATCAAGCATTGACATTTAGGACCAGTGGAATCTCTCAGCCTTAGATCCAGAAACAGCAGTTCTTGGTCGACTTTACACCCTCTGAGCACAGAACAATTAAAGGAGTGTTGATGTTGACAATACAATCACACTTATGAGTAGATTGTAAGTTGACAATTCCTTGTGTGGTCATTGTGAAGTGTAAATTTGAAAGTTGAACTGTGTTTTTACCAGACTGTCGTTCCCTGGCAGGCAGCCACCCTGACACTGGACTACTCACCTCCAGGAAGTGGGCCAGGGCTGCATGGACGTGGGGCACGTTCAGGCTGGTTTGGAAGGCGTGGGATGCCAGTTCCGATATCACCTCCAGACATAGCCTTGTGGTTTCAGGGGAAAAGCTGGGTCAAAGGTCAAGGTCAATATACTTGTACATTACAGCAGCATACAGATAGGCACAATCAGTACATAATGTGTCAGTGTAGAGGTCATCACTCTGACATGGGCTGGAGAAATTGGTGGTGGGTGAGTGGTTGAGTGAGTGGTTGAGTGAGTGGTTGAGTGAGTGGTTGAGTGAGTGGTTGAGTGGTTGAGTGGTTGAGTGAGTGAGTGAGTGAGTGACCATAACAATAAACACGTCACTATTAAATCCTGGACACTTAGCATGACAAGGATACGCGGATAGTCCGAGCTCGATGGAAGCCATGAGGGACTTGAAGAGTTCAGGCGGCAGTTTGGGGAACTTGTCTGCGTGGATCTCCCCGAGGAAGGCTACCAACTTGAAGTAGTGACTGCACAGCGTTGGGAACTGAAAAAAAGAACAACAGTCACAATAACTTCTTTGAGAGGCATTTAGAAGTTCGAGTACATAGTTAGGATAAGATATAGGGATGAACAACTTCTTTTCAATTAGGTCTGACATTTTGGTTTAGGTTCTAACAACAAGAGAACATCAATTGTGTAATAATGGTGTAAGAACTTAAATTTCTACTTTACTAAGAAATTGTTATCCAAATATAACATTTGTTATGGTTGTTTTAACACGTTCATCAATGACAATTGCAAAATAATCTCCTTTAACAGGCAGATATTTTCACAAATACATGTCGAAACAAGAATAACTTTTCCAGGTTCAGGAAATGAGATGAGGCGGGGAGAAATGGGGTTTAACATAGTGTTAAAGATTATTGCAATGATATAGTGACATCCTTGCTTGTACTATTCCAGAGGAATGCTGTTTTTATAATAGTATCCCACTGATGTAGCACACATAACATGGACACCCCACTCAGACACAGTATACTGACTGAGCCAACCAGTCCCTTAATGCTGAGTGTCAGATGGGGTAACAACAAGTACCATCTTTTAACGTCTTTTGGTATGACGCGGCCGGGGATCGAACCACTAACTGTCCCCTCTTTGGGCATACACTCTATCCACTCAACCACTGGAGGCAGTGTAAGGAAGTGTCTTGGCAAAGCAGGGCTCGAGTTACGGAACTTCATTTAACTGCATAAATATATCTCAGATTTATGATGACTGTTTCATGATTGTACATAAACATTGCTCTAAAACATAATAGGATGTGCACATTATCTTGAAGTACCCACAGTTTGATGACATCCAGCCCAAGAAAGGATGACAAATTACATTTATCCCAGGAATTAATGATATAGTTTTGTACATAAAGCTTTGAGGTATTCACTGTGTTCAAAGATCGTTGTTGTGTGGAAAAGTAAGGCTGAGTCACACACACATATAGCTTTTGTGCATGTAGGAATATATATTAGGGTGCACTTTTCAAAAACAGGTTGCACTGGTGCATGTTAAATATAGCTAAATCAAGCCCTACAAAGTCATAGCCACCATACCTAAAGCTAGCTTACAAGTCACCAGTTCACATTATGATGCACTCTGAAGTTTTACAGTTTAACGACGCTTTTAGCAATATTCCGGCAATAACACTGCGGGGGACACCAGAAATGGGCTTCACACATTGTACCCATGAGGGCAATCGGACAGGCCTTCGGCGTGAGGAGCAAACGCTTTAACCACTGGGCCACCACACCGCCCACAAGTTAATAGTGAGTGATTGTGGTTTTACCCCGCTTTAGCAATATTCCAGCAATATCACTGTGCGGGACACCAGAAATGGGCTTCACACATTGTCGGGAATTGAACTCAGATCTTCAGCGTGCCCCCTACATGTTAGTAGAACAAAACAGGTGATTATTACCTTGAGTATTTCAGCATTCATGAGGGGTATGATGATGCTGAGGCCATACATGACGACATCGGCGCCCTCCATCTTCACACCGTCACTGGGCTCGTTTTCATCTGAAGTATGCAGCATTGTAGATATATGAGGACAAAGTTTTGTTTGTCTGTTTGTTTGTTGTTTTACGCCACACTCTGCAATATTCCAGCTATATGATGGCGGTCTGTAAATAATCGAGTCTGGACCAGATAATCCAGTGATTGATACCATGAGCATCGATCTAAGCAATTGGGATGTGATGACATGCATCAACCAAGTTAGCGAGCCTCACCACCCGATCCCATTAGGTTGCTGAAGACCTATTCTACCCTGGATCTTCACGGGTACTACCTGACAGTGAGAGATAACAGGAAATCACCTGGAGGGTACTGTGTGTTTACTTTACCTGGCTCTCCAAAGTCGATGAAGTCTTTGGACAGCAGGTTGGTGAGCAGCTCCATCACCAGCAGGATGTCTTGGTATTTGTTCTCCTCCTCCTCGCTCACATCCACCAGCCGCTTGCCTGACACACAGAATATGACCTGAATACATGTCCACCAGACAGAACATGACCTGAATACACGTCCACCAGACGCACAACATGACCTGAATACACATCCACCAGACACAAAACATGACCTGAATACACATCCACCAGACACACAACATGACCTGAATACACATCCACCAGACACACAACGTGACCTGAATACACATCCACCAGACACACAACGTGACCTGAATACACGTCCACCAGACACACATGACCTGAATACACGTCCACCAGACACACAACATGACCTGAATACACATCCACCAGACACACAACATGACCTGAATACACATCCACCAGACACACAACGTGACCTGAATACACATCCACCAGACACAGAACATGACCTGAATACACGTCCACCAGACACACATGACCTGAATACACG
Organism: Haliotis rufescens; assembly: GCF_023055435.1. Classification (NCBI taxonomy): domain Eukaryota; kingdom Metazoa; phylum Mollusca; class Gastropoda; order Lepetellida; family Haliotidae; genus Haliotis; species Haliotis rufescens. The sequence continues at coordinate 2,944,016 of NW_025964024.1, read as the reverse complement.
TCCACCAGACACAGAACACGACCTGAATACACGTCCACCAGACACACATGACCTGAATACACGTCCCCGAGACACACAACATGACCTGAATACACGTCCCCGAGACACACAACATGACCTGAATACACATCCACCAGACACACAACGTGACCTGAATACACATCCACCAGACACAGAACATGACCTGAATACACGTCCACCAGACACACATGACCTGAATACACGTCCACCAGACACAGAACACGACCTGAATACACGTCCACCAGACACACATGACCTGAATACACGTCCCCGAGACACACAACATGACCTGAATACACGTCCCCGAGACACACAACATGACCTGAATACACATCCACCAGACACACAACGTGACCTGAATACACGTCCATCAGACACACATGACCTGAATACACGTCCACCAGACACAGAACATGACCTGAATACACGTCCACCAGACACAGAACATGACCTGAATACACGTCCACCAGACACACAACATGACCTGAATACACGTCCACCAGACACAGAACATGACCTGAATACACGTCCACCAGACACAGAACATGACCTGAATACACGTCCACCAGACACACAACATGACCTGAATACACGTCCACCAGACACACAACATGACCTGAATACACGTCCCCGAGACACACAACATGACCTGAATACACGTCCACCAGACACAGAACATGACCTGAATACACGTCCACCAGACACAGAACATGACCTGAATACACGTCCATCAGACACACGTGACCTGAATACACGTCCATCAGACACACGTGACCTGAATACACGTCCATCAGACACAGAACATGACCTGAATACACGTCCACCAGACAGACAACATGACCTGAATACACGTCCAGCAGACACACAACATGACCTGAATACACATCCACCAGACACAGAACATGACCTGAATACACATCCACCAGACAGACAACATGACCTGAATACACGTCCACCAGACACACATGACCTGAATACACATCCACCAGACACACAACATGACCTGAATACACATCCACCAGACACACAACATGACCTGAATACACGTCCACCAGACACAGAAAATGACCTGAATACACGTCCACCAGACACACAACACGACCTGAATACACATCCACCAGACACACAACATGACCTGAATACACGTCCACCAGACACACAACATGACCTGAATACACATCCACCAGACACACAACATGACCTGAATACACATCCACCAGACACACAACATGACCTGAATACACGTCCACCAGACACACAACATGACCTGAATACACGTCCACCAGACACACAATGTGACCTGAATACTCGTCCACCAGACACACAACATGACCTGAATACACGTCCACCAGACACAGAACATGACCTGAATACACGTCCACCAGACACAGAACATGACCTGAATACACGTCCACCAGACACACAACATGACCTGAATACACGTCCACCAGACACACAACATGACCTGAATACACGTCCCCGAGACACACAACATGACCTGAATACACATCCACCAGACACAGAACATGACCTGAATACACGTCCACCAGACACACATGACCTGAATACACATCCACCAGACACAGAACATGACCTGAATACACATCCACCAGACAGAACATGACCTGAATACACATCCACCAGACACAGAACATGACCTGAATACACGTCCACCAGACACACAACACGACCTGAATACACATCCACCAGACACACAACATGACCTGAATACACGTCCCCGAGACACCTGCCTGACACACAGAACATGGGTATCTATAAAATTATATAAATGATGTGGCTTCATTAACATGACTGAACCTTTTTCTATATTATGTCTACCATGACACAGCACTGCTCCTGGAACAATGGCAGATTTATATGTTTTTGGTATGAAGGTCTGGACTCACCTGTGTTGTGCTTAGAGTAGGTCTGTATTGCCGACAAACTGAGCTCGTACAGCTTCCGTGCCTTCATCTGGGAAACAAAACAGCATAAACATCAGTTCACAAGATGCCATGACAGTAAACATTGACAAGCAAAGGGACACAAAAATCAATCCTACAATTCCCCCGGGTTGTGGGAGGGGCATTTTAATCATGTAGATTACAGAAACAGGGGACTGGCACTTAACAATGTGTATCAACATAGACATTGTGTTTCTAGTGATGAGACTTCCAAAGTCAGTTGATACGGGTGTGCAGTAACTACCGTATAGCACGTAATAAGCACCCCGCTCTAATAAGCGCCCACGGCGATATTTGCTAATATATTGGCTAGTGAACAATCACAACTAGCACCCCTTCCAATCGATCAATGTATTTTTTCGTGTATAATACGCACTCATGTGTTATATGCACCCTTAATTATGGGCAAATAAATTCTGGAAAACATATCCGTCATGTATAATACGTACAGACTTTTCTTTTGTATCATTTCAGGCTGTCAGCATAAACCACAAAATTTATGATCTTTCAACTCTTTTTTCCCCCAAAATATTATTATAATGAGATCCGCCAATTTCTAATTTTGAGAGCACCCTAGGGTCTTATTACGTAGAATACGGTATGTTATTCAAACTTGAACCATGACAGGCGACTGACCTCACTCAGGTAGCACAGTTGCTTGTTGACGATCTCGGAGAACAGCTCTAGGATCATTGGAACCACCTCCTCATAGCTGTGGTACAGATCTACAGGGGGGAGATAGAACTGCCATTGAGAATGGTTGTAATAATCTACATTGCAAGTCCTTGGGGGACACAAACAAACATCATTTTTAAATGTGAATCTTACACAATACACAGCTTTTTCATTGGGCGAAAGGTCGGTCACATGACTGCGAAACTGAAGTTCATAAGTTTAAGTTTGTTTTTTGTATAACGCAGAAAACTTCAGAAATCTCTCCCGTCACGTTTGTCGTGTCGGACATTTTGATTTCTTGTACTTGATGTTAATTTATTATGACTTAGAGACAAACATTGTATGAACATCGTCACAAGCTGAAGGCAGAAGGACACTTCCTTCTACTCTGTGACTCACCCAGCAACTTGACACTCTCCGCTAGGAGGGGTGAGAGGAAGAGGAAGATGCGGTCCAGGTTGATGAGTCTGGAACCCTGGGCTATCCCCAGCAGCACGTCGAGGATGCCCATCACAGCATTCTTACACGTAACCTTCTTGTCTGCAAAGTGCTCCTGACACACCAGGGCATAGAAGCGGTCGTGGACAGACTGCAGCACCTGGGACAGTCAACGTTTCATCATTATCTGTTATCTTCATACCAACTGCATCACCAGTACAGAAGCTCACCTGGTTAGACAGTGTGGTTGTCTTTGAAAGAATAGATCTGTTTCAAATGAAAGCAACAAAAGACACTTCCATAATTTATAAGAAAATCTCAACTAAAACTAGAGTCGATTCTGACTAAAATCACAAGCATGTGCCTGTGAATCACCATCAAACAGTCATAAAACCAAGCCTCAACTGTTTAGCAGTGGGTGCGGTGAGGTGACATGGGGTTTAACGTCGCATCCAAGATTATTGCACTTATATAGCATGTATGCATGCATGTGTGTATTGCTGCTTGTGCTAGTCCGGACTGATGCCGATTTATAGTGCTAGCCCACTGATATACCATGCCGCAGTTTAACATGAATACCCCACTTAGACACAGTATACTGACTCCGAACAGACCAGTCCTTGTTTTAGCCCCTAACTGCTGAGCACCAGGCAGGGTAACAACAAGTACCATCTTTTAACATCTTTTGGTATGACACAGCCGGGGATCGAACCCCGGACCTTCCTCTCTCTACCACTAGTCAATGAAGGCGGGAGTTTCTTTGAAGGCATATAGCTGTTGTAAATAAAGGCAACAAAAACAATTCCATAATCATAAAATCTCTACTAAAAGTTAAGTCTATTGTACGATTCTGGCAATTATTAATTTCCAACTCAGAGAGCAGGTTTGTGCAACCCCTACCAGTTTCCAATACTCCTCCTTGTTGGAGTCCTCCCTGAATCCAACTCCCGCCAGTACGAGAGCCTTCATCATGAGGCGGCGGACAGAAGATGGCAGGCCATCGATAACAGCATCATTGTTGGCCTCCATCCGCGCCAGATGCCATAGGTTCTCCACCTTGATCACGTATGACGCCCTGAAAACACAGACTTCGGGATTTGCTGATACAATCTTGACATGTCCGTGATGATTGAAAACCAACTGCTGGTCCTACCTACTTAGAATAGTTTTCATCAAATATTATTATGTAGAGGACACATTATATTTTGAAAAAGAATTGAAAAGAAAAGGAGTTCAATTTATTTTTATTTGCCCAACTATATAAAGAAGAATAATAAACATCATCATGATCATGCAGAATTACAGTAAGGATTTGTAATGATTGATTAAATACATCATATGTAGAGTGAATGAGTGCACGCGTGGGTGCATGGATGAGTGGGTGCGTGGATACGTGGATGCGTGCATGGGTGAGTGCGTGGGTGGGTGCATGCGTGGATGCGTGGGTAGGTGGGTGCGTGCGTGCGTGCATGCGTGGGTGGGTGCGTGCGTGGGTGCGTGCGTGCGTGCGTGCGTGCATGCGTGCATGCGTGAGTGAGTGAGTGAGTGAGAGTGAGAGCAGTTTCAGTTGCTAGTATATCACAGCATGTCAGCTTGATGTGGGCGGCAAGTCTGAAGGATCATAAGTAGAAAATGTGAAAAAATATCAAAATGTTAAAGGCATTAGATGAAGCCGATAATGATCAGTGTACCTGGCCTTTGTCTCCACCAGCGCTGAGAACATCTCCATCGTATCCTTGAGCAGGGACTCTTCACTGCTCCAGATGTTGAGGTTGTTGATGGTCTTCTGCAGCAGGAAGGAAATAGTCCACTGTGCTCCGTCAGTGTCACGGCCAAAGGCTGCTGACAGCGCCATGCTCATCTACAACACATACAGCACTTGATGCTACAGGCTGGTGGAATCTGACACCAGGCTTACAGTGCCTAAAGTGACCAGAATCACAGATCTTCATATAGATATTGGTGAGGGGTAATTACCCATTTTCACATTCACACCTAACACACAAAACTGAGAAGGTCAGTTGATGTGACTTGTTTTGTTTGTTTGTTTGTTGTTTAACACCACACACAGCAATATTCCAGCTATGAAGGTGGCCTGTACATAATCAAGTCTGGACCAGAAAATTAGTGATTGACATCATGAGCATTGATCTACGCAATTGGGATACGATGACATTCATCAACCAAGTCAGCAAGTCTTACAACAAGCATAGTCGCCTCTTACAACAAGCATAGTCACCTCTTACAGCAAGCATGGGTTGCTGAAGACCTATTCTATCCCGGATCTATTTTACCCGAGGTTGTCCCTTTATGTACCCTATGTTTAAATCAACCATAACGAAACTTGAATGGTGCCTTTCTTGTCATTGACGCTGATTCAAAATGCTACTCTGAGAATGTCTAACAAGCAACTGTATGCAAGATGCACTGAACTTTAATATGGTAATTACGGCTAGTTTTGGTATTCTGAGATTTTAAAATTGTTAGTAAACTGTGGGAATAAATGGTGCCCAACAAATAACTTCTAAACTTGTGTAAATGTGAACACTGAACTGCTAACAATATACACAGCCTAAAATTAGTGCCTCGTCCATTGTGCAACTGACAATTAGTTGTCTGACAAACAGTGTTCCCTCGTTACCTGCCAATGTTAAACATATGTCACAGAAACGGACAAACATACATGCATGAAGGACTGACAGCAGGGCCTCGCTCCACACAGTGATCTTCATGCTACAACTGTCGTAAGCCAATTATTGGGCGTTAAGATCGCCTTAGCACCACGACCGATTTGTGGAACATCGTTCAAGAGTTGATCTTTGTTCAGTTTCCGGGTATACAGAATTTACTCATTCTTTACACATACTAGTATCACAAAGACACACTGAAGCTAAATCTTTTTCAAACATGAACGTTTAAGTCCAAGAAACTCTGGTAGTTCTTTCATAGTAACAGTATCGGTTGAGGTAAGGCATAGCAAAACATTTTTATGCCTGCCCTATCTGCAACATTTCAACAGGTAACAAAAATGCTTTTTTCAGTTATGTTTGACAATAACAAATACAATGAAAACTGCCTTAAAGGTGCAAGATCCGACTTCTAAGTGATACTTTTCTTATAATATATTGGGGGAAAAAAGACCAAATATTGAAAATATTACCCAGTACTTTGTGTAACAGTATCGGGTGATATAACTTGCTCAAACAGATTTAAGAGAACAGAAACAACAGATCCGTTATAACACATCACCCATTGTAAAGATGCGATACCTTTTCACCATTAGCACGATTAAAAGTACATGTCCAAGACAGGGATCCGGAAAATTTAAAATCCCCATTGGACATTTGCATTTAGGCCACGCCCCCTTCAAATAGCGTATTTTAGTACGACTTTTCACACACATTACAAGTTGTTGCGTTCAGTGTTCCCTCGTTATTGCACGCTTCAATATAGCGCTAACTCGGTTATAGCGAGCGGTAAAGCATGGCTCCCAAAATTTACTAACATTTTCAATAAACTCAAGTTTTCCAATGACACGATGTTTTCCCCCATCTCAGAAAACATTATCAGCTGATCACCGCGATCACGTAACACCGGAAATACCAGTCAATAAATCCGAACTGAAGTATGCAATTTAATCCTATTATTATAATATCTGGTAATAAAAAAATTGTTCATTGTTTATCTGGACCCCAATACCAGACCTGTTTACTTTTTACCTGCCATAACAGTAAAAAGGTGTGAGTGCTAATTACAGATTAGATCTTGCACCTTCAATACAAAAACAACGATAGCAAAATAAACAGCCTTGGTTCCCAGGCATTCTGCTTCATACCCTCTGTGGCGTGCTCCATGAAACACGGACCACCCCTTGCCAACACGAAATCTTCCTAATGGCTGCCTGAGAACCCAAGTTGTAATCTGAAGGTTAGTACAACAATAGAACAGTGTGGTGTACTCACACAGGCGGGGCGAGAGGGAGGTGGGGACTGAGGGGAGGAGACCTGCAACAGCAGGACCAATCAGATTGAAGATCGCAGAAAGTGGAAACATGGCAGATGAACATTTTCATATCAAGGCATCAGACTACTAATTGTCAGGTTTTAGAATGTCTAGATGTTCCTACCTGTGTACAGTGAGGGTTGAGTGTGTGACTCACCTGGGAGTAGTAGTTCTCGTCGGGGAGGAGGTAGGAGTGGATCCACCGCCGCAGGAACCACATGGTCGAACGACCAACCTCCGGGCTTAGGCAGTCGCCCAACTTGACGTCCGTCGCTCGAGTTTCCACCTCACACAGTCGAAACATCCCAGCAATCAGCCTGACCACATAATGGAAATACTGTATATCTTGAAATTAAAGCGAGCGTGAATAAAGTGCAAAAAATGCAAGTTGTCCTTGCTCACATTAACTCAACTACACATTTATCATGTTTATGTCTCCACTTTGACTATCAACAATAAGACGGAATTACTGCACACTTTGGATAGCGGAAATACCAACTTGAATATAAACAAACAACTATATTCCACATCACAGTTTATTGTTTTTACGATAGTGCTCTTCTCAGCACTAATAAGCGGTGCTATCTGCTGTTTGATTGAATTAAGGTAACATTGGATTAAGGTAAGGATATGTGTCATCCCACTGGGGAGGGGGGGGGGGGGGGAATTCGCATTAATATTGAGTCGCATTTGGGGCTAGGGGTCGGTAATCATATTATTTTGGAGACGCATTCATTTCAAGATTTACAGTACTGAAGTCATAGATACTTGTTTTAATACAATGTGACTATTTGTAAAGGTACAGAAGCGATTTCATGATCACAGAAATCCACATTGAATCCAAGAGACAGGTTATCATAAATATACATGTCTTTTTTTACACTATGAATCATAAACAACAACTACATTCTAATATTTTATCAAACTCTGATATGCAATGCGCGAGGCTATTGCGATGTAGATCACATGATGGACTGAGCATGTACTGTTGCGTTGGTCTTCTACCCGGGTTGATCGTCTATAACGCTAATCAATCTGTTTTACCCCATAGGTAGTGTTGTAGTGAGGGATCACAATACTGACTGATCAACTATAGTAATATGAAAAAATCGGTTGTTCTTTAATTTCTTTTGAGAAGAATATTGACCTGGGTCGTTAAGATCAAGGGACATAATTTCTGAAGCAACATACCACAAATCCTACCCATTGAGATGTCTTCCTTCGTTGTTGTTTACGTGAAGCCCTCATTTCCTTACACCCATGCTAATGATGATCTTTCAAAACCTAATTCACAAAGAATCTACTTGTTGGCAGTGTGGCCCCTAAAGGTTCCACCCTACCACATCAGAATCAGTTGTTCCGACAGCCACTTTCATGGAGAAGATAGAATGTGCAGAGAGAAACTTGGCAACTGTTTTTGGATGATATTGAGCACGATTTATATGTTTTTTAAATATAAATCCATCCAATAACTAACATGTCCTTATTTTTCATTATCTAATCCTAGGTTGTTGTTTTTAACGCTGAATGTGTCCAAAAATATTTTCAAATTCGTGACATTTGGTGCTGAACTGTGATTGGTGTTTCACTTCCTGTTCTCGGAACTGGAGCTGGCTCAGCTATACAGATCTGGCGATTTTATTGCAGCTTTAAGGCCAGGCTATGCATATATGAACATGGATTGGCTAGTGGCTGTTGTTGAATGCCTAATTATTTTTTAATAACATCAGAACTTAAAATGTAGCACTTGATGACACTGAGGATGAGGCAGCTTTGGTTACCTGACCACCCAGTCTGTGCTCTGGTCACTTCCTGGGATGCTGTTGAGGGTCTCCCCCGGTGATGCCAGGACCTGCAGCGTGGTCTGGACGTTGACGTTCTGTGACTGGCTGATGGAGTAGTTCATGACATCGGACGGAATCATGGGGGTCTCGCCTTCAGACTCTTCGGTCAGGACATGTGCTGAAGTGGGAGAGCACGGTCACATCAAAAGTTTCCAATAAACTTGTATATGACAGGATTGACTGTACAAAAAACAGCTCCTAATCTAACTGTTAATTCCTGTTGACACACGACCCACTACCCTGTAATATAATGCTTTCCTCCTGCAATCCTGTACATGGGGGTTTCTCTAGACCTGCTCAGAGGCCGACATTTGGCCCAGAGACAGTAGCAAATGACAGTGAACTTTCCCAATTTGAATTTTATATTTCCGGACTCCTCAGAATTTACAATAGTAATAGTAAAAAAGATAAAATTTTGAACAATATCACGATTAGACCCCCCTCTCATTTGTCTGCCCCCTCATAAATCCCTGTGGATTTTTTGCTTTATTAATACTTAATAGTAGTTAATCTCCCCTTCTTTAGACACAGCTTTAACCACATTGCCATCCCTTTTGTTAACATGAGAACCCTGTGCAGATTCCATAGCATCACAGGCATGTCAATACAGCAGACTGAACTGGGGATTGGTAGTCAGACTCGGCTACTTGTCTGATGTCTGTCATCGTATGATGCTCATGCTTTCAGTCACCTGTTTGTCTGGCCCAGACTGGGTTATATATATATATATATATATATATATATATATATATATATATATATATATATATATATATATATATACACTCTGATAGAGCAGTACCTGATATGAGGATGAGCCAATGAATATCTTCATGCAGACAGTTGAGTACAGACATGTCTAGGGATGCGTTGTGGTTGCCAGAGTTCAGCCTCTGTTGCTGTAACCGCTGTAACTGGCCATGTAACCGACCAATACGGTCCTCCAAAACTCTGTAACAAAGCAATTACTCACTAAATTCACTGATTTTTTTGTTTATTCATAAAAATAATCAAATCATATATACTGCTAAAAATATAATTAAAGATCATGAATATTTTGGGGAACATTTTTTTGTAGCGAAGACTGGGCACACAATTTCCTAAAAATATCTCTCAAAACATTTTTGGTTTAGTTAATCTTACAACAAATCTTACGCTAATGGGAAACAATTCAATTCCACAGGTCCACTAAACAACTTGGTAGTGAAAATAGTGTGAGTGAGTTTAATGCCGCTTTTAACATTATTCCAGTTATATCGCGGCATGTCAGCTTAATGTGGGAGGAAAGCCCGAAGTGATGCAGGTCACGGACGTTTACCACTTCGGTGAAACCCACAAGCACGGGTATGGTGCTGACAAACCTAGAAACATAATTGGAGCAAACCGGATTCGATCCAACAATCATAGTTTTCTGGCGTGCCCAAGGGGCCAACTCTGCACAGTGAATCGTGGCCCCTTAGACGACTGGGCCACCCGTGCCCCCGGTAGTAAAAACAAGATCACACACTACGCTAAGTATGCTGGGATGTTGACAATGCTAATTCCTGCTCATGGCTATGACACTCACTTTGCAAGGAGGGGGATGGTGTGTTCAGGTACAATCCGGGCAAGGGCACCGATACAACAGAGTTGGTCTGAAAACTTGTCCCGGTCATCCTCCTCTGTCTCATCAATCTCCTCATCATGAGCTGAAGCACTTCCATTCTGAAATGTTGTAACGAGCACTGTTTGAAATAGAATAAATTACCAAGCTGCCATCACGACCCAGAGACTTTAAAAGCTGCAGGCCTATATTAAACACTTCCGGACATCATTTAACAAAAAGATGAAGCTTACAGTGATAAATAAATCAATTCATAAATTCAATGCAGCCCATAAGGTTTAGGTTGGTTTGGTTTGTTGTTTAATGCCGCACTCAGCAATATTCCAGCTATATGACGGCGGCCTGTAAATAATCGAGTCTGGACCAGACAATCCAGTGATTGACAACATGAGCATCGATCCACGCAATTGGGACCGATGACATGCATCAACCAAGTCAGCAAGCCTGACCACCAGATCCTATTAGTCGCCTTTTACGACAAGCATAGTTGCCTTTTATGGCAAGCATGGGTTGCTGAAGACCTATTCTACCCCAGATCTTCACGGGCCCAGCCAATAAGGACCCATACAAATTTGAAACTATGGGCCCAACACAAGATCTACCAGCCACAGGTCTATTGGCAGACGGTTATTTCGAACAAAGTACGGTGTAATGTTATACCCCACAAACATACTGTAGTCGGACTGACCACCCATGTGTATTACTGACCATCAGCTGTGTGCGGATCCCCTCGGGGGAACTGATGTGACACTGGACATAGGAGTTGAAGATTTCTGTGGCGTGTGGCTTGAGTGCACCTTCTGGGAAGGACTTGACGTTGGTGGCAAACTGCATCCAGGTGTCCAGCATCTTCTCGTATGCCTCCATGTGGATTGTGTCATCCCGATCCATCTAGAACAGCCGATGAACAAGAGGTGAGGTGAGGTGAAATGGGGTTTAACGTCACGTCCAAGATTATTGCACTTATATAGCGACGTGCATGTACGTGTGCATGTGTGTATGGCTGCTTGTACTAGTCCGGACTGATGCCGATTAATAGTGCTAGCTCACTGAGATACCATGCCGCAGTTTAACATGAATATCCCACTCAGTATACACAGTATACCGACTCTGAGCCGACCAGTCCTTGTTTTAGCCCCTTAATGCCGAGCGCCAGACAGGGTTAAGAGTACCATCTTTAAATGTCTTTTGGTATGATGCAGCCGGGGATCGAACCCCGGACCTTCCGCTCTCCGGGCGGATGCTCTACAATTAGACCACGGAGGCGGTCCCAATGAACAAGAAGGTGAATGGTGAGATGCACATATATCGGCTCAAGCATGAGGAAATGAAATTCATGGGGACTTTTTCTTAACCAGACTTCAAAACAAAACACAGAATATTAAACATTAGTTCCAACAAATGGCAACTTAAAAACTAAAGAATCAAAGACAAACTTCACATGACATACCGCCTCTTCCTTGGCTGCCTCCTTCCCCATTGAGCATGTCAGTCTGGTCATGTGATCAACGAAGGCCCGGAAGTGCAGCATCGGCAGTTCCATGAAGCATGCCAGCGGGAACATCATAGCCAGGTTCTTGAAGCAGTTGGAAATACCAAGGTGCTCGAAATCTTGAAGACCCAGTCTGCACACACAATCGATAAACGATAGAATTAACATCATTGTTGGAACTATCACCAATATCTATATCTGGGCAGCATGTATTGATGTACAGTGCAATCTGTACGAAGCTGCCTGAGTAATCTAAATCTCTGTACAAAAAGCCAAATGTGACTGATCGGAACTTTACCCAATCCTGAACTGAAATTGTGTGACAAATAACTAGAGACACCATTATCACTGCAATATCTTTACCCCATGAATGCTACTGCCGTTGCTTAACGGTCTCATGACAAATGCTTCTGTTTATACTTCTTATTATACACATTATGTACATAACATGCAAGTGGTATCTTTGCTTTCTGTTGCCATGGTGTGGACAGACAGTAATAAGGTCAAGTCGGGTGTGTCCAACCCTGGAGAAGTCAATCTATCTCTCCGGGCTACAGGCGACCCATGGTCCGACTGTTAACAATGATTTCACTCTCTGTCAACTTGGTGATCCCGGTGCATCTAGTTTTTCCCTACCCTGTGAGAAGCTGTAGGAAGCCATCGATATAGCTGGTGAGGTACTGGATCTTGGCCTTGTCATCACTGAAGATTTGGCCATTGAGCGATGCAAGCTGACTGAGGCACTGTGAGGCATGATGGGCCATTTCAGAATTGTGCCGAACCTTGTCATAGATCTGAAATATAAACAAGGAAAGGGTCAAGTTTCTTAAAAGGAGAAAAAATTAACACATGAAATAAAGAGTCAGCCAAATGTGGAAGCAAAATAGCAATGCAGATATTAGATGTGAACAAATTGAGGGCATAAATCAGGGATAGGAAGCCATGGTCACTGGAGCCTGGCACACAAAGGGGATGCAACTCCGCACAGCAAATTGTGCTGGCTTAGACCACTGGGCAACAAGTGTTCCCAAGTCTTGAGTGTGTGATGGCATGAGTAAGTAAGTAAAACATAGTTTCAGTTGTATCAATTTTTTTGTTTTTTTACGGCACACGCTCAGCAATAATCCAGTTATAAGACAGCAGACTGGTCTTGACAATCCAATGATTGATATTGTGAGCAACAATCAATGCAGCTGGGGTGTAATGACACCCTATCAACCAATTCGCTTCAGAGGGACATTGCTTACCTTGAAGAACAGCCCCAGCACTGTGGAGTAAAGCCTTGGGAAGAAGGGTCAATAGGGAGGGACAATGCTTACCTTTAAGAACAGCCCCAGTACTGTGGGGTAACGCCTTGGGTAGAAGGATCAATAGGGAGGGACATTGCTTACCTTAAAAAACAGCCCCAGCACTGTGGGGTAAAGCCTTGGGTAGAAGGGTCAATAGGGAGGGACATTGCTTACCTTGAAAAACAGCCCCAGCACTGTGGAGTAAAGCCTTGGGTAGAAGGGTCAATAGGGAGGGACATTGCTTACCTTGAAGAACAGCCCCAGCACTGTGGAGTAAAGCCTTGGGTAGAAGGGTCAATAGGGAGGGACATTGCTTTCCTTGAAGAACAGCCCCAGCACTGTGGGGTAAAGCCTTGGGTAGAAGGGTCAATAGGGAGGGACATTGCTTACCTTGAAGAACAGCCCCAGCACTGTGGGGTAAAGCCTTGGGTAGAAGGGTCAATAGGGAGGGACATTGCTTACCTTGAAGAACAGCCCCAGTACTGTGGAGTAAAGCCTTGGGTAGAAGGGTCAATAGGGAGGGACATTGCTTACCTTGAAGAACAGCCCCAGCACTGTGGGGTAAAGCCTTGGGTAGAAGGGTCAATAGGGAGGGACATTGCTTACCTTGAAGAACAGCCCCAGCACTGTGGCGTAAAGCCTTGGGTAGAAGGGTCAATAGGGAGGGACATTGCTTACCTTGAAGAACAGCCCCAGCACTGTGGAGTAAAGCCTTGGGTAGAAGGGTCAACAGGGAGGGACATTGCTTACCTTGAAAAACAGCCCCAGCACTGTGGAGTAAAGCCTTGGGTAGAAGGGTCAATAGGGAGGGACATTGCTTTCCTTGAAGAACAGCCCCAGCACTGTGGGGTAAAGCCTTGGGTAGAAGGGTCAATAGGGAGGGACATTGTTACCTTGAAGAACAGCCCCAGTACTGTAGGGTCCAGCAGTGTGTCCCTCCATGATGCGTTGGGCTTCAGGGTGATGTTCTGGTTGATGGAAAAACACCCCACATGTTTTCTGATAACTGTCGAAGGTGAAGGAACTGAACATCCATTGTTTGACAAAACCACAGCATGACAGCCTCACTTTCCACCAGCCTACACTAGTAAATGCTTGTGAAATACTACATGTATGTTTGTCAGTTGTTTTACATCACAGTCAGCAATATTCCAGCTATAGTCCAACGAAGCTGTCAGGGTTATGGACTAGAACTTCATATCGTCGCCAAAAACATGCTATATATACTACATACTACCATATTTTCTCTATTAGACGCTAGGCAGTCTATTAATTGTGATAGCCGTTGACCCGGTGTGTATTAGAGACCTAGCTTTTACTAGAGACCCAGCGTGTAATAGAGGAAATATTGATATGTTTTACAGTTCCTATGGGTGATCGATCGGCAGCTATTTTTTATGAATTGATATGTAGTCCATCGCTGCATTCATGTGCACATTTTTTGTGTGAAAATTCTTAAAAATTTAAAAGGGGTTACGGTTTCAAAAAGGAAACCACTGATGTGAGTTCTTCATAATATCAACCACTGGTTCCTGGGACAGACTAGAACCAGAGGGTGATATTTGGACAAATTCCCACATGGTCAGCGTATGACAGAGTTAGCAGGGTCAAGCATGAGGAAATCGGTGTGTTGGCATGATATGTTATTTAGTTTGTTACTGAACTTTCGTCAGTTTGTTGAAATACAAAGCTCAAGAACAGACTGGCAAAGGAAGCACAGTAAACTACATTTATAACGAACTTGCTCATAATGAACTGACGGATATAACGAACTGTTTTATGGTCCCGTCCCTTTGCTGTATATAGTATAATGAACTACGGTTATAACGAACAAAAATTAGTGGTCCCTTTAAGTTTGTTATGACTGTTGTTTACTGTACTGCCAAATTTTATCACATTCAGTCGAACCGTTTGCAGCTGCTGGACCTGAGGAGTCACATGCATGTGAAAGTTGAAACAAGTGTTAAGAAGGTATATGTCAAACTGGGTGTAACGTAAGGCTAAGAAACAGGATGAAATAGGCTGATGGACAGCACTTTTTGCCAGTCAATCGCCAAGCATGTGTTGTGAAGGATACGAGTTTTAGGTGTGAATTCCCAGCTGAGGACCTGCTCTGTGATGGAGAGGACACGGTTAAGGACGGCAGTGGCTTCGCGGGTCAGGGGGGTCGGCTGTGCATTAAGCTCGTTCAACACTTGCATGGAAAACATAAACACCTTCTTCAGGTCCTTCTCCTGCAATAGAAGGCAGAGATGGGTGTGAAGGATGCAATGTACAGTGGAAAGGAGTGGAGTCCGATGAAGAGCTGCTTGAGGACCGGAATGATGAGTTGGGTGTCAGGGAGGTGATGAGTTGGGTGTCAGGGAGGTGAGGTGAAGAGTGGGATGAGGAGAAGCTGGGTGATGAGGAGGTGAAGTGATGGGTTTGGGTGGTGGCTCGAAACGGGATGGTGGGAAGCCTCAATGGGTGGAGGCAGTTGCCTGATATGGGATGGTGGAAACTTCACTGATGGAGATGGTGGCTCGATACGGGATGGTGGGAAGCCTCAATGGTGGACGTAGTTGCTCGATATGGGACGGTGGAAACTTCACTGATGGAGGTGGTGGCTCGATACAGGATGGTGGGAAGCCTCAATGGTGGACGTAGTTGCTTGATATGGGATGGTGGAAACTTCACTGATGGAGATGGTGGCTCGTTACGGGATGGTGGAAACTTCACTGATGGAGATGGTGGCTCGAAACGGGATGGTGGGAAGCCTCAATGGTGGAGGTAGTTGCTCGATATGGGATGGTGGGAAGCCTCAATGGTGGAGGCAGTTGCTCGATATGGGATGTGGGGTTGGTTGGGGGTGGTGGTGGGGGGGTGACTAGTAAGTAGTTGGTGAAGTAGGTGGTGGTGAAGGTGGTGGAGGTAGTGGGCGGGGACTCCACGACAAGATTGACAGTATATGGACCTATGGTCATGACACAGTGAAAGACTGTATCAAGAGAGATAACAGATTCCACGAAGGAATGTTTTTCACGTCACATCAGAATTGATCATAACGTGGTACTCGAAGTTTGAAGCATACGGACAACGTACCTCAAAAGCTCTCTTACAGCGCGTGTGGAACTCCCATGTGAAGCCGACGTTGCTGGTCCTACTTGAGCTGGAGTATTCGTTGAGGAGGGCTGTGAGCATGGAGCACGCCACAAGTTGCTGGGGGACAGGAAACATTCATGTGTATCTACCATGTTGGCTGCTACAAACAAGAAATATTCATGGCTGCACATATATACTGTATACATGTGCAGCCATAAATATTTCTGGGGGTACATGTAGCCCTAGTCTGTCTTACAGACCCTGATACAAATATATATCAAATACAGCCCATGCAAGTCTATAATGTTTGGCAAGTCTAGATCACTGCAGTATCAGGAAAATGAAGAGAGTCACTGGGCTCCTTTTTATTATATTTTTTATTAGGATAACTGAACAACTGTTTTTTTATGTACGATATGTTCATTTCAGAGACTAGATGTTAGTCTAATGTAGCCCAGTTGTCTAAGGTCCTTGCGATTTGCTGTGCAGAGTTGCGTCCCTTGGGCACGCCAGAAACCTATGATTGTGGGTTTGAATCCCGGTTCGCCCCGATTATGTTTCTAGGTTTGTCAGCACTATACCCATGCTAGTGTGTTTCGACGAGGAGGTAAATGTCTGAGACCTGCATCACTTCGGGATTTCCTCCCACATTAAGCTGACACGCCATGATATAAATGGAATAATGTCAAAAGCAGCGTTAAACCCAACTCACTCACAAATATTTCTTGTTTTAAAGACTAGGCAAGATAACCTTATTTCACTAGACGTCAAAGTTTGTAGCCAGTCCATCATGAAGGAGACAAAAAAGTTTACTATTTTCTGTCAGTTTTACATTTTCTGTCAGTTTTATTCAGTTAAAATTTGTAGCAAAATTTAAGTAATGAGAACTGGTTCAGAATTCTAGCCCTCAAATGCTACTAGGCAATGAAGATTACCATCAGTGGATTTTAACTTGTCCACAACACAAGTTAGTAGTCACAGGCCAGCATACTAGCCTACATTGTCATCCGACCAAACAATTTCAAATTTCTCTTGTCTTCATGACTGTTGCTATGGGTTACATCTCATGCCACACTAAAACTGTCAGTGAATGTTGCTTTAAAGTCAACAAAAAATAAGAAAAGCATGGTCTACTACATGCAGAAATGAGCATGACCCAAATAAAATATGAAGTCCCTTGTGTCCTGTTATCATTACAAATGCAGCCATATGTAAGAAAGTCTGGGATCACATGGTTACCATGGTAACATTTCCACTGCTTATAAGCTGGGTAACATCGGCAAAGAGGCTGTCACAGCCAGAGCCCTTGGTGTCGAGGGTGCCACGTTTGAGGATGACTGCGACTGTCTGAAGGATCTGCTCTCTCACATAGCTCTGAAGGCTGAAAGAAAACATTCAAATACCATAAGTTACACTCAAATACCACAACATTCAATTACTATAACACTCAAATACCACTCAAATAATGTAACATTCAAATATCATGACATTCAAATATCATGACATTCAAATATCATGACACTCAAATACCATGACACTCAAATACCATGACACTCAAATATCATGACACACAAATACCCTAACACTCAAATACCCTAACAATGAAATACCCTAACACTCAAATACCCTAACAATGAAATACCCTAACACTCAAATACCCTAACGCACGAATACCATCACACAAAAAAACATAACACACAAATACCATGACACTCAAATACCCTAACACACAAATACCACAACATTTAAATACCATGACACACAAATACCATAACATTCAAATACCATAACACTCAAATACCATAACACACAAATACACAAATACCATCACACAAAAAATACATAACACACAGATACCACAACACTCAATCTCCTACTTCACATTAAATTAATTACAAATTCTTGTGTAGCCTCGAATGGATAACAAGTGAAGAATGACTTGTCATTTTTCACAGTGAAAAGTAACCCTTAATTTACTGATACAATCTAAACCATTCCACAGTTCAACATCATCTTCTAACCTTTGTCCTGTATACAGTCTACTAAGATGCATCGTCCTGAGGCAAGAGCATCTACTGGCCTTTCTTTTATCAAAGCCTTGTTTCCACCCTTGCCACATCAAGTCCACTTTCCTGTACTAAACACAATTGGACTATGGCACGCAAAACAAAAGGCTAGTGGATGCTCTTGCTTCCGGAAGATGACTAAACTGTAGACCAGATTATTTGCCCATTCATTATCAAAATTCAATCACACAGCTCTATAGACCTATGTCAAAATTGACTTTTAAATATGTCTATCACCTGAGTTTGTTTTGGTGTTAATATACCTATCATTTTAAATATTTAAGAACAGAATTCAACTTTTTTCTGCATTTATGAAAGTATAAATGAAAAAACCTGTGTGCCCCCTACGCAAAATTTGGCAAAATACTTCGATAAATGCAAAAGAACACGAATAACTTCATAGACTGCATATTTTATCACAATATTATTAACACAAAAAACTGTAGACAATGATACAAAATCAGTGGGACATGGTTCAGCGCATAAATGCATCCCAAGCTCAGCCAATATTTTCAGCCAATCAAGAAACAGTATTACGCTGTTGAGTATGACCTAATC
This sequence comes from Haliotis rufescens, assembly GCF_023055435.1. Taxonomy (NCBI): domain Eukaryota; kingdom Metazoa; phylum Mollusca; class Gastropoda; order Lepetellida; family Haliotidae; genus Haliotis; species Haliotis rufescens. The sequence continues at coordinate 2,924,983 of NW_025964024.1, read as the reverse complement.
AGTTTTGGGGTTTAAGGGCACACAAACGCAAAAATAATTATGTGGGTAGCAAAAAAATGCAATGGAATCACTTAAAATTCATAATTACCATGATTACTAAATAAATGAAATAAACCTGTTACATATTTTCTGAGAAACATTGCAAATAGAAAACAGTTTACAGGAGTTCACTTCCCTCCTTTCTCTCCAACCATATACCTGATATTCTTTGTAATGTATCCAAGCAGGAAAGAACGGAGTGATTCCACATCCTCAGATGACAACAATGTCCATTCTCTCACAATCCCCTCCTTGATGGTAGTGGCCGACTGGAACAGCACATAGTCACTCTTGCTGGTCTCTGCAGGCAGAACATCCCATGGTTGGAATTGAAGTGGAAGTGGTAATGTGAGAGGTTTCATATCGTGCTCAAGATTACTGCACTTATATAGTGACGTGAGTGTATGCGTGCGTCATCAGCTCTACTGTCAGCAGCTCTACTGCCAGGTGTCATCAGCTCTACTGTCAGGTGTCATCAGCTTGTCAGCAGCTCTACTGTCAGGTGTCAGCAGCTCTACTGTCAGGTGTCATCAGCTCTACTGTCAGGTGTCATCAGCTCTACTGTCAGGTGTCAGCAGCTCTACTGTCAGCAGCTCTACTGTCAGGTGTCATCAGCTCTACTGTCAGGTGTCATCAGCTCTACTGTCAGCAACTCTACTGTCAGGTGTCATCAGCTCTACTGTCAGGTGTCATCAGCTCTACTGTCAGGTGTCATCAGCTCTACTGTCAGGTGTCATCAGCTCTACTGTCAGCAACTCTACTGACAGGTGTCATCAGCTCTACTGTCAGGTGTCATCAGCTCTACTGTCAGCTGTCATCAGCTCTTCTGTCAGCAACCCCACTGTCAGGTGTCATCAGCTCTACTGTCAGGTGTCATCAGCTCTACTGTCAGCAACTCTACTGTCAGCTGTCATCTGCTCTACTGTCAGCTGTAATCAGCTCTACTGTCAGGTGTCATTAGCTCTACTGTCAGCAACTCTTCTGTCAGCTGTCATCTGCTCTACTGTCAGGTGTCATAAGCTCTACTGTCAGCTGTCATCAGCTCTACTGTCAGCTGTCATCAGCTCTTCTGTCAGCAACCCCACTGTCAGGTGTCATCAGCTCTACTGTCAGGTGTCATCAGCTCTACTGTCAGCAACTCTACTGTCAGCTGTCATCTGCTCTACTGTCAGCTGTAATCAGCTCTACTGTCAGGTGTCATCAGCTCTACTGTCAGCAACTCTTCTGTCAGCTGTCATCTGCTCTACTGTCAGGTGTCTTCAGCTCTACTGTCAGCAACTCTACTGTCAGCTGTCATCTGCTCTTCTGTCAGCTGTCATCTTCTCTACTGTCAGGTGTCATCAGCTCTACTGTCAGCAACTCTTCTGTCAGCTGTCATCTGCTCTACTGTCAGGTGTCATCAGCTCTACTGTCAGCAACTCTACTGTCAGCTGTCATCTGCTCTACTGTCAGGTGTCATCAGCTCTACTGTCAGCAACTCTACTGTCAGCTGTAATCAGCTCTACTATCAGGTGTCATCAGCTCTACTGTCAGCAACTCTTCTGTCAGCTGTCATCTGCTCTACTGTCAGGTGTCATCAGCTCTACTGTCAGGTGTGATCAGCTCTACTGTCAGCAACTCTACTGTCAGCTGTCATCTGCTCTACCGTCAGGTGTCATCAGCTCTACTGTCAGGTGTCATCAGCTCTACTGTCAGCAGCTCTACTGTCAGGTGTCATCTACTCTACTGTCAGGTGTCATCAGCTCTACTGTCAGCAACTCTACTGTCAGCTGTCATCTGCTCTACCGTCAGGTGTCATCAGCTCTACTGTCAGCTGTCATCTGCTCTACAGTCAGGTGTCATCAGCTCTACTGTCATCAGCTCTACTGTCAGCAACTCTACTGTCAGCTGTCATCTGCTCTACTGTCAGGTGTCATCAGCTCTACTGTCAGCAACTCTACTGTCAGCTGTAATCAGCTCTACTGTCAGGTGTCATCAGCTCTACTGTCAGCAACTCTTCTGTCAGCTGTCATCTGCTCTACTGTCAGGTGTCATCAGCTCTACTGTCAGGTGTCATCAGCTCTACTGTCAGCAACTCTACTGTCAGCTGTCATCTGCTCTACCGTCAGGTGTCATCAGCTCTACTGTCAGATCCAGCATGTCTCCCAACTCTATCGGTATCCCCTTTCAGACCAAACACCCCTTCATGATCCTTAGGGATGTGCACCACTTGTCAATCAAACACCCCTTACTGATCCTTTGGAATAGGCACCCCTTTACGATCCTTGGCGTTAATTGTCAGGTAGTGTATGGGTTAGCTATCACTTTTATTGACTTAATCCACTGTGAGTGAGGAAATCTGTACAATTTGTATCAAGTTTCGGAGAAATGGTAAACAATCGGGTGCTGATCACTTGGCAAACAAACAATTATTATCTGTGATAGCACCAGTTTTCCTGTGTTGAAGTGTCTGCTAATTAGATGAACTCTTTCGCCTAGCTTAGCTTCAAGCCGGTAATGTGATTTTGATCCTCGATCCAGCTTAACCTTTGAAACAAACATCTCATATTAAACATCCAATTTATTATTACTGCTTGTGATTATCAATTTATCATGATCATATGAAATTCTAGTGTCGGTTATCAGCTCACCTAGAATGTATCTACAAATGCTGTACGGTAGTTTCCGTTTGCGGAAATCCAAGATGACTCTCTCAGCAGCTTGTCTCTGGTCTGGAGTCACGATGTTAGGAGCAGCCTGTGAACACAGACACAGACACAGTGGAGTCACCGACATTTTCAAACGTGTCAAATTATGAACATGGGTGTAATATGTGAAAATAAAGGACATAAACAAAATGGAAATTTTATTTTAAATTGTATTTTGTATATTCATATCTTTATCCTATATCAAACTATGCATCTCTGATTTCTTCTTTGGTCCCATGTGGAAACGTGCTTGAACAGAGTTTCCAGCTGCTAAAAAACAATTCACCCAAACTCATCCAAGCATCACCATGGTCACTACCCAAAACAAATATGTCACGCTCTGTACTACCGTGCCTACAGTGTTCCCATTTACCAGTAATTACCAGTTTTTTACCAATAAAATTATTCATGTGACTGGCAAATAGAGTACCTTATAAATCTGTGATATTCCTATAAGTATATTTTTCGAATGAAGTCAGGTTGTCTGTTACCATCAGGGTTTCCCCTTGTCTATTTTTAGAACAAGGAAATAACATTTCGCTTTCCTTCGAGGTTAAAAATATATTTGTAGTGACTTCGTCTTGAAATATTAAAATAAAAGGAGATTATTGTGCCTGAACTTTGAGTGAATGATGTGCAGATCTAACTAAGTCACTTCAGCATGTTCCGAGATGAAATGAACGGGATGTTGAAAGAATAAAAAACAGGGAATTTTCATACGGTTTTTTTTATGTTTAAAGTTGGTACTGACAAAAATTTGTGTAATTTGTGTGTAAGGGGGGGGGCAGACAGGTAATTTTTAGAGTTACCAGTCCACTAAGACTGGCAGTTCCTAAAGCCAGTGGGAACACTGGTGTAGCGACCTACATGACCTAATCAGGTGATTAACCCTGCCACATCATTCATCTTATGTCAGAGCTAACGGGGCGGAGTTATTGTGATGCGGAAATGGTTGGGAGGGCATATAATGTGTGAGATAGGATAAGTATATAAATATACAACTTGCAATAAAATTTCCACATTTTTAAACTTATCCTCTCTCACACTATGCATTTACAGTTGGATGGTTGGGTGCAGATACCCTAGCCTGTAATAGACTACAACCATGAGACGTACACGAGGAAGCTGGTGCTAAACAGTGAATTTAATCAAATATTTATAACACTGCCTAGCATCTTAAAGACAATAACTCGGGAGCAGGAAAACACACCAAAGCTGGTGAAACGATCATAATACATTATTTGGACGCAACAGCATGAAATCGGGTACCATATTAGACGTAATAAGCACCCAGGGCGCTCTCAAAATTAGAAATAGGGGGCTCTTATTAGAATGTTACTTTGGTGAAAAATACAGAGTTGAAAGATAAATTTTGTGTTTTATGCTGACAGCCTGAAATGTTTCTGTACGACAGATATATTTTTCCAGAATTAAATGCCCATAATTAAGGGTGCATATAACACACGAGTGTGTATTATACGCGAATAAATGTGTACATTGATCAATCGGAAGTAGTGCGAATTGGGATTGTTCACTAGCCAATATCTTAGCAAATGTCGCCGTGGGCGCTTATTAGAGCGGGGCGCTTATTACGTCGAATACGGTATATCATGCGGAACCTGTTTTCACGTATGAATTGTTACCATGGTTACATGAATGACTGTCACTTTCAATAGTCCTGGAAGGGTCTCCAGTCAATCGACTCTACAAGACCCATGGATGATATAGTACAACTGCTCGGCATCTCTTCTAACGCTTTGTCAAAGCTATCAATCATGCCCAAGAGATGAAATACACAAAGCAGAGGGAGCAGGATAAAGGGTTGTGACACCGTCGAAACGGTCGTGCCATACTGCGACTAATGTTGAAGATCTTAGTCTCTCCAGATGAGTGAATCTACCCTCCAATTGGGTAAATACCAGTGTTGTTTTTTTAACAAACAGTTTTACTGAATGTTTTGATAGTTCAGGGATGAATTAGTGTCTTAGTTTACAATGAATCAGACTCATAAGAAGTTGGTGTAAAAACAGCCAGATTGGCCACCAACACTGTGTACATGACGCACCTGACTGAATTTAAATGTACCTGGATAGCTGTAAACAAACTTTAATGTCCTCTAAATACAATGCATGCTCATAAGGAAGGTGAATTTGAGTTCTGGTGGTTTTTTATGCACATACTTGTTTAACATTGTTTTATGAGATAACATGACCCCAGCGAGGTCATCACCATGATCACCATCACACATCACAAAGTTGTTTTTTATATTATTAACTTTTCAAACTATGATTTCGAAATACAGATTAGCGATCAACAAACAAAACTCACATTCATAAAGAAAATTCTAATTGTCACATACAGTAAACTACGGTTATAACGAACACGCTTATAACGAACTGACGGATATAACGAACTTACTTTTTGGTCCCGACTGTTTGCTGTAGTTATGCTGTATATATGCTTATAACGAACTACGGTTATAACGAACTAAAATTAGTAGTCCCTTTGAGTTCGTTATAACCGTACTTTACTGTATATCGACCTACAAATTCTTTGAAAAGAAGTTGTGCCTTGATTCCAAGTACATGTATGATCTACCAAGCACTTGGATGTCTGATGACAATAGGTCATGTAAATATTACTTTGTGCTCAGGAATCCCTGTAGCAGTGTCTCTAATGAATGTTTTTTGTTGTTTTGTTTTTTTACAGTCAACTGTGCCAACTCTTGCATATGACACATGTAACACATTGTGGCTTTGGTTTTACATACTCAGCATGAAAAAGGAGCCTTGTCCTTTTTGCATCCGTGATGAAATGAAATTGTTTTTCATCTTTGGTGAAAATATTTCCTTTTTCAACATGTTCAGTACAGTAAACCTTTCCTTGGACATGATTGTGCTGATTTACAATCTGCATTTCATGTCTCAATCATAATCATATGACACCGCTTATATAAGCTCCCCACACCAAAGATAAAAGTACACTTGTAAATTTACATAATTAGGTGACTGAAGTACAAATACATGCATGAACTTGATAATGCATTTTAAAGTCTATTTCCATATCATTTGAATCATAACTTGACTGTCATCATATACAGGCAAGTGGAAAAAATATGAATTTGCATAATAATTGGGCAGTGCAAAGTTTGATCCTGTCGAATATCGGTGATCTTATTAAGCTTCATAGTTTACTAAGAAGTATCATTGTGAGATTATAACATACAGACTAAAGGAATGTGAAGAAAATCCATCAATATGATCAAAGGATTGATGGAGCTAGTGTGTTGATGCAGACATTACCCTAATACTTATTACGAGCCATTTGGAAAAGCAAGTATGGATCGAAGGATCCAGCTTTGTCTAAGGGTATTACAGTAAGCATGATATTGATATCAACTGTCGTTACTACTATGACTATCCGCTATGATTCAGCAACGACACAACACTCATGACAGTGCATGGTTCTCTCTCACTCTTCTAGTTACAATGTACAACTGCAGCTGGATTCAAGAAATTATATATTTCCCACATTACACTGAAAACATTAAAATCACAGAAAAAAACATAGCTTGAATCCAAAAATCAACTTTTGTTTACTTTTAAAGGTTGTTGAAAACGGGCATGGTAGTCAATCAGTCGGGTATAAATATATTGTGGAAAACAAATGAAATGTAAGGAATAAACATTTAACTTAATTAAAACGCACCGAGCATACAAAAGGGTGCACTTGAGGCAATCATTTACCTGTGTGTGTCAGTAAACTGATTTCAATGACAACAGGTGCGACCAAACACGTTTGTCACAAGACAAGATTGCTTTGAAAATAGACCGAGTGCTTGTTTAACGTAGACATATTACAAGAGTATAATGATTACCAGAGAGTATTTAGTTTTCTCGACTTATAACTGAAGTCTCAGACTCACCAACACAACTTGTGAGGCCTGTTCTAATTCATGCATCACATGGTCCGCCATCACTGTTTCTTCGTTACTCCGCCATTCAACCGGAAGTGTGAGGTATTAACCGAACTCCATACAGCGTGCTGGCATCAATAATACGGTAAAAAAATGGATGCGCTTGCTCTTTGCTAAATCCCGAGTTTCTGTTAAAAGGTGAAAGATAGTTTGCATTTTATTTTACTACACAAATATATTCCCAAACATCACAGAAATTATATATGAAGAAATAATTCATTCATGAAAACATCCATCTGAGACAAATAACACCCACCACACACCGTTATGAGTGTAGTTAAATGATGATACAAAGTCTCTCTTTTTTTTCAGTTTACTGATCATAATGTCTAGACACATGTTATCGTCGTGTAATACTCCGTGCACAAACTCCAATGTTTGGACAGCGGAGAGCATGTAGACAAGTAACAAAGAAGGACGAAAACAAATTTTAATTGTTGTCATAATTATTCGTATTATTAACACCCTAAAGATATAGACAACAAATCATATACAAGTTCTCATTCATGTAATTTCCTAACCCTGATAGCTCATGTATAATATCATAGTTTACCCATAGACATGTAAAACGTATGGTACCAATAATATTAAAATGAAAACAAATCACTGACAATGTTGTGAATCTATATGACACAATCGTGATTTTTGAAAGGACACTTAAAGTAAGCAGACACGACATGCATATTACAGTGGTCGCATTTACCATCAAAATACACTGTAAAATATGTGTTTAGATCCTAAACACAAACCTACCCCCATCCAACCCCGATATTACTTGAAAGTAATTAACGAAAAAACATATGCATGTATGTCTGTGGGTGGGTGTGCGAGCGCGTGTGTGTGTCAGACAGACAGACAGACAGACAGACAGATAGATAGATAGATAGATAGATAGATAGATAGATAGAAAGATAGATATGTTCAATTAAATTTATGTGATTTAAGGGGGTGGAGGTCTCTATGTGCAACATTTGTATGGGTCTATCGATATTTGTGTGTACAGTAAAGTACGGTTATAACCAACTCAATGGGACTACTAATTTTAGTTCGTTATAACCGTAGTTCGCTATAACCATATATACAGCATAACTACAGCAAATAGTCGGGACCAAAAAAGTGAGTTCGTTATATCCGTCAGTTCGTTATAAGCGTGTTCGTTATAACCGTAGTTTACTGTATATTAGTATATGTTTGTATGCAATGTACATGTATGTGTATGTGTATTGTAGAAGTTAACTATGTTACACGTTACTTGTGTGGGTGTGTTAACATGTAATGGTATTTAATTCATGTCTTTTGACAATATAAGTATTTTCCTTGACATTGGTCCAGTTCTGTTTTTAGGAACAAACGATGTTGGTTGGTAACGTTTCTTTTGTTCGTCAGTTTAGGTTATTGCAATAAACTATTTTTATTTATATATATGTTTATGTTGTATTGGGTTTTTTTCCAAGTAAGGGTAAATCATGCTTAATGGTCAATACACATCACAGTCAACAACTGTTTCTATCATGTCACAGTGGGACAAGGACAAGTGGAGAAAATAACAATGTCCAGGGATACAACACAGTGACTTGCATGATGTGGCCTCTTGACATGGAAGATTTGAAATGATTGTTAATAAATAAGGGTTACGGACATATTGTCTTTCGTGGTGATGTCTCTCTGTCAAAGATCAAGGCTTTGCTCACGAAATACTCTGTATTGATGAGGATGGCCATATTGCGGTCGAGCCTTTTTATTGAGGCGGAGTTCTGTTTATCGAGCAGATGGAGGCTGAGTTTTTTATTTACACAATTATGAGCTGGGTTTTTTTATGAATCCACTACCCCCACTAGAAATCTAAGTTCCGCCCCTAAGATGAAAACTGAAAGAAAACTAGGTTCACTGGAAACCAGGGCAAAAGTTGTTAAAGCTATATCCTTTATGTTGATCTCATGTGTTTCCTCCATATGTGGATGATGGGTTCGAATCCCAGATTCGCCCTGAGAACCAACCCGTGCCAGTGGGTTTCACCAGAGTGGGATGCGTTCAGGACCAGCATCACATTGGGCTCTCCTCCCACATCACGCTGACACGCCCTGATACAACTGGAATACCATTCAAAGCGGCGTTAAACCCAACTCACTCACTCACTCACTCAGGTTTCAGTGTAATGTTTTACTTACGGCCTGTATGAGAAAATACAGAATGCATGTACTACACCCTTAAGTGTGGCCACACACTCAGCCAAACATATCACTAGGTTTAGTGGGTTCAGTGTGTGAAGCCCCGTATTGGTGTCTTTGTTTGTTTTGTTTTGTTTGTTTGTTGTTTAACGCCGCACTCAGCAATATTCCAGCTATATGAGGGCGGTCTGTAAATGATCCTGTCTGGACCAGACAATCCAGTGATTGACATCATGAGCATCGATCCACGCAATTGGGATACGATGACATGCATCAACCAAGTAAGCGATTTCGTTAGTCGCCTCTTACGACAAGCATAGTCACCAATAATGGCAAACATGGTTGCTGAAGACCTATTCTACCCCGGTTCTTCGCGGGTCTTATTGGTGTCTATCGCGACATGACGGGAGTGTTGTTATATGAGGCGTAAAAACCATGATCACTCACTCACCCTCTTCAGTAATTTACCAAGCACACATGTGTTTTGTAATTGATTGAAAGAAAACTACAATACATAATCAATTATCCAAGATCAATGGGCGAGTGGCTTCCTTTCAGCCTCGTGGGTCGGTGGGGTAGCCTAGTGGTTAAAGCGTTCGCTCGTCACACCGAAGACCCGGGTTCGATTCCCCACATGGCCACAATGTATGAAGCCCATTTCTGGTTTTCCCCGCCGTGATGTTGATGGAATATTGCTAAAATCGGCGTAAAGCCATACTCACTCACTAACTCACTTTCAGCCTGGTGTGATTCCGGTGATGAATGGCCCAGGCAGTACCCTGTACTTTAGTGCCTTTGATTGTTGCTGCTGATATTGATATAGCGTTAATATATTATACTACGGCGCAAAACAACATTCACCTACTCGCCCGCTCTCGAATACTTGACTAACACTATTGAAATATCCACGTTTAGGGCCATTGTTGCGACCAAACACATAGGTCCACATAGTTGGACAACAGATTTATCATATACTGGGCTTGTGTTATCGATGCGAGAGACCAATCCGATAAACTTGGTGTCATGATCCGATAAATATGCAAATGAGGTCACCTTGCTGGCACTACTCTCTCGCTACATACATCTATGCGATACCCTCTTTTTCTAAAGGCGATTGTGAGAACTAAGTGTATTCCTTGTGATGAAAGGTTCACCGTCAAGCATATTTTGCTTGACTGTGTGGATTTTCCAATTGCAAGGGTTTCACGTGATCAAACAGTAAATCCGACAGATCTCTTATTCCGTGTGAGCAAGTATCTGATTCTAAGCTACCTGAAAGAAATTGACCTGTATCATAAATTATAAATGTGTATGTGAATTTACTAATTCCTTTTTAAACATTCAATAGAGATTATTGAAGGCTCTGTCCAGGCGGTTAAAGTGCGGTAAAATGATAGTCCCCTTGTGTGACACGTAATTCCTATCACAATCCATGTGTGTTAAGCCAACTCATTGCTGAACAATTTTTAATATTGGCTAGTATTGTGCCCGACCACCAGCAGATAAAGTGATGACGTAAATCCTGCTGGGGTTGCGCGCAGGAAGGTGAGCCCCCGTAAGTTCCCATGATCCCTAGCGAGGTGGCCTAGCTTAGATTGATGCATGGTGGCTTATAGTCGCTGTATTAAACAGTTGTAAATAATGTTGTTATGATAAAAAATGTTTGTTAAATTTGTTTTTAAATATAACTTTGTAATCATGACTCAATTGTAAATACAGTAGAACACGGATATAACGAACTACAAGGGACCAGAGAAATCAGTTCGTTATATCCGTTGTTCGTTATACACGTTTTCACTCGGAAACGTCCGCCATCTTGGATCAACAGCATTAATAATTCTCAATTTCGTGTCTAAACTGATAGCTTTCCTCTTACTATTGCCCGCCATGATAGCATATGCAAGTGATCTGACACTTGGACACAATCTCGTAATTTTTTTATGATTAATGTTTGTTTTACAGACAAGATTACATGTACAGGTAAGATTAACACAATGCAAATTTAACAAGGTTGATCCGTCACCGCTGATTGTATTGATTCGCCACTGATTGCGTACAGCCAATTGTCAGTGACACTTGACACTGAGTGAGATTTCTCAGTTCGCTATACACGTCACTAATTAGTGATAGATGGGCTTGTCGGTGATCAGATATCAGTTCGCTGTATCCCTTAGTTCGCTGTAGAGAGTTCGTTATATACGTAAATGTTATATGATATTATATAGGAGATAAATCGGGGATTTTTTAACATTTCGTTGTATCCGTTTGTTCGCTATATCAAAGTGTTCGCGTCGCGATATGGCTGAAATAATGCCGAAGCGACGTTGAATTTTAACTCACTCACTCACGCAATAAACGATTAACTAACATCCCAATATGCTAAGATGGGTTTTTGCAATGTGTCGGCGCAATTGCTGCGTTTTATTGCAGTTATGCGCAGTTTCTACACTTACTTCGTCAAGTGGAATTACCTTTTAAACATCCATTACTTTAAAAATGATTATATGAAAAAGGATTACCCCTGTGTGTTTCCGTATAAATATGCATTATACTCAAGGAGAGGATAATACATATTCTAAATTGCTAATATATTCTATCTACTACGGCACGGAAACACACGAGGGTAATATCTTTATAATTATATTTTCATGAGATGGGTGATCTGACACTGAAAGAAGCGTCTGTACAATATTAACTGTGTTTACGGTAACTTGGTCTGCGAGGTCGTACAAGTGGCCTAAATTACCGCCACAAAACCGACACTAAATTTACCTTAACATGAAACACTAGCGTCAGATGAACAGGATCCTGTCAATGTTTAATGTCACGAACAGTTTGACACTTTAAAACATGGACTATATACATGTTTTTTTTGTTCTTAAGCCCCCGTTACTTTATTAAAAGCTTTCATAAAAAACTTGGTCTAAGAAAACTTTGACCAAGCCAAAGTTTTGGTGGGAATTATCTTGCCAAGGTGGATGCTACTGACGAAAAATTGTTTGCTGTTGTCATATATATTTTGTGTATTGCCATGTTGAGAAGGCGGCGTCGGGGTAGGCAAAACCATATTTGGTCCCGGGAATGGCTACTGGTTGTTGAAACAAATCAATTAATGTTTCAAACATCTCGTCGGTCCAAAATAGTTGTATCATTTTGACTTGACTATATGTACTTCCGGTTGAAAAGGGGTAAATGTTCCTTGCATTCTGATTGGCTAAATTAAATCAACGTCTTCAAACTTTGATCAAAGTTTGACGAGAAATAGGATCGGTTTCTATTCCATCAAAGTCCGTCAAAAACTTTGTCAAAGTTTTTGACAGGACGTTACACTATCAAAAACTTGGTCAAAAAGAACTTTGACTAAGTTTTTGATAGTGTAACGGGGGCTTATTAAGACGCCGCACTCAGCAATAGAATAGCTATATGAAGGCGGCCTGTCGACCCTGGGCCCCGTTACTCAAAGCGATCTTAGCGCTACGATGATCGTAAATCTATGTTAGAGTTGGTGACTTACGATCACCTTAGTGCTAAGATCGCTTTGGGGAACGGGGCCCAGGGCCAGACAATCCAGTGGTTGCAACGCCCTTCGCCCTAGGGATTCGGTGATACACAATCAGCCAAGTCACCGAGCCTGCTTGAACACCCGATCCATTTTGTGGTCTCTTATGTTTCTGAGGACCTTCAATAACCCGGAATAGTTACTTTATACTCTTAATATTACTCATGAATATTCATGACGAGATTCAAAACGAGGCGGGCTGTGCAAAAATATACCGGAAGTGATTGAGTCGGAATGGACACGCTCTTCGGAAAAACAACCACCGATCTTCGATGTGTTCCACAGCTTACATTTGTCTTGTGGGACGATAATTGAAGAAGTTCAGGGGAAAAGAACCTTGACAAAGGATTTAGGTACTACAGCGAAGGATGTGTACATCGCATTCGTAAATGTCCTCATGTTGCCCAGTCGCTTCTAGTATTTTCGCGAGTACGGGTTCCATATCTCCCAACCCGCATCCCTGTTTAGGTGGTTAGGTAACAACGAGGTGAAGACAGTTCGCTAAAACATTTCAAATCGTTAACTCACTCTCTCACTAACCCAAAATCCCCACAGCGCATGTTTGAAGTATCTAAATGAATAAATGCGATAGGCAGTGTTCATGTTTGAATTCAGTATTTACATGAATAGATATAAAGAGAGACGGTGGAACATTTACACTGACACACAGCGGAAACCAATATATGGCCAAGTGTATGCGTGTCCTGCACAGACCGATTTAACACTGCTTTCCATTTTGAATATGAGTGGCGGAGTGAAAAAAATAAAATCGTTTTTTTTAATGTTGGGTCGTATATGACGTCTGTTATAGAGATGAGAAAAACGAAAATATTCAACATCACATAATCTAATCATGAGCTATTCATGCCAGTCCTCATTAATCTGCAAAGAAAGGCATTGAGTTATACACTTTTTGGGAACCTTTTGGGAACATTTCTATTCCGTTTTATCTGCAACTAATATCAGCAGTTCCCCCCGTCCTCTGTTTTGACGAATGCCACATGCAAATATTCCTGCTCACACTCATAACCAATCTGGTTCCTTGTAAATATCAATTATAGGATGGTAATACACCCTCTGCTCTTCTTCCGCTTTACGCATCTGTGAATGTTATCGGAAACGGACATGTTATTGCAAGCTCTGCCAAATCATTTGCCATTAGGAATGATAGACGCACAACCTCTTTGATGTCTTTGACTGAGACTTAAAAAGCAAATATCTATATATAGAAAATGATATCGAGTTGCCGTAAGAATTAATTCAATTATTTATGTAAAAGTTGAAACGAGATTAAAAGAATGTATACATCAATATGCCAGACTTTGACGGAATCAGATATCCCACATCACAATCTGTATTTGAAAATCTAACATTACGTACATAGATTTGTCTGTGAAAGGTCTGGGGTTGTTCTGAGCGGATCATGAAACGGTTTCAAAAGCGGCTTGCATCAAGATTTCTCCAGTGACGTCGTTGCCAATTTTAATGTCTAGGAATGTTTAGAGACAGTACAGGCAGTGCCGTAGCCAGCCGCGCGCGGGGGGGGGGGGGGGGACTTTTTATAGGGAACAGTTTTGTTTGAATCATGAAAATACAAGTTGGGGACAAGTGATACTTGTACAAATATTTGCCCCCCCCCCCAAAAAAAAAAAGAAAAAAAAGAGAAGAAGTTAACTACGGCCTTGACAGGACACGCGGCATGTTGTCTGACCCGGTTTATCTGATCCGGGTTCGATTATTCACTGTTGGCAGTGATATAGCTTGGAGTATTTCTGACTGCGCTGTCAAACAACATTCACTCACTTGATACTGTTTGTTTGTTTGTTGTTTGACGCCGCACTCAGCAATATTTCAGCTATATGACGGCGGTCTGAAAATAATCGAGTCTGGATCAAACAATCCAGTGATTGACACCATGAGCATCGATCCAGGCAATTGAGATACGATGACATGCATCAACCAAGTCAGCGAGCCTGACCAGCCAAACACGTTAGTCGCCTCTTACGACAAGCATAGTCACATTTTACAGCAAGCATGGGTTGCTGAAGACCTATTCTACCCCGGATCTTCACGGGTCCACTTGATACTAAATCATTACCTGACAGTTAGCAGCGAATGACACTCCAAAGTAAACACATATACTATGACTGTTTATTATACTGAGTTTATTATTACACCAGATCTGAGGAGTCTCCACTGGCTCCCTGGTGGCAGCGCTTCGCGTTCAAGCTTCTTCTTATGGTCTACAAGCGACAGAGCTTCCAGGGCGAGTGAGTGAATGAGTATGGTTTTACGCCGCTTTTAGCAATATTTCAGCAATATACACCAGAAATAGGCCTCACACAGTGTGGAGAATATGGGGAATCGAACCAGGGCCTACGGCGTGGCGAACAAACGCTTTAACCACTAGGCTACAGCACCGCATCGCGCTTACCAGATAGCCGGACCAGTTCTTAAGAACTCCCTTCCATTGTCATTTTGAAACAGTGTTGCATTGCCCACACCCCCACCCCATTTTTTAAAATATGATAAAATGATTTCCTTCGTATACAAATGTATCCAAGATGAATAAACGCGTATTTATTTATGAGAATAGCCAATAATTTTATATATTACCAGGGTTTTTTTCATCGCGTTGATTTTTAAACGACTGGAAGTGCAACGTCCTCAGAGACACACATATGACATCGAGTGAGTGAGTTTGATTTTACGCCGCTTTTAGCAGTATTCCAGCAATATCACGGCGGGGGACACCAGAAATGGGCTTCACACATTGTACCCATGTCGGGAATCGAACCCGGGTTTTCGGCGTGACGAGTGAACGCTTTAACCACTAGGCTACCCGACCGCTCCAATTATGACTTCGAAGATGAAAGTTCACTATATCACCAATGTGTTAATTTCATAACATACTGTTTATTAACGCAGATGAGTGACCCTTTTGAAACCAATACTAATATACCAAGGCATTGTTTGGGAGTTTGATTAAAATTTGGATTTTTACTATATGATACAGCTATGCAAACAATGTGTGCCGTTATCCAACTGCGTAATGTTTCCCAAACTTTTAAGATATAGGTGTGTGAAGATTTAAAACGTCATTTGACGAAGACATTTCAAGTTGAAAACGGTAATTATTTAATGTAGTCATATTAATGTAGATACAAAAAAATATGGTGCCAAGATTAATATTGGCAATCCAGTGATTGACATTATGAGCATCGATCCACGCAATTGGGATACGATGACATGCATCAACCTAGTCTGTGATCCTGACCACCCGATCCCGTTAGTCGCCTTTTATGGCAAGCATGGGTTCCTTAAGACCTGTTCTACCCCGGATCTTCACGGGTCCCCAAAACGGTTAGGATGCACTTTTTACTGACGTTACTTGTTCACATTTGAACAAGTATATTATCTGCCTACATATGTACCAGATAAATCCTTGTATCCAAGTGATGCCCCGTTTCATGGAGATTGTAACTGTGTTTTGGGTTGCAGCATCACAAATCCTGTATGGATTTGAAGACTATTTCACCGAGTTAAAGAGCCATGGCGGACCTTGTCATCAATAAACAGAGGTGAAGTGAAATGGGGTTTAATGTCGCGTCCAAGATTAGTGCGATGTGCATGCACGTGTGTGTGTGTTGCTGCTTGTACTAGTCTGGACTGATGCCGATTTATAGTGCTAGCCAACTGAGATACCATGCCACAGTTTAGCATGAATACCCAACTCAGACACAGTATACGGACTCCGAGCCGGCCAGTCCTTGTTTTAGCCCCTAAATGCCGAGCACCAGACAGGGTAACAACAAGTACCATCTTGAAACGTCTTTGGATATGACGAGGCCGGGGATTGAACCCCGGACCTTCCGCTCTCTGGGTGGACGCTCTACCTATACGCCACGGAGGCGGTCTCAATGAACAGATGTTTCCAAATAACGCAGACCTAGAGGGCGTTTGTGGGGCATGTAAGAGTGGTACTGTACCACTCTTGGAATACATCTTTACAACATCATCCAATGACGCTAAACAGTTTGTTTGTTTGTTGTTTAACGCTGCACTCGGCAATATTCCAGCTATATGACAGAGGTCTAAAAATAATCGAGTCTGGACCAGACAATCAAGTGACTGACATCATGAGCATCGATCCACGCAATTGAGATACGATGACATACATCAAACAAATCAGCGAACCTGACCACCCGATCCCGTTAGTAGTTTCTTACGACAAGCATAGTCGCGTTTTATGGCAAGCATGGGTTGCTGAAGACCTATTCTACCCCGGATCTTCACGAGTCAGATCGGAGTTGTCATCTTGCTTCCTTTAACGTGTCAGAGGCCCGCATACTGTAAACAAAAACATTAGAGGCATCGAGAGTTGTGAGTAACCATGACACAACCAAGTTCCGGGTGGAGAGGCATTTAATTTGATTATTTGTATTTTTTACTGGGGGTATTCGCTAACTAACTACTGAGACTTACAAATTTAAAATAAATTGTAGCATGTTAATAATTAAAGTTTGTTGGAGAAATAAATTCGTTCAACATTTAAAAAAAATATTTCTACAACCTGTAAACCCTACAATGCGATATGGCGAATTTGATTTCCATGAAATGACCTGTCAAGCTGATTTTCAAGAAATCATTTTGTGAGTCCAAACACTGCACAACAGATTGAGATGAAATTGAAGCATATACTCTTCAAAAAATAAGAAAAGCAATACGGATATTTTTGGCCATAAAAGCAAAATTAGCGGACCAAGAGGTGCAAAATGAAGAGGTTCAATGTGTTATAGTGTCAGTGAGAAATTTCCCGGATCACAATGATCACAACAAGGACATGCAAACCATTAGTCGGGATTCGGAAAAACGCACCCAGTACATCAACAAAAGGCCCATGGAGCTGCACGTGATGCACGACCAGAAGCACTATCAACGGTATTAAAGTGCAGGGTTTTTGATTGCCTGGCTTCTGCGTCAATCGAACAGTAACAGTTCAACAACATGCCAAGATCAACAGAAGTGCAAAGAAACAACGTCATAGGCCGCTTGCAGGCAGGGAAATCCCGATCAGCTGTAGTCCATGTAGCGCCCAGCACATTAACAAGGCTATGGGGTCGGTTTTAACAGCATGGGTCAACACGTGATCGGACAAGGTCGGGACGACCAAGAGTAACCAACTCCGCCCAAGAACGCTACATCCGACTTCGTCACCAACGTGAAAGGACGACCACAGCCACCTCAACTGCATCCTATATACCTGGACTGCGCAGAATATCCGACCAGACCGTACAAAACCGTTTAAGAGCAGCAGGTCTACGAGCAAGACGTCCTGTTCGACGCCTCATAATGAGTCGTCAGCATCGTTAACAACGACTGCTTTGGTGTCGTCAACACAGGGTTTGGCCTCAACTGCGATGGCGAGATGTCTGGTTCAGCGACGAATCAAGAGTTCTTCTCCGTCGATGGGGTCTGCAGTCGTCGGGGAGAACGTTACACCGGAAACTGCGTACAGGAAGTGGACAGGTTTGGTGGGGGTTGCGTTATGATGTGGGCGGCTGTCCCTCATCATTGCAGGACATGTTCGGTCCATATCCAGGGCAGTCTTACGGCTCAGCGATGCATCAACGAAATTCTCCTACCACACGTCCTCCCAATTGCAGCCAACGACAGGACAACGTTCGACCGCATACAGTACGGATCACAAGAGCCTGTCTATACAACAACAACGTTGATGTTCTCCCCTGGCCCTCGAGATCCCCGGATTTGAACCCGATGAATTGGATAGACGGCAAGGTCAACCACATCCCCAGACGTTGTAGCAGTTGGCTCTTGCGTTGCAGGCCGAGTGGGATACAATTCCCTAGGATGTGATTCGCATACTCGTCTCTTCCATGGGAAGGGGATGTCAGGCCGCTCTCCATTCCAACGGGAGACATACCCGTTATTGATGGTAACTGACCTTCACCTTGGACTTTTCCTATGTACCGATAACTGAGATGACTACAATCGCCAAGTGTTCTCTCCACAACATTCTGTCTCAATGCCTTGTACGGTTCCTCGTATAAATGTATTATCGACCTCACACAATTCTGGCTTTGCGTTACTGTTTTTGAAGACTATATTTTTCATCCAAAACTGGCTCCCACAGGAGATATCGCTTGGGTGAGATCAAGCGTTATTACCCACGTGATGAAGATCCAGGTGGTACGATACTAAATCCGTACATCACGGGGTGTCGTACAGGGTTGACCTTGTTTTATTCGTTTTGATTGAATAAACGGAACTACGTGTTTCATTCATAAAAAATCGCGAGACGTCATTCATTTTGCAATATTACAAGGCAGAACTGAAGCAATCTCACGAGAGCGAGAGATATTTACAAACACTTAATTAAACCAAACGAGATAGTCACACGCATCAAATTCGGTTTGCATTCTATATAAGTTATGCACATAGCTTCTGTAGACATTATATAATCGAGCTGTATCCATTTACAATGTACGACTAGACCTACCGATCAATAGATCGAGGGTCCCCATGAGCGTGACGCACCCGACCACTTTCGTACCTTTCAATTTGTTATAACGTAAAATTATATGCGTGGTGAAATGAAGTCAGTTTAAACTATCTGGTCAGATATCTAGACTTACTTGGGATGATCCGGTTGAGCCATCAGTGTCTCCTTCAAACGTATTTTGTGGCACTATTTCGGGAGTTGTTTGTTCAAGACTGCACGACCTGATCACTCAAAGTGAACATTTCCGATACAAATCATTCGATGACTCCGTAGAAGTGTGCTGATTTTTTATTATGTGGCCCAAAATATCCCAAATGTGAACAATAACATTCCCTATCTCTAGCGTAAAACGCTGTGAGAAGATCATGGTTGTCTTTTCTTATTGCGGTGGTGACCTTGCCCTTCGTTCGAAGCTTTCACTGAATGCAAGTAGACTTAGCGTGTTGATTTTCACGTCTTGGGTAAAGGGTGGTACAATAAACATGAATGTCTTTGGCGAACACTAATGTGACTTTTAAAATTGTCTGATAGGTGTCCTGCGTACTAACAACATGGCGCTTGAATTACCATAAGTTGAAGAAATTCTTCCAAAAGCATCTTGAGCTTCGGTGCTGTTATGTTTGCAAACACAACATTACTGCAGGCGCAAGTTGTTAATGCGTATGCATAGAAATGTCAACAATGTCCATATTTGGGCATATATCAATATTCATGCCAAACCAGATTTTGCAACTGGTTTCAGTTTGGTCTGTCAACGAACGCAAGTTGTTATGTATTTACACTTAAATATATATATAAAATACCACTCATTCTCGCTAGATACCATTTTTACGGAACTCGTGAACTTTCTATGGTATCTAACGAGAATGAGTGTAGTATTCTCTACATATCTACCTTGTAGATATCGCTACAATGAAATTGCATCAATGCTTTGCAGACCATTGTGACGTCATTGGTTACCATGACGTCCCAATCAAATGACATCACTAATGGCTCTGCTACTGAATCTGTTAGCAGTACTTTTTACACTTAAGACACTGCTTATTACTGTCTACAAACTGAAAAAGTTGGAAGAATGATGTTGGATTATCAATAAAATATCCCCGAGTGTCTTTTGATATCAAATATATCAACACTCATTGAATAAAGTTAAAACCACCTCGTCTTTTCCACTTTTATCAACTCATGTTGATATATTTGATATCAAAGGAAACTCGGGGGAGATTCTCTATTTATTACTTGCCCGTGAATAGATCACCCGTTTAATAAACATACAGCTGTATTACACAGTGTGTAATATTGAAAAGCGTGCTTATGTACTCTCGGAACAAGTTTCACGAACACATATTGAAAGCTCTAAACATCCCGTGGCGTATTCAGCGACATCGCGTGTAGAGATGATAGATCACTGAGAGGAGCTTATGCATATTCGATGACCCCAGCAACTTTGTTGCTAGGCTGACGTCACATGGCATTGTTTCGCTTTTATCAACTCGTGTTGATATATTTGATATCAAAAGACACTCGGGAAGATTCTCTATATCTTTGTACTCAGTTTGGAGGGGTATTTGTTAATTTGTTTTGAAAAACGTAGTGTTTTGAACCCTGAACTAGTCAAGACTATTGGTATTATAATGTTGAATTTAGTAATGTGTTCTACTTCTGATCCCTTTTCCGAATGTTCTAAGATAGCGACTTTTGTACCCTGGGTAGTAGCACTTTTGCCGTCATGGTAGAAAGGAGATAAACCTACTGTTTTGAAATTTGATGTAATCCAACTGTGGAGTAGGTAGCTGAAGCGCTCGGTTCCAAATTAGAATAAGAAGTATCTACTCTACAGTGGGACTACTTCAAATTTCAGAACACAGTAGGTTTATCTCCTATCTGACTATAATACAGTAAACTACGGTTATAACGAACACGCTTATAACGAACTGATATAACGAACTTACTATTTGGCCCTGACTACTTGCTGTAGTCATGCTGTATATGTACTTATAACAAACTACGGTTATAACGAACTAAAATTAGTAGTCCCTTTGAGTTCGTTATAACCGTAGTTTACTTTATGTCTTCACAACAGATAATCCTTTATTGATAGAGATAGTATTACATTCGTAATATTTTTCTTATCATATTTATTTCTTATATCACGAAGCTCGTGTCAGTTTTAATGTATTTCCCTCTGTCTCGCTGGGGAAATATAACAGTTATAACTCTCGTATAGTAAAAACACTAACGCCTCGGGCTCACATAATTAAATATGTTTATGACACTCTTCCCAGAATTCATATAATGTCCTCGCTATTGTTCGAGAAATAGAAACATACTGGATTCAGTACACATACTCATGTAATACCTTGTACGGCAAGAATGTACATGTAATATAATGTATAATACAGGACTCATCCCGTGAAGATCCGGGGTAGAATAGGTCTTCAGCAACCCATGCTTGCCGCAAAGGGCGACTTTGATTGACGTAAGAGGCGACTAACGGGATCGGGTGGTCAGGCTCGGTGACTTGGTTGATGCATGTCATCGTTTCCCAATTGCGTGGATCGATGCTTATGATGTCAATCACTGGATTGTCTGGGCCAGACTCGATTATTTACTGACCGCCGTCATATAGCTGGAATACCGCGGAGTGTGGCGTTAAACAACAAACAAATAAAAATAAATTCTAACATGACTCGTTTGTATGCTGAGATTTTACAGGTCAAGTGTTTTCTTAATTAGCTTGTGGACAGGTCAAGGTTCAGGGTCAAGACCCTGTGGACGGTGTCGGAGATATTCCATGTATGGAACACGCCAAATCTACGCACATAAATTGGTTTGTGGCGAGATAAAGGGTGTCTACTTTATGACTTGTTAATAGTTAATTGCTTCCGACATCTCAAGAGGCTTCAGGTCATAATGGACAGTAGGCAGTACCGATCACAACGTGCACTGTGATTAAGTCGAGCAGAGATTCCCATAACATGAATACATGAGAATTGTAAAAACATATTTAGGCGGAAAAACCGATATCCTACAAATTAGAGTGAGTGAGTTGGATTTGAACAGTCTTCCAGTTTTATCACGGCGTGTCAATTTAGTATGGTGGAAAGCTCGAAGTGAAACCCACGAGCACGGTGCTGACAAACCTAGAAACATAATTGGGGCGAACCGGGATTCGAACCCATACGAGAGCAAGATCTCCTGCCCATAAACAATTCAAAAGTTACATAATATAACTACGTATATTACAACAACCATCAAAATATTAACCACTTTTTAAAATTAACGGAAAGACATTGGGTAGCCTCGTGTGAAATGCTTAAAAATTGCATGTCGAGGTTCGGTAGCGTACCGGTAAAATATGTGAAGTCGTCAGAGTATATATATATATTTATTATTTATTATGAAACAAATATTTGATTTACACGAAAATAATTTATGAACGAATGCACGTAATCATGCTGTTTACATGAACATCGACGTCAACAACTCCTTGAATATATTGCGCGAATAGGATGTAAACTGATACCATTGAGGTCGTGTTGTCATCACATGCCACAGCGAGGCTGGGTCAAAGAGGTCAGATGCCGTCCTCGCTCGTGGAGCATTTGGTGACGTCACAATAGAGGGAGGTAAGGAGTTAATACAGCGGTTCTCATAACGTTTTCATTACATTTCCTGAGTTTAAGTAGATCCTTAACCTGCTGTATGTAAATATCACTTGCTCAGGAACGATTCTGTTGTGAGTCATCACAATTGACCTATGTCCGTTGTTTGTGACCGATATGTATCCTACCCCCTATCCGTAATGGGCACGGCCCACGCTATAAACAAACTGGGAAACTTCAAGTGGTTAACTGTTCAGAACACTCCCGTGGCATGTAGAGGTAAACATTAAGCTGTGGGTAAGTTGACAGCAGTTTGATTATTATCATTGATAACTTATGAATAAGATAAGTAACGTGAAGATGTAAGTACTGTTAATGTACGAAATAATAACTGTTGATGAACTGTACGTGTATGTAATCATTCTGAAACGGACCCGTGAAGATCCGGGGTAGAATACATCTTCAGCAACCCATGCTTGCCGTAAAAGGCGACTATGCTTGTCGTAAGAGGCGACTAACGGGATCGGGTGGTCAGGCTTGCTGACTTGGTTGATGCATGTCATCATATCCCAATTGCGTGGATCGATGCTCATGATATCAATCACTGGATTGTCCGGTCCAGACTCGATTATTTACAGACCGCCGTCATATAGCCGGAATATTGCTGAGTGCGGCGTTAAACAACAAACAAACAATCATTCTGCAACGGCTTAAGAAAGGTGGCATTCGCTTATGCCATGTATGTATACCTTTTCCCCTCCGTTAACTGAGTGTTGTTGTTTTTTTCAGTTAAGGCCGAGTCATTGTTATTATGTGTAATACCGTAAACATGTATTTAGGGTAAGCAAGGTCTGTAATTATTATACATAATTAATTTTGAGTTATGAGCCAAGTGGTGTACCGTATTTGACAAAAATAAATCCAACTTGAAAACTTTTAACAGCTTAATCATTTTGTTTTTATGTTTGTATACATATATCAGTATGTAATAATCAGTGAGCAAATACTGTACTTATCTGAAAATATTGAATTTACATCTTATAAATCAAGTGAAATAACGTTTTAGAATAATTTAAAATAACCTCATCAGAGTTTTTCCACATTTATCAACTCGTGTTGATATATATTTGACATCAAAAGACACGAGGGTGAGATTTTATTTATCACCCAACATCATTCTTCCAACATTTTCAGTTTGTAGACAGGAATAAGCAGTGTCTTAAGTGTAAAAAGTACTGCCTCAGCAGGAGCCATGGGGTGATGTCATTTGATTGTGACGTCATGGTAACCAATGGCGACACAATGGTCTGCAAAGCAGTGTGATACAATTCATTGCAGCGGTATCTACAAGGTAGATTTCGCTTGATCTACCCCATTCGATATCTCCTGTTGTGTGGGAGTCAGTTTTGGAATATAAATAACATTTTATGCCGGAACTTCTTTCAGTCGGTCTCAGTGACGCTGTAGTTTTCAAAGACAATACATAGTAAATAGAACATTTGTCTTTTCTCGTCGAAAACCTATTTATTTCATCTCAAAGGCTGCTGAAAGTTGACATTTTCACTCGTTGCTGATCAATTTGTCCGGTCAATCGATGAGATAAAAGTGTTATTGGGCAAGAAAATACAAATATCCTCTACTTAACACTGAAATGATTTTTTTTGAAAAAACAACATTACTTACAGGCACCGTGATATAGTTAGAACAATGTTGTTTGGCGTTAAACGACTCTCACGATCAAGTCACAAGTACCAGTATGAAAAAAGTTTAATGTCAATCTATACTACTCAAAAGAAGTTAAGGATCACCCAATTCTTTCATATTGGTAATGTTAATCTGTCATGGCATGAGAGCTTAACTATTGTAATATGGAAGAATCAGGTGATCCTTAACTTCTTTTGAGTAGTATATTATTGTGTCGTGCGAATCCTTTGTACTAACTTCAAACAATTGCTTTGTTTCAGGAATGCTGACTAAAGTTTTAGCCGTTCTTGTGTGTGCCTCAATTACCATGGCGTCATCAGGCACCATACGCGCCTGCCAGTACCCCGGATGTGAATGTAAAACTCACTCAGACTCAACTTACACACTGACGTGCGAGGAAGGCACAGTCTGGACCTTGAGCGGCTACCCACACGTGGCCAACACCACCACTAGTGTTCGACTGCAGTGTGGCGGAGAGCGCGTTGACATGGAACTATTTTTTAATCATAATATTGACCTGAAGTACGTGCAGGAGATGAGCATACAGGATTGTGTGACGTCCGGGCTGTTCGTGGAGGACATTGGTCTCTCGCTGCTCACCAAGCTGGACTTAAACAATGTCACGATGTTGAACAATACACTGAGTGACCTCGTGACTTGGTGCCCCCACCTCGACACCCTGCGCGTGACCCACGCAGATCCCACCATCTTATCACATGAGTGTACATTACCTTTGGAAGCTCGACTACCTGGTTTATTGAACGATAATATCAACAAAACCGATGCCAATTGCAGTGTAATTACAACAGCGATAAATCATTTAAAAATACTCGATTTAAGACATAATGATTTAACAAATGTTCCGTTTATGGTGGGCATGTCGCCGAATGTATCTGTGTTATTTTTACAGTTCAACAAACTAGCAAGCCTTCCTTCTGACATATTTAATACTACATCAAACTTGACCATTCTTGATCTTTCGAGGAACCATTTGACGTCACTTCCGGTTCATGTGTTCTCAGAGCAAGTAATCATGAGGCATTTGAACCTGTCACATAATCGTCTATCCAGCCTCCCTTCTAGATTGTTGGCGAACACGCGGAGTCTGACAAATCTGGACCTCTCCTTCAACCGTCTCAAGTACATCCCTTCCTCCATGTTCCGCAACCTGCATCATCTGACAGTCCTAAACCTAACCGCCAACTCAATCTCCTTCCTGTTGCGCAGCCACTTCGCCAGTCTCACAAGTCTCGCGCAGCTGTATCTAGGTAACAACAACTTAAGGAGGATTCCTTACATCACTTCCTGTCACGAACTGGTGGTGGTAGACTTCCGGTATAACCAGATAATCAGCACCTATAGCACCTCCTTTAAGGGACTGAGTAAGCTAGAAGGCATCGGTATGAAACATAACAATCTCAAATCACTGATATTCCGTCATTTGTGTGTCTCTCCAAGACTCTCTATCCTCGACTTTTCCTTCAATAGCATCACCAGTCTGAACGTCAACCCAGCCCTCGATTCCAAAGAGCGGAATGAGAGTTCGTTCTCGATGCTTAGCAAGGTTGCATTTCTCCGCCTTGATCATAATAAATTGTCACACATCCATGGACTAGGGTCGGTGTTCACAGGCCTTAAATTTCTCTTTGTCGACAACAATATGATCATCAGCCTCCGCTTGTCACAGAAGGATCTTCCAGCATCTATTGAATGGTTCAGCGCCAGTTTCAATAAGATTGAATTGATAGAACACACTCTGTTCATGTCTTTACCTAACCTCAAAGCCATCAGCTTACAATCTAACTACCCTCATCTCACCTCTCTCCCTCTCCGTCTAGTACAAGTCGTGCCCAACAGCAGCCCCAAATTGTACCTATCGGGCAATCTTTTCATGTGTGACTGTAACATGGCCTATCTGAAAACGTACTATGAGGGCAGAAACAGACTTGCCTTTACGAAGAATTATCCAGTATTTGCGGATCTTGAAGACGTGAAATGTATCACCGAGAAGAACCTGACTGTAAGGAATCTTATTGACATCCCAGAGGACGAGTTTATGTGTTGGAGTAGAGGTATTGTTTGTGAGAGGTACTGCACGTGCTGCTTAGGAGAAGAAAGCAAGAGTTGCCCGTGTCTTCACGTGTGTCCCAGCGGCTGCCAGTGCTATGAGGGCGGGTCCCCCTGGGGCTGGTATGAATACAAAGTCTTCTGTGACAACGCCTCGATCACCATTGCCCCACACAACATACCTCCAGTGACCACGTATCTGCATCTTGAAAACAACAATATCATTGTGCTGGAGAAAAAAGACTTTTTCTATCTAATGCAACTGAAGAAACTATATTTGAACAACAACAGCATTGCGACTCTTAGGCCGGGTTGTTTCCGCGGTCTTGGTGACCTTAAGTATTTACACTTGCAGTTCAACCAGCTTCGGAGTCTGTCGGCCGAGATGCTGACGGGGCTAGGGAACCTCACCCATCTTTACCTTCGGAATAACCTCCTTCACACCTTAAGGTTGCACGTGTTCAGTAACCTCACGCACCTGGAGTACATTGACCTCCGTAACAATTTCCTCACTCGTCTGAGTACTGACTACTTTCCGACACAAACAACCCTGACCGCAATTAAAATTAACCACAATCCTCTCTCGTGTACCTGTTCTGATATAGAACAAACTCTCTCCTTTCTGGCGCTGTATGGCTACTGTGCATCAACAATGGACGATCTGTGGTGTTTCCATGAGAACAGATCAGATCACAGTGTCTTGGTCAATTCTGATTCAACATTAACGTTGAATTATTCTCATGACAATTCCATGGTGTTGATAAAGGACTTTGACATTGATAAGTGTTATGAGATTGTGACTCATTTTAACGAAACACGGTACGACAAACAGCGAATTGAAGAGGACGGCCGATATATTATCACCTTAATAATTCTATGTGTACTACTGATGATAGTTGTAGCGGTTGCTTGCGTGACTTACTGGAAACGTCAGGAGTTGCAGGCGTTGCTTTACGTCAAGTTCGGTGTTCGCTTTCGGTCAAAGAACGCCGACCTTGATGAAACGGGACGCACGTACGACGCCTTCGTGTCTTACAGCAGCCATGACGAGCGTTTGGTAGTCAAGGAGTTGGCTCCAATGTTGGAGGAAGGGAAGGGAGAAGAACGAGGACGACTTTACAGACTGTGTCTTCATTACCGGGACTTTCCAGTCGGAGATTGTATTGCAGACACTATCATAGAAAGCATTGAGGCCAGTAAACGCACTATCATGCTGCTCTCAGACAACTTCTTGGCAAGTGAGTGGTGCCGCTATGAGTTTCAGACCGCACACCACCATGTGCTTAAGGAACGCTCTCATCGGCTCATCATCGTGTTGTTGCATGACATTGACGACCGTAAGTTAGATCCAGACTTACGCGTGCATTTGAAGGCTGGCAACTTTTTGCGTTTCAATGACCCCTGGTTTTGGGAAAAGCTGTATTTCGCTCTGCCGGATGTACCGGTGGAAAAAGGCAACAAAGGGAGACAATTTAAGGAAGTTGATGCACCCGAAGATGGTGACGTAAATCTAAACTTTCAGTTTCCCGATGGTACTGTTTTATAGCAATACACAAAAGAATGACAAGATTGGATATTGATGCTCAGCACAAGTTTTTTAAATGCTTTTTTTCATTGTTTTATGTTATATATATAATAAATATTTGATTAAATTTTGTACATTTGAATAAATTGTTATGATAATCTGTGATACAATGTTATCTTTGCGACTTACTGAGCTAGTTCTTGGGGGATACGATTCTTTGCTTGATGTGTTGTCGAGTGTCTGTCTTGTAGGGATATCACACACTGCAGACACAAACGTTTAGAGACAGCGAATATCTGATCTTGTGTCTTCGACCACAGGTCGTTTAATTTGTATTAACATGTATTTGAAATGCTTGCCGTAAAACAGTGAACTAAATGGATGTAGTTTAATCTAACTGAAATTTCACACTGAACAATTTTCATGTTCATGATGTTTGCTATGTGAAGTAGAAATATATTTAAATATTCAACCTTCTCACGTTTCAATGACCACCACTATGACCTAATGATCTTAGTGGTACGACTCGTTTGAAACATATGGACACTTATATACAATATGTTTGTTGACATGAACGTAACGTAACTGACCCATGAAGATCCGGGGTAGAATATTTCTTCAGCAACCCATGCTTGCCGTAAAAGGCAACTGCTTGTCGTAAGAGGCGACTAACGGGATCGGGTGGTCAGGCTCGCTGACTTGGTTGATGCATGTCATCGTATCCCAATTGCGTAGATCGATGCTCATGATGCCAATCACTGGATTGTCTGGTCCAGACTCGATTATTTACAGACCGCCGTCATATGGGTGGAATATTGCTAAGTGTGGCGTTAAACAACATACAATCAATCAATGTATTTGAAAATAATCAAGCCGCCCTCTCTGTGGAGGTTCCACAACGGTGGTATTTCGGTGTTATTACTGTGTTGTCTGAAGCTGTTTTCTTATTATCATTACCGTATGTCTTGTATGATGTGTTAATCTGTTTCTGTATCCAGCCCCTAGTGGGTGTATATGTACAGTATAATATATCTTATCTTCATCTTCTAGAGCACCTGTCACTACCTGACCCAACAGTACCTCATTAAGAACACCAGACAATTCCTTGCTGAACCCTTTGCCCTCCCCTTCTCCCCCGACACATCTTCATCCGGCGTAGTCTGGCTTGAATTATGTTCAACTGCGACCAGTGAACAGGGACAGTGTGTGACATTTTTCTGTGCTTTTTTTTAACAGCCCCTCACATTTCACTAATAATTTTGACAGTTCTTCAAGGTAAGACAATGCAAAATTGCTCTTATGGGCAGCTTCAAAGAGTAACTGAAAGACGAGGCTGAGACTGTTGGTACATCACTCACACCAAGGACAGCAAGGGTTCTCTGTATGTCGTGAGTGTAGGAATAAGCTTAAAAAACATCTGTATTTTCTAGTGTCCAGTCGCAATAAAACCCCTTCGTGGGGTGTATGGAACCAAACACGCGCCATCCCCAAATCGATTTTCAACTCCTATTGTTAAGGCTTTTTTTTCTATTGACATGGGTTATATGTACTTTAAAAAAAATAAGATTAACAAAGGATTCAGAACACAAAGGTTTTTTGTTCAGCACATCTGTTCTTTGCACCTTGAATGTATAGATAGGATATGTTCAAAGACTCCTTCTTTACATAACGGGATCCCGTGATGATTCCGGGGTAGAATAGATCTTCAGCAACCCATGCTTGCCGTAAAAGGTGACTATGCTTGTCGTAAAAGGCGACTAACGGGATCGGGTGGTCAGGCTCGCTGACTTGGTTGATGCATGCCACCGATCCCAATTGCGTGGATCGCTACTCATGATATCAGTCACTGGATTGTCTGATCCAGACTCGTTAAATAACAAACACACAAACAAACAAACATCATTGGTGCCCTGTCGTCCAAGGCGCCGCAACTATCTCTTATAACCTATGACCGTGGGTTCAAAGTCCTCCATCGGTTGCTTTGAATAGCGTCAATGCCAGAGACTAACCAGTCTCGATTATCCGCCGAAACTGATTCCATTGGGCGTAAAATGTAAAATAGCGGTGAAATTTATGTGAACCCAAAAGGGTCAGTGAAAATCTAACCTACGTATACTTTGGCAATATGGCGCTGTCACCGTGTACACTGTGTACACACAACTAAAATTAAAATCGATGCGAAACTATGGAATCGTATTAGTGCCACAGTCTAAAATTCTTACATCTACGAAGATAATACTTACGTCTACGTAGAAGATACTTTAATCTACGCAGAAGATACTTACATCTACGTATGTGATATTATTATCGTACGTATCGTTTCCCAGACAGTGATATTGTCTTGTGCAGTTGCGAACCTAGTTGGATACAAACATTTATATTTTTAATAAAGGTGATTACTTATTTATAGTTAGATGTTTTGGAGCGTGTCAGTTGTATATTTTCATTTGTCCTTTTCTGTATTTAAACAACATACTGAGATCATTTCAAACTCTCAGGGCTAAAATAAAAAACACAAACTTCAGAATTGTACCTTCAGTGCTTTATAAGATGATGACGAGTATTGGTTTGATATAGGTTTACAGTTTGAATGATTCTCACCCCTTCATATTTACGTTTTACCTTAAACCTCATTTCCGTATAGGAGAAATCACGAGGATCAGCATATTTTTCCGGCTTAAACCAAGTTATGGTTGATATATAATTTCGCTAAAATTTTGAATATTGACCTATCGCTGTTTATTTGTTTGTAGTTTGTAGTTTGTAGAACTCGTTGTGCTCTCCTCTCTTTATTACGGTTGTAAGAGAGTGCGGCGTGTGTCATTCTCCAGTAACTTCGACAAATCAAAATGAAGATTTACTTTACGCAATGTTTAGATAATACTTCAATAAAGACACGTCAAGGTAGAAAGTCAAACAAAGCGGTCATTATCAATTAAGCCAGTGGTTATATATAACTGACCCGGAACTAGTGTCGATTACTCGAGAAAATATTGTTACCTGGACGAAAGTATTTTCTACGTAGATGTGAGCAGCATCCTCTTCGTAGATTAAAGTATCATCTACGTAAATATAAGTATCATCTACGTAGATGAAATATCACCTACGTAGATGAAGATGATATATATTTTGAAAGACTGTGGCACTAATACGCTTCCATACGCCTGAAGTATGGGTCACGAAGCTCGTGTCAGTTTTAATGTATTTCCCTCTGTCTCGCTGGGGAAATATAACAGTTATAACACTCGTATAGTAAAAACACTAACGCCTCGGGCACACATAATTAAATACGTTTATGACACTCTTCTCAGAATTCATATAATGTCCTCGCTATTGTTCGAGAAATAGAAACATACTGAATTCAGTACACATACTCATGTAATACCTTGTACGGCAAGAATGTACATGTAATGTTATGTATAATACAGGACTCATCCCGTGAAGATCCGGGGTAGAATAGGTCTTCAGCAACCCATGCTTGCCGCAAAAGGCGACTTTGCTTGACGTAAGAGGCGACTAACGGGATCGGGTGGTCAGGCTCGGTGACTTGGTTGATGCATGTCATCGTATCCCAATTGCGTGGATCGATGCTTATGATGTCAATCACTGGATTGTCTGGTCCAGACTCGATTATTTACTGACCGCCGTCATATAGCTGGAATACCGCGGAGTGTGGCGTTAAACAACAACCAAATAAAAATAAATTCTAACATGACTCGTTTGTATGCTGAGATTTTACAGGTCAAGTGTTTTCTCAATTAGCTTGTGGACAGGTCAAGGTTCAGGGTCAAGACCCCGTGGACAGTGTCGGAGATATTCCATGTATGGAACACGCCAAATCTACGCACATAAATTGGTTTGTGGCGAGATAAAGGATGTCTACTTTATGACTTGTTAATAGTTAATTGCTTCCGACATCTCAAGAGGCTTTACGTCATAATGGACAGTAGGCAGTACCGATCACAACGTGCATTGTGATTAAGTCGAGCAGAGATTCCCATAACATGAATACATGAGAATTGTAAAAACATAATTAGGCGGAAAAACCGATATCCTACGAATTAGAGTGAGTGAGTTGGGTTTGATGCCGCTTTGAACAGTATTCCAGTTTTATCACGGCGTGTCAATTTAGTATGGTGGAAAGCTCGAAGTGAAACCCACGAGCACGGTGCTGACAAACCTAGAAACATAATTGGGGCGAACCGGGATTCGAACCCATACGAGAGCAAGATCTCCTGCCCATAAACAATTCAAAAGTTACGTAATATAACTACGTATATTACAACAACCATAAAAATATTAACCACTTTTTAAAATTATCGGAAAGACATTGGGTAGCCTCGTGTGAAATGCGTAAAAATTGCATGTCGAGGTTCGGTAGCGTACCGGTGAAATATGTGAAGTCGTCAGAGTATATATATATTTATTATTTATTATGAAACAAATATTTGATTTACAGGAAAATAATTCATGAACGAATGCACGTAATCATGCTGTTTACATGAACATCGACGTCAACAACACCTTGAATATATTGCGCGAGTAGGATGTAAACTGATACCATTGAGGTCGTGTTGTCATCACATGCCACAGCGAGGCTGGGTCAAAGAGGTCAGATGCCGTCCTCGCTCGTGGAGCAGTTGGTGACGTCACAATAGAGGGAGGTAAGGAGTTATTACAGCGGTTCTCATAACGTTTTCATTACATTTCCTGAGTTTAAGTAGATCCTTTACCTGCTTGAGGTGTATGTAAATATCACTTGCTCAGGAACGATTCTTTTGTGAGTCATCACAATTGACCTATGTCCGTTGTTTGTGACCGATATGTATCCTACCCCCTATCCGTAATGGGCACGGCCCACGCTATAAACAAACTGAGAAACTTCAAGTGGATAACTGTTCATAACACTGTGCTGTATTAAGCTGTGGGTAAGTTGACAGCAGTTTGATTATTATCATTGATAACTTATGAATAAGATAAGTAACGTGAAGATGTAAGTACTGTTAATGTACTAAATAATAACTGTTGATGAACTGTACGTGTATGTATTCATTCTGAAACTGACCCGTGAAGATCCGGGGTAGAATAGATCTTCAGCAACCCATGCCGTAAAAGGCGACTATGCTTGTCGTAAAAGGCGACTAACGGGATT
The DNA here is from genome assembly GCF_023055435.1 of Haliotis rufescens. Classification (NCBI taxonomy): domain Eukaryota; kingdom Metazoa; phylum Mollusca; class Gastropoda; order Lepetellida; family Haliotidae; genus Haliotis; species Haliotis rufescens. The sequence goes on along the minus strand of NW_025964024.1, from coordinate 2,891,978 downwards.
GGGTGGTCAGGCTTGCTGACTTGGTTGATGCATGTCATCATATCCCAATTGCGTGGATCGATGCTCATGATATCAATCACTGGATTGTCTGGTCTAGACTCGATTATTTACAGACCGCCGTCATATAGCCGGAATGTTGCTGAGTGCGGCGTTAAACAACAAACAAACAATCATTCTGCAACGGCTTAAGAAAAGGTGGCACATTGTACAGGACCCTCCGTTAGCGTGCTGAAAGGGACGCTGTTCAACTGTCTGTTGTTGTTTTTTTCCAGTTAAGGCCGAGTCATTGTAATTAAGTGTAATACCGTAAACTTGTATTGAGGGGAAGCAAGGTCTGTAATTATTATACATAATTAATTTTGAGTTATGAGCCAAGTGGTGTACCGTATTTGAAAAAAATAAATCCAACTTGACAACTTTTAACAGCTTAATCATTTTGTTTTTATGTTTGTATACATATATCAGTATGTAATAATCAGTGAGCAAATACTGTACTTATCTGAAAATATTGAATTGACATCTTATAAATCAAGTGAAATAACGTTTTAGAATAATTTAAAATAACCTCATCAGAGTTTTTCCACATTTATCAACTCGTGTTGATATATATTTGACATCAAAAGACACGAGGGTGAGATTTTATTTATCACCCAACATCATTCTTCCAACGTTTTCAGTTTGTAGACAGGAATAAGCAGTGTCTTAAGTGTAAAAAGTACTGCCTCAGCAGGAGCCATGGGGTGATGTCATTTGATTGTGACGTCATGGTAACCAATGGCGACACAGTGGTCTGCAAAGCAGTGTGATACAATTTCATTGCAGCGATGTCTACAAGGTAGATTTCGCTTGATCTACCCCATTCGATATCTCCTGTTGTGTGGGAGTCAGTTTTGGAATATAAATAACATTTTATAACTACTTTCAGCCTGCCTCAGTGGCGCTGTGGTTTTCAAAGACAATACATATAGTAAATAGAACATTTGTCTATTCTCGTCGAAAACCGATTTATGTCATCTCGAAGGCTGTAAGAGGTTGACATTTCCACTCGTTGCTGATCAATTTGTCCGGTCAATCGATGAGATAAAAGTGTTATTGGGCAAGAAAATACAAATATATTCTACTTAACACTGAAATGATTATTTAAAAAAAAAAAAAAATTACTTACAGGCACCGTGATATAGTTAGAACAATGTTGTTTGGCGTTGAACAACCCTCACGATCAAGTCACAAGTACCAGTTTGAAAAAGGTTTAATGTCAATCTATACTACTCAAAAGAAGTTAAGGATCACCCAATTCTTTCATATTGGTAATGTTAATCTGTCATGGCATGAGAGCTTAACTATTGTAATATGGAAGAATCAGGTGATCCTTAACTTCTTTTGAGTAGTATATTATTGTGTCGTGCGAATCCTTTGTACTAAGTTCGAACAATTGCTTTGTTTCAGGAATGCTGACCCAATGTTTGGCCGTTCTTGTGTGTGCCTCAATTACCATGGCGTCATCAGACACCATACGCGCCTGCCAGTACCCCGGATGTGAATGTAAAACTCGCTCAGACTCAACTTACACACTGACGTGCGAGGAAGGCACAGTCTGGACCTTGAGCGGCTACCCACACGTGGCTAACACCACCACTAGTGTTCGACTGCAGTGTGGCGGAGAGCGCGTTGACATGGAACTATTTTTTAATCATAATATTGACCTGAAGTACGTGCAGGAGATGAGCATACAGGATTGTGTGACGTCCGGGCCGTTCGTGGAGGACATTGGTCTCTCGCTGCTCACCAAGCTGGACTTAAACAATGTCACGATGTTGAACAATACACTGAGTGACCTCGTGACTTGGTGCCCCCACCTCGACACCCTGCGCGTGACCCACGCAGATCCCACCATCTTATCACATGAGTGTACATTACCTTTGGAAGCTCGACTACCTGGTTTATTGAACGATAATATCAACAAAACTGACGCCAATTGCAGTGTAATTACAACAGCGATAAATCATTTAAAAATACTCGATTTAAGACATAATGATTTAACAAATGTTCCGTTTATGGTGGGCATGTCGCCGAATGTATCTGTGTTATTTTTACAGTTCAACAAACTAGCAAGCCTTCCTTCTGACATATTTAATACTACATCAAACTTGACCATTCTTGATCTTTCGAGGAACCATTTGACGTCACTTCCGGTTCATGTGTTCTCAGAGCAAGTAATCATGAGGCATTTGAACCTGTCACATAATCGTCTATCCAGCCTCCCTTCTAGATTGTTGGCGAACACGCGGAGTCTGACAAATCTGGACCTCTCCTTCAACCGTCTCAAGTACATCCCTTCCTCCATGTTCCGCAACCTGCATCATCTGACTGTCCTAAACCTAACCGCCAACTCAATCTCCTTCCTGTTGCGCAGCCACTTCGCCAGTCTCACAAGTCTCGCGCAGCTGTATCTAGGTAACAACAACCTAAGGAGGATTCCTGACATCACTTCCTGTCACGAACTGCTAGTGGTAGACTTCCGGTATAACCAGATAATTAGCACCTATAGCACCTCCTTTAAGGGACTGAGTAAGCTAGAAGGCATCGGTATGAAACATAACAGTCTCAAATCACTGATATTCCGTCATTTGTGTGTCTCTCCAGGACTCTCTATCCTCGACTTTTCCTTCAATAACATCACCAGTCTGAACGACAACCCAGCCCTCGATTCCAAAGAACGGAATGAGAGTTCGTTCTCGATGCTTAACAAGGTTGCATTTCTCCGCCTTGATCATAATAAATTGTCACAAATCCATGGACTAGGGTCGGTGTTCACAGGCCTTAAATCTCTCTTTGTCGACAACAATATGATCATCAGCCTCCGCTTGTCACAGAAGGATCTTCCAGCATCTATTGAATGGTTCAGCGCCAGTTTCAATAAGATTGAATTGATAGAACACACCCTGTTCATGTCTTTACCTAACCTCAAAGCCATCAGCTTACAATCTAACTACCCTCATCTCACCTCTCTCCCTCTCCGTCTAGTACAAGTCGTGCCCAACAGCAGCCCCAAATTGTACCTATCGGGCAATCTGTTCATGTGTGACTGTAACCTGGCCTATCTGAAAACGTACTATCAGGGCAGAAACAGACTTGCCTTTACGAAGAATTATCCAGTATTTGCGGATCTTGAAGACGTGAAATGTATCACCGAGAAGAACTTGACTGTAAGGAATCTTATTGACATCCCAGAGGACGAGTTTATGTGTTGGAGTAGAGGTATTGTTTGTGAGAGGTACTGCACGTGCTGCTTAGGAGAAGAAAGCAAGAGTTGCCCGTGTCTTCACGTGTGTCCCAGCGGCTGCCAGTGCTATGAGGGAGGGTCCCCCTGGGGCTGGTATGAATACAAAGTCTTCTGTGACAACACCTCGATCACCATTGCCCCACACAACATACCTCCAGTGACCACGTATCTGCATCTTGAAAACAACAATATCATTGTGCTGGAGAAAAAAGACTTTTTCTATCTAATGCAACTGAAGAAACTATATTTGAACAACAACAGCATTGCGACTCTCAAGCCGGGTTGTTTCCTAGGTCTTGGTGACCTTACGTATTTACACTTGCAGTTCAACCAGCTCCGGAGTCTGTCGGCTGAGATGCTGACGGGGCTAGGGAACCTCACCCATCTATACCTTCGGAATAACCTCCTTCACACCTTAAGGTTGCACGTGTTCAGTAACCTCACGCACCTGGAGTACATTGACCTCCGTAACAATTTCCTCACTCGTCTGAGTACTGACTACTTTCCGACACACACAACCCTGACCGCCATTAAAATTACCCACAATCCTCTCTCGTGTACCTGTTCTGATATAGAACAAACTCTCTCCTTTCTGGCGCTGTATGGCTACTGTGCATCAACAATGGACGATCTGTGGTGTTTCCATGAGAACAGATCAGATCACAGTGTCTTGGTCAATTCTGATTCAACATTAACGCTGAATTATTCTCATGACAATTCCATGGTGTTGATAAAGGACTTTGACATTGATAAGTGTTATGAGATTGTGACTCATTTTAACGAAACACGGTACGACAAACAGCGAATTGAAGAGGACGGCCGATATATTATCACCTTAATAATTCTATTTGTACTACTGATGATAGTTGTAGCGGTTGCTTGCGTGACTTACTGGAAACGTCAGGAGTTGCAGGCGTTGCTTTACGTCAAGTTCGGTGTTCGCTTTCGGTCAAAGAACGCCGACCTTGATGAAACGGGACGCACGTACGACGCCTTCGTGTCTTACAGCAGCCATGACGAGCGTTTGGTAGTCAAGGAGTTGGCTCCAATGTTGGAGGAAGGGAAGGGAGAAGAACGAGGACGGCTTTATAGACTGTGTCTTCATTACCGGGACTTTCCAGTCGGAGATTGTATTGCAGACACTATCATAGAAAGCATTGAGGCCAGTAAACGCACTATCATGCTGCTCTCAGACAACTTCTTGGCAAGTGAGTGGTGCCGCTATGAGTTTCAGACCGCACACCACCATGTGCTTAAGGAACGCTCTCATCGGCTCATCATCGTGTTGTTGCATGACATTGACGACCGTAAGTTAGATCCAGACTTACGCGTGCATTTAAAGGCTGGCAACTTTTTGCGTTTCAATGACCCCTGGTTTTGGGAAAAGCTGTATTTCGCTCTGCCGGATGTACCGGTGGAAAAAGGCAACAAGGGGAGACAATTCAAGGAAGCTGATGCACCCGAAGATGGTGACGTAAATCTAAACTTTCATTTTCCCGATGGTACTGTTTTATAGCAATACACAAAAGAATGACAAGATTGGATATTGATGCTCAGCACAATTTTTTTAAATGCTTTTTTTCATTGTTTTATGTTATATATATAATAAATATTTGATTAAATTTTGTACATTTGAATAAATTTGTATGATAAACTGTGATACAATGTTATCTTTGCGACCTACTGAGCTGGTTTTGGGGGGATACGATTCTTTGCTTGATGTGTTGTCGAGTGTCTGTCTTGTAGGGATATCACACACTGCAGACACAAACTTTTAGAGACAGCGAATATCTGATCTTGTGTCTTCGACACCAGACAGTCACTAGTTGACCACAGGTCGTTTAATGCACTGCATACATGTATTTGAAATGCTTGCCGTAAAACAGTGAACTAAATGGATGTAGTTTAATCTAACTGAAATTTCACACTGAACAATTTTCATGTTCATGATGTTTGCTATGTGAAGTAGAAATATATTTAAATATTCAACCTTTTCACGTTTCAATGACCACCACTATGGCCTAATGATCTTAGTGGTACGACTCGTTTGAAACATATGGACACTTATATACAATATGTTTGTTGACATGAACGTAACGTAACTGACCCATGAAGATCCGGGGTAGAATATTTCTTCAGCAACCCATGCTTGCCGTAAAAGGCAACTGCTTGTCGTAAGAGGCGACTAACGGGATCGGGTGGTCAGGCTCGCTGACTTGGTTGATGCATGTCATCGTATCCCAAATGCGTAGATCGATGCTCATGATGCCAATCACTGGATTGTCTGGTCCAGACTCGATTATGTACAGACCGCCGTCATATGGGTGGAATATTGCTAAGTGTGGCGTTAAACAACATACAATCAATTAATGTATTTGAAGTGAGTCAAGCTGCCCTATCTGTGGAGGTTCCACAACGGTGGTATTTCGGTGTTATTACTATGTTGTCTGAAACTGTCTTCTTGTGTATATGTACAGTATAATATATCTTATCTTCATCTTCTAGAGCACCTGTCACTACCTGACCCAACAGTACCTCATTAAGAACACCAGACAATTCCTTGCTGAACCCTTTGCCCTCCCCTTCTCCCCCGACACATCTTCATCCGGCGTAGTCTGGCTTGAATTATGTTCAACTGCGACCAGTGAACAGGGACAGTGTGTGACATTTTTCTGTGCTTTTTTTAAACAGCCCCTCACATTTCACTAATAATTTTGACAGTTCTTCAAGGTAAGACATTGCAAAATTGCTCTTATGGGCAGCTTCAAAGAGACAGTGTGTGATATTTTTCTGTGCTTTTTTTTAACAGCCCCTCACATTTCACTAATAATTTTGACAGTTCTTCAAGGTAAGACAATGGAAAATTGCTCTTATGGGCAGCTTCAAAGAGTAACTGAAAGACGAGGCTGAGACTGTTGATACATCACTCACACCAAGGACAGCAAGGGTTCTCTGTGTGTCGTGAGTGTAGGAATAAGCTTAAAAAACATCTCTGTTTTTTCTAGTGTCCAGTCGCAATAAAACCCCTTCGTGGGGTATGTGGAACCAAACATGCGTCATCCGCAAATCGATTTTCAACTCCTATTGTTAAGGCTTTTTTTTCTATTGACATGGGTTATATGTACTTGAAAAAAATAAGATTAACAAAGGATTCAGAACACAAAGGTTTTTTGTTCAGCACATCTGTTGTTTGCGCCTTGAATGTATAGATAGGATATGTTCAAAGACTCCTTCTTTACATCACGGGATCCCGTGATGATTCCGGGGAGGGAATAGGTCTTCAAAAACCCATGCTTGTCGCAAAAGGCAACTATGTTTGTCGTAAGAGGCGACTAACGGGCCCGGGTGGTCAGGCTCGCTGTCTTGGTTAATGCATGTCATTGTATCCCAATTGCGTAGATCGATGCTCATGATATCAATCACTGGGTTGTCTGGTCCAGACTCAGTTATTTACAGACCCTTGTCATATAGATGGAATATTGCCAGGTGCGGCGTTAAATAACAAACACACACACAAACAAACAAACAAACAAACATCATCGGTGCCCCGTCGTCCAAGGCGCCGCAACTATCTCTTAACCTATGACCGTGGTTTCAAAGTCCTACATCGGTTGCTTTGAATAGCGTCAACGCCAGAGAATAACCAGTCTCGATTATCCGCCGAAACTGATTCCGTTGGGCGTAAGATAATATTTATATCTACGTAGATGATACTTTGATCTACGCAGAAGATACTTTCATCTACGTATGTGATATTATTATCGTACGTATCGCTACCCAGACAGTGATATTGTCTTGTGCAGTTGCGACCCTAGTTGAATACAAACATTTATATTTTTAGTAAAGGTGATTACTTATTTAGTATTAATTTAATTAGATGTTTTGGAGCATGTTGGTCGTATATTTTCATTTGGCCTTTTCTGTATTTAAACAACATACTGAGATCATTTCAACTTGTCAAACTCTCAGGGCTAAAATAAAAACACAAACTTCAGAATTGTACCTTCAGTGCTTCCAAGGATGATGACGAGTAGGTTTATAGTTTGATTTATTCTCACCCCTTCATTTTCACGTTTTACCTTAAACCTCATTTCCGTATAGGTGAAATCACGAGGAGCTTTAACCAAGTTATGGTGATATATAATTTCGCTACAATTTTGAATATTGACGTATCGCTGTTTATTTGTTTGTAGTTTGTAGAACTCCTTGTGCTCTCTTCTCTGTATTGCGGTTGTAAGAGAGTATGGCGTGTGTCCTTCCCCAGTAACTTCGGCACACTGAAATGAAGATTTACTTTACGCAATGTTTAGATAATACCTCAGTAAAGACATGTCAAGGTAGAAAGTCAAACATATCGGTCATTATTAATTAAGCCAGTGGTTACATATAACTGACCCGGAACTAGTGTCGATTACTCGAGAAAATATTGTTACCTGGACGAAAGTATTTTCTACGTAGATGTGAGCAGCATCCTCTTCGTAGATTAAAGTATCATCTACGTAAATATAAGTATCATCTACGTAGATGAAATATCATCTACGTAGATGAAGATGATATTTATTTTTAAAGTCTGTGGCACTAATACACTTCCATACGAATCAGAGATTCGAACAAAGATCAAGGCTAGCTTTCGGCACATTACATTTTAGTTCCACCAATTGGCCCCAAGGCCATCGTGCGCCGTAAGAGCTGAATTTTACTCACTATATGATGACCTATGACAAAAATCGCGAATTTGAAATATTACTCCGCAAATTGAAGTGTCCAATATCAGTGCGTTTCAGGAAATATCAGTTAATATCTGAATGTATCAAAGAGCATCTCGAGTTTCCTAAGAATGATTTCATCTGACACAGACATTTTCATCGTCTACCTACTCGTGTTACACAGTTAATTGCAGTTTCACAGGTAACCCCAGATGAATGTGGGTTCTCATTCCAGGGTCAGTGATGGCTCCAGGTGTTCGCAAAGACTATTTTAGTTGTATCATGATGTGCCAGCTTAATGTTGGAGGAAAGCTTGAAGTGATGCTCGCGCTTGACGTTTGCCACTTCGGTTAAATCCACGGGCACTGGTATAGGGCTAGCCTTGCTCCAAGGCTGCACTGAAAAAATAATCCATGGATGTGTAGTAATTCTATCCTCCTAATGGAAAGTCTAGATACGTGGTAAGGACTACAGTCTCTTATAGGGACAACTTGTTCTTAATATTTACATAATTTGGAACTTATGATTAAAACTAATAATTACTGCCTTAGAGACTTGTGCAAGTCTAGTATATGGCCGACAAATCGAGGAACATGAGCAGGGCAAATCTGGGATTCAAGCCCACGGCAAGGTCTTATGTACAGCCTGATAATGTTGGATTATTAAACAGCAACGTTATCTGGTTGTGACGCTTTGTCAATGACAATATCATTATTATAACCATAACGATACCAGGGCCCATTTGCACAAAGCGATCTTAGCGCTAAGATGATTGTAGGGTGGGTGAGTTGGGTTTAACGCCGCTTTTAACATTATTCCAGTTATATCACAGCGTGTCAGCTTAATGTGGGAGGAAAGCACGAAGTGATGCAGGTCTCAGACGTTTACCACTTCGGTGAAACCCACGAGCACGGGTATGGTGCTGACAAACTTAGAAACATAATTGGGGCGAATCGGGATTCGAACCCACAATCATAGGTTTCTGGCGTACCCAAGGGACGCAACTCTGCACAGCAAATCGCGGCGCCTTAGACGACTGGGCCACCCGTGCCCCCTAAAATGATTGTAACTCCCATACTTTAACATAGACTTACGACAGTCTTAGCGCTAAGATGCATTAACATATTAATTAAATAAACGGAAGTACGAATAAAATTTGCCCTATGTTTAACGATGTCGAAGGATAGGAAGAGCGCTTCAAGCAAAGACTGTTGTTCCACTAGGCCAGGATCTACTCGCACAGAACAATCTTCTAAGAGCTACAATTATTGTAAATCTTAAGGTCGCGATCTTAGGCATCGGCTACAATCGCCATCCACTTGCACAAAGTGATATTAATTGGGACCTTCCTTAAAACTATGCAAGGTGTAATGGAGGAAGGTACTGTTGTGTGTCGTTACCGGTTCCACTTATTGTATGCGCAGCAAGCTATGCGCGTTTGCAGATAGGTGTCGAGTTTAAGATATTCGTACCTCCACCGTTGAAGATTCCAATCTTAACTAACATTACGATCTTAAATCTAAGCCGTCTTACGATCGCGCTAAGATCGGTTTGTGCAAGTGGAATAGGACAATGGTATGGTGATCGTAAAGTTGACGGCAGGCGCCTAAGATCAATCGTAACTAAGATTGTTCTGTGCAAGTGGACTCTGGTGTTGCAATTTGTATCTTACAAAGGCGTTGTTTATTCTGACACGATTGCTAAAATCAGAATTACTTTTAAATGTCAGACCAACACATATAGAATAATAGATGAAAACTGAAAGATGGAATCTATTTTACGCTAACACATGACAAAAATCGCGAATTTGATGTGTACTCTATATGTAGAAGGTGTCCAATATCCAAGTGTTTCAAGGAATATCAATTAATATCTGACTGTATCAAGAGCATACGGAGTTTCCTAAAGATGATTTCAGCTGACACTCAAACACTTTCATCGCCTACATACTCGTGTTACACAATTAATTGCAGTCTGGTAACTCAAGATCAATGTGGGTTCTCATTACAAAGTCTAGACATGAACTGGACACAGACCCCGTGCGGGAGACGTTGCTTCCGGTTGCGACGTTCACACCATGAAGCAGATTGGACAGATCCATGGGGAGGTGACAGAACAGCGTAACCGTCTGTAGGCTATCTGTTACGACATATCACTACCAACAGCTCGCATCAGCAACACCTGATCATATTGGCCACACATTGGCAGCTAATTGCCTAATGTGAGGTCTAGTTACAAGTCTACTGTCTGGAAGAACAAATTGCGATATAGTTTGTCTGGCCCTATATGCATGTACCATATGGAGTTATATATTCTTTTGACCGCCTCCGTGGTCTAGTGGTAGAGCGTCCGCCCGGAGAGCGGAAGGTCCGGGGTTCGATCCCCGGCCGCGTCATACCAAAAGACGTTAACAGATGGTATTTGTTGTTACCCTGTCTGGCGCTCGGCATTAAGGGGGTAAAACAAGGACTGGTCTGCTCGGAGTAAGTATACTGTGTCTGAGTGAGGTATTTATGTTAAACTGCGGCATGGTATCTCAGTGAGCTAGCACTATAAATCGGCATCAGTCCGGACTAGTACAAGCAGCCACACAAACACAAACACGTACATTCACGTCGCTATATAAGTGCAATAATCTTGGACGCGACGTTAAACCCCATTTCACCTCACCTATATATTCTTTAGCGTTTCATCAATTATTTTCGTTCTAAAATGACTGTGTAGGTAGGCCCACGGTCTTACCTCATTCTCATTAGGATGTGGGAGGCGTCACGGGTGGCCGAGCCCGCATTTGGCTGTGCAGAGTAGCGTCCCTTGGGCACGCTAGAAACCTATGGTCATGGATTCGATTCCCGGTTCGACCCGATAAACGTGTTCGACGTTTTTCAGCACAATTATTTGTGTACGTCGGTTTCACCAAAGTGGTATATGAATCACTTCGGGCTTTCCTCCCACATCAAGCTGCCACGGCGTAATATATTAAACCCAACTCACTCACTCACTATGCTTTTGGCTACGGAAGGGTAGCTATTGTTTAATCATGATCAAGGACAGAGACGGGTACACCTGAGAATAAGATCATGTTAAAGTTTCATTACAGTCTACTTTTGTAGACATATTTTAAACAAATTTAAATAAACCAATAGGGAAGGACGAAGCCTTTGAGAAGGGTCTTCTCCGTTTTACGCTCAGGGCTGAACGTGACCCCCTCCCCCCTATGGTAAATGTCAGGCTCTTCATTACATTCTCTGTCCTGCAGAACAGTGGCAATGGAACTGTCACGTGTCTCCCGGTCGTACGGAGACTGAGGGTCAGGTGACGATTCATAGGGTGTCGCGCCGAGTGATCCTCGTGTGAATGTGTGAGTTGAAACGCTAACTAGCTGTGCTGTATGTTTCACGTGTATTCTGTTACGTACGTTCCCATTATGAAACTCCCGGCTAATCATGTTATGTGACCCCTTTGGGAGTCGTGGAAACTAAACGTCTCCAGTACTCACTGTTAGTCCTGAGCAAACTCAGACGTACCGGCGGCAGATGTGGTAATTTGAAAACATAACAATTATAACCTACCTATGTGTCATTGCCCCCTAGTCGCGCGTAACGGTGCTCGCACTATCAACCTCTGGTTTGTCTGATCCGGGCTCGATCACTTCAAAGGCAGTAGCGGTAAAGCGATGTCAATTTCCTGTGCGTGGTACGTCGACCTAACTCAGGACAAAGCACCAAAAGGGAAATAACCCGAGATAGCAAGATTACGTTTGGTATGTTTGTGTGCAGTTGACTTCGAGATTAAGAAACTACAATGATAATAATATATTGCATCAGCCAATCATATGCGTCCATACGACTTTTATTATGCATAAGGGCGGTCGGGTAGCCTAGTGGTTAAAGCGTTCGCTCGATCACGCCGAAGACCCGGGTTCGATTCACGACATGGGTACAATGTGTGAAGCCCATTTCTGGTGTCCCCCGCCGTGATATTGCTGGAATATTGCTAAAAGCGGCGTAAAACCATACTCACTCGCTCACTTATTATGCATAAGGACGGTGGGCTAGCCCAGCTCTTCACGCCGAAGGCCCGGGTTCAATTCCCCACGTGGGTACAATGTGCAAAGCCAAATGCTGGTGGCCCCCGCTGTGATATTGCTGGAGTATTACTAAACGCGACGTAAAACCAGAACGACTCACCCTTTTAGTATAAAGCAGTATCCCAACACGTTCTACACTATTATATTACTGTAAACTACGTTTATAACGAACACACTTATAACGAACTTACCGATATAACGAACTTGTTTTTTAGTCCCGGCCATTTGTTGCATATATAACGAATTATAACGAACTACGGTTATTACGAACTAAAGTTTGAGTTCGTTATAACCGTAGTTTACTGTATTACAAGCGGCGTAAAACCGTGCTCAATCGTCTTACAACGTCGATTTTTTTGCGGGCCTATGATTACTATTGGGTGATGGTGAAATTGTGTTTAACGTCCGTTCAAGATAATGTGCTCCTATGTAGGGGCTGATATACTATCAGGAAAGGATGTTAAAAGCTAGGTGACTGTATGAAAATTACGCAATGCTCAACAACAGGATAGGCTCTGTGACAGTCACAGATCACACATCGAAGTTATTGGAGGAGCGACATACATGTACTGCATCCTGCCACGTGCCATGCTATATCCCTTACGTGGAAAGAAAGACGGGCAATTGCGACATGGTTTAAGCAATACGTTTGCATCTTGTGACACGGATTGAGTACGAGTGAGTGAGTACGATTTTACGTAGACTAACGCTTAGCCTTTGAAAATATATAATTTTGACAGAAACAAACAACTACATTTAAATTGAAAAAGAGCCTCAGTGAGATGGGGGACTCAGAACCTGAGGAAAATCTAGACTTGCTTCATTTACTTTCGCATTACAGAAGGGTAAGGAAGAAGGGAAAATATTGGTTAAGGGACTGTGAGACAGACTAGATTTTACGTTGCTTTTAGCAATACCACAGGGGACACAGAAATGGGCTTTACATTCTGGGGAATCGAATCGTGACGAGCGAGCGCTTTAACCACAAGGCTACCCTTCCGCTCCCGGAGATCAAAGAATGATTTGTTAATGTCGATATACACCGGTGGGGATTTCGGGTCCCCTGTGTCCCATGCTTGTCGCAAGAGTCGACTGAACTGTGTTCTGGTAGTCAGGCTCGGTGACAACGTTGTATGTTTGTCATCGTGTCACGAATGCGATGCTCATGCTGTCAATCACTGGTTGTCTGACCCAAACTCGATTATTTATACATCGCCATGAGTAAACTTCGTTACCGTTAAATTTGACGTTGAACAGTATACACTCACTAATGTCGTCACGACAACGGGATGACATTGTCGGGTGTTTGAGGAATAAGTACCTTAGTAGTGAGTGAGTATAGTTTTACGCCGCTTTCAGCAAAACTCCAGGAATAACAAAGGAAAGGGCTTCACACATTGTGCCCATGTGGGGAAAGCGATCGCTTGAAATACAAGGCTAAAGCCCCCTTTACACAGGGCTACGACCTTTGTGCCACCTTTGAGCGATCAAAAACTGTCCAGGACGCTCAATGGTCGCCTAAAACCAGAAAGTCATGGTTCTATGTGACTGCTCCAGGCATGATGTCTTGTGTCTACTGAGTCTTGAGTCGAGTTGTTCAGCGTTTGCAACCACAATGAAACACTGCAGGTACAAGTCCTCTATTTACAGACAGGATGAGGAGGCACTACATGTAGCTCAAAGGAGGCAGAAAAGAGGCAGAAACATTGCCATGATGTCTCAATGGTTGCCGTGGTCGCCGAATGGATGCACAGCGTTCGCCACAGTCATCGTTCAATGCACGCTGTTGGTCGCCCAAAGGAGGCACAAGGGAGGCAGAAGCATCGCCCTGATTGACGGAATAAATTTGCAGCAGAACGCACCGTACCTGGCGACCATTGGGCGACCACTGTGCCTTCATTCTGCAACAAGGGCAATGCTTGTTCCTCCCTTCTGCCTCTTTTGAGCCACCTTTGAGCAACCAACCTCCTCGGCGACCTTTGTGCGACTGTTTTGAACATGTTCAAACATTCACGGCGACCATGGCGTCCATCGCGATGTCTGAACCTCCTGTGTACCACCTTGGAACGACCTAGGCAATCATTCTGCCCCCGTTGAGCCTCCAACGACGATCTGGCAAATTTTATGGTCGCACACGGGAGGCACAAAAGTCGCCATCCTGTGTAAAGGCCCCATAACTCACAGCCCAAGTACTTTAGGAGAGGAACTCAAACTGACACCGTGTTTTCACAATGGTAATAAATTATTAGATGTTATATTGCCACTGTGTTATGACATATATATTCCCTTCGGGTACAATAAATCATCTGGATATAAAATCAAGATCTCATGCAAAAAAGGTGAGACACCCAGGTAGGAATCAATAAACTTCATAAATTGAAATCAACAATCGGTCATATATCCTACTTGTCAGTCAAGACATGATGAGATCGTTTTGCGACGATGTCGTATCGGTCACAGCCGGTTTACGCACTGCTTAAAAGAGATGAGGACGAACCTCCTAAGTGTATTCCTTGTGATGAAAGGTTCACCGTCAAGCATATTTTGCTTGACTGTAAATCTGACAGATCTTTTATTCCGTGTGAGCGAGCATCTGATTCTAAGCTACTTGTTAGAAATCGGTCTGTATCATAATTTTTAAATGTGTTTGTGAATAACTAATTGTTGAATTCAATTTGGTGTGATGCTTTTATCAACAACGATTGAAGGCTCTACCCAGGAGGTTAAAATGCCGTAGATTGATTGTCCCGTGTGTGACACGAAATTCCTATCATAATCGATGAAAATGTAACATCAGCCAGTGTGTTAAGCCAGCTCATTGATGAACATTTTCAAACATTGTCTAACATTGTGCACAACCACCAGGTTCTAAAGTGATGACGTGAACCCTGCCGGGGTGTCGTGCAGGAAGCTGAAGCACCGCCCCATGATACCCAGGGAGGTGGCCGCGCTTTGGTTACTGGAGGGTTATAGCCCGTGTTTTAAACACCTTTCAAATAATATTATGCTAAAATATGTTCGATAAATTTGTTTTTAAATATAACTTGGTATCCGCGATGCACTTGCATATAAATCAACGTGTTCTTGTCGCTAAATGTCTGAAGTAATACCGATTCGCCGTTACATTTTAACTCACTCACTCACTCACTCACTCACTTACTCACTCACACACTCACTCGAGTACTGTAATGTAGTTCGAGATTAAACATGAGCACATTAGCTGTTGTACTCTATAGAGTCCCGGCCTTGTCTCCTGTTGATTCGTGAGTGTATAGCATTACGTGGAGTCATCCCACAGATCACATCCTAACCTTGTCAGTTGATAGTGTTTACCTCTTTGGTCACGTGACCAAGACGTCTGACCTCGGATCAACAGTTCTAAGTTCGAATCCAAGGGAAGTTTTGTTATGGACGTGACAAAACTTTTGCCAGATATTTCAAACAGTATAAACATGATCTTCTCTTATATTTCATACCCCTTCATGTGGTAGAAACATGATCTATAAATGCAAACATTTCTATGTGTGATATCAACGTGATTTATTTGCGAAAATAATGTATTTCACACAACCAACGAGCGAAGGGACACCCACAGTAGCACGGACCTGTGTGTACAGATACTCTATATGTTTAAAGCGTGAGATTATGTCATACAAACATATTTTTTGATAAACAACAATATGTTATAACCTGCGTTTCATATCTGATGATTTCATAGTCGTGTTATGTCAATAAATATCCTTTTTAAGTCCGACATGTTACGTTTTTTTTCTAATGCTCTGTAATTTCAGTGTACTGGTTCACTAGACATTATTCCAATGTGTTTCACGAAGCACGTTTTCTACGGTGTAGTTTTTTGTATATTGTATTACAATAACAGTCTCCGTGTTCGTTTCTCATCTTAAGACTATGCGGAGACCATATACAGTAAAGTACGGTTATTACGAACTCAAAGGGACTACTAATTTTAGTTCGTTATAACCGTAGTTCGTTATAAGCGTATATACAGCATAACTACAGCAAACAGTCGGGACCAAAAAAGTTAGTTCGTTATATCCGTCAGTTCGTTATAAACGTGTTCGTTATAACCGTAGTTTACTAAACCTGTATGTGGTCTCTGTGCTACGACACAAAAACAGTCAGTGCTAGCTTTAATGTATTTAATGAGACAATATCCATGAATATCCATGTTGTTTGGTATTTGAAAACACGTAAAAACCTAGACCAGGAAGCATTGTCATTGTGAAAAGGAACGTGAGGGAGCCTGCATGACTAGCGGCGCACCCCCACTCACCCCCGGATGTAGCTTTCGTGCCTGACACCGGGGCGCCTCATTCGTCACCACTCGCCCCTTTTCGTAACCTGCAAG
Source organism: Haliotis rufescens (assembly GCF_023055435.1). Taxonomy (NCBI): domain Eukaryota; kingdom Metazoa; phylum Mollusca; class Gastropoda; order Lepetellida; family Haliotidae; genus Haliotis; species Haliotis rufescens. The sequence goes on along the minus strand of NW_025964024.1, from coordinate 2,875,530 downwards.
AAGTCGCTATTCGGCTTGTCCCGGAATAACAAGAGTTGGTCACGAATGCGGAGCGCCAGCAGGAGGGATTGGGACCTCGTATGTGACATCTTTTAGATTTACTGATTCGTTGTCACTACTTCTCTTTTTGAAATGTAATTGGAACACTATGTGTATTTTTAAGGAAATACCTGGATGTAAAGAACACTTACCCCGAACTGTGCCCCGTGTTTACACATGGAGAGTCATAGTCAGTACATAAGGGGGTGATGAAATCCCTCTGAAGTCGTTATACATCAGTCGGTGCTGTATTTAGCTGTTCAAATATAGGTTTATACATATGATTTCTACATAAACAAGTCTACATATGCTTTCTACTTCATAAATACCAACTTATACATAAAGATTTATACACGAAGATTTTTTACAGATGATTTCTTCATAAAGATGACTACATGCGATTTCTACATATGATTTATACATTAAAATGTATACATATGACTTATACATAAAGATTTATACACATGATTTCTACATAAAATTTCTACAGATGATTTCTTCATAAAGATGACTACATGCGATTTCTACATATGATCTATACATTAAAATGTATACATATGACTTATACATAAAGATTTATACACATTGTTTCTTCATAAGATTTAAACATATGATTTCTGCGTACAGATTGGTACATAGGACTTCCACATACAGATTTATAGAGATGATTTCTACATAAAGATGACTACATGCAATTTCTACATATGATTTCTACAAATAGATTTCTACGTATAGATTTCTACGTATAGATTTCTACATAAAGATTTATTCAAATGATTTCTATCCATATATATACAGAAACAGAAAACAGATTAGAAAACATATTCCGCTTAAATGTAACACAACAATATTAATATTTCCTTTTTCCTTTCTTTATTACGACATGTTTGAAGCGTTATTTATCGTGTAGTTGTCCAATTTGTTATCACGAACGTTGATACTACCTAATTTCGTTTACCCGACATAATCATATGCAACCAATAATGTCGGATTAACGGGACTTGACTGTATAGTTATTGTGTTAGGCCATATACATACATCCATAGACCAGCACACGGCGCAATTAAATTATTATTAATATCATTATTGTTATTGTTGTTGATAATATTTTATTAAGGAGTCGTGTTTCGCTATGCTGAAATGCATCCTATAATCATGTGTGGATCCGCCGATCGTGGTTCGAATCCAAGATTCGCCTTAAATAGGATTTGTAAGCACCAAATCCCGAGCTTGTGGGTTTCCCCGAACTAAACGGTAACACATTGGGCCTGAACCTAAATCTCTCTTTCATCCTGTTTCCACATCAAAGAGACGTTGAAGAACTGCGTGTACCAAATACCATGACAGTATTATTCTGACAATGCCCTCTGCAAATTCCAGATAACGCGTCAGCCGCGTATGGAGCGTGATGGGTTAATCTGCTGCGTATCGCGATAACCCTCCCCGTATCATCCGTGCATAATTTCTCATCTTCATCCTAGACGACATAGTCTGAGGATTCGTGTTTGACATGACTCCTGCTGGAATCCATATCGGTATGGTCTCTGGTCATGTCATCCGTGTCCCCTTCACAGAACTCCCTGGGAATAACAGAATGCGTGGAATTGTCAGCTTAGGAATAGCTGAGCAGATATACGCTTTTGAAATTACTTTGGAAATGATTTCTTGGGGTTTGAAGGTTTGGGCCAAGGTCCGTGTTAATCAGTCTCATGTATCCTGGCCTGCTACGACTGTATCAGGAGTACTGGGAAACAGTCATGCAACTTGCACACTTAGAAATTAATTTTAGTTAGTGCTGTCGTACGTATATTGCCGCGGCTTCTCCTAGAATTGATTATGCAGGATGCAGAAGAGTAAGGAATAGGAATCTTCTCCCTCCTTAAGTGTCAACACACACACATACGCGCGCGCGCACGCACTCACGCACACACACACACACACCTGACCACCCACCCCCCACTCACCACACTCGTGTAGATCCGGGTTAGAATGGGTCTTCAGCAACCAATACTTGCCGTATAAGGCGACTATGCCTCACTCAGCAAATATTCCACCTATATGACGGCGGTCTGTTATAATCGAGTTTGGACCAGACAATCCAGTGATTGATATCATGAGCATCGATCAACGCAGTTGGGATACGATGACATGCATCAACCACGTCACCGAGCCAGACCACCCGATCCCGTTAGTCGCCACTTATGACAAGCATGGGTTGCTGAAGACTAGTTCTAACCCGTGTCTTCACGCGTTAGACAGACGAATGGCAGGGGCTAACAGCACGTATTCCGTCCGTCGGTAATGTTCGTCTCAGGACGATCTTAGTTCGTAGCAGGGTTCACCCCAAGGAATAGAATTTACCCAGATCTTTAACTATCAATCAAAAATTTCGGAAGGCATTTCCAGAGGAACTTAAATTATTGCAAGGGCCATCAGTCCTGTAACACTGAACATATATATATATAGGATCGCGTGTTCATATCTCAGATTCGCCTAGGTTATGATTCTCGCGATCGTGTTGTCAATATAAATCTGAAATACTTATAGATAATCCTGTTCATAACAAAAATATTTGGTATTTGTACGTTGTATTGTTATCCTGACGTATTATAGTTCATAGAATATTGTCACTTTATTTTTCTTCATGGTACTTTTGCGCAACAAAATATCTTGTATCTTCTACCCGTGGTCGTTTCATCAAAGTGACTCTGACTTGGACTACGCTTTGTCTCTGAAAAAAAATTGTTTGAAAGAGAGAAAGAAACAACATTTAAATTGAAAAGGTAAGAATCTGGACCTGTGGACAATCTTGACTCGCTTCATTAAGGATATAGGCTGTAACATTACCTTAAGTGCTGGGCGGAAGGGAAAATAACGTGATTCAATGGCTGTGAGACGAACTGACTGCTTGACAGTGTTTCTGAGGGACTGCTTGTCAGATTGATGGGAAGCATAGCCTGGACAATAGAAGCTGTAACAATAATTGTGTACAAGCCAGTCTCTAACTGTCTCTACTTTCAAAGCAACAATGGTCCTTTGTAAATTATTTTCATTCCATGTCAAGCGATTTGGAGGTCGGAAATAAGCCCGAAGTGCCAGGACTTTTCTGTTGTGGGAAGTAGGTCACGTGGTATGGCGAGCTAGGCTCTTGTATATTCTCAGCTGGTGTATATTACACATGTACACTACTGGCTAGACTTGCAAAAGTCTCAAAGACAAAAATGATTAGTTTAAATAATAATTTCTAGATTATGTAAATAATAAGAACACGTTGTCCCTATAAGAGACTGGAATGTCCATATCTCTAGACTTGCCCATTGGGAGGATAGAAGTACTACACATCCATGGACTTTTCTTTCAGTACAGCCTTGGAGCAAGGCTAACTACTGGCGGGTATAAACACTGGCTGGCAGCCCTTGTGTGTCATCCATCACTGTAGATACAGCAGCAGGACATTGCGTGAGATGACTCAATACACACGCCTACCGCCAGTCGAGGTTATAAGGTAAAAAACGGGATGTAGATACGGCTTAATGAGAAAGGAAGGGGTCATCAATTGCTGTCAATATGTTGACTGCTACGTTTGCAGCCTGTCGGGGCATATACCGTATTTGACGTAATAAGCGCCCACGGCGACATTTGCTAATATATTGGGTAGTGAACAATCCTAATTAGTACCCCTTCCGATTGATCAATGTACACCAGACTTATTTAATCGTCTCTAATACGCAATCATGTGTTATATGCACACTTAATTATGGGCAATTAAATTCTGGAAAAATATACCTGTGGTATATAAACATTTCAGGCTGTCAGCATAAGCCACGACATTTACGATCTTTCAACTCTGTTTTTTTTCCACCAAAATAATAAGCCTTCTATTTCAAATTTTGAGAGCGCCCTGGGGGCTTATTACGTCGAATACGGTATATTTAGATGGAGGTCAGAAACCTATTGTTCTTAATGCTAATATAGTTTACTCCCGTGTCACCGTGACCCTGCTCAATTCAACGATGCCCCCCCCCCCCCCCCCCCTCCAACCACCCCTATACACACAAACATCACCCTCACCACCCTAGGTCTCCGCCTCCTCACCCTCCCACAAGTCAATCCCGTCCACAAAATCCAACTATTGCGTCCTGGTTATGTCACGTGACACCACAACGACCTTGAACCAAGTCCAGGTCGATCTAGCCAATCCTTTAACTTTAATTGTGTTTCGTGGAACTCGTCACGATGAATCCTATACAAATCACGACCAGGAATGAGAAATCTCCATAATAAGCCATGCCGAGCTGCTGGAGGTAGAGGTCAACCCGCCACTGCGCAGTGAGAGAACCTGATGAGGCTACCCCCACCCCCTCACCCACCCATCCCCCACCCCCGAGGGGGCAACTGCCACGAGAATCACACGTGGACTAGTTCATAATGTAATTACGACATCAGGTGTAATTGTAATCAGTGACAAGTTGGAGGGCGTTAACACGTACGTCAATCACTGAACTCATCGGGGAGATACTAAAACAAATGTGTTAAAAAAGAAAGTAACCTTTTCTTGATTTAATTTTTAAAAAATTAAAGATCCTTTTACAAAATCTTTGCATTTAGGAAAGTCAATTACGTGACTTCGCCTGAAACTCTGTTACGTACATTATAAATATGTTAACAGGGCCTTTGAAGTATGTGTGAAGGTTTTAGCACGGCGAGGGAAGGCTGTCTGACACACGGGCTCTCTCGTCCGTTCGGTAAATAGAAAAATTAAAGAAACAGTGTGTTCAGCATTCTTCGATCTAATCTCCTCCTTTTTCTCCTGTACAACAACAACTGCTGTTTTACAGGCATGTCACGTGATTTTCAACTCGACATGGCGACAGTGAAAATCAAAAGCTTAAGGGATAAGGTAAAAATAAGATGAGGCTAACTGGAACAATAATTACAGGTGTTTTGTATACTGAAATAGTTGTTAACGTATCCTGTTAACCCCTTGTCTAATGCATTCAAATTTTTACGTTAGGATCTCTACTTTATAATATTACGATTATACCATTCCGAAATATGTTGTCATTTGGGTGAGTGAGTGAGTGAGTGAGTGAGTGAGTGAGTGAGTGAGTGTGTTTCATACTCTTAAAATCCCAGCCCCTCCTTCCCCACCCCCAAAACAAATATATATCAAATAGTCGGTCTCTTAGTACTATTGTAACACAGGTGTACTACTTACTAGTGCAATAGTTAGAACGCCTTTTTAATCGCCTATTTAAAGATTATAATACAGCATGACATTTTATGATGAATAAAGATTGCTTGCTTCAGGCCCTGGCAAACACATGTTTGTTGTTTCACCCCATTCCAGCTAGGTTACGTCAGCCTGTAAATAATCAAGTTTTGACACCGTCGAGGTACAGTCAGCCAGGGTCATAGAGCATGATCACCAGATCCTAATAAGTAGACTCATGCCACTCACGGCACACTATCATGGCGTTTTAGCCCCGCCCGTTTGCGCTCTGTGTGTGTGTGTGTGTGTGTGTGTGTGTGTGTGCGTGTGTGTGTGTGTGTGTGTGTGTGTGTGTGTGTCTCTCTCTCTCTCTCTCTCTCTCTCTCTCTCTCTCTCTCTCTCTCTCATATGTCAATTAGAGTAAGTGTGTGTGTGTTTGTGTGCTTGTTTGACGCCGCATCGACCAGACTATCCATTGATTGATATTGTGAGAGCAACGACCAATGCCGGGTATGACAACCAGGTCACCGAGCCTGACCACAAAATCCATTACGACCAACACAGGTCGGTGGGAACCAACTCTAACCCGGGACCCTCACGGAGAGACAACGTTTGTGCATAGGGGCTAGTACAGACGGCATTGTCGTACAGGGGGGACGTTAGTTGTACAGTGTACACAACGGAGTGACGACGAACGGATCCTCTAGCAGCGTCATACCAATAAACGTTAAAACATGGTACTTTTTACCCTGCCTGGTGGTCGGCATTAAGGGAATAAAACAAGGTCTGGTCGGCTCGGGAGTCAGTATACTGTGTCTGAGTGGGGTATTCATGTTAAACTGCGGCATGGTATCTCAGTGAGCTAGCACTAGAAAAGCGGCATAAGTCCGGGAACACACACACACGCACGCACGCACACGCGCGCACACACACACACACACACACACACACACACACACACACACACACACACACACACACACACACACACACACACACACACACACACACACAAAGTTAAGTGCAATAATCTTAAATGCGACGTTAAACCTCCACCGCCTCTGATCGGCATACATCGGGTGTATTTGAACAAGCGCCCCCTTGATATATAGAAGGGGCGGTCGGGTAGCCTAGTGCTCGTCACGCCGAAGACCCGGGTTCGATTCCCGACATGGGTACCATTTCTGGTGTCCCCGGCCGTGATATTGCTTGAATATTGCTAAAAGCAGCGTAAAACCATTCTCACCCACCCACTCATATATAGAAGCGATATTAGTTACTGTAATCGTATTACAAATTGCAACGATATTATTGTTATAGGCCCCGAGATAAAATTATATATAAGGTTAAATATAAATATGTCTATGGAAGAATGCTTAATAATTCGAATATTAAGGAACCATGAAATACCTAATATGACAGATGAAAAGCGGATAAGTATAGGCTGCTGGAGCCGCGGTCGGGATGAGAGAGGAATAGCGGTGAATGTTTTATTAAATATATGCTCTGTGGTCTGTAAGAGAGACTCGGATGTTATATAACCTCATTTAGCAGGCTTAGAAAAACGTTCACCCTGAGCCATCTTGAAATAGAAATATTTTAAACATGGAGGGTATTTAAGGAAAGTACTCGATTAGGAAATGACGGTAGTTGCCCTATTGTTCCTTGAAGATGCAAAACACGCGATCAAAACATCGATATTAAACCATTAAAGCATTTGTCTGCAATCGGGGAGCGCCATCCCTGATGTATCACCGTCTCCTAATTATGCAGATTCCATGCAAGCAGTTTAACGCATGGAGCAAAGCGGGACGGCAAACGGCCGTCAACTGTGTCTTTAACGTTGAATCACCAAGGCGATATTTTGCGTGAGCGGGAGGCATTTGTTCTCGCCCTCGGTGCCACGTTTTAATTGGCTGAGATGATGCTATGCCGCCATATTGTGCCACCAATGTCTCCAAGCAATGATAAATGGCAGTTTTCCATGTCAACACAGATAAAGCTCGGGGGAGCCGTCGCCTTGCCGGGATAGGGGTGGATGTTTGGGGGAACAAACGGTTCATGGTTGCTTTTTGTCCAGCTGTTTAGTAAAGAAGTCGAAAGGACAGGAATACTAATCTAATTCAAAATGGTAATAGCCCAGTTTGGAATAATAGGCACCGTTGCCTTTTCTCGCTGTCATCGAACGCTTGAATCAAGGAATAAAGGTCTAATGCCTCATTGTAATGTTCGTAGTGTCGTCGTAGCGTTGTTGATTAGATTAGTTTCAATAGTTCAGTTTAACATTTTGGATTTGAAGTACATGTTTCTATATGTCTATATTTGTTCAGACTAACATACGTTCATGAATGCTTTATTCTCTGGGGGCGGTCGGGTAGCCTTGTGGTTAAAGCGTTCGCTCGTCACGCTGAATACCCGGGTTTGATTCCCGACATGGAAACAATGTGTGAAGCCCATTTCTAATGTCCCTCGCCGTGATATTGCTGGAATATTGCTAAAAGCGGCGTAAAACCATATTCACTCACTTTATTCTCTGATATATTTATCCGAACCACGAACCGTTGTTGGATTTCACCGAGTCGCCCTAGATTTGCATCAATTCGGGCTTCCTCCATTATCCAGCACCCATTTCTGGTTCGCCCCGCCGTGATGTTGCTAAAAGCGGCGTAAAACCATACTCACTCACATCATGATCAAGATGACACGCCGCGTACTGTTTAAAAGCAGCCTTAAACTACACACTTATTATCTGTGAGTCCTGTCTTATTTCTTCACTTTTAAAGTTCATTCTGTAAAAGCCTTTTCACTTATAGACCAATAGCCAATGTCCTTCCACAGACTTACACACCGGAGCTGATAATAGAACAAGACAGTGAAACTAACACGACCTCATCCGTTTCATGTTTTTTAGATCTGTACGTAAAGGTTCAGAGAGACAAAACGGTATCCACAGAATATCTTTGGACAGCCTTTGGTGTCTACATTTCACAACGTTTGAGGTACAATCGAACATTGCACTTTTTACTTAGATTTAAAAAAAATTCGTGTACTCTTGCTCAAGAGTGGTTTGATCAGGGTTACGGCATGCAAGGCCTTAGCAAAGCTACCAAACGTTTTGAAACGTTTAAAAACGTTTTATGGTAGACAGTGGAAAGGCATTTCCAAATATGACGCATCGGTGACACAAATGATGTCAGCTCCAATTACCTATTCCCAACATGTTCCTTTGAATTTTCAGGTCATTGCTTTGCCTTTGCATGTGTTGCAAAAAGGGTGTCACGGGAGGGAGGGGGCACCTGGTATCATCACTATTTGATTGTGATGCCTCATCCAACATCCTCATAATATAGTCGAAATAGTACCATGGAGTCACCCTTTAGAGAGGTTTCTTATGATCATGGAACGGGTTTGTCGCTCTATGTACCTATTATTAATGGTAAATATGGAACACTACCTAGGCTTGCTTTAAAATCAAGCATCGCAACGCGATCGCACCCCAAGTTCTACAACCTTGTCTTACAACCTTGTGTAACAACCCTGTCTTACAACCCTGTGTTACAACCCTGTGTTACAACCCTGTCTTACAACCCTGTGTTACAACTCTGTGTTACAACCCTGTGTTACAACCCTGTGTTACAACTCTGTTACAACCCTGTGTTACAACCCTGTGTTACAACTCTGTGTTACAACCCTGTGTTACAACTCTGTGTTACAACCCTGTGTTACAACCCTGTGTTACAACCCTGTGTTACAACTCTGTGTTACAACTCTGTGTTATAACTATGTGTTACAACCCTGTGTTACAACCCTGTGTTACAACCCTGTGTTACAACCCTGTATTACAACCCTGTGTTACAACACTGTGTTACAACCCTGTGTTACAACCCTGTGTTACAACCCTGTATTACAACCCTGTGTTACAACCCTGTGTTACAACCCTGCATACAACCCTGTGTTACAACCCTGTATTACAACCCTGTGTTACAACCCTGTATTACAACCCTGTGTTACAACCCTGTGTTACAACCCTGTATTACAACTCTGTGTTACAACTCTGCATTACAATCCTGTATTACAACCCTGTGTTACAACCCTGTGTTACAACCCTGTGTTACAACCCTGTGTTACAACCCTGCATTACAACCCTGTGTTACAACCCTGCATAACAACCCTGTGTTACAACCCTGTATTACAACCCTGTGTTATAACCCTGCATTACAACCATGTGTTACAACCCTGCATTACAACCCTGTGTTATAACCCTGTGTTACAACCCTGTATTACAACCCGGCCCACGTTCTGAAACCAACGCGTAAGTATTCATGTAGTATCCTCGGTCCCGCTCGCGAAATACAAGAATTCAGACACTTTCGTAAAAGCAGTATCACACATGCTCGTATAATAATCTCTATGTATGTATGTAAACAGAGGGTGTGGGCAGGTCACCAAGAGGCCACTATCGGTCACCGTCGGTCAGTGTCTATAGAAGAATCGCATCAGTTAATTTCCCACAGTTGTCTTTCATCAGAGACCAGAAAATAAAAATATATTTTTTAGTCTGTTTCATGTTCTTTTGGATTTTCCCAAACATGACAGCAAGCATTACCCACACACGATTCCCATTTTCCAGCGACAGCGTTTTTATCAAATGTAAACGGTAAATCACACAGCCGAGGCTTTCAACCCATCCATAAAATCCATAATAATTTGTAGAATACGTTTCAATTGAATCATACATCCTCATTTTCACGCATTCACGCAAAAATCCAATTAGAAATTTACATAGAATTTGTTCCATGTATTTTTAGTCTCCGATATTGCACAGCCCCTTTATAATGAATGGGTACGGAATCCCAGAGTGTGGGTCTGTAATCAGTACCGCCATAACGCTGGCTGCCATCTTGCCCCAGCGTTTCACCTCCGCGATTTGTCACGTGAGTAAGCTGAAGGCATGCGAAATTGTTGTCAACGATTGATCCGGTATGGAAATGCACATGAATCTGCGTGATTGTGGCTTTTTAAAGCAATTATTCCCCGAAAGCTAAAAATCACATCGCTGATTAGCATCGATTTTGTTCCGAAACACACAACCAATCACAAATCAACACTGACATTACTTTATTTAAATAACAATAATAATAACAACAAGATATATGGATCTGGCGCAGCTTCAAACCCAAGTTATATATAATAAAAAATATTGCAGAAAGTTACATAACTCGTACCCCGATGGTGACAGTCAAGTCATTATACTGTACTGCAAAAGAAACGCAACGTGTTGTCAGAAAACGAGAACGTTAGATTACTGAGGTCAAAGTCAAAGGACACTGTTTTCATAGACACTGTTTTCAATTGGTTACAGTATTAAGGATCCTTCCCATAATTGTTCTCCGACAAGGCAAGATTTCGCATTGACTAACAACTCTCCCCGAAATAAATATTAATATATTTACTTCTATAATACAAATCACAAAATCAGATGAAGCCAATTCGTAAAAAAAAACAACGTTCATTTTCCTATCAAAGCGTCATTCCATCCTGTCCTGACCTTCAATGGGAGTATATGTTCCTCAAGGTAATCCCAGTCCGGGGGTGTCGAGGGCAGCATTGGGTCACTGATTTAGTTTTAATACTGGACATATTGCATTTGGAACTGAAGAAAAGCAAACTGATCACAATGAAATAATACAAGGAGTATTGTCTGCAGTGGTGGTTAGTGGTCATAGTTTTGGCACACATGTTTATCACGTAACCATGGAAACTCATAATACTAAGTAAAAAATGGATCTTGGAAGCGTTTTGAATTCACACATTTCATTGACAGCCACAAAAGCGTCGTGCACTGGACACAATACGTAGTTGTCTACATCGGTTACATTCGGGAATTCTACGCCCTGTCGTAGTAACAGGCTCCATAGAATTCTTGTTGGTTTCTTGGTTTGGGCAAGGGTGGCGCCACCTGTGCGTCACGTGGTCTATAAGGGAGGGGCTCCACCTCCTCGTAGTGCCCGGATGAGTTATAGTAGGAGCCATTATAGTTCGATGAGTCTGTGTGGTTAGCGCTCCCTACACTCTGGTACACCACCGACGACACAGGGACCTCGTACAGGTCGTTGACTACGTTCTCAGAAATGACGCTGATGCGACCGTTGTTGTAGACGCCGGGCAAGGCGTCTCCAGGATGCCTGATGACATTCTGCACAGCGTACGCCCCCTTCATATCCACGTATCGGTCCTGCACATCAGGCAAAGCATACGTCAATTTTTCCCAGAACCATGGATCTTTATATTCTAAATATGTCCGAGTTTTCATATAAAGTTTTATCTGCGGGTCGAGTCTCCGCTCGTCGATGTCGTGCATGACGATGACGATGAGTCTGTTCTTCATCTCGGACAGCACCTGCTGATGAGCCGTAGTGAAACTAAAGCGGCACCATTCGTCGTCCAGGAAGCTGTCAGACAGCACAACAATAGTCCTTTTACTACTCTGCACACTTCGAACAATTGTCTCGGCTATTGAAGCCCCAACTGGGAAATCCCGGAAATGTAAACACAGTTTAAATTTTTTATCCCCATTTTCTAATTTGGGAGTTAGTTCATGAATGATGAAATGTTCGTCTTTATCACTACAAGACACAAAGGCGTCGTAGTACCTGGTGGTGTCATTTGCCGTTGGGTCCTTAGAAAACAGCCTCCACCCGAACCTAGAGTAACACCAAACCTGCAGCAGGTCCTTCTTGGCAATGAGCAGGAGCACTAGAATCGCCACTACGGCCACTGCTGCACTGACTGCTACCAACAGTGTCAGCTGGGTAGTGTCCCCTACTTTCACGACACTGTCAAAGGACACGTTGATGAAGAACGTACTGTTAGCCTCACACAGCGACTGTTCAGAGTATTCCAGGAACGCCACCGTAGCACTCTCCCCCGGGGCGAGCGGGTCCCCCTCCAGCATACATCGGATGTGTACAGCGTCCAGCACAGATCGACCGTGACCTATGAGCATCTTTCTGAACGCACAGATGAAGTCTTGTTGGCATGACCACGGGTTGAAGGCTAAAGCTACTCTGGAATGGTTCATGAGTGGCGAGATTTCGCTGATGCTAATATTCTCGAAGTCATTGTACTGTAGGTTTAGATAGAGCAGATTAGGCACTAAGCTGAGGGAGCCGCTTTCTACCCATGATAGTCTGTTGTTCTCCATATGCAAATACGTCAGGTTTGTTAAGCCGGTGAATACATCTGAACCAATAACTGTCAGATAGTTATCATTAAGATACAGAATCTGCAGAGACTTAAGACCGATGAAAGCTCTGGACTCGATGTGATGGATGTTGCTGTGGTTGAGATGCAGCACCAGGACATTGGACAGGCCCAGGAAGATGTGTTGTTGCACCGTCCGGATGTTGTTTTGGTCCAGCAGGAGCTCCGTAGTTCCAGTTGGGAGGTGTGGTGGGATGGTGGTCAAGTTCTGGGCTTCACAGTGCATACGGTGGACTGGGAAGTGCGAGTCTCCGATAACACATTTACACTTGTTGGGACACACGTACTTACAGTAACAAGCGTCGAACCCACAACACTGACACTTTTTGGCACACTTGACAGCATATTCACACAAGAAATGGGACCTCGGGACTGATGGTATGGTCCTAGGGATTCTGTCATACACGCTCATGCACCTTGTATTGTAATAGTCTGGGAACATTGGCAGTGACGCTCCATAACTTGTGAGTAAGCCCTCATTGAGGTCCTTCAACCATCCAAGTTCACAGTCACACTGGAATGGGTTGTTACTGATGTACATCTTAGCCGTGGGTTTCATGTCTCTGGGCAGTTCCACTGAGATGGAGGGGAGGGATGTTAGGTTGTTCTCGGTTAGCTTCACCTCCTTGAGATATAACATCGTCCTGAACGTGGAGTGGGAGATATAGTTCAAACGGTTCTGACTGAGATCCAAGATTTCTAGAGAGTCCGGAAACTGACCCCTGTAGATCTCCTCTAGCTGGTTGCCTCGGAGATGGAGGTGTTGGAGATCCTGAAGTTCCCGGAACGCTCCCGTCGTCCCCGACAGCTTGTTTTTGTTGAGGTTGAGATAATACAGAGAGGACAGACCCCGGAACATGTCCTCGGTCAGGTTGCTCAGTTGGTTGTTGGCCATGTTCAGCAGTTCAAGGTTCACCGCGTCCTCGAAGACATATGCAGGCAGAGTGTGAAGCTGATTAGCCTTGAGGCTCAGCCCTCGTAGGTAGGTCAGTGTCTTGAAGGTGGTGGCGTTAAGAACAGTGAGCTCATTGAAACTGAGATCCAGGTATTCCAGCGAGTCCGCGTGTTCTAGGTTGGGCAGCTTGCTGAGGCTGTTGTGGGAGAGATTGAGTTTTAGGAGGGCCTGCATATCCGACAGAAGACCCCGGGGAAGTCCGTCCAGGCGGTTGTAGCTCAGATCGAGCTGCTTCAGGTTCAACAGACCAGGGAAAGCCTCCCTCCCCACCGACTGAAGCTTGTTGTGTGATATGTCCAGAGACTTCAGACTGAACAGGTTCCGGAAGGCCTGACGGGGAATAGTGGTGAGGTTATTATACGACACGTCCAATATGAACAGTCTCTGTTGCTTCTTGAATGTGTTCCTGAACAGCTTGTCTATGCCGTTGTGGGACACGTTTAGGTACGATAACACTGGCAATTCAGCCAATGTGTCTGGGTCAACGCGCGTCAGTCTGTTCCCAGCCAGGGAGAGAGTGTCGAGAGAAGGTAGGCGTGCTATCTCTTCCCATACACTATCATTAACATTGACGTAGTCCATATTGACCTGTATGATGTTGGACATACCAGAAAGGAGGCCTTTAGGAACCCCATGCAGTGGGTTGAAAGACAAGCCAAACACTAACAGCTCCGTACAGTTCTTGACAAAATCAGGAGCAACCTCTGTCAAAGAGTTGTTGGTCAGATCAAGCCAGATGAGATCTGAGAGACGGTTCAAGGAATCTGTCTCGATCTTCTTGATGAAGTTGTCTGATGCTGTGAGTCGCTTTAGGTTGGGAAGTGAGTATCCTAGCATGAGCGGGATGGTTGTGATCATGTTGTGACTGACATCTAGGATCTCCAGCGACTGCAGTTCATTGCCCCCACAGAGGATACCAGCGTGGTCCAGAGTTGAAACAGCATTGTTGGAGATGTTGACCTTGTGGATGTGGTTGAGATGGCAGATGGAGGGCATGTGGCTCAGGTTGCTGTCGATGATGTGAAGACCTCGGAGACTGACCACAGAATCCAGGAAGCGTGGGTGGATGTTGGTGAGCGTAGCGCCCTCTATGTGCAGCTCCTGGAGAGAGGTCAAGCCTGAGAACACGTAGGGAGGGATGTCGGTGAAGCCGCAGTTTTTAATGATTAGTTGTTTGAGTTCGGTCAGTTGGCTAAACATATAGTTCCATAGGGGACTACGACCGGGCACTGCACAGGTTAGAGTCAAATACACGGTCTTCTTCTTCGGGATGGTTGCAAAGTATTCCTTGTTGGGCAGAGAAGACCACGAACAGTCCAGGAACACCTCCCCTGTCTCCTTCAGCCAAATACAGTCACAAGGGCGACCAGGGCAGCTGTATTCCCCGGGGGTGGGGCTTGGCACCGTGGGGGATGCTCCTACCCCCGCAAACAGCATCACACCCTGCAGCGTCAGGAACAGCGGTGGAAGAGGCATCCTGCAACAGAGAAGAGAATACGGTAATTAGGTATTACATGATTAGGTATTACATATATAATACTATAGTCAAGACACTGTTAGTGATGTTAGTGATGTCAGTCATACTGACGGTATCGGTGTTACCTCTGTACTTTCAAATAGAGAGAGAGAGAGAGAGAGAGAGAGAGAGTGTGTGTGTGTGTGTGTGTGTGAGAGAGAGAGAGAGAGAGAGTGAGAGAGAGAGAGAGAGAGAGAGAGAGAGAGAGAGAGTATTAACATTGAAACATTGGCTCATGAGTCAAGAGCTATGACATATTGCTACCCAACCTTCACAAAGTCTTTGTTTTGTATTGATTATTCTTTGACACCTCAGCAATATTTGAAATACATTACGGCGGCCTGTAAATGAATAATCGAGGCAGACTGATATTATTTGTCACCTCCCACGCTGACGGGGTACGATGACACGAAATCAACCAAGTCACTGACCATCCGATCCACCGGACGCCTATTACGACAAACATGGGTTTAATGGGGAATCTATTCCGGAATCCCCACCGTTACCAAGGAAACCAATATTATACCATGTGGCCATTAATCCGAGAAAGGCACGATGACACACAACCAGCTGGGCCACTGGTGAAGGTTCGCGTTCGAAAAACATCCATACACATACGCCATTGTGACCAACCAATAAACATTATTGTCACTTTTCAAATCAAAAATAATGTTCAGTGACCTTTCTGAAAATAAAACCCAAATTGCGACTTTGAGAGATTGACTTGCAACCGGAATTCTACTCCTCCCGAAGTCAGACACACTTAAATATACATCACTCAAACACACTTCATTCTTACATCGTTGACAGCCATATGTCCTGTCCGGAAACGACCGTTTTACTTTAATCGCCTCACAAGCAGGTTAAACATCCCAGTATTTTACACAAATGGCGTTCCGTCGCTCCCCCGCACCCTTCTGTGTTATACATGGACCAGAGCCCGTCACGAGCTAACGCCAATGTGTTTAATCCCATTTCGCTGCGACTGCGCTGCTAATATTGGAAGCTCTGTTTATTTCTTGATGCTCAAACATCTTTATTTGGTGCAAAGCGGCTACTTCAGCGCACATCAGACGCTTGGCATGCGCAAGTGCATACAACATTATTGGTCATGTTTCCGTAATGCCATGAGCTCATAGATGATTGCGCAAAAACAGAAAAAAAAATCCTTTTTGAGTTTGTCTCTCACCTACTTGTTCAGAGATAGCAAACACGTCTATTCACAGAACCTGACAAATATCTTAAGCCATATATCTTAGTCAATGTCTATTTATTGTGTGTAAAATAACTGTGAAAGAAACTTGCTAGAAGTGGCTACCAACTAACAACCATCGCTAATAGTGACATTCAAGAGTTTTATCAATGTAACTGTCTCTATTAAGGTTGTCCTGAGTTCGAATCCCAGTTTCTCCCTCATGTGGTTTCAGCACTGTCGGCACCATGCCCTTGCTCGTGGGTTTCACCAATGTGGAAAACGTTTAGACTTGCGTAGCTAATTCCTTCCACATTCAGCTGACACGCCGTGATATAACTTATATACTGTTCAAAGCGGCGTTAAACCAAGATCCCACACACTCTATTGTAGCAGGTCTCTTAGTATGTGAAAACATTGCTTTAAAATAATTGTAAGTTATTTTTTTCAATAGAACTTTTCCTCCTCTGCTTTTTAATCATTGAAACTAGACTTGCTTTAGGTTGTCTAGACTTGCCTAAGCTTTAGGCTTTATAGTAAATAATAATTAAACAAATATTTGTTCCAGTCAATGCGATAGCGGGTCTCCACGAGCCTTTAAAAAACTGCCTCTGTTGTCACAGCACCCCGCTTCCCCACCGCCGCCACATCCAATCACTTACTCCAGAAACAGTATACGGATGAAATTGAGCAAGTGTATTAACTATTTAAAAAAACGTTTGTCGTGTCTGTGCGCTAACGCAATATATACACTGGTGGTCTATCCATCAGGCAGCCGATGACATTCAAATAGCAGCTGTGCCTTCATTTGGAAGTCCGGCAAGACAACTACATACATATTTCATACATGGCCAGATGAAGTGCCACTTATAACTGTGTTACACATCCGTCTTGGTTGTAGGTCGATTAGTTTAACTCCAGCTCATGAAGTCAGTGAGAGGAGGGGTGGTCTATCCAGGGTAGGGTTTGGGGTGTGGTCATGTAAGAGGCTTAATGTACGGTATGTCTGTTAGAGGGGTCGGGAGATCGAGTGTGTTTTTTTCATGACAGTGGATCCGTGAGTGGTAGGATGGTAAACCGTGAAAGTTAAGAAATGTTTTGTGCTATCTATCTATCTATCTATCTATCCATCATCCATCCATCCATCCATCCATCTATCCATGGAAGCCAAACTGCCAAAACGCCATCACGCGGTCTTAAGACTTGAACCGCATTAATATATGTTAATACCATACACCAACTATATCTATGAACGACATAATCACTTTACGAGGTCACCCCCACCACCCCACCTACCCTACACACACATCCTTCTTTCACTCCAACGTTGGTATATGTCAACTACCCTGCACCAAACACTGAACATTCGTGGCACTGGGACATGCCCGCACAGAGCGGAATACGTTGTGGGGAGAGCCATGCTCCCTTGACACGCATCGCTGTCATCAACCACCAGCTTCCTGCCGCTCTGGAGTTGGCTATCTAAGCACAAAACATTCCTAATCACTCACGGTTTACCGACATGTTATCTTCCTATCGAGGTCGATGAATAACATGAGCTTACATAAAACGAGAAAAGTCCAACAGCATTACATCATTTGATTCCTGTTTTGTTACGTGGCTGGTAAGCGGTCGTCTAGAGCTGCGGTGAGACAGTAAACCTCTATTGGTATATACTCCAGCCGATTTCGTGACATGAATGAGAAAAAGGATAGCAATTGTGTTTTGAAGTTTTTCCGTCCTTTTAGCAAATTAAGACTTTTTATTCCCGTGTTCTATATACAGAAGCACGACGATCTACAGTTTATGCGATCGTGACCACATAGAAACCAGAGACTGAAGAAAGGCACGGCTCAGTTTGCGTCTGAAATAGTTTGATTTAGTCGGAGCTGCGAACATAAAACTTTCATTGCCGGATCTAATTTTCCACATGCAAAATCAATGGAGGGGCACTGTATTATTGTAGTCTGATAAGGAAAACAGTCTGCTAGCGTAGAAAATATTATTTTAAGCTGAGCGTCTGGTGCAGAAGACGGTGTTCGCCAGGCGAAAGGCAGTTCACAGTGATTGCGCCAGAAGTGACCACGTGGTGTAACTTGCCTGTCTACAACTTATCTACACGGCGAGTTCTGGTCTGCGTCACTTTCACTCGGCCCTCATCCCCCTGCCCCTCCCCGCCACCCCCCTCCATCTTGAATGCAGCCAACAGCCCAGGGGTAATTATTCCGGATTCGAGGTGTTTACATGATGTGGTATCCTACAGTTGGGTCGGTGCTGACACACAGATAAGGAACGGACGGGAGGGAGGGTGTACATTTACAGGGGGGGGGGGGGGGGGGGGGGGGGGGGGGGGGGGGGGAAAGAGTTTTGTTCAGCGGCTGATGAAGGGTGTTATGTACGGTGGTACTGAGGGGGTGGTCTATCCGGTGCAGGGTTTGGGGTGGCACGGGTGATTAAAGAGGAGGGTTAATGTACAGTATGTCTGTTAAAGGGGTGAGTGTGTTTCCTGACAGTGGGTCTGCGGTGGGTTTCCTTAGACTAACTTCTAGTCTCTGAAATGAACAGATTTTACTGATAAAAATGGTTAAATTAAAGTTTTGAAATATAATTAAAAAAAAAGAGCCAGGAGACTCTCTTCATTTCCTGATACCGCAGTAATCTAGACTTGCCAAACATTATAGACTTGCGAAGGCTGTATTGGATATATTTTTTTCAGGTTCTGTATTACAGACTAGGGTATCCTATCCGGGGGGGGGGGGGGGGGGGGGGGTGTGATGGGTTAGGGTCATGCAAGAGAAGAGGTTGGGTGGGGTGGGGTGGGGTGGGGTGGGGTGGGGTTGTTTACTGACGTGGATGCGGTGTCTTGTGGGGAAGGGCGCGTAGGGAGACGAGAGGAATCACATTTCGTGAACAGCAGCACCGTTTTAGAATGGGTCGGATGGGGTAAGAGATATGTGTATCTGAAACAGTGGTAATGATGGAAGCGGGGGTGAGCGAGAGAGAGAAGGGGGGGGGGGGGGGGGGGTCTGGCAGAGGACTTGCTGTTGAGGCTCAGCTTGGTGTATTATGACAGAGATATATCGGCGATAAGGAACGGAATGTTGGGAGGGGTGGTAGGCGCCAGCTGGTGGGAGACCTTAGACCCAGCACCCTAGCGGCTGGGAGGTTCTCCAAGGTGTAAACATGTAAGGCTTTGTGATGACACTATCACCCTCGGGAGGAAACCTATCTTACCGAGGTATTACCTGATAGCCAGGTCAGTAGGAGGTACGGACAGCCAAGGTCACGGGGTCCAACATATAGCATCAACACCATGGCTCCGTTCCACAAAGCGATCTTAGTGCTACGACCGTCTATGTTAAAGAATGGGAGTTACGATCGTCAGAGCGCTAAGAATGCTTTGTGGACCGGCCCCACGACTCACACCAATCAACTGATCAATCTGGCTAATTAACCATGTACTAAATAATGCTGTACACTCAGTGAGACATATATCAAATAGCTGTCTGTCTGTCCAAACAAAGGATAAGAAACGTAAGTCTGTCTCACTGTACCCTGACCCATGTTATTTTCCCATCCGCCCAGCCCTGTAACGCAATACCCCTAAATAAAGCAAGTCTTAATTGTGTGCACAGGTTCTGAATCTCCCATCTTACCGGGGCTCCATTTCAATTTAAATGGAATTCTTGTTTCAATCAAAATTATTTATCTTCAGAGACTAAGCGTTAGTCTAGTGCCACCGTGGCCTGATCATGTGCGCAAGACACTCAAACCAAGAAGAGCTTTTTGGCAGTAATGCTTTCCCGAGTTCTAATTACATCGCCTGCGTGTCAGACTCTTATGTATCGTTACAGATCAGCCTACAAGCGCTCTGAAAGATCATAATATGTATGCGGAGGGAAAACATCGAATATCATTATATCTGCTCGGTGAGAAGCGCAATCGCAGTTCTAATCATTTTGAGAGCTTGTCACAAACTGTTTATAACGCAGTTCAATCTGCCCAGTTAATTCTACAGCTGTCAGTTTGCGCCACTACAATAATCCTCGCAAGCCAGGACACGAGTGTTATTACTGTCAGAGCTGCTAACTCTGCACAGAATCAGGACTGTCACTAACAAAATCTCCATCCCGGTGCCCCCAGCACATCCAGCCTTGTAGAACACTTTATGTCAAGTCAAACACAAATAACTCACCGTATAATATCAGATAAACATACTTCAAACATTTGGTTACGTTTACTTATTTCGATCTATTTCCAGTGCATATCTACAGGGACGGATTTAATTTTGAAGGAGCTCGTTGATTATGTAATTTTAATCTAAGATGACCTGATTTATGCGTGGTGTCACTGTATAGAGTATTGGATGAAGGAAGTGAGCGTTGTTTAAGAAACATTCCAGCAATATCGAAGGACATGACGTATCCATTTGAGGAATCGAATCAGCGAATTCGGTGTGACGTGCAACGCTACTATGCCACCCCTTCGTCGTTTGTGGTAAAATTAAACGCTTTTACTCATTTGCCATTTTCAAAGAAACATTGGAGCTGCCTTCTAGCGGTCAGAAAGCCCCGTTTAATATTGGAGTGTCATGGCGACCGGAGCAGACGACAGATGGTAACGTCGTCAGCTCCGTCAGGGCATACGCGTGATCGACGACCTGACAGATGACCTCAACGTCTGGACATGCCCCCACTTCGGAGACGGCGACGGACAAAGATGATGTCGTAACCGACGGAGGGCAAGAGGGCTAATAAAACCAGACTGGCGAGTGTGGAGATCAGATCACTGGCTGCATCAATAGGATGGCCACGGCAAGTACAATCAGCATTATGGCTTAATAAGGGTAATTAATCACATCCGACAGGCTTGACGGGCCATGTGCAGTGGAGCTGGGTGATGGGTTGCGGTCATCTTGAAGCGGGGTGGCCCCGGGGGAGTGTCGACATGGTTGTACCTACTAGTATATCCCCCGTGGTTCCGCATGAGGTTTTGTCACGGTGTTGCATTCATCCGAATAATAAGTCAATTATGCGCGTGTTGAGGATGAAAGGGATGATAGTCTGTGACCGTTGGTGGTTATATCGTGGTGAGAAAGACGGGGGGTGGGGCTGCAGTTGTAGAGAAGGTGGGGTAGGACGATTTAGAGGGTGGGGGTAAAAAAAAGCATATTTTTTTAACATGTATCATGTAAGCCGTGTAACGTTATCGATCGGGGTCGGGATATTATCGATGCGACTTGGCATCAATGTAAGAAATACGAGCGTGGATGTTGACCGGTGGGGTCATGGATGGGTGGGGGTGGGGGTGGGGGAAGAGGTGGTCATTGATGTCGTAAAGGAGACAGGAGGGGGGCATTATGCTTGCAATCTTCAATTGATTCCCGTCGTGGGGTCCAGTTGGGAGCAGTTAACTACACATACTACACAGATAACTACAGTTACCAATTGATTACCGCGCAGCTTTACGGTTCCTAAATGGATGTGTGATGGTTTTACAGTCATCCCTCGCGACAACTGCGGCAGCCGCACCACGTGACGAAGGTGATCTACCGGCACCGTCCACGTAATCTTTTCAATAATCAATTGCTTCCTGTCTTCCTCGTTTCGCGGATCGAACACAAGCGTCTCGTTAAACAATCGCAAGTGTACAACACGGTGTAAGAACGGTCTACGTCCGGAAGGGGTGACACGCTGTTTACTATTATGGGGGGCAATTAGAACCCATCACCTGGAAAAATCTTGCGCATGCAAACGATCTGAGAAGCTACGTGGTTTTAATTTACCCTCCATTATTGAAAGTTCAGTAAATTGATAACACTTGAGAAGTATAAACACCAACCACTTTGGCTGTTTGCCGACGTATCCGGGCCGATATTTGATCTGGGGAAATCTGTTTACTAACTTGTGTCCAGTCAGCTGGGCCATAAACAAACACCATATCAGTGACCAAAGGTCAAGATCGGACCTGACATGGTCAAACAACAAAACAACCCGTGGTCACTCTGAGAGCAGTCCCGGGGCGGCCCTAACCCCTCCACCTCAATCGGCAGTTATATTCTGTTGAGTTTCAACATATGCCCAACATATATGTATGTGTATGAGAGAGAAATATATAAATATACGAGAGATAGATTGTTGTCACAGATAACTTGAATATATAGTTCCGTTTTGTTTGTTGTTTAACGCCGCACTCAGCAATATTCCGGCTATATGACGGCGGACTGTATATAAATAATCGAGCGTGGACCAGACAATCCGGTGATTGACATCATGAGTATCAATCCACGCAATTGGGATACAAGGACATGCATCAACCAAGTCAGCGAGTCTGACCACCCGATCCGTTAGTCGCCTTTTACGACAAGCATAGTCGACTTTTACGGCAAGCATGGGTCGCTGAAGACCTGCCCGGATCTTCACGGGTCATGTCAACAAACATATTGTATTTAAGTGTCCATATGTCCGAGTCGTACCACTAAGATCATTTGGCCATAGTGGTGGTCATTGAAACGTGAGAAGGTGGAAGTTTAAATATATTTCTACTTTACATAGCAAACATCATGAACCTGAAAATAATTCATTTTGAAATTTCAGCTCGATTAAACTACAGCCACTGTAATTTGAGAATATGAGCTTGGTGCATAAACCATGCATACTCCTTCAATATATCTTATACATTTGAATAGATACATCTATTTACATACTTGTTCAATTTATTCCAGTGACACACAATTACAAAATCTTCAGAAATTATAATGTGTTAACCAAAGTACGTTATATACGCATATTTCCCATCATTGAAACCAAAGTTAAAAGACGACATTGTATTCTCGAATCCTTAAAGAAAAGTGTACTTACGTGCCAGATGAAACCAAAAAGATATTTCATTCATTTGTAGACGTCTATCAAGAGTGTACATTCATCAGTGTCTACCCGAGACTAAATTACCTAGACCACCAACACGTGCGAACGTCCGTCTAGGCCAACGGGACTACTCGGCACATAAGAATTTGCTGTGGGCGACTGTAGCCGCCCTCTTGTGTACATGTGTTGGCGCATGCCGACAGCTTCAGCCACATGCGCCCGCCATATATACAAACATACAGGTCGTCTTTCTGCAGGTGCCAGCTGATTTGACATGTGTATTGATGAGGGTAATTACAGGGAGATACTGTCAGTGTGTTTGTGTAGCGCGATCTTACACTTGCACCACCGATAGCATCAAATGAGTGTATTGTACTACAACACTGTACGGTTAACAGGAAACAAGCCCGCCTGGCGGGTTATCCATATGTATACAATATACCCCAGCGGGAAATGAGAAAACGACATAGGAGAATATATTTAGCTTTCCTTTTTACATTTCATCAGTAAAATATTATCTTAAACTGTAAATATTATATTAAATATGCGAAGTTTTTGGTTAAAATATATTCATTCACAAGAAGTGACAACTTCCAACTTCGATTGCCCTGAATAAGGTCTTTTAGAAAGTGGTCTTATACAACATATGTCAAACATAACATATGTTAAGTCGGGATTACATGTTCTCGATAAAAAATAAAAAAAAGTAATTTGTGGGGAGGAGTCCGATCCGGCGTTGCCCTCTCCTGAATTTATTCTATCTAAAATATTCTAGTTTTGATTCCGAGTGTTTTTGTACCGTTTTAGCTATGAGACTTCATATCACATCCCCCATTCACCTCACACGGGCCTGGTGTATAAGAATACATTGACGATATGCTATCAGTGAAGTAATCGGCGTACAAACCTGTGATAATTGTTAATCCTACAGTCAACGCTCTGTTACGTCCATCCTAGCTTGAGTCAGGTATTCCTTGGTAGAGAGCCGCATCACACAAACACTGCATAACTCTCATAGCTAGTTGTCCTCTGTCCTGACTTTAGGTAGCACAGTCACAAGTAATTGCGTCCCGAGAGAACCCACCGACACTTTCTGACATTTGACGGCTCCTGAATCCCGCGAGGGGGTTCCTCGGTATAATGCGCTGGGCGGACCTATGGGCAGGGCGGCGAGCCTTGGCTGTAGAAGTGACTGTGCGGTATAGCGAGCCGACCGGTCCGAGCTTTCTCGCTAGTGAACACTCAGCGGCAGGCTGCAGTCAAGTGATGACGACAAACGTTTCATCTCAAGTCGTGGTTTATTTCCAGGAAACTGAAAAAGTAAATCTCATGTGAGAGCAGATCGCCACACGAATGTTTGTGATAACTTTATTGTGACTCAGATTACCGGGGCTTTCCCATTACGTGCATCCAGATGGACGAGTCGATTCCTCACAGGGGCGACGGTTATCTCACTATCTAAACAGACTCGAACACCATGGAACTGTTTGGCAGAATTATGCAGGTGTTCAGTATATAGACTTTTGGAAACAGCTTCAGAAGGTTGTCCCTGTGTAATGATACAAAAAGTAACTACATATATCAATAAGCCAAGACCCACCCCCAATATCATAATGGCACAGTCGTGTTTACAATGGCCAACGTGTCTGCTGAAGTCTTTGTGTACGGTGGCGGCGTCGCAGCCTGTGGGTGTTTATGTATTTGTTTCCTGCACCATTGCACCACTTTGTACCGCAACCCCTCGACACACAGGGGCAGCATTAACGCTAATCCCCCTTCAAACTGACTCTCCATCAGCAACGCAAACACTGCCCTAACGCAACATATTGCTTTTCGCAAAGAACACAACACCCAAGTGTAATATTGATTTTAACGACAACAATCCAATAATTAGTTTCTCGAGTTTGATTTATTTTTAACACGACGGCGATCTATTTTTCCAGTTATCAATTTAATCCATCTTAAAAACGACTCATGTCGAAGAACGCTAGGTCACGGTAGCTGTATCAGAAGGCAATGTCCTTCCATCGGCTTCTCCGTCACGACAACTTATGAGAATGAATAACGCCATGACATTTTATTGAAGTAATACTGTTGATGTAAGATTTGGCGACCTCGCGTAAATATCTCCGTGTTACAAAGCCGTAGTAAACAGAGTTTTTGGTGAACAAGGATATGTTAGCGTATTCAACTTCACAGCTTAATTGTTTATCTTGATCTACTAATTATGACCAGGTGTTAGTCGACATGTTCACTTGGGACGCATTGCCACTGGGTCAAATGTTTTCTTTTAACGGTAATCGACTAGGTAAAGGATCTTTCGAGTGACCTAATAAAGTTAATATTTTCACGATTGCAGGCACGTCACAAAATACACAATAACAGGATATAGACGCGTTATGAAACTGTATTTTATTTTCACTTGAAATATTATTTATTCTATAACAA
Source organism: Haliotis rufescens (assembly GCF_023055435.1). Lineage (NCBI taxonomy): Eukaryota > Metazoa > Mollusca > Gastropoda > Lepetellida > Haliotidae > Haliotis > Haliotis rufescens. The sequence goes on along the minus strand of NW_025964024.1, from coordinate 2,850,039 downwards.
TATGTTTTATATTTCTTAACATTATAAAAAAGTTATGTAAATTGAAAAAAAATATGGCAGAAGATTTAATGAAAGAAACATGAGATGTTAGCGTGTGGTATTTATTTCTTGTTACTTGACGTGTTGACGTTCACTAGGATATCAAATTTGTCATATCAGTTTAAGACTTGTTAATAAAACCCCAATTACAATAAACCGAAGCCGTTACGGCAGCCATGAAGCAACGCGGTCGGGTTATGACTCACGGGTTTCAAATCCGTGCATTTAACACCTTCGCAATAACATAAATGTATCCGATACCCTAATGCGTTACAGATTATTTCAGCGTTAGTTGATGGATGAATTGCACCTATAATCAACGCAACAAAACACGGTTTTATGTCTTTATTAAACTGACCAGGACAGTTACATATTATTACAAGACGGCATGTTTGCGAAACATGAGTGGGCTATCACTTGGTTAATTACCAAAGATAAGATGCAGATCTCATACTCAAGAAGGTGGCGAAAGGATAAACAGTCACTGATACAACTTCCTGATGACCCACCAGCGTAATATAAATCAATCATGGCGTATCTCATATCTAAAATTCTAAAGTAGGATGCTTCCCTCCACCTGAATCCGCGGCTAAAAATCTCGCCCCCAGCAAGAACGAGTTGTCAATTTTTTTTTTCAGGTTTCAATCGTACCTGGCGTTTTCCAGACGTGGTATTGTCAAGCTTATGTTCCATGATCATGTTCTTTTGTTGGTTGTGTTCCTTCTCTGATTGGAACATATTTCTTTGGTTTTAATCACCAGTTGCTATGGAAATTCCTATCGGGTTTGAGATTTTGTAAAGCGTTATTACTCACTGGTTGACGTGGAAATGAAAAACTAATATTGATGGAGGTAGACTGTCCACGGAAGTCGGTTTCAGCCACGCTAATATTGTTGGTTTTAGTAATTGTGTGTGAACGTTACGTCATGCAGCGCGTTGCACGTGAGTTCTCACCATCTGTGTGACCATAACAACGCCACTCTGTGTGTGGGGCGGGCAGGGTCACAGCACCAGCTTCCTATGTCCTGATACACGCTGAATGCTGTGAGATTATTCTGTCGAGAACACGTCCTGACTGTCAGCCTTAGGAATGTACCGCTAGGCGGCTACTTAACGTCATAAACACTGTATATGACATTGATATTATATTAAACTTTTGATAGGGACAATCAGAAATGTCATTCTATTCAAATATACACTTGATATATTATGAGAATCCGTTTTTTGTAATATGAAGAGATTAACATGCCTATAAAAAGTGAAATTTACTATGTATCGTGGGATAAAAATAACGTCGATATTTCACTGTGTCGGAACCACTTTTAGTCATATTCAGTGGCACAGTGACTTAAGAACTAACATGATTAAGAAATTTTGTAAAATAAATTTGGCTTTTCGTGTCATTTAACAACTTTATCGCATCTCGTGACCTGATAAAGTCAGCATTGTAAAAATATCAACTTGTTAGATGACTCGTTGTGATTATCATGTCATATGTCATACCCTCTTTGTATGATACAGGTTATACGTAGTTAATAAAATAGTAAGGGACGGTGTAGAGTTGTTGTCAAATGCTTTGTTTGTTTGTATGTTGTTTAACGCAGCACTCAGCAATATTCCACTATGTGACAGCGGTTTGTAAATAATCGAGACTGGGCCATACAAGCCCGTGACTGACATTATAAGCATCCATCCACTCAATTGGGATACGATGACATGCATCAACAAAGTCAGCGAGCCTGACTACCCAATCCCGTTAGTCGCCTCTTACGACAAGCATATTCGCCTTTTACGACAAGCATGGGTTGCTGAAGACCTACTCTACCCCGGATCTTCACGGGTTAGTCAATTGCAGGTAACTCTTAACAACTAATTGGGATGAAAACCCCAGGTGGTACAGCTTCACTGTGGTGAAGTGTTTTTGATCCTTCGTTCGTTTGTTTGTTTGTTGTTTAACGCCGTACTCAGCAATATTCCAGCTATATGACGGCGGTCTGTAAATAATCGAGCCTGGACTAGACAATCCAGTGATTGACGTCAAGAGCATCGATCCACGCAATTGGATACGATGACATGTATCAACCAAGTCAGCGAGCCTGACCACCCAATCCCGTTAGTCGCCTAGTCGCCATAGACGCCTTTCACATGGGTTGCTGAAGACCTATTCTACCCCGGATCTTGACGGGTATGGTGAAATGTATGTGAACGTGTATAATGCCGACAAACTAAGTGAGTGGGTATTGTTTTACGCCGCAGTTTGCAATATCACGACGAGCAAAATAGAAATAGGCTTCACACATTGTAACCATGCTGACAAAATTAGGATCGAAATCGGAGTGACATGAGAATTCGAACCCATTATCTGCGGATCCTGTCAATAACAAGGGACACAAGTTTGCACGGCTAATTCAGCACCTTTCAGAACTTAGTAATAATGACGTCGGCAGCGTTGGATGTATACGCTCAGTATAACACACACCGTATTAAGAGCGATGAGTTATCACATTGAAATAGAAGTAACGGAGTCTGGATTAAGCGCGTTATCCTTTAAAATAGGACGTGAACGTATAAAAAATGATTTGTCAATACGATTATATGAACCAATTATAGTCATTTCAAGTTTTGGCAATCTGTATGGAACCGAAATACTCCAATTTATGAAACAATATAATAGTCTCAATCACCATAGAAATGAAATATGTCGTTAAAATACTCATTCCAAGTGGCAAGGCAATAAAACTGGTTGCAAATAAATTGTCAGAAATCTAAACTTGTGAAGTAATCGTTACTAAATGTTCAACGAAGAAACAATTTACCGTGGTGTGATGGGCTTGCCGGAATCATTGGCGTGAAAATCAATCGTACCACTTCGCTATCGATCTTGGACTATTGACATGAAATGGCCACTTTTCACTTTCTTTGTTTAATAATGGTAATCTAAGGAAGCGGGTTGCTGGGAAGGTATCGCCAATGTATGAGATTCCTGGAGAAAATGAGCGGAAGAATCAACGATATGCCTTACAAAATTATGTTAGACAAGGCAATCAAGGGAAATTAATAGAAGATATTACACGATATTGTTTTCATTTCATACACACTGATAGATCCAGCCATGATTAAGAGCTATGGGGGCTTGGTTGGTGCCCTCGCTTGTCAGGGAGAGAGTTTGTTTAGATTCCGCTTACCCAGCAGTTTGTGAAGCCAAACCATTGGTATAGATTTCCCAAGCAATAATATAACATGGTGTTAATTTGGACGAAAATAGTAAATGAAATTGGGAAACGTAAGAAAATGATTGTGTAAGGTTGATGGATAGGAAGACTGATCTATTCTTGACTACTACAAAGAAAAAAATATCTAAACTGCAGGGTAAAAGTATATACCCTTGTTTGACGGTGGCTAAAATGAAACTAACATGAAATAGTTATTCAATGGTGATGAATTTGATACGAATATCATAGTTGTGTTTTGGACATTAACTTTATGGTCTTGTTTGTAATGTTTGTTAAATCCAATTTTCATGTTAATCCTTTCTTTTGCCCGACAGTTTATGTGCTATAGGTCTCTGATCTCTTAAATGCAGAAATAAAGATTGAAGTGAAAATCAGGGAAGCACTGAAAATAGTAATCGTGCCTAAAACATTGGCTATATAAGCTTATATTTCATGATGATTTATCATAAATATAGAATACTAAACGAGCTCCCGTGTAATACTAATTTTATGAAACGAGTGAATAGTTGTGGTATCTGACGAGCGAAAGTTTCATAAAATTGGTTTTACACGGGAGCGAGTTTAGTATTTTATCTATTACTTACCATTTATAACATTTTTAGAATTTTACTTTTGAGTATGAACAGGCTGACACCTACACGATCCACGGCAAAGTCCAATTTAGTTTAACAGAAAAATACTTCAAACACGTAGTTGAAACGTATGAATTTAATACTATACAACGGTCCACCTTTAGAATTCAGGTGTCCGTTCCACAAAATTATCGTAGGGCTAAGACTATCGCAACTCGCATACTTTAACTTATCCCTAACGACTGTCGTTGCGCTACAATACGATCGCCTTGTGGGGTGAGTGAGTGAGTGAGTATGGTTTTACGCCGCTTTTGGCAATATTCCAGCAATATCACGTCGGGAATCGAACCCGGGTCTTCGGCGTGACGAGCGAACGCTTTAACCACTAGGCTACCCGACCGCCCTCGCCTTGTGGAACGGGCCTTGCACCTCAAAGTTTACAATAACGTCACAATACCCGATGACGTAATTTGTGGAATTTTGTTGCAAGATCCATCGGCGAAACAATGCCATGTGACGTCAGCCTAGCAACAAGGTTGCTGGGGTCATCGACTGTGCATAAGCTCCTCTCAGTGATCTATCAACTCCACACCCAATGTCTTTGAATAAGCCAAGGGATGTTGAGAGCTTTCAATATTTGTTCGTGAAAAGTGTTCCGAGAGTACATAAGCACGCGTTTTGGTATTACACAATGTGTAATACAGCTGTATGTTTATTAAACGGGTGATCTCTTCACGGGCAAGTAATAATACATGTTTGAAATCATTATTGAAATATCAACAACACGGAAAACAAACAGTGAAAATATTTAAAAAAAGAAATATTGTTTATGCATGGTGTCGAGGTAACGATACTACACAATCATAAACCGATTTTCATGTATATGTTTTTATATTTATATCATACACATTGCTTGAAAGCTGATGCAAATTTATAATTTGCTCTGGAGCATATTTTCCTTTTTTAAGCTGTTTTAATTTTTTAAAGCCACATCTCAATTCCACCGTGGTGGAACCGCGTCTGTATCATATCACATCAGTTAGCGATACCCCCCACCCATCCCCAAGTCCCCACCGCCGTTATACAGATGTGTTTTCTGCTCAGCAAACAAAGGAATTGATATTTCATGCACGTGCATATAACATGAACGCTGCGTTCTGCTCGGGGACACAACGCACACGTCACAGCGTCCACTGGGATCGGGTCACCATGGTGACAGATTCCTGTAATTGTATTCACCTTCTTTGTCCTTCTAAAGAATTTTCTTTGATTGGTTTTGAAATAACACAACATTGTTTTGGTCCAGTGGTAGAATGTACGCACATGCGCGTATGACTCAGGGACTAATTATTGTTCTGCAGCGCGAATATGATTCATTAGTGGTGATGGCGGTACGGAGGCTGGATGGAGCAGGAAGATGCATTTACACCCAAAGGACCGACCTGGTCCTTGATCGTTCTCAATCTTTTAATTACAGTTATTTTTTGCACACAGAAGAAGTGTTAGCGGGGTTGATTGGTATTTGCCGTGTAACAGTTCCGCTATTACCCAATCAGCCGAAGTCAGCGTTAGACGTCCCCTCCTCCACGTGGTGAACGAAAGACGGATTAGTCAAAGGACTGATTGAGAAGTTAAGGGCTCCTTAGCCTTAATGAGCGAAAAAAACTGACGTCGAAGATGTCATTTAATAACTCATCATAACTGAGATGAAGAGTTTGATCAGTGTAATTAATAACCTACGATTTCTTTCACGAACGCCGTCGTCAATATTGCATTCATGACACATTTGCATGAGGGATAAGTTTAGTTTGAAACTGTGTAAGAAAATCTATTTGCAAGCTTTTCAATTATACAAGACACTTGTTCTGGAGGGATAATTAATCTTCAACATCATCCAACGATGGTAGAAATGGTGTTGCTGGGGACGTAGCTGTCGACTGCGAATGTTGTTCTACGCCGCACGCGGAAATATTCGATCAATATATTTAAGATCAATATTCACGACAGCCTGTAAATGATATGTATCTGGGTTCCGTCAAACCAGTGATTGATAGCATGAACGAGGCACATACAGTTGTTAATATGACGTTGCAGCGCGGAGACATGTGCTGTGATATTACAATGATAACGCTGACCGTACCGCTTCGGTCATTGGTGTTGACGCATTAGCGTGTTATCTCCGCGCTCACCGTGCTGTTGGGAATGAGAAGCAGCACGTGTCTGATAGCAGACATACCACAGCGCACATTTCCGTACAACACTTATCTACATCCGCCCCATGGTTAAATTCACTTTCACTCAATGTTATTTCACTTTAACATAACTGGAAACTTGACGCTACATCGAAACCGTTGAAACCTAGACAACCCTAATTATAAGAGTTTTAATGAAATAGCGACATAAAGTGCTTTGATCTTTATCATTTGTTCTGTTAATATGTCCACAATTACTTTGTTTATTTGAACAGCCTTGATTCGAAACGTATTTGCTGTTGCTACGAAATTCGCAATCATATTCTGCTGATTGTGTGATATTAAACACCAGTGTCGTAATGATGCGTGCAAGACAAATTTATAACAAGCGAGTGAATGCGTGAGTGAATGTTGTTTTAAACAACTATTAGCAATATCAAAAACGCATTGAAATAAAACAATAATACATTAAAACAGTGGTTGATAGCACGAACAACATTGATACACAGTCAGCCGTTCCACAAAGCGACCGTAGTGTTACTACCATCGTGAGTCTTTGTTAAAGTATGGGAGTCACTATCGTATAAACTACGATCGCTTTGTGGAACTGGGCCCTGGTCACACATTGTGGCCATCCGATACTCATTCTATTCAGGCCCCCGTTCCACAAAGCGATCTTAGCGCTAAGACGATCGTAACTCCCATACTTTAACACACACTTACGACAGTCGTAGCGCTAAGATCGCTTTGTGGAACGGGTCCCAGGGCCTTATGACAATCATGGACTCTAGTGACCTGTTCAGGTAACAATCATGGGCCCTTGTGACCTGTTCAGGTAACAATCATGGGCTCTTGTGACCTGTTCGGGTAACAATCATGGGCTCTTGTGACCTGTTCAGGTAACAATCATGGGCTCTTGTGACCTGTTCGGGTAACAATCATGGGCCCTTGTGACCTGTTCAGGTAACAATCATGGGCTCTAGTGACCTGTTCAGGTAACAATTATGGGCTCTTGTGACCTGTTCAGGTAACAATTATGGGCTCTAGTGACCTGTTCAGGTAACAATCATGGGCTCTAGTGACCTGTTCAGGTAACAATTATGGGCTCTTGTGACCTGTTCAGGTAACAATCATGGGCCCTTGTGACCTGTTCAGGTAACAATCATGGGCTCTAGTGACCTGTTCAGGTAACAATCATGGGCTCTAGTGACCTTGTGAAGCCCATTTCTGGTGTCCCCCGCCGTGATATTGCTGGAATATTGCTAAAAGCGGCGTAAAACCATACTCACTCACTCACTCACTCACTCTCGTGACCTGTTCAGGTAACAATCATGGGCTCTTGTGACCTTAGTCCTGCACCATGACCGTGGAATACATTTATTTTATTAAAAAATAATAATCTAGAAATGCATACAAAAGCAAGTCTAGCCAGCTCAAGCTAGCTCTATCTGAAATCAGCATAGGGGTTTATTTTATATTTTAAGAGTCAAGAAGGATATTGTGTAATATAAGATTACAGAGACTAAATGTTAGTCTATTGTGACCTGTTCAGGTGACAATAATGGGCTCTAGTGACCTGTTCAGTTCTGGAATTATTACGAGTGATAATAAGCTGAAATGAAAGTGCAAATAAATCCAAAACCATCTCAAACAATCTCCACAGATAAAATGATCACGTCAGGGACAGAGTGAAACGGTTGAACACCGAGCATGACTGTCCCGACCCAAGGTCAATCTGCGTGGTCACTCCGTGTTGTCAGACAGCCACACGACCCAAAATAGTCCCCCCTGACAGATCGTCCCCATGATGACCTTCCATCGTAGTCCAGTAATTCTCTAACCCCCCCCCCCCCCCCCATGTCAAGTAATTACCCATGCCACCGACTTCTGTAATGAATTACTTGTATTTCCGCTCACAGACCTCGCAGCAAAACACTTTTCCCTTGAATCATGATAGTGACTCATAACCTGCTCCGTCAACTGAGACAATTAAATAAACACATTTGCAGTTATTTATCATAATGTAACTCTCTGTTACCCCTGAATGTCAAACTTGCCTTAAGCCAAGCATATTGCGTAATGTTCAAATCTCATCACTCTTTAATGCAATTGAAAAGACGTGCACAGTTTATGGACGTTCTTGCGAAATGTATGACTTCCGTTGCTCATTGTTTAAACATATGGTCGTTATGTAGTCTGTATTCAAGTACCGGTGTGAAGTTGGCATCTGCGACGTCGTAAGGCGTTGTTTCCGTCCCCATGATGGCGAAACTACGTGGTTTGCACGAGGAAACAGTTGTTTTGAAGCGCGCTACACGAGCCGGCTTAGTGCATGTGGATTAGTGGATTACCAGCGTCCAATTCTCCAGGGGATTGTCAGCGCGTGAGGTCAGCACGCGGCGAGCGCGTGCCACACGCGGTGGTATATCCGATTTGTATTTAGACATAATCTCACTGCAAAATATCAACTAGAATGTCATAAGATGGAGGGAAATGACCAACCAGAGCGGCGACAGAGTCTAATTAATTTCGAACGAATGAGTGAGGGAGTGACATTGGTTTAACGCCGATTGGTTTAACGCCGATTGGAACTATGCAGTTATAGATCACAGCGTGTCAGTTTGATGTGGGAGAAAATTAAGTTGGAAATAATGCAGGTCTTAGACGGTTACCACTTTGTTGATACTCAAGAGAAAGGTCAAGAATCAAGAATTTTTATTGTACAGAACACCCTTGTAAGGCAGGGTACAAACTATCTACATATGGAATAAATATAACTATCAACATGAAAGGTAGATGTACATAATGTACATTATATATATAAATATTGCATGATACTGGAATTTAAAAAAAATAATATAATCAGGGCTTCAAATGACAAATGTCATAATATGACATTTACCCTTATGAATGCTAGCACTGACAGCATTTCATGTCAAATATCAGGTCAACGTGTGTGTGTGTGTTTGTGTGTGTGTTTGTTGTTTAACGCTGCACTCGGGAACAATCCATCTATATCACAACTGCCTTTAAGTAATCGAGTCTGGACCGACAAGCCAGTGATTGATATTATGAGCAACGGTCCACTATGTCACACCTCTTACCCACGGGGGTCAAGTCAATGAAGCCACGAGTATGATCAGTTGTTAGTATCTAATGTTGGTGGCACAACCCACTGACTAATGGCCTTTCGCACACATAAGGACCGCCTCCGTGGTCTAGTGGTAGAGCGTCCGCCCGGAGAGGGAAAGGTCCGAGGTTCGATCCCCGGCCACGTCATACCTAAAGACATTAAACGATGGTACTTGTTGTTGCCCTGTCTGGCGCTCGGCATTAAGGGGCTAAAACAAGGACTGGTCGGCTCGGAGTCAGTATACTGTGTCTGAGTGGGGTATTCATGTTAAACTGCGGCATCGTATCTCAGTGGGCGAGCATTATAAATCGGCATCAGTCCGGACTAGTACAAGCAGCCACACACACACGTACATGCTCGTCGCTATAAAAGTGCAATAATCTTGGACGCGACGTTAAACCCCATTTCACCTCACCTCACCTCGCACACATAATGTCGGGGTTCCAGTCTCCACATTGAAACCCGCCATGACACTACATGTTGGGTCCGCGGCAGTCGTGCGAAACACTTCAGAAAATTAAAATGAGTTCAGATACTAACGAATGAACAAGGCAGAACAATCCGCCAAATCACAGATGTGGACACCCAGAAAAAAGGCTTCAGTAAAGAATCGAACCAGGGTCTTCGGCGTGATGCAATAACCTTTAGGCTTACCCTCGCCAAAGGATTAAACAAGAACAACCCTGCCATAGCGTGTTTCGTCTTATCTTAAAAAGTTTCAGGTCAAAATATGCCATTGTCTGCACGATGACCTTGGATGACCTCACAACAAAGGGGGACAATTATCTTCGTAAGTCAGGTTTAACAACCGGATATGGCATTAGTCACATTTTAATTGCCATTTCTGACAATACGCACTTCAATTACCAGTAGTTGGCTTTCAAAGCTTCATTAACCCTCGTTAAAATTAATTTTTCTTGTATCAATTAGTAAAGGCAATGATATGCTTCCTGCATTCACCCACCCCCTTCATCGTGGCTGGCGAGAGTGTGCCTTTAAGCAACACCGAGGATGCACTTGCTGTTTTTTCGCCAAGCAATAATCCCCGTGTAATGGCTCTTTGTCGCAAATAGAATCAATTATTTAAACTTGCGAGGGCCAACGTGCGACTGCGTCATGTTTCATTGCCGAAGAAGTGGAAGAATCTTCGCCGTTCCAGTCGTTGCCGTAGATAGATTATGCAACGTGTGAGGCGCACCGATTAAAACGACCATTAACCATGGATATTTTACTCCATAAGCACTCTTTTATACCAAGGCAGCAAAACCCAAATTCTCCCAGGAGAATGCCGACGAACGTCTGTCGTTTATACATTTGCATAGATGCAATCCCAATACTATCATGAGCGTACGCGTCCGGCCCTTTTAGCCTGAATAGCTCCCCCGGGACGTCAGTCTCCCTGTTAACGTCACTCTAGCGCCCCAGCTTCCTCCTTTGGGCTGACCCTGGGTCAACAAATTCTCCATCACCCATATCCCATTCAGACAGCAACATAATACTTAATGTTGGTCTCGAGACAAGTATCAGACTGCGTAGACAAACACAGGTCTACACCATATTCCCCAACGTTCCAGGAACGGCGATGACGGCGACGACTTTGTGCTATGAGACTGACCCAGTGTCGACACCAGGGATCCCTTACATGGTGTAGAGCATCTTGAAAAGCGGCCAGTAAGATAATTTAATTTATTGTGAGGTTAAGGATTAATGAATATGGAAAAGTGAATATGTAATTATGGATATTCAACGATTGTGAAATTATTACTGTTAACGAAACAAGGATAACAAACGTAACCAGAGTAGGTGAAACCACGTTAAACCAGACAGCACCGTTGCAAGTGAAATTGCCAAGATTAAAACAACTGGATAAATGAATAACTGTTGTTGAGTAACGTGTTATGTTATTGTATTGTGATTACATGTTGGGTTCCTAACTATAATTTTCCAGAAAGTGGTGTTTACAGAATAACGGTTTCGGGACGAAGGGGTTCATTATACAAGGCACCATTAAACAAGGAACTGATTCCTACAATTCTTGTGATGCTGTCTCAAGATCGCTAAGCACATAATCTCGACAACTGCCTCTGTGTTCAAGTTTTAGGATTTCAGATTTCATTTTAGGGATTCCGAGGAAGGTAGGTCCCCTTGTCCGTGGTTGTCTCATCAGTCCCCTAAGATGGAGATCGTCTGAGGCGTCGCAGTTCGCTGTGCTGAGTTGTGTCCATTAGGCAAGCGGGAATCCTATTGTTGTGGGTTCGAATCCAGTTTCTCCCCGGTTTGTTAGAACCATAACAGTGCCCGTGGCTTGCACGAAAGTGCTAAAAGTCTGAAACCTGTATCACTTCGGGCGTTCCTCCCACATTAACCAGACACGCTGTGACATAAGTGAAATACCGTTCAAAGCGGCGTTAAACCAACTCACTCACTCAGCCATTCAAACGAAGAATACCCTTGAAGATCAGGGGTGAAATAGGTCTTCAGCAACCAATGCTTTCCGGAAGAGGCGACTAACGGGATCGGGTGGTCAGGCTCGAGTACTTGGTTGATGCATGTCATCGTATGCCAATTGCGTAGCTCGGTGCTCATGATGTCAATCACTGAAGCGTCTCGTCCAGACTCGATCATTTACAGACCGCCGCCATATAGCTGCAATATACGGCGTTAAACAACAAACACTCACTCAAAGAGAAGAGAAACGAAAATATTTGCGTGGGAATGCTCCTTCTGTGTGGCTACAATCATGAACCGACGTTATGTATACCATAAAGGACTGACGTAGAATCAGGATGGAGGAACAGAACTTGACACAATCACAACGCCTGTCATTATTCATTGTGTTTATGCAACTGTGTACGACCACATTATTATTTCGCTCCCATGAATCATAAACCCAATACCGCCTGTATGTACTTCAGGTCTACACGGTAAGAGTTCAAGGAGATCCAATCTAAATATTTAATACATATTTCTCAGTGCTGTATCCTGGCTATGTAATCTGACACGGGGAAGCTCTCCCCGGACACCGGGCAATCAATGACTGCACGACACCCATTCCATCAATACAGTGCGTTTCTCCCATGCACATCGATTCCAGGAACACTCAACTCAATCTTTGGTAACTTGCCCAGGAGAAACTTTGCCGCGAATTACGGGACTTCAATGAGAATGGCCGTGTCACTCCATCGCCGTGGCTCTCGGAGAACACCATTGATTGGCGGACCTTAGAGGTCGGATGATGAAGCAGTCGCACCAGGATGACTAGATAACACCAATGGGTAGTTAAGGAAAGATGAGGTAACACCGTTAGGATTTAGATGAAAGATTGGATAAGATCACTAGGGATAGACATGTTCGGTGGAATAGCAGAATTGAAAAAAAAGACTATGATGAATATAAAACAAACCACGAAGGATATTAGCACCGTTGATGACAATGTGAAGAATGAACTAACACAATATGGATGGTGGGGTGGGGTTGGGTATCGGATCGATGTCGAATAAACACCATTGGTGATAACAAATTAATGATTGAATAACGCCGTTGATGATAACATGGAGGGTAGAATAACACCATTGATTATAACAAATGAATGATTGAATAACTCCGTTGATGATAACAAAGAGGATGGACTAAATCCGTTGATGATAACAGGGGGAATGGACTAACTCCGTTGATGATAACAGGGAGGGTGGAATAACACCACTGATGATAACAGGGAGGGTGGAATAACACCACTGATGATAACAAAGAGGATGGACTAACTCCGTTGATGATAACAGGGAGGATGGACTAACTCCGTTGACGATAAAAGGTTGGAGTGGAATAACATCGTTGATGATAACAGGGAGGATGGACTAACTCCGTTGATAAAAACATGGAGGGTGGAATAACATCGTTGATGATAACATGGAGGATGGACTAACTCCGTTGATAAAAACAGGGAGGGTGGAATAACATCGTTGATGATAACAGGGAGGATGGACTAACTCCGTTGATAAAAACAGGGAGGGTGGAATAACATCGTTGATGATAACAGGGAGGATGGACTAACTCCGTTGATAAAAACAGGGAGGGTGGAATAACATCGTTGATGATAACAGGGAGGGTGGAATAACATCGTTGATGATAACAGGGAGGATGGACTAACTCCGTTGATAAAAACAGGGAGGGTGGAATAACATCGTTGATGATAACAGGGAGGATGGAATAACACCATGGGTGATAACAGGGTGGAGCCATAACAAAACCGTCGAACGATCTCGAAGTGCCATTTAAAATCAGTTCCATATTCACACGAAAATTACTTGCATAATTATATTGGCGAGGTTGTGCTACTTGCACTAATCTATTGCTATTGACACTGTCCCACACAGACCATCACTAACTCCTGTATTGTTAGTCGCATTTTCCTTCCATACCAACACATATTAGTGGTATGGTGGTCAGTGCTCGCGTCCTTGACCCTTGTATGACCTTTACATGGTTAGAAAAGCATGGAAATGTAACAGGACTATACCAGATATATACTACCCAAAACAAGTTAAAGAAACCCCACAGTTTGAAGGCTGTGTGTTGCAATACCCACCAGCCCTGTTAGATTAACTATACATATGGAAAAAAACAACTTCTTTTGAACAGCAGTATAATATCATTTCAATATTGTCAGATCCGGGTTAGAATTCGTCTTCAGCAACCCATGCTTCTTGTAGGAGGCGACTAACGGGATCCGGTGGTAAGGCTCGCTGACTTGGTTGATGCATGTCATCGTATCCCTATTGCGTGGATCGGTGCTCATGATGTCAATCACTGGGTTGTCCGTTTCAGACTTCATTATTTGTAGACAGTCGTCATATAGCTGGAATATTGCTGAGTGCGGCGTTAAAAAACAACAACAAAATATTAACTAGTAATATCTAGCTGTCTTTGTGTGCTAGTTGATCCTAATGTAACTTCACACCTTGACAAGACAATCTGCTATCAATCCTGCCATTGTTGATGTATACAACTCAAAAGAAATTAAGGACCATCAGAATCTTTCATATGGTTTTACGCCGCTTTTAGGCATATTCCAGGAATATCCCGGCGAAATAGGCTTTACACATTGTATCGACCCGTGAAGATCCCGGTTAGAATAGATCTTCAGTAACCCATGCTTACCAAACGGCGACTATGCTTGTCGTAAGAGGCGACTGACGGGATCGGGTGGTCAGGCTTGCTGACTTGGTTGATGCATGGTATCGTATCCCGATTGGATTGTCTGGTCCAGACTCGATTATTTAAATCCCGCCGTCATACAGCTGGAATATTGCTGAGTGCGGCGTCAAGCAACAAACTAACAAACACGGCGCTAAGTCGTATGTGCTACTTGTGCGCCAACCCCAGAAGACCCTCAGCCCACCCCCTGATAAGATGAAAACACACAGCCACAACGACTCACACAGCCGACGGGTTGGTGATGAGTATTTGTTTGAATGTAAAACGTATGCCGTGGTTGCTGCAATCCCTCGACGGCTAATTACATCAACTTGGCTTCCAGATGAAACAATGCTGCCGAGTCCAAGGAGGACAATTAAGCTTTCTGTCTGTTAACTTAAACATCTGTAAAAAGCAAAGGACGCTACACAATTAAGATGATATCGCTTGAATAATCAAGAGATGTCTTGAAATATGATATCGTCTTGCTTGAGCAGAAGCGCTTTGAAACAAAAGACAACCTGATGTAACTAAAACTGACGTGACCATACGCCCGGGGTGAATAGTCGGGGCGGGTATGACATAATCCCCCGTCTCATGAGGATGATCGGTCGTCCAGTCACAAGCCACGCCCTCCCGAGGGGAATCCCCGGAATAGATCCTGTAACGTCGCCGGCGGCTGGACAGTTGCAAGGACAAAGGTCATCCCTGACCCTTTCGGTGGATTTAATGAAGTTATTAACAGCTGAGAATACCCAAAAGGACAGAAAGGAGGTATTTGGGAGGGCTGTGCGTCTGTGTGGGGACAGTGGTGTGCGTCTGTGTGGGGACAGTGGTGTGCGTCTGTGTGGGGACAGTGCTGTGCGTCTGTGTGGGGACAGTGCTGTGTGTGGATGTGGGGACAGTGGTGTGTGTCGGTGTGGGGACAGCTTGGGGTGTGTGTCGGTGAGGGGGCAGGGGTTTGTGTGGTTGTGGGGACAGTTGTGTGTGTCTGTGTGGGGACAGTGGTGTGTGTGGGTGTGGGGACAGTGCTTGGTGTCTGTGTGGGGAAAGTGGTGTGTGTCGGTGTGGGGACAGTGCTGGGTGTCTGTGTGGGGACAGTGCTGTGTGTGGGTGTGGGGACAGTGGTGTGTGGGGACAGTGCTGTGTGTCGGTGTGGGGACAGTGGTGTGTGTGGGTGTGGGGACAGTGGTGTGTGTGGGTGTGGGGTCAGTGGTGTGCGTCTGTGTGGGTACAGTGGTGTGTGTCGGTGTGGGGACAGTGGTGTGTGTCTGTGTGGGGACAGTGCTGTGTGTGGGGACAGTGCTGGGTGTCTGTGTGGGGACAGTGGTGTGTGTCGGTGTGGGGACAGGGGTGTGTGTCGGTGTGGGGACAGTGGTGTGATCTGTGTGGGGACAGTGCTGTGTGTCGGTGTGGGGACAGTGGTGTGTGTGGGTGTGGGGACAGTGGTGTGTGTGGGTGTGGGGACAGTGCTTGGTGTCTGTGTGGGGACAGTGGTGTGATCTGTGTGGGGACAGTGCTGTGTGTCGGTGTGGGGACAGTGGTGTGTGTGGGTGTGGGGACAGGGGTGTGTGTCGGTGTGGGGACAGTGGTGTGATCTGTGTGGGGACAGTGCTGTGTGTCGGTGTGGGGACAGTGCTGTGTGTGGGGACAGTGCTGGGTGTCTGTGTGGGGACAGTGGTGTGTGTCGGTGTGGGGACAGGGGTGTGTGTCGGTGTGGGGACAGTGCTGTGATCTGTGTGGGGACAGTGCTGTGTGTCGGTGTGGGGACAGTGCTGTGTGTGGGTGTGGGGACAGGAGTGTGTCGGTGTGGGGACAGTGGTGTGATCTGTGTGGGGACAGTGCTGTGTGTCGGTGTGGGGACAGTGGTGTGTGTGGGTGTGGGGACAGTGGTGTGTGTGGGTGTGGGGACAGTGCTTGGTGTCTGTGTGGGGACAGTGGTGTGATCTGTGTGGGGACAGTGCTGTGTGTCGGTGTGGGGACAGTGGTGTGTGTGGGTGTGGGGACAGGGGTGTGTGTCGGTGTGGGGACAGTGGTGTGATCTGTGTGGGGACAGTGCTGTGTGTCGGTGTGGGGACAGTGCTGTGTGTGGGGACAGTGCTGGGTGTCTGTGTGGGGACAGTGGTGTGTGTCGGTGTGGGGACAGGGGTGTGTGTCGGTGTGGGGACAGTGCTGTGATCTGTGTGGGGACAGTGCTGTGTGTCGGTGTGGGGACAGTGCTGTGTGTGGGTGTGGGGACAGGGGTGTGTGTCTGTGTGGGGACAGTGCTGTGTGTCGGTGTGGG
Source organism: Haliotis rufescens (assembly GCF_023055435.1). NCBI lineage: Eukaryota > Metazoa > Mollusca > Gastropoda > Lepetellida > Haliotidae > Haliotis > Haliotis rufescens. The sequence continues at coordinate 2,833,393 of NW_025964024.1, read as the reverse complement.
GGCAGGGGTGTGTGTCGGTGTGGGAACAGGGGTGTGGGGACAGTGGTGTGTGTGGATGTGGGGACAGCTTGGGGTGTGTGTCTGTGTCGGGACAGTGCTGTGTGTCGGTGTGGGGACAGGGGTGTGTGTCTGTGTGGGGACAGTGGTGTGTGTGGATGTGGGGATAGCTTGGGGTGTGTGTCGGTGTGGGGACAGGGGTGTGTGTCTGTGTGGGGACAGTGCTGTGTGTCGGTGTGGGGACAGTGGTGTGTGTCGGTGTGTGTCTGTGTGGGGACAGTGCTGTGTGTGGATGTGGGGACAGCTTGGGGTGTGTGTCGGTGAGGGGACAGTGCTGTGCGTCTGTGTGGGGACAGTGGTGTGTGTCGGTGTGGGGACAGCTTGGGGTGTGTGTTGGCTAGGGGGGAGGGGTGTGTGTCGGTGTGGAGACAGTTTGGGGTGTGTGTCGGCGAGGGGGCAGGGGTGCGTTCAGGGACACGCACGCACACATTTTATTCAGTACCTGTAGGCCAAGGGCCTTTTTGTACAAACGAAATACAAAAGAAAGTTCACACCCATGTTTGATGGTGACTAAAAATGAAACAAACAAGAAATGGATTTTCGATGGTGGTGTATTTGATACAGGTATCATTATTGTGGTTTGGACCTTACGTTTGCGGTGTTTCGGCGACTGTTTTCAGACTTCTAACGTTTTGAAAACGTTTTGTCATGTTTTGCTCAAATACAATTTTCAGTGCTTACTTTCTTTTGCCCGTCAGTATAGTTACTCTGTTCATGTAATATGAATCATCAAGCAAGGAGGTCGGCGAGTCTATAGCCACATGTGCAGCACAGCTGGGGTCCATGTCCTCTACCACGACTGTGGAATGCATTTAATTTTATCATAGGCCCCTGATACAGGTTGAATTTGAAAATTTGTTAAAAATTGTAAACATGTAAATAATGCTTATTTTTACCTTAAAAGGCGACTATGCTTGTCGTAAGAGGCGCCTAACGGGATAGGGTGGTCAGGCTCGCTGACTTGGTTGATGCATGTCATCGTATCCCAAATGGATTGTCTGGTCCAGACTCGATTATTTCAGACCACCGTCATATAGCTGGGATATTGCTGAGTGCGGCGTTAAACACACACACACCCCACCCCCAAACAAAAAGTAAATAAATAAATAAATAAAATTAAAAATTAAAAAACAACAAAAACAAAACAAACAATAACATCAACAAACAAAAAAACAAACAAAACAAAAACCAACCAACCAAACAAACAAACAAAAACAAACAAACCAACCAAAAAAACACAAAATATTGTATCCATATGGGTAATCGAACCCGGACCCAAGGCGTGATGAGCAAACGCTTTAACCACTAGGCTACCCTAGTGCCCAAGTATTACATAATGTGTCGGTTAACAGAACTAGACCGGAAGTAGTGTGACCATGACTATGACAGGTACCCGTGACCTGACTCGTATATTGCGGCCAAATGCCCTATTTCGCCGAGTAAAGTGCAATGACATAAATACACCTCATCAACCAGTCGGGGATAGAAAATTCCCATCTCCTTTAACAATACAGAATATGATTCCCAACCAGGACACGGGAAGAATGTCATCAAGGGAATACTTCAGCACTGCAATCTACACGGTGCCTGTTTACGTCCATTCTAAAACGATTGCAATTGGCAAAAGCGGAAATGAGATTGTCGCAAAGTCATCTGGGTAATATGAGAAGAATATCCGCATGTGCTTATCCACGCTGTGACGACGATGTAAGATCTATCTACACAGGATATACACTGATGAATACCTCCACATTCCAGTGTTGATGATAAGACTCGGTTGTACGTGACCTGAGTCACAGAGGTTGGGATTATTTAGTGATGTTTGAAGAGTTTCGTTATATGACATATGGAAAGATAATTTTCATTATACGTCACGCACGATCCGTTATGCGACACACATCTGGTTTACATGCCACGTTGGTAATACATATGATAGAATACTATTACAGAACATGCCAGGGGAAGTAGAAAAATAAATTCAAATTAAGTGAGTGAGTTGGGTTTAACGCCGCTTTTAACATTATTCCAGTTATATCACGGCGTGTCAGCTTAATGTGGGAGGAAAGCCCGCAGTGATGCAGGTCTCAGACGTTTACCACTTTGGTGAAACCAACAAGCACGGGTAAGGTGCTGACAAACCTAGAAACATAATCGGGGCGAATCGGGATTCGAACCCACAATCACAGGTGTCTGGCGTGCCCAAGGGAGGCAACTCTGCACAGCGAATCGCAACGCCTTCGACGACTGGGCCACCCGTGCCCCCAATTCAAATTTAGGAAAATATGTTGTTTTGACAGATTGTTTTTGTTTGCATACTCAGTTGTGTTATTTTGATATGTGTAGATATTGTAAGACTAATATCATGGCCAGACGCCGCTTGAGCTTAGAGTTAAAGCTAAAGCTTCAATATAAGAAAGACTGTCACAGGATAAAGACACGCACACAGACACACACACAGACACACACACACACTCACAGAGAGAGAGACAGACTGACACACAGAGATAATATGTCTAGGTACCATCTGTTGTCAATTACAATAGTTGTGAAAATGGTGAGAACGACGACAATGACGACAACGACGGCGGTAAGGATGAAAACGGCGTTTCCATTTAGGTTTGTTATAAGACCTTGTTAGTCAAAATGAGTCAATTTTTACCGCTGCTCCCAAGAAACAACGCTAGCATCCAACTAATTAGTGTTTCAAGCCTATAGCGGTTTGATTTAATTCTGGTCAACGTTATCACAATGGCAACTTTGTAACTTATATATGTAGAGTTGAAGCCAGATACAGATCTCGTGTTTAAACATAGTCCATTAGGACTTACAATTAGGTGAGGTGAAATTGGGTTTAACGTTGCGTACACAATATTCAATTACGGTCTCAGTTTAGGGACAGACAGTTATAAATAATTATTCAATTATATGGAACTTCCCTTGATACAAATATATTTGTTTATTCATATTTCTTAAGAGGGTGGCCCAGTCGTCTAAGGCACCGCAATACGCGGTGCAGAGTTGCTTCCCTTGGGCACACCAGAAACCTATTATTGTGGCTTGGAATCCCGTTTCGCCAAGAGTTTGTTTCTAGGTCTGTCAACACAACCCCTTGCTCGTGGGTTTCGCCAAAGTGGTAAACGTCTGAGACCTGCATCACTTCGGGCTTTCCTCCCACATTAAGCTGGCAGGCCGCGGTATAACTGGAATACTGTTCAAAGCGGCGTAAAACCCAACTCACTCACTCTAAGTAAGACAATATGATAATCTGCCCATCCTGATTTTGCTGCCTAGGTGTGACGTCATAACCAGGTTTATACAGCGAGCTTCTCGTGTTGCTTGTATAACATGTACCAACATTTGCATGGCATATTATGGATACAGTCCGGGTAGTCTTGTCCGCCTTTAACAGGTTGTATCTATACACCTAGTTTATACAACGGCCGCCAGGTGGCATGACTTGTCAAAGGGATGAATCACATCAGTCTGTTTTTTTATTTGAGCAATATGGCGCGAGGTGTTTATATTGTTGGTGAAAACACAGGTTAATGATTTCATGTGATCTACCTTTGTTTACCCTGCTGTGGATGCGACCAATATGTACTGGCCATACATCATAAACATGTATACGTGTTTACAACCCATGCACGCGATGAGACCAAGATGGCGGACATGCCACGACTGGACTTCCGGTGAGACCTTGCTGAAGCCTGCTCCGCAAATATAATTCTCCGCCAGCGCTTCCACATGTTTAACCAAGTTAACGTACCAGAAAAATTAAAACAAATCTATTCTCTTTGGTAGAAATGATTATTGATCACTTGGAAATTTAATTCTTTTTAGCCGGGAAAAGATTGCATTGTAACGCTACACCGAAGCCTAATGACATACGGCTATTACTTGAAACGTAAAAGCGATGTAGAAAATATTAGATTATATCTGTACACTATACATTAAAAGGATGACGGGGGAATCTACAGCCTGTGATCACTTTAGCTTAGCAAATAATTGAAGAACCTCGTCCCAATACAAACAAACATCCCTTGTGTGTCTTCCACTTGGTTTGAAACTCACTGACACAAAGAGAATACTCATGATATGATCAGTCACGTGATGTCTCTAAATTCCTATTTGAAACAATACTCGGAAAAATTAATCCCACGTGACGCAAACTCCCGTTGCCCGGAGATGATTCGATACCCGAAATGGGCTTGCTTCACGTGCAGCCAGGCGGAGATAGTTGGATGGGTAAGGGGGCATCGGAGGGCGGGTCTGGACGAGATAGAGTAACTATTACTCCTTTCTTTACTATTTCTCACAATTAACTGATGATTCATAAATGCCTTGTCGTATCGCGGACCAACCAGTTTCACCCGCACGCTGAATCAAATGGCTGGTCATGTGCACGACATTTGAAATTATATGACAGACGGGGAGATTCTATTGAGCAGCCCCCCTGGTTCCTTGACAACTGTTTTTCTGATGCTGAAAAGGTCGATCAATCGTGTCTGGCTTATCGGCGAGTATCCAATCTTGGCGTTAGACGGGGGGTGAAAGGATTGTGCTCAGGTTGCTGATTATTTGTGCGGCCAGCTTAGTGTCATACCAACAGGCCATGTTTACTGTCTTGAGGATGTTGTTTAGTTTTAAGATATTTCACAGAGAAAACAACGGTCAAATATATTTTTGTACTGTATTTCATTAAGCAGTGTTGTACTACTGGATTCGCTGGTGACATTTGGCAGTTGTAAATTATGACCTATGAATCATAGCTCGGGTCTGTATATTATATAATAATTACTTGCTAATTATCACACAACCTATGTATCTTGGAAACCATTGGCTAAATTGAACCTGTCGGGACTCAGTAATCATATTTACTTATCCTAAAAATGTTTGTGTCCTTGATAGTCCTTTACAGATATTTAGCAGACGACGTCAAGAGTATTTCATAATGATTAAATGGGTGAGTATGTTTTTCAGCCGGTTTGGGACATATTCCAGCAATAATCACAAGAAATGGGCTTCAAACATTGTACCCATGTGGGAAACGAACCCGGGCCTTCGGAGTGACGAGCGAACGCTTTAACCACTAGGCTACCCCACCGCTTCCTTTAATAATGAAGATGTGAAAAGTATTACCTATCACGCGGTATTGTGGGTCTATCTTTCATAATCACTTGTCTCAAACTATTATCGAACACTATGGATGAGCTGATAAATAATTTAAGTATAGTTATAGATCGGTAGTTGCATTTCTCAAACTTTTGTATTTTCGAGATGCGGTAAGGTAGCCTTGTGGATAAAGCGTTGGTCCGTGCCGTTGAACACCATGGTTCGATTCCCCAAATGGGTACACTCTGGGAAACATTTTCTTGTGTCCCCTACAGTGGTGGAACACCTCACTCACTGACAGTTTCGATAGACGTTAGAAGTGGTAAGTGGTTTGAATGGTGTTTAACGTCGCGTTCATCATTATTGCCCTTATATGGCGAAGTACATGTGGGTAGAAGAGAGACCGAGGCAGATTGGATGTAAACAGACACACCAGGTTCAGTAGATGTAAACTGATAGTGAGTGGGTATGATTTTACGCCGCTTTTAGCAATATTCCAGCAATATCATGTGGACACCAGAAATGGGCGTCACACGTGAGGAATCGAACCCGGTCTTAGGCCTGACGAGCGATCGCTTTAACTACTAGGCTACCCAACCTCCCTCGTAAAGGGATTGTCCAGGTTTAAGATACATTCGGATGTAATAGCAACGACACACTGCGAAGGAAAATACGCTGACGCATAAGACTAGATAACGGATAGTATCATATTAAAATAACAATTTGGAAATAGTATTGACGGATGTTACAGTTACGAGTTAAGAAACCCTAGAAACAGCCATCACATCGGTTTTGAATAAAAACACATGGCGCCACACTGCAATATGTTTAGTATTCCGATACATTTCAGAGTGCTACAACAATGAAAAGACCAAACGTGTTTTGTCAATTATTCTACATAATTGACAGATAATTGCACGCTGACACAATCGATCAATGTCATGTCTTGGAAAATAATGAAAATATCTCGCAACGTTTGTAACGAAATTCATCCTTAACAAGTTTGAGTCCAACTAAAATCCAGCGAGCCCAACGTCGTGGATGATATTTGCAGTGTGTGTGATATCTAACAGGATATTTGTTATTGAAATTACAGAAGCTAATAAAGAATGGTTGCGTTTAATTTCCCTGCCGTGCGGGCCAGCTTCATATCTACAGCTGGCTCAGCGAACGTGCAGCCTGTGATGAACTTGAATTCGTTATGGCAGTTTTAGCCATACAAAATTAAACATGGCTAATATATTTTCTCAAACATACACTGTCTCTGCATACGTGAAGGCATGGAGATATTGGTCAAGTCTCACTAGACAGATGGTCCAACCCAATACAATACAATACAATACAATACAATACATACAACTACTTTCATTCAAAAATGTACGTTGACAGTCGTCACAATGCGCATCAATTATTTTTGACATTTAGGATGTGACGAAGTCCCGTATGATCGAGAGTGTCAACATTCGGTGTTTACATTATAACAAGTCTATCATAAGCTTAAAGCGATATATGTAAAGGGTAAAATTCTCTGAAAATGTGATAAACACAGAAATGAAATAATGACTTACCTAAAGCTGATATTGCTGCCGAAGAACAACCACCTCTGTCTCGACTTGCCCCTTGTCTCCCAGGCGCTGTCCTCCGCCGAGTCCTCCCGGCGCTGCCTGACCCCACGTGACCTCTCACTTCCGCATGCCCTCTGTATATCGATCTATACACGAACTGTCGATATTGTGCCTATCAGCTAATTCAATACATATAATTGAATCAGTGTTTTCCCAGTGCATCAGCTCCAAGTCAGCAGTAATTCACAGACTTCCAAAGTTCTTGCTTGAACCGGAGACGCGCGCGTGCAAGGGCTTATTGATTGGCCGCAGTCGATGTGGTTGCTGTAATGGAATTAAATGACCATCGTTTGATAGCCCGCAAATCTCAACAATTAGTCAATGTGATCAATGTTAACTTAGCTGACTGGGAAACATTCAACTCATGAAGGTTGCTTGGACATTATCGGGAGATAGTTGTCCCGGAAATGGTGAAGGGTGTACTTATGGGATGGATGTGACTGTATGGAGGGTGAGGTGAAAGGGGTTTAACGTCGCGTCCAAGAATATTGGACCTTATAGTGACGTGTATGCACGTGTGTGTGTGTGTGTGGCTGCTTGTGCTTGTCCGGACTGATGCCGATTTATAGTGCTAGCTCACTAAGATACCATGCCGCAGTTAAACATGAATACCCCACTCAGACACAGTATACTGACTCCAAGCCGACCAGTCCTATTTTTACCCCCTTAATGCCGAGCGCCAGACAGGGTAACAACAAGAACTATGTTTTTAACGTCTTTTGGTATGACGCGACGGGGATTGAACCGGGCGGACGCTCTACCACTAGACCACGGAGGCGGTCGAACGTATAGAGGGAGGGGTGGGGATTGGGGCGCGTGATAGGTTTGAATGTCTGGATGTGCATTAGAATGGGACGCAGGGTGGTGGATGGTGGAGTCGGTGAGGTATTGGAGGCATGGTGTAGGTGGTTTAGTATGGGAGGCATGGTGTAGGTGGTTTAGTATGGGAGGCGTGGTGGAGGTGGTTTAGTATGGGAGGCGTGGTGTAGGTGGTTTAGTATGGGAGGCATGGTGTAGGTGGTTTAGTGTGGGAGGCATGGTGTAGGTGGTTTAGTATGGGAGGCATGGTGTAGGTGGTTTAGTGTGGGAGGCGTGGTGTAGGTGGTTTAGTATGGGAGGCGTGATGGAGGTGGTTTAGTCTCGGAGGCGTGGTGGAGGTGGTTTAGTATGGGAGGCGTGATGGAGGTGGTTTAGTCTGGGAGGCGTGGTGAGGTGGTTTAGTATGGGAGGCGTGGGGGAGGTGGTTTAGTCTGGGAGGCGTGGTGGAGGTGGTTTGGTATGGGAGGTGTGGTGGAGGTGGTTTAGTCTGGGAGGCGTGGTGGAGGTGGTTTAGTATGGGAGGCGTGGTGTAGGTGGTTTAGTCTGGGAGGCGTGATGGAGGTGGTTTAGTGTGGGAGGCATGGTGTAGGTGGTTTAGTCTGGGAGGCGTGGTGGAGGTGGTTAAGTATGGCAGGCGTGCTGGAGGTGGTTTAGTGTGGGAGGCATGGTGTAGGTGGTTTAGTATGGGAGGCGTGTTGGAGGTGGTTTAGTCTGGGAGGCGTGGTGGAGGTGGTTTAGTCTGGGAGGCGTGATGGAGGTGGTTTAGTGTGGGAGGCATGGTGTAGGTGGTTTAGTCTGGGAGGCGTGGTGGAGGTGGTTAAGTATGGCAGGCGTGCTGGAGGTGGTTTAGTATGGGCGGCGTGGTGGAGGTGGTTTAGTCTGGGAGGCGTGGTGGAGGTGGTTAAGTATGGGAGGCGTGGTGGAGGTGGTTTAGTATGGGAGGCGTGGTGGAGGTGGTTTAGTATGGGAGGCGTGCTGGAGGTGGTTTAGTATGGGAGGCGTGGTGGAGGTGGTTTAGTCTGGGAGGCATGGTGGAGGTGGTTTAGTCTGGGAGGCATGGTGGAGGTGGTTTAGTATGGGAGGCGTGGTTGAGGTGGTGTAGTATGGGAGGCATGGTTTAGGTGGTTTAGACTTGGAGGCGTGGTGAAGGTGGTTTAGTATGGGAGGCGTGGTGAAGGTGGTTTACTATGGGAGGCGTGGTGGAGGTGGTTTACTTTGGGAGGCGTGCTGGAGGTGGTTTACTATGGGAGGCGTGGTGGAGGTGGTTAATTATGGAAGGCGTGGTGGAGGTGGTTAAGAATGGGACGCCTGACCATTCCTACGATGCATAATACAAACTTCATTAACCGTGAACCTGAACCTGCCCCCCTCCCCCCAAGCGGCGTCTCTACAACTACGACTCGTGTCTATTACATAGATAGTACCCCAGGGGCAGCAACGACACAGGCGGGATAACTAGCTACTTCATCACATGCCCAACTCGGTTACTCCAAACACATAACGCCACCACGCAGTAAACACTGATGCCTAGCACACTATTTGGCAATCTAACGGAATTGTGTTCTTGTTCGTAGTCGAGGGTGTCGTGTGAGGCAGGTGGCACGGCGTCGTGTACAACGTATACAACCACACTGTGTTGATACTATAGGGGCACAACGCTCACACATTCCACGGGGTCTAATTCGAGTAATCAAGAATCTGACATTCAAACATAATGTATATCTCCGGGGTTATACAGTAAATTGCCCATAATGTACCTGTCACGTGACTCCTGAACACGCTCGCTCCAATCCTTACTTGTCACGGCAAACGAAACTAGCCCGCAAATATCATGCATCACGTGATGCCCATGCCCATGCACAACGGGTCGTCATCGCGCGTGCAACGCGATCACTTTTTCGTCCTATGATATACACCTTCTCAGACAGCACGAACCGTCTCGAATCATGTACGAATATAGTGGTGACTATGCAATAGATCTATCTCTGACTCAGACTAATTACAGGGAACACGATGACTGATTGTTTCTCTTGTTCAAACGTTTAAATGTCAGCTTGGCGGCGTGTGGTGACTAGTCAAGTTGATGCACTGTTGGAAACCCGAGAGAGTCGATATTAGTGAACCCTTACTGTTAAAAGCATACGAATCTGATCTACATCTCCCGGCGGACGGCGTCCATTGTTAATAAATATTGAACTGAAACTTTGATCACTGATTTTCCTCGGAAAGTCTACTCAAAGTGATCCCCATGCTGTCAAGGTCGGCATCTGCAGCCAAGCCTGACCGCACTCATCTTCCCGAGGCAAGGGACTTAACTGACTTTAAAAGTCCAGTTTCTGCCCTTGCCGAACTAGGCTGGAATTCCTGGGCTCGATCGTAGCGCCACCAGTGGTTATTACAAGTTAAGTCCCTTTTAAGCCTCTCCTATGGACAAATCAGATTCCACCTCTCGCATCACTTGCATTTGTTTCAAACAAAATGGCGGCGCCCAGTCAAGACGATCTGATCAAGATCTATATTGTGAGAAAACGGGTCTTACATCGCGAAGTGCGTCAAATCACGTGGGCACCGTGATTACAAACATGAAAAGATTTCGAAAATATCTATATAAAGAATATATATAACGAGTTAGTGGTGCACATACTTAGCAAATCCTGCAATCGACCGAAATCTGCACGATAGTTTACGAACCGGATTTCGATTTCTTTGCGCGATTTTGAATGGACTATGCATAGTCTCGTTAGTCCAAAATGTAACTCCATAATACCAGCCTAGTTCGGCAAGGGTGGAAACTCGACTTCGGGGTCTCTTTAGAGGGTATTCGAGACTCAGTAGTATCGTACGCGGGATGCAAATAAAATCGTATTCGGTAGGCGGATTCCACATTAAAAAAAAATAAAATAAAATAAAATAAAAAAATAAAAAAATAATAATATACGAAAACGTTTCCTTTATATATTTCATTTTCGATATTTTGTCAGTAATTTATATTCAATGCAAACGCTATTATGATCTAGGAACGTGTTCTATAGGGGTTCGTTCTGTCTTTGAGATTTGTGTTGAGTAGTAATGGAGAGGAAATGAAAAACTAGATGGTTTTCGGGATTCAGGGGTTTGGTGTGGAACTCTTATTAATCATCTCTGACGATACCACGACACCGAGGGCATATAAACTAAGCGGCAAAAGAAAGTATAGGTTGGCAATTTGTAATTTTCCTAAAACAGCGATAACTAGTGGAAAGTGGGTATTGGGAATATCACTGCCCAGGAACAGGTACCAAAAAAACACCTCACCCGAACGCGCCACTTTGACGGCGCTCGTGCAGTGACAAAAAAATGGTGAAACAGGTTTCCCGCCTATGGCATAAACTGTACGTGCATGTTAATTGTATAAATGTGTTCGTCTGCAGGGTATAACCACACGTGATGAAAACACACAAAAGAAATGCCACGACTGTCACAGGAGCAGAGAGAGAGAGAGACATCGGAATGGCCGAAATGGGGGCAACACAGGTCCAAATTGCCAGAAGGTTTGGTTGTACACCACTGACAGTAGCCAGGCTAATTCAATGGTACAGGCAGACAGGGAGGACACAGGACAGGCCTAGAACCGGACGACCCTGAGTGACAACACCACTGGAAGACGGTCAGATAAGGCTCATTCACCTGCTAAACAGATTCGTAACGGCAACGGCGACGGCGACGGCAGCAACAGCGTTGGGACATCCCATTAGCCAACGTACAGTACTACCACGACTTCGTGCTGCTGGAATCCGAGCGTATCGTCCTTTCCGAGGAATGGTGCTGACTGCTCAACATCGACGCCTGAGACTGCGATGGGCGAGGCAGGTTCGACGCTGGCAAGTGAGAAATTGGCGTCGAGTGCTGTTTACTGATGAAAGTAGGTTTAACTTGTTTCGAAATGACAGCAGAGAACGAGTTTATCGACGCAGAGGGGAACGTTTGGCTCCGGCGTGTATTCGAGAGGTCCATCCATTCGGCGGGGAAGGTGTCATGGCGTGGGCCGGTATTTGTGGAGATCAGAAGACTGATTTGGTGATTATACAGGGAAACCTGAACGCTGTCCAGTACAGAGACCAAGTGTTGCAGCCAGTTGTGCTTCCGTTCTTACAAAACCAACAGCAGGGGACATTGTTTCAACACGACAATGCCAGGCCCCATACTGCAAAACTGACTCGGAACTATCTAAACCAGCAGAACGTTGACGTTTTGCCCTAGCCTGCCCACTCACCCGATTTGAATCCTATTGAACATCTGTGGGACCATCTTGACCGACAGATCAGAGCACGCCATCAGCCTCCCGTCAACAGACAAGAATTGCAGCAGGCCCCGAGAGACGAGTGGCAACGGATTCCTGTCCACGTCATCAGAAGACTCACGTCATCGATGAGGCGGCGTATCACAGCATGCATTGAGGCAGCTGGAGGTCATACACGCTATTGAAGGCAACTGTGTCGACAATGAATTGTGTGTCTGACAATTTTTTGGTGACATTTCAGACAACTTTTGAAAATGAAATTTCTTACCCCACCATTGTTACCTTGAGCTTACATTACCCGTGATTGCACAATTTCATTCAAACTGTGGCTGATCAATCATTTGTTACCCCTCCCTAGATTATATTATAATTCACAACAAAACCTCTTCTTGTTATTTTTTATCGATCATGTAACTCGACCTATACTTTCTTTTACCGCCCAGTTTATTTTGAGTTAGACATCTTTGACAACTTCTGACCACGTCACGTTACCAAGTGCATAGAGTAATTAGAAGATAAATACTATGTGTGTGTCTATTTCCGGGATTTTATCGAGTATTTGCATCTTGGAAATTCATCTCGAGACCCGAAAGCGTTAGCTTGAGGGGCTCGAATGAAAATTTCCAAGATGCAAATACTCGATAAAATCCCGGAAATAGACACACACATAGTATTTATCGATATTGTAAACCTATTGTTTTATTTAGAAAAAAACATGCGCACTCTTTAACACCTCGTACTTACTCGGTTGTGAGGCGTCAACATCGAACGTTCTGTCGCTGCTATGGTGATTGTGATTTTGGTAATAACGTACACCGGTAATGAGACGCAAATACCATCACGTATATTTCAGCTGCGATACCTACATCCTTGAATTCCTCATACATTTATACAAATTGTCTAGATGTAATGAAGCAAAATAAATGAGGTGTGAAAACGAACGCTGAAAAAACTGCACTTGTTGGAAATGTAAACAAAGTCATTCGTCTATTCGTTGAGTACATTGGCTCGAGATCTGCATTTTCAGAATATACACGGGAAGAGAATCGTAGGAAGAATTAGGGAATTAAACATATATACATTGCAATAATTTGATATTTTCAACAGAACTTGTCGAAGTTCCCGTCCTTTGTGACGCCATGACTGACGCAAAATCACAACGACTACGGTATTTATCAGAATTTCTGACTATTTTCGTTGGTTTCAATGAAAAATACAGCAACAAAATACAGTACACAGATTGTCGGAATGTTTCTGATTACTTACATGTCACATTTATGTATATACGAACCCTGAATCAACGAAAGTCCCCTCGTAAAATCCCGCGCACTGTTGACAGTCAACACGCCATTTTGTAAAATTCGGTCACCGGTAGTGATGTCAACCTTCAACATATTTGTTGTACATATTTGGTAATCTCTGAGGTGGAGGTCCTTGAATGAAAGTACAAACGATCATTGTTAACTGCTCTTTACTGTTTCATGATGTAGATCTTGCATATCTTTTGTAAAAAAAATTCACACAATTAATTTCACTTTGGATATTAATCAATGTTCAATATGATATCATACGTAGATATAGGCCACAACATTATATGAACGTTTGATAATCTCCTGTTTGTTTGAACAATGTTCACATATGAAGTTGATAAGTTTATAGTGTCGTATACGATATTTCTTTAATTTGAACAAGTGTACATGTGACAGGTACATTTACATTTCATCTTGTATGTATTTCTAGGGAGTGTTATAGTCAATATTATAAGTTCATATAAATAGTGTCCATGAATAGCCGTTTCATTTTATTTTATAACTAAAACTGACGATATAACTTAACCAAAATCGATATTATTTTTCGTTAAATTATATGCACACATTTCTTGAAGAATTGGCTTGGTCTTGGATTTTTATTTATGCCGTTTGATATACAGAACAGTGATATCTCAGGATTCGCCAGGAGCGCGTTAGTCGCTATGGTGATTGTGATTTTGGTAATTATTTCAATAATCCCAATAATTCCCATGAATAGAGAAAATCAAAACATTTGTTATGAATTTTGTATTTCAATTTGCGTCCATTGTTAATTAGTATGCAAAAGAATGCTGAGTAATTATGTATTCCTACACAGTGATTCGGTCGCTTGCTTCAGGGAATTCAAATCATATTTTCACCCTCTGACATTTGGTCATGTGACCCAAATTAGCCAATCACAACACAGAACACACTTTCTATAGGTTTTACAATCTTTGATATCATCTGACCGTTGTCATTCAAAGTAAATATTTAATTCTAATAAGGTTAGATCGCAAGTTCATTTGTCCCTGCCAGAGCACGAAGGTCGATTTTGGATGCAACAGTGTTGCAAGTGTGCACTGCAAACAAAACTGTACATTTACCCAATGCTTGCCGCAACCAATGCTTGTCGTAAAAGGCGACTAACGGGATCGGGTGGTCAGGCTTGCTGACTTGGTTGATGCCTGTCATCGTATTCAATTGCATGGATCGATGCTCATGACATCTGATTGTCTGGTCCAGACTCGACTATTTACAGACCTCCGTCATATAGCTGGAATATTCCTGAGTGCGGCGTCAAACAACAAACAAACCACAGAAAACAAGCAGCCTAGAAGCTTGTTTGCCGAATGGAATGGGTTCTGGCGCTCTTTACTAAGAAAACGTCGACTATTCCTAATTTAGTTGACCACGGGTGACCGCAAGCTGATCGGGTCCACACCTCGTGTATTCGGCGGTGATTTTTAAAGGGGAGCTACGCTCAGACCAACCCAAGCAAATTTGAATCTGTTCCATGTTTCAGCCCTAGTTAGCCAGATACATTATCCCACTGTCATGTATGAAACATACTTCAACATCGACACCTAGCATGGAGCACCAGATCAAAGGGCGAAGCCCCCCTTTATGAGTCAACTGATGAGTTTGAACATTATATCGACGATATATTTGCAGTTATCTGGGAAATCTTGCCTCTCATATACCACCAAAGTGCCGTTACTGATAGTTCTGAATTAATATCGATTTGCAATTAGCCGCAGAGACAACCCTGCTTGTCAATACCAACAAATTGCCACATCAAATAGTCAGTTGATTTTGACCCATTTCCAGACCATTAAGTGAAATCAGTTGATACTAGATAACAGCTGTGCAGGGATGGCACTACTTTGTCTGCTAAACAAAATCATGAATATTTCATGAATGGGTCGTTGAAGATATGGTTATTGAATAATCGCGCATTCCGAAATCTTAAAATCTGGTTTATTCCCTACTTAATATTTGCTTTTGCGTTTAATTGTCGCTTGTCACATCTTTACGGGGTGATATGATCGTCATACTCAAGGGAATGGTTGAAATAAGGGTCGAAGACTCTTGTTTCATAATGTATGACGTTATCTCCTTGCATTATTGCTGAGATATTACGATGTTAACTTTCAAAAACTAACTCACTTCCTTGGCGGGTTCATCCATTAAACCAGTTATCGTGACAAGTCTCTTTAATATTAATGTCATCGGGGACACGGATGACCCAGTCGATTAACGCCCCACAATTTCCTGTGAGAGTTGAGTCCCTTTGTCGTACCAGGATCCGATGAAAGTGGGTTCGAAATCTAGGTTTGCCCCTTTTGATGAACCTTGGTTTGATCCGTGGATAGTTGGTTTCTTAATAATAATGTCATCGGGGACACGTATGACCCAGTTGATTAACGCGTCACAATTTGCTGTGAGAGTTGAGTCCCTTTGTCGTTCCAGGATTTGATGATAGTGGGTTCGAAATCTAGACTTACCCTTGTAATGATCCTTGGTTTGATCCGTGGGTAGTTGGTTCGAATTCTATATGATCCTTGTTCTGTCTCTAAGGACGTCATCGTGGTTGTATCTTCAGTGTCAACTTGAAGACTTGCATCACTTTGAGTTTTCCTACATTAACCTCACACGTCATGATACACGGGAGTGAGAGAGTATGGTCTTACTCCGCTTTAAGCAATACTAGTATTCCAGCAATATCACGACCGGGGGTGCCAGAATGGGGTTCACACATTGTAGCCATGGGGAATCGAACCGGGCCTTCTTCTGCCTGACGAGAAAACGCTTGAACCCCAAGGCTACGTCGTCACCGCCATCCATAACATAATATGTTCAAAGGGGCGTTAAAAACAATTCATTCGTTAATTTTATCAACATCCACCAGCAATCGTTCTTACCCATGTCCTAACTGCACTTGCGACGGTGGGAGTAGCCAAGTGGTTAAAGCGTTCGCTCGTCACGCCGAAAACCAGGTTCGATTCCTCGCATGGATACAATGTGTGACACCAATTCCTGGTGTCCGCCCGTCGTGAACGTATGTCAGTATTAGGGCGGTTTGGTAGCCTAGTGGATAAAGCGTTCGCTCGTCACGCCGAAGACCTGGGTTCGATTCCCGACATGGGTACAATGTGTGAAGTCCATTTCTGATGTCCCCTGCCGTGATATTGCTGGAATATTGCTAAAAGCGGCGTAAAACCATACTCACTCACTTACTCTTGACGTCCTCTGCTACAATACGTACAAATATCAGAAAACGAATACGAAGGACACATATTTATGAAGGATAGTGAGTGAGTGAGTGAGTATGGTTTAACGCCGCTTTTAGCAATATTCCAGCAATATCACGGCGGGGACACCAGAAATGGGCTTCACACATTGTGCCCATGTCGGGAATTGAACCCGGGTCTTCGGCGTGACGAGCGAACGCTTTAACCACTAGGCTACCAGACCGCCCCTATTAAGGATAGGTAAAGCGGCTTTAACCTTCACTCACTCACTCATTCACTCATTCGAACGTCACTTCGTCAACTCATGAGTTGAAGAGGATGGAGTCACGTAGTAGTTGGATGGCTACCACATGTCGACCATCAACCCTCAACGTCAAACACAGTTTGCGTGTGTGTTCTTATAGTGTATAATTGAATAGCCTATTTAAGAGAAAGCAATACACTTCAATAGAATAGTTTCTATTTGAAAACTGGGATCAATAGTGTTAGGTCTGTTAGCAGTCCACTCTCCGTTGACTGTTGTAGCTTTGTGGACGGTTTGTAATTGGGTTATTGGAGCATAAACTACTTGCAACCGCGAAGCAATTGCATTAGAAGAAACTTGAGGAGAAAAGAAAATTTTATATCAAGCATTGAAATTCTTGAGGCGTCATACCGCAACATCCCGACCAGTGCCATTGATTCGATAAGGTAATCTGTGGTCTGGCATTAACAGCACATGCGTTGAGTGAGTGAGTGAGTGAATGAGTAGTGTGTTAACAAAATATACCACAGCCACGTCTAAGTCGCCGCAATTAGCTAATATAAAATGCTGAGTTGCGTCCCTTAAGCGTATAAGAAGCCGATGACCGAAGGTTCAAATCACCGGTTGGCCCAGATTTTTTTTTTTGGTTTGTCAGCACCATACAAGGGCTTGTGGGTTTCACCAAAGTATTAAATGTGTAAGACCTCCATCACTTCGGATTTTCCTCCACATTAAGCTGACACGCCGTGATATAACTGGGATATTGTTCAAAGCGGCGTTAAACCCATGCTTGCTGTAAACGTTGACTTCAGCAACCCATACTTTGTCATAAACGTCACTTCAGCAACCCATGCTTGCTGTAAACGTCGACTTCAGCTCAGCAACATATACTTGTCGTAAGAGGCTACAACATAACGGGATCGGAAGGTCAGGCTCGCTGACTTGGTTGATGCAAGTCATCGTATCCCAATTGCGTATATCGATGCGCATTATGTCAATCGCTGAATTGTCTTGTCCAGAATGGATTATTTACAGACCGTCGTCTTATAGCTGGAATATTGCCGAGTACGGCAAACAAACAAACAAACAAACAACAACAAAAGAGGACAGGGTCTTTAAGTTGCGTGCCCCGACACTCGTTGCTCATAATAAGGACCTTAGGTTTGTCAAAACCAGGCTCGAGACTGGTCGAGAATATAGCTTACCCCGGCATTAAACAATACCCTCACACTCATCTAATATAATTGGTCTGCAATGATCGGGGGTGCGAGGCAACACCACATTACCATAACTAGATGAACCACCCCGGTGTCAGCTGTCGGCGTTCTCCCAATACTCAGGAGCAGACGTCCCCATTTCAGTCATCTCTTGAAACAAGCAGGGTGTTCTGGCGCCCCTGAATCCCCAAAGAGGCCCATATAGCATGGAAGAACTCACAGTTCGATAACCGAGTTAAATAATCCAGAGGAACAGTGGCATCATCACTCGGAAAAGAAATGACAAATGGTGGCGTGAACGGGCAACAGTCTGAAAATAGTTTTCCAGATGAAGTGATTCGTTTGATTTGTATGCCTCACTGTGGGGGACTTGGTTTACACAGTTCGGTATTGCCTTTCTTTGAAATTACTCCTGCGCACATCATTATCGGGCCAATCAAACAAGTTAAAAGATCAAAATACTCCCATAGAACGTCTGAATCTATCCAAGTCAACTGAGGAGCCCCGATCAATGCTATCAATAAAGGAGACGCCATGTTCTAAAACATGGCCATCCCGGAGAGGGATATAAAAGGATGGTGTCTTGCAAAAATCTTTATTCTAGGGTTATAGTAGAAGACCTGCTGTTGGGCGAAACTAAATCAGTTTTGACAGACGCAATTTGCCGTTCATGAATGATGCATGTCTTCAGCCGCAAGGTGCACATAGCAGGCCCGGTGTCGTCTGATCGGGTTTGATCAGACGACCAGTAAGTGAGGAAGATGCTGAGATGTGAGGAAGGGCAATTAGCGGACGATATTGGACGGTGGTGATAAGACAGACACCAATGGCGGCACGTACTGCCCAGTTGACAGGTGCGCCACTGTACTTGGACGAGGGACTTGGGGTTGAGGGGGCTAGATATATAACTCTCACAGAACAATGAAATGTATTTTGGGAAAGATAAGGGTGGGAATAATGGCTACAACATCAGACTTGAGTAATCTTTAATTTTGTCAAATTACAGATAGCAAAGTAAGTATGGCAGAATGTCGGAACGGGACACAGAGGCACCCTTTGAGTGAGGCTTGAAGTGGTCGCTACATTGAGAATGATGATAATTGCGGCATGTGGTAGCGACATCCGGGCCAGAGATGGTCATCTGTTCCATCAGAGGACATTACATGACAAACGACACACTTGTTCGCCATTAGAGTTTCTGAGCGTCATCATGAAAATGGATGGAGATGGACCGAGATAGTGGCAGCTAATCCTGTCATCCGTTAGGGCAGCCAGACAGCACGACAGACGACCAACTTGGTCGGCATTAGGTTTCGAGAGGAGAGCACGCATCATCCGTGTTTGGTCCCCTCGTACATCATTCTCATCCTCATCCACTAAGACCCCGCCGACCTGCATCGTGCCGGACTGCCCTACACGAGACAATAACCATAGGAATGACTGTATTACGGAACATTATGCGGCATTAGGGACCGAGCTAGCGTCGTCTGTAATCGCCCATTACACCAGCAGGAAAGACAGGATAAAGCTATATCAATCTACAGGAATGACGCGGTACACAGTCATTATCCGAAACAAGAGTTGCTCTTGCAGCACACGACAAAGACCAAAACCTTGGCACAATGCCGAGTAGATGTGATATAAATGGTAGGTAGATAGATAATACGACAATTATCATTCCCAGGGGAGCGTTATCTGTGTATACATATATGTATATATGTGGGCTGGAATTACTGTATGACATTTACACGCAAATTAGAAGAAATGAGGGTTATTCCTCTTAGACTTACATAGTTATAAGGGTATTATTCTTTTGATCGTATGGACACTTTTTATTGCTTGGTTTTCGGATGCCTCGGTTCACGGTTTCACCATTGAAATGTCAGAGATATAATTAAAAGTTTTGGAAAAAAAATCTTCCCGCTGCGTTTGTTGCGAAAAAAACCCAACTAGATCGATAGGGACGGAGTGGATCTCTTTGTCTTGTCATTTCACGGAAACAACCCAAGCTGCACGCTTCTTTCATTAGTTTCATTACTCTCTATTTCTATTTCTACCAATGTTTTTTTATTACATGATTACACGGCGAAAAAATACAAGAACGAGGGAGAACTGAGTTTTATAAACGATGTCCGTGTGTTGTGTAATGGATCTATACTGAACACAAATAGATAGGGATCATGAATATTTTTAGGAATATCTTTTTAGGACGATTGATTGATTGATTGTTTGATGTTTAACGCACTTCGCAATATTCCAGCTGTATGACGACGGTCTGTAAATAATCGCGTCTGGACCAGATAATCCAGTGACTGACATCATGAGCATCGATCCACCCAATTGAGATCTATGAGATGCATCAACCAAGTCAGCGAGCCTGACCACCCGATCCAGTTAGTCGCCACTTACGACAAGCATAGTCGACCGAGCCTACAATTCCCTTGAAATATACCCCAAAATATACTTATTCACTGAATGAGTGAACTGGGTTTTTGCCCCATAATATTTCAGATTAATGTTGGAGTGTGTGAGTAAGTGAGTGAGTTGGGTATGACACCGCTTTTAACAGTATACAGTGGGAAAACCACAAGTGAGGAAGATCTCAGACGTTTACCACTTTGGTGAAACCAACGGCACGGGATTGGTGCTGACAAACCAGAAGCACAATCATGGCCAACCGGGATTCGAACCCACAATCATAGGTTCCTGGCGTGCCCAAGGGACGCAACTATGCACGGCGAATTACGACGTCTAAACGACTGGGCTACCCGTGCCCCCAATGTTGAAGGAAAGCCAAAGACAATTCTGACAGTAGTCGGTGATCACTTGAAACCCAATGCTTACAAACCAAGGACCACGCTCGGAGAAATGTGGGATTCGAAACCATGACCCCAATCTCAAAGCAGGTAATTTCATTACACGATGTGAGATAAGCGCTGCGACTTTCAGAAGTCAGTGTCGAATGATGGTACTTCGAACCGCTACGCAACGATCCCTTTGTGGAACAAGGTCTAGCAATTTCTGTATATTTTACACATAGTATGTTGAAATTATTATTTCGCTAATGATGTATAGCAGAAAGGGCAAACAAGTACGTTTGTGATGTTACGTTCTCTTTGACCCCAAAACAACATCAAATTCTCTAGTCTGTCATGAAATTAAAAGACGGAACAATCGCTGAAGCACTTTTGTCCATATCACCAAAATATTTTCAGTTTTCATTTACGAATATTTTGATATTATCCAAGTTACTAAACTGAAGAAGACTTTTGATCTTAGAAACTACTTACTCCAATGTATGTAAACACTGCAGTGTGTTGTAAATATACTACTCAAAATGAGTTAAGGGCCACCATATCATTTTATATTAGAGTAAAATACGTTTATAACGAACACGCTTATAACGAACTGACGGGTATTACGAACTTAATTTTTGGTCCCCGCCATTTGCTGTATAGATGTTGTATGTATGATTATAACGAACTTAAATTAGTGGTCCATTTGAGTTCGTTATAACCGTAGTTTACTGTACAATAGTTAAGCTGTAAGTACTACCCGAGTCTTTAGTATTACTATAATTAATGTCATGGCATGGCAGATTAATTATAGCAATATCAAACAATCGGGTGTCCTTAACTTCTTTTGAGTAGTATATATGAACACAATACAACACGAACTGTCATCTCAGCGTCACTATTTCTTGAAAAGAGTCACAAAAATATGTAATCTATTGGTTAAAACTGTAGCATCATGTGCGAATACGTATATTCCGAAGTAAAATTTTTATCACGGAAACAGAATTAAAATAATCCACTTAAATGTCCATTACACATTTTATGGTCTTAGGTAAAAAGATGATAATATTGGCAGGAGTAATTCGTTTCAAACCGGCATAATCCCTCAAAGCAGCTGCCGACCGGAGAGAGGGTCACAGCTCTGTGTTGTAATACAACGCCGACCCGGAACTTTATGAAGGCCTGAAGCGATCTGTTTAAGCTTAAGCCCCACATTAAAGTGATCGTAAGAGTGCAATAATTGACCCATGCTTGAGTAGAAAGGATAGTTCGTAGTGGCGCGGCTTCTATGTGAAGTGCATACAATCTCCACCAAGCAGTGAGTGAGTATTGTTTTACGCCGCTGATAGCACTGTTGCTGCAATATTAAGGCGGGGGACACCAAAAGTGGGCACATTGGATCAACGTTGGGGAATCAAACTCTGGGTGACGAGTGAACGTTTTAATCAATGGACAACCCCACCACACGTTTAAATTATGAACTTTGTTTGTGAATGGTACGCTCTGATAAATAGAGACCGACCATGAACATACCATGCCATGTAGAAAGTGGAACACTTTCTTAGTAAAGTACAGATTCTCGTACTTTTTTGGGTTGAGTCCCGTCTGGGGTTCGAACCCACACTGCCAGAGTGAGGCACCTAATCGCCAGCATTGGAAACTCGGGGGTGTGGTTGATGGTGGGGGGTGGGGATTTTGTATTGAGACCAGATATATTTTTCAGTTACAGCTGCAATACCAGTTATTTCTTTTGGCAACATTTTGTTGTGGCAGGCAATTTATTTTTTTCCCTACAATAGAAGGATAATTATTTCTTCAAGACTTTTCGGAGACAAATCACAGCCACACCGGGCCGGTCCCTTATAGTAAGGATTGGGTGGAAGGGAAAAGAACATATGGTTCTGGTAATGTGAGACAGGCTATCTCACAACGTGAGCTCCATCACCAGTATGTAGTACTTGGAATCGACCCTGTCACGGAATCCCCTGTAGGCGAACCGCTTGCTTATTTTCAGGACTCCTTAACCAATTTAATAAACAAGAAATGCAGTATCAGGTGTGACAGTAATACGCATTATAAGATTTGAATCAAACCTTTTTGGTTTACATAAAAACTGAAACATTGTTACGTCTTATCGGTTAGTTTTGTTGAAAAACATACATTTGTTTAAATATATAGATTTAACTGACATAAGTGTTCTTCAAAGTGTGCTCTCAATCCTTGTTCCGCCACTATAAGTAGGCCATGTGCCGGTGTCAAACACAATGGTAGTTCTTAGTGCCTTGACTAATTGGCTATCTCCGTTACTAGCTTTTCATTCGGTAGTGTAAGCATCAGGTCCTGACAATCCAAGGTTTCAGTTTCAGTAGATTTGAGGAGATGTTCCGTAAAACTTCAACTAACAATTGGTACCGTTATTATGCAAGAGTGTGAGGAAAGGGGAGAGGGCGGGGGTCTTGTGTCAGATCTTCCGTCACATGACAATGTATCATTTCACTGTGCATAGATGAGGATTAGAATGTTCTTAAATCATGTTTTAACATTTTTAGATGAAAAAAAACCAAGAAAGAATGGCACAGTTGTGTATTTGATGTTAACAGATCAACAAATGGTGAAAATAAATTTAGAACATTTAGATTCAATAGAGACATCTCACTATACCAATATCAAGGCAGGAGAAGTGGATAGTAGCTTCCTACCGATGTGGTAGTCTCCCCTTATTCTTCCCCGCCCTGAAGGCGGGGAAGTATATGGGAACCGTTAATTTTGTACCATGTATGTCGACATGTTGGTTTATTTGAAATTTCAAGCCACACAGTTACCGAAACGAAACATACAAATCATGTGCGTGGAATGTTGATGCTATTCTTTTCCAGCAATAAGAGATACTTCAAAATCGTCTTGCTATTCTGAGACTTAGTCACGTTTAGTAATGCAGATAACCCATGACATTTGTTCCTTTAAATTAGTTTTTTGAAACCAACGAGCACGGGTTTCATAGGTTTCTGGCGTGCCCAAGGGACACGACTGCATAGCGAATTGCAGCGCCTTATGCGACCTTGCCCCTGTGCACAACTGTAAGAAACTATTATACAACAAAGATGTTTGAGATGAGATATGTATCGCGGAACATTCCATGAAGAAACAGTGGCAATATTACACTATCACACACTACAAAATACATGCACAATAAACGACAATTAAAAAACAAAGGTACATTCAACATACAAAGGAGGTACATTATGACAATTTCATTTGAAAACAAGTGTTTTATAATGATATGGAAACAATATGAGAATTGAGCAAAACTGTGGTAAAGTACATACAAGGAATTTGTAATTGTCGATATGACAGATCTTGGAAGTTGTTTCTGGATAACTGTTGGTAAAATTATTAAGAAGTGTTCCTTTTAACAGATTGTACCAAATTCGAATTCTTTATCATGATTGAGGATTATTTGTGCTTCTCTTTCTTGGTTGTATTTTATACAAGACAGTGCATTATGTTGCTTATCTTCTGAGACATCACATATTTCACAGAGACGTTGTTCTAATGTGGTTGGTGTTTTTGTATATCTACCAATTTTTCAATTTTCAGTTTGTGATTACTTAAACGAGGTTTTGAGAAAAGTGACCTATGACCTTTGTTTTTACAAAATGTAAGATAATTCTCAATATTTATAGATGACTTGACCAAACTGCGTGTTCTTAACTTGCTGTCAGATAAATGGGAATCCCTTAATAATTGGGTGAATTTTTACATTTGAACTGAAGTTTATTTACAATGGATTCATTACATTTTTTGTGTTTACGATTTTACAAGTTTGATTTATTTACCCCAACCAACATATTGACCAGAAATATTGATATTTGCTGCAAAAGCATGTTTTAGAATGACATTTGTTGTGTTATCTATATAGGACTTGTAATCAATTTAATTTTTTATTGGTACTAATAGTGGGTATATATCAAGTTCTGCCTGACAGGCCCAGTTTTTTTGCCTGGCTTTTCCTTGTGCTGAAGATCCCAATTGCGTGGATCGATGCTCATGATATTAATCACTGGATTGTCTGGTCCAGACTCGATTATTTACAGACCGCCGTCATAGTACCTGTAATATTGCTGAGGGCGGCGTTAAACAACAAACAAACCAACCTTGTGCTGACCATTTAAAGACACTGTTTCTTTTATTGGGCTTTCCAAAGATAACTACATTAATAACAACCAATTTGTACTTTACACCAATTCTCTTCTCCTCTGCATATGACATAATATTTCGGGAAACAATTGATGCTCTGCAGCAATCTCTACTTGTCATTATAAACAGGCAGGTCTGCCAAGCCTATGATGCCTATTGAACAGACACTATAAACTCTCTATGATAAGAACTTAGTGGAAGTTGAGTGTCACTTCTTTCTTCGGTGTTCATGCTAAGATGAGTTGCGAACCAAACTCTTTGCTAATATATAGAGGATATTATATGAGTGTTCATGTCATACTATGGTTAGGCACGAGTGTCGTAAACATAGTATGACATGAACACGAATATAATATTATATTTATTACTGAAAAAGACGCCTACATACAACGAATTTTAGTGTTAACCTATAAGGACAGCAAGTCGCAACAGCAGAGCAAACACGGGTGCGTTGCAAAGCGCCAATCGCTTGCAAGCGATGGACAGCGATTCGCCTAATAACAGTGCGCCTGCAAGCGAAACAATCGCTGGCTGAGGTCGCTTTGTTCTCAAACCAAAATGACGGCTGAGTTTGTTAGCGGAACAAGAAATTCTTGACTGGATCAACGCGGAAATGGGCAAAGGCAGCTGACAACCTACCATCCTCAGTCTGCTCCACATGTTCAAAGTAGTCATAAATTTCATCAGCTCGTCATCGAGCCTCTTCTATTACGTGTTTCATTACGTCAAGACAGCCAAGCGGTAGTTGTGCCGCCATTTTGGAAGAGCGCTTCGGACAGTTGCAGACCCCAGAGTGAGCGATTTATTTTCTTTCTTTAAGCGATTCGTGGCTTGCAACGCGCCCCACGATTTCTAGTGTGGCGTCATTCCGACCTTACGTCACAATAAGAATCGAATGACGTCAACAATGCCGTCCGGATGAAGGAAACAATACACTGTTGTCTCGTGACATAATATGGCACATATGATTTTGAAGAACCCCGATATGTTTGCCCTCGTAGGTAATAAATAGAGGTTATCACGTGAGTGTGTTAGGGGATAGTCAATATCCTATATTAGTAATAAACATAGTATATATTAAGCGAATCTTGGCGAGCTAAATACATAGTGTACATTCCCATAGCAGGATATGTACCATCCCCAAACACACAAGCGTGATAACCTCTTTATCATATAATGTCATTCCTCAATTCTGTGCTCGAAAAACGCTTTCCATCTCTCACATACACTACCGAGACCCGTGAAGATCCGGGTTATAATAATAATAATAATAATTGACTCACTACTTTAAAGTAATGGTGGGTTAGCCTCGTGGGTAAAGCGATCGCTCGTCACGTCGAAGGGTCGGGATCGATTCCGAGCTGGGTACAATGTTTCGGTGGAGATAACTCGATAGAGGTTATACGTTTTGCCATATGTTGGTCAGCGTCGTGAGGGTGGGGTGGGGTGGGGTGGGGTGGGGTTTGCCCGGTTGTCATGTTCTTACAGTTCAAGAAAATGCTTTGAAAAACTTGATTTGTTAACACGACATAGGGAATGTTTTCTAGTGCTCTTCGTTTGAAACAAAGCATGGGAATGGTCGATACTTTAAAACGGTTTAAACTCTTGGTCTGGCGGACACGTTTGTATTATTTTGATTTTTCCCTGTAAGAGGGTGAAGAAACGATGTTATGTGAAAAAGTAGACGTGCGTTAGACCCTGCTGCACAATCTCCAAACACTACTCAATCAAATGATCGGCAAGAAATGTCCTTTTTCAACTTGACTGGGGATGAAAACGTTTGCTTAAAAAAGAACCTTTGAGACTTTCGTTGGATGGTTACTGCATGATGTCAACGTTTAAACCTTGCAGTTCAAGAAACACGTGACGTTCATGGATGTTGTGTGACTTAATTTTGCCATTTTGTAGGATTCAACCAGCAAGAAACCAGCTCGCTCAGACCGTCGGCACGAGCGCAGGAGAGCTGGAACTGAGAACATGAACGTTTGGGACAAATCGCATTAACAATTTGCCAATTTGTTTTGTCGGCAGGGGCAGACTACTCTTTCAAAGGTCTACTGTCAAGCTGGGCCGCTCTACCAAGGCTTACAAGTGAATCTTGAATCCTACGACCTCTTCAAGTCTATTCGACGCGTGAAGATCCGGGTTAGAACAGGTCCTCAGCAACCCATGCTTGTCGTAAAAGGCAACCATGCTTGTCGTAAGAGGCGACTAACGGGATCGGGTGGTCAGGCTCGCTGACTTGTTTGATGGATGTGATCGTATTCCTATTGCGTAGATCGATGCTCATGACATCAATCACTGGATTGCCTGGTCCAGACTCGATTATTTACAGACCGCCGTCATAGCTGGACTAATGTTGAGTGCGGCGTTAAATAACAAACATACAAACAAACAAATCACGTCTATTCCATCAGTTGTACATATATCACAAGAATAGTGTTTGAATCATATCAAACATTTCAATATTCGAAAATTTAACTGGTGATCGGGTGCAGTAAAAGTAAAAGTTTACCAACACTATGACTAACACATTTTGTGGTTTGTTTTCGACACAATTACACGATTACTCAACGGGAACTGACAAATAACAAAATGTCCCCCTTTCAAAACGCTGTATGCGCTTTGGGGGCCCATGAGTTAGAAAAACGCTGAGTGTATTTAGACAGTCAGGTGTCGATATTAAATCGGATGAGTCTCTCGTTTTCTGTCACGTACAGGCTGTCTGTGTGGTGTTTGTTGACCCTGGACTATCCGACTCTAGCTGAGCAGTTTTTATATGTTTCTATACATCTTCTTGAAATGTCGTGACTTTAATTAAGAAAGCAATCCGTCTGTCTGTATAGCCAGCCCGTCTACATGGTGGTGTACACGTACACTCACTCCTTTATGGAGTCTGGTATAGGTAAAGCTCAGTGTACAATTCACCATTTAAAAGTGCTTTTATATTCTGCATATTTAGGAGGAATACTAACTGCATTTTAGAATGTAGAGCCAGGGATACTCCCCAGGGAGCTGAGAATGAAAATCGAGTGCAGCCGATCCATTGATACTACTACTGCTACTACTACTACTACTACTACTACTACTACTACTACTACTACTACTACCACTATTACTTCTACTACTACTTCTACTAAAAATAATAAAAAAGAAACGCACAAGTAGGTTTTTAGTGAATGTATTGTACCCAATAAAGTCGATATATTTAATATAATATCATATAACAAATATGAAATTTTGGAGCTCGAAAGTCACATGTTGTCGTTGTACTAAAGGCATTGAAAACTGTTCATTATCATGTCACATAAGGCCACAAGGTGGCGCTGAACTCGGGCAGCAATCACGGCTCTGCATCTCCTCGGCACTGACTGGATAAGTGTACGAATTCTGTCCTGCGGAATTCTGCTCCATTCAGCTTGTAACGCGTTGGTCAGTTGTGGGAGTGTCTGCGGCGTGTTCTAACGTTGACGTACACGTCAATCGTGTTCATCCCAGAGGTGTTCGATTGGGTTGAGATCTGGAGATTCCGACGGCCAGGGCAAGACGTTGATGTTGGCATTAAAACGTAGTCTACCGTGACACAAGCTGTGTGCGGTGGAGCGTTGTCCTGTTGAAACAGCTCCCTCTGGCGGTCAATGATTGGAAGAAGGTGAGGTTGAAGAAATTTGATTCATGTAGCGATTTGCTGTCAAATGTCCCTGAACCACAACCAAGTGGTGAAGAAGAAATCATGATTCATCGCTAAACCACACTCGTCTCCAGTTTCTCAAATTCCAAGGCCGTAAGGTATGGCACCAACGCAAGCTTCGCTGTCGATGGATCTGTTGCAAAACAGGGACGATAACTGGTGTTCTTGGTCGGATTCCTGCCTCGCGAAGATGGTTCCTGACAGTCTGGTCCGATATCCTCCTAGAACCATTGATGCGTCCTGCAGTCTCCGTGGCATTGCGATGACGTAAGCGGAACAGTCGAATGTAGCGCTCCTGTGCAGGGGTGGTAACTCTTGGTCGGTCGGTTCTCGAATTGTCTGCAGTGGAATTGAACTGTGTGTATCGGTCCCAAAGGCGGCAAATGGTGTTGTGGTGGACGTTGAAGTTGCAACAGAAGATTGCGATTCCCCTCTTTGGATACGTCCTATGGCGATGTTCTATGGCAGCTCTCGGCATTTTTAACCTTGAAAAATGTTGACAATTGAATGACCAATTATTGGCTTATGCTTGCCTTTTTATAATAGCAACTGACACGAGTTACGAATGTCATAATTGGCACGTTCATTTAGCTTTACTGTTTTCCTCCATGACAGTTTTTAACAAGTGTGAAAACAATGCCGTTTAAGACATTGCGAATCGACAATGGCTGCGTTTTGACGCACCGTTTGTCGAATACCAGGCCACCAACATTTTCCAATAACATATATCAAATTCATATACCGGATCTTTTGTGTAGTCAGGTTCAATGAACTACATTCTACCTGTGCGTTTCTTTTTTTGAAGAGTGTATGTGCATTTATAATGAGCAAAATTCCATTCACCAAATCATTACCCCGGTCAGTGGATCAGTGTGCACTCGAATTTCAGCTCCCTGGGGAGTATAGAACCCAAGCTGCCTGTGAGGCGCAAGGCTAACATTACCATCTCATCCTACCGGATACCCTTTCACTGCCTGGTGAACAGAGGCACATTTCGAACAAAGTCATTTGCCTAAGGAATCACTACATGTGCTACATGTGCCTCAGTGTGGGGCAGGACCGGATCCCTAGCATTCACTTGGTGATTAGAATTTGGGACATTATAAATGGACTTATTATTCGTACCTGTATATTTGAATTTAATTTGGAAACGAATCTGTAGCGTGTGGTTTCAAGTATTTCCTTTAACGCCCTCAAAGCTACATTTATTATTAATATTGTTATTTGAATAAACTTATAGATGTAACATTTTATAGAGATATAGGGAAGTAATGAACTTGGGTTTTTGACTGCTGCTAAATTGAGTGCCACTTAGTAAAAAACCAACTGGGACTCAAAATGAGGACTGAAGGAGTTACTTCCCTTGGAAACATGTCCTCGTGATGACCTATCGTGGATATCATCCGTTATTGTTAAGTATCTGTTTCGACCCTCAAAAGTAAAGCTGCATAAAGATCATATGATCAGTCATGGGGATCGAATCCGAGTATTTTGCACTTCGAGCGAACGCACTCACTTTCTTTTAAGTCACTGCTTCAAAACAAACGCAAATTTTAATGTAATACACATGAATGCGGTGTCATCTTGGGCGTTGTCATCCATATCCCAGGTCATTACTGTTTATAACTCGCCATATGTCCACGCATATCCACTACCCAGGGCACTACTGTGTATAACTCGCCATGTTGTCCACGCATATCCACTACCCAGGTAATTACTGTGTATAACTCGCCATACGTCTACGCATATCCACTAGCCAGGGCATTACTGTGTATAACTTGCAATATGTCCAAGCATATCCGCTACCCAGGGCATTACTGTGTATAACTTTCCCTATGTCCACGCATACCCACTAGCCAGGTCATTACTGTGTATAACTCGCCATGTTGTCCACGCATATCCACTACCCAGGGCATTACTGTGAAAAACTCGCCATATGTCCACGCATATCCACTACCCAGGGCATTACTGTGAAAAACTCGCCATATGTCCACGCATAACAACTACCCAGGGCACTACTGTGTATAACTTGCCCTATGTCCACGCATATCCACTACCCAGGGCATTACTGTGAAAAACTCGCCATATGTCCACGCATATCCACTACCCAGGGCATTACTGTGTATAACTCGCCATATGTCCACGCATATCCACTACCCAGGGCATTACTGTGTATAACTTGCCATATGTCCACGCATATCCACTACCAAGGGCTTTACTGCGTATAACTTGCCATATGTCAATGCATATCCACTACCCAGGTCATTACTGTGTATAACTCGCCATACGTCCACGCATACCCACTACCGGGGGGATTACTGTGTATAACTTGCCATATGTCAATGCATATCCACTACCCAGGTCATTACTGTGTATAACTTGCCATATGTCCACGCATACCCACTTCCCAGGGCATTACTGTGTATAACTCGCCATGTTGTCCACGCATATCCACTACCCAGGGCATTACTGTGAAAAACTCGCCATATGTCCACGCATAACAACTACCCAGGGCACTACTGTGTATAACTTGCCATATGTCCATGCATATCCACTACCCAGGGCATTACTGTGAAAAACTCGCCATATGTCCACGCATATCCACTACCCAGGGCATTACTGTGAAAAACTCGCCATATGTCCACTCATAACAACTACCCAGGGCATTACTGTGTATAACTTGCCATATGTCCACGCATATCCACTACCCAGGTCATTACTGTGTATAACTCGCCATATGTCCACGCATATCCACTACCCAGGGCATTACTGTGTATAACTTGCCATATGTCCACGCATATCCACTAGCCAGGGCATTACTGTGTATAACTTGCCATATGTCCACGCATATCCACTACCCAGGTCATTACTGTGTGTAACTCGCCATATGTCCATGCATATCCACTACCGGGGGCATTTCTGTGTATAACTTGCCATATGTCCACGCATATCCACTACCCAGGGCATTTTTGTGTAAAACTTGCCATATGTCCACGCATACCCACTGCCCAGGGCATTACTGTGTATAACTCGCCATGTTGTCCACGCATATCCACTACCCAGGTCATAACTGTGTATAACTCGCCATACGTCTACGCATATCCACTAGCCAGGGCATTACTGTGTATAACTTGCCATATGTCCACGCATATCCACTACCAAGGGCTTTACTGTGTATAACTTGCCATATGTCAATGCATATCCACTACCCAGGTCATTACTGTGTGTAACTCGCCATATGTCCATGCATACCCACTACCGGGGGCATTTCTGTGTATAACTTGCCATATGTCCACGCATATCCACTACCCAGGGCATTTTTGTGTAAAACTTGCCATATGTCCACGCATACCCACTGCCCAGGGCATTACTGTGTATAACTCGCCATGTTGTCCACGCATATCCACTACCCAGGTCATAACTGTGTATAACTCGCCATACGTCTACGCATATCCACTAGCCAGGGCATTACTGTGTATAACTTGCCATATGTCCAAGCATATCCACTACCCAGTGCATTACTGTGTATAACTTGCCCTATGTCCACGCATATCCACTAGCCAGGGCATTACTGTGTATAACTTGCCATATGTCCACGCATATCCACTAGCCAGGGCATTACTGTGTATAACTTGCCATATGTCCAAGCATATCCACTAGCCAGGGCATTACTGTGTATAACTTGCCATATGTCCACGCATACCCACTACCCAGGGCATTACTGTGTATAACTCGCCGTGTTGTCCACGCATATCCACTACCCAGGGCATTACTATGTATAACTCGCCATACGTCTACGCATATCCATTAGCCAGGGCATTACTGTGTATAACTTGCCATATGTCCAAGCATATCGACTACCCAGGGCATTACTGTGTATAACTCGCCATATGTCTACGCATACCCACTACCCAGGGCATTACTGTGTATTACTCGCCATATGTCCACGCATACCCACCTACCATGGTATTACTGTGTTAGACATGTC
Source organism: Haliotis rufescens (assembly GCF_023055435.1). Taxonomy (NCBI): domain Eukaryota; kingdom Metazoa; phylum Mollusca; class Gastropoda; order Lepetellida; family Haliotidae; genus Haliotis; species Haliotis rufescens. The sequence continues at coordinate 2,800,826 of NW_025964024.1, read as the reverse complement.
GTTTTCATGAATAGTGAGTGTGTGTGTGTGTGTGTGCGTGTGCGTGTGCGTGTGTGTGTGTGTGTGTGTGTGCGCGCGCGTGCGTGTGTGCGTGTGTGCTTGTACTGGTCTGGACTAATGCCGAGTTTGATAGTGCTAGCCCACTGAGATTATCCCCTTAATGTCGAGCGCCGTGCATGGTTACAACAAGTACCATCTTTTAACACATATTGTTGTGCACGTCGCTATATAATTGGAGGAATCGTAAACATGGCGTTTAACCCCATTTCGCCTCACCTCATTAAATGAAGGTGTTACTTGAATGACGTCCATTGTGCCATTTTATGCCCGCTTCTAATGGTTAAGTGCCGCAGCAGCTGTCAACACCCTGATTCGCAGTGTTGTGCAGTGTTTATCTATCTGCACGCTCAATGGTGTCACACTTTCACATGGCTCTGCTCCAAGGCTGTACTGAAAGGTAAGTTCATGGATGTGTAGTAATTCTATCCTCCTAATAGGCAAGTCTAGCTGTATGGACAGTACCCTTTCAGTGACAACTTGTTCTTACTATTTACATAATCTAGAAGTTATAATTTAAGCTAATAATTATTGCCTAAGAGACTTGTGCAAATCTAAGGACTCCAGTCTCTTATAGGGACAACTTGTTCTTATTATTTATATATTTATTATACTTATTATATTCTAGAAAAATTATGAGTTAAACTGGTAATTATTGCCTAAGGGACTGGTGCACTCTAACTTTGACATAAAGTCATGCGAAATATCATGATGATTGTACTTTCACCGTTCCGTACACATATGTTAGCAGGAACATTGGTACACCGACTAGTTTGTTACAGCGTGACCGTCTTCAGCATCTGCATCGTCATGTTTGCATCCCCGCCTACCCTGGCCTCCGGCACCAGGGCCCACTTGCACAAAGCGACCTTAGCGCTGAGACTATTGTAAGCCTATGTTAAAGTATGGGAGTTCAGAAAATCTTAGCGCTAAGATCGCTTTGTGCAAGTAGGCCCAGAACTCTAAACACCCGAGTCGCTTACTTTGCCACGCGCGCCCTCCCACAGAAAACAGCTCGAGCTCCTTCACAGCGCGTGACACCTTCGTTACACTCTCGGTAACATCGCTGCTCACACTCAGGGCACAGGCGACAATTTGCATATCACGTGATCGGACTTTTCTCTTGTTTGAAAACAAACGTGCTTTTTCAGATGTCAGAACATAACGAACTATTGAAAGTATTTGGGGGCGCTTTACATAAATTATTGTTTTGCAAAATTATATAAATATGCTACTACAACTGCGACAGTGAGTTGCATGACAATACATATTTACAAATCAAAGTGACCATATCTCTAGCTCTAGCTCTCCATAGGTCTTCGATGACATCACGAGAACCCTTAAAACTAATGTAAACATAGGATAACTACGCAAATGGAAATAGTTTTTCACGATTTAGGATATTTTCTCAATGATATATGTTTATCTAGATATGTAGACTTGTCAAAAATTAAACAGATGAAAAACATGGAACGGACTGTGTAAGATGTGACGAATCGTCACATGGCGCTGGCCTGTAGCAGGGGTTCTATGCTGGTCACATGGAACTCTGGGTAGGAGAGTGAACGCTGTCACCAGTGTGAGCGCGGCCATTGTACTCAAACCCAAAATGAAGTAACGTTTATACTTTTGTTTATGGTTGGTTGGATGTTTTTTATTGCCGCACTCAGCAATATTCCAGCCATATGACGGCGGTCTGTAAATAATCCACCCAATTGGGATACGATGACATACATCAATCAACCAAGTCAGCGAGTCTGACAACCCGATCCCGTTAGTCGCCTCGTACGACAAGCATAGTCGCGTTTTATGGCAAGCATGGGTTGCTAAAGACCTGTTCTACCCCGGATCTTCACGGATCTTCGGGAATGCCACCATAGTGAATTCTGAAAAGGTTTACAACTGACCATATGTCCAACACGAATTTACCTTTTTGTTTGATCAGTGTTCATGTGTTCATGTGTTCATGTCGGTGGCATGCAATCTGCCAACAGAGGGAGGTGGCATAACCAGTGACTTCTGATCGAATGACCAAAATAGCCATTGACGTCACGTGAGTTCTGTTTATCGTTATAGTTGACAAGTTGTTAGATCAGTTGTTGGCGTTTCCGGTGACAACAACGACAACAATAAAAAAAAACATCCGTCGCTTGTCAGGTGAACGAACCAAGACAGGATTGGATCATCAACGTGCTGGAATCACAACTACTGTAGACCGTGGATGACCTCGACCAGATCAGACCTGATCCTCACCTGTTTTGACAAGCGATGGTCACCGTCCAGTATTCATCGAGACTCGTGAAGATCCGGGGTAGAATAGGTCTTCAGCAATCCATGCTTGCCGTAAAAGGTTTCTATGCTTGTCGTAAAAGGCGACTAACGGGATCGGGTGGTCAGGCTCGCTGACGTGGTTGATGCATGTCATCGATCCCAATTGGGTGGATCAATGCTCATGATGTCAATCACTGGATTGTCTGGTCCAGACTTGATTATTTACAGACCGCCGTCTTATAGCTGGATTATTGCTGAGTGCGGCGTAAAACAACAAACACACAAGCTAGCAAGCAGTATTCATCACTTAACTCTTCCTGAGCGTCATCTATAAGTGTAAGTAATAAAGTACATTCATAAAGTTATTTACAGATTTTATGGCAGCAGTTCAGACTATTGATTCTAAAGTGTCTGGAAAAAGATAATATGTTATCAATGAAGTTTGAAAGACTGGCATACATCAACAACGATATTGTCGTGGTTATGACCCAGGTCGACGTCGTCGGAAATAAGTAGATCATTAGCCACACTAGAGCTAGCAGGATCAGAGGTGAACTTTACCAGATTTAGTTCATTTCTAAGAGATGTGGAAGTTTACAATAAGAAGATATGTAACTGTAATCCAGGGATGATGGTGCAACTGGACGCCATCTTTATTCTTTATGTTCAAAGGTTGGCTCGTATGTCAGAGTTAACCAACGTAAACAGATGAAGCCGTTCCTGTGAGACACAAGCCTGCCCACTGTGGCTAAATGCACATGGAACCAGGATTGATAAAGACGTGTCTCCTTTATGTAATAATTGTAACGACGCAGTGTCACAGTAGCCATAAAGGCCCGGTCATAATAGCATTAGGGGGAATGTAAGAAGTGCACAGGCTGAGAAAGATAAATCATTATACAAGAACACTTTCAAGCTTAACTTTCAAGGTTATTCAGTGGCCTCTTATAGATCTTGTGTCTGCGTCGGGTATATGAAACATTATATTTTCTCGTACGTCTTCTGAAAAATACACGCAGCGACAATCAAACAATTTCATTGTTTTTTTTGTCCGTTTTATCTTCTGTATTTCTTTTATTTAAATGGCATAACTTTTCACAGATAGGTTAGTTCTTACTTAATTTAATTCAAAATAAATTTAATGCATTTAATTTGTAATCATCTGTGCCATATAACCATGTATCAATGATAGTTTGGAAATGTGGACCCATGAAGATCCAGGGTGGAATACGCCTTCAGCAACCCACGCTTGTCGTAAGAGGCGACCATGCTTGTCGTAAGAGGCGATCAGGTGGTCAGGCTCTCTGACTTTGTTGATGCATGTCATCGTATCCCAATTGGGTGGGTCGATGCTCATGACATCAAACACGGAATTGTCTGGTGCAGATTAGATTATTTACAGGCCTTCGTCATATAGCTGGCATATTGCTGAGTGCGATAAACAAACAAAGAAACAAAGCATAGCACTTCTTGGCCTGCTGGTCATATTCAAGGAGCCGGACTGCAGAGTAATCTACTTGAAGAAGGAAGGAAAAGACACAGCAACAGAGGATGTATGGTTGATTGTGAATAAAAATATTCTGACCATGGATGATGTATTTGCTCCAATGCTTGATGGGTCAGAAGTGTTGTGTGGCAGTATCTTTGAACGGTTCAGTGGGATGCTTGCTACTGTATATTCCCTTAATTAACTGTATCCCAAACCAAGGGAGACGTCCATTACTTTCATTCAGAGATATGAGGTGTAACAGCCAAATTCGGAGTCAGTTAACACGTATCAGTACAGAACAATAAATGGTGACTATTTGGCAATGTTGTTCGTGTTCAGCAGTCAAGACCTGCATTTTTGATGTTGATATGTGAGATTACCAGAAAGTATTTGGTAACAAATTAGTTTCTTGTTTTGAAAATAATATGATGAAGGAATAAGCATATACCCCGAAACGTTGTGTTTCTCATGACTCAAGTCGTCGTTGTTGTTGCTGCCGTCGCCGTCGCCGTTACTAATCTGTTTCGCAGGTGAATGAGCTGTATCTGACCGTCTTCCAGTGGTTTTGTCACTCGGGGTCGTCCGGTTCTAGGCCTGTCCTGTGTCCTCCCTGTCTGCCTGTGGCGTTGAATCAGCCTGGCTACTGTCAATGGTGTACAACCAAACCTTCTGGAAATTTGGACCTGTGTTGCCCCCCATTTCGGCCATACCGATGGCTCTCTCTCTCTCTCTGCTCCTGTGACAGTCGTGGCATGTCTTTTGTATGCTTTCATCACGTGTGGTTATACCCTGCATTTATATAGCTAACATGCACGTGCAGTTTATGCCATAGGCGGGAAACCTGTTTCACCATTTTTTTTTGTCACTGCACGAGCCCCGTCAAAGGTGGCGCGTTCGGGTGAGGTGTTTTTTGGTACCTGTTCCTGGGCAGTGATATTCCCAATACCCACTTTCCACTAGTTATCGCTGTTTTTAGGAAAATTACAAAGTGCCAAACTATACTTTCTTTTGCCGTTTAGTTTATATAGATTAAGACCAGTCATCGGGACCTTATTGTCACATTTTGGCTGCTAAAATGAGAAGTTATAAATATTCACATTCTTTACAATAACCGTCTTGTCATGTCCCATTAATTATTGAACACCATTCATCTTAACTATGTATGTATCCATTCCATGTTAAACTTACCTATTTGTAACGACTAGTTGACTTGTAGTTTTGACCAGTAAGCTACTGAACATGCTCAACCAGTTTGAATAATTAGACTAGTAGATTTACCAGTTTACGAGTAGCTAAGACCAATTAGACTAGTATATTTGACCAGTTACAGAGTCTGACCAATTAGATTAGTATTTTTTACTTATACACAATAGTACATTTCTCTAGTTGAATAACTAGACTCATTTCCTATCAAATTTGGGACGGTCGGGTAGCCTAGTGGTTAAAGCGTTCGCTCGTCACGCCGAAGACCCGGATTCGATTTCCGGTGTCCCCCGCCGTGATATCGCTTGACTATTGCTAAAAGCGGCTTAAAACCATACTCACTTTTAAATTTGACTAGTTGCATAGTCATTCTATTGGCAGTCAAGTTGACTAGTTGTATTTTTTGTGTGTATAAACAATGGAACTAACAATTATCTCCCTTTGACCAGACCCGTCTGACACACTCAATATATACAAACAATGCATGAATGTCTGTCAAATGTTCGAGGGAAGCATTACCGTGCTAAAAAAAATGCTTGAACAAAGACAGCGCCATACTTTGTTCAGACTTTGCGCGGTTAAGTCTACATCAAACCATCTCATGTTCATCTCCCGTTTGTCTCATGTCCATTGCCTGTCTTATTCGTAACACCATAGTTAGTATCATGTTGTGAAATGGAGACAGGATCTGCTAATATACATCCTGAACTCTGAGCTTGTTGTCAAACTGTTGTTTGAACGACTTTACACAAACTTGCTGGAAGTGCCAATAATTATTAGTCCGCATGTAGTCCCCCTTTAAAACGAGTGCAAGTGTTAACTGACTAAAGAATATATCCATGACATAAGCCTATCACATAAAAACATGTATATCGTAACCCAATTACAAAAGTATGCAAATTAGATAACCGGAAACGTCACTTTTTGCACGTGCACGTTGACTTATGTTTATACAACGGAACAACATGGAATCCTTTGATCAAGTGGATGTTGAAAAACAACGTTTTAATCCTGGTTTTAGGTTCGGGGTAATACAGTGTTAACAGAGTTGCCAAATTCCTATTAAAGGTTACCAGATGGTTAAAGATTGATGGTATAGAAGTTGTTGTCTCAGATACACTTTCAGCGTGCCTAATCTTTCGACCAATAGTTTATCGGAAATCGTACTGAGAGAGTCAAACTATTCACTGGCATGTGGGAAGCAGCCAGGCTCTTGACGTCAACATACTACTTACAAAGCTCTTTGGATGTACACATCTTTTCCAAAAGTTGAATGATAACAATGTTCTACCAAATCAAAACACACAGACAACTGGTTACAAGAACAACCAATCTGTGAATACTTACTGTTACATAAATCCCGATCAGCACAAATATCACAATTTTCAGGAAGCATTCCATCAAACGTAGAATAATGTTACATCCCAGCTTGATGTGTTCCTGAAACTCCGGAGTCGCCAAATACCGGCCCATGCGTGCGACATGTACAAATCTCCAGGTGGCAGCAGTCAGCAATCTCAAATTATCCATGTTCTTCTCCAGGCGCCAGCACTATGCTTGCTGGTTATGAAACTCTCTTGTAATATTCGTTTATGATAATAAAACGACAAAACCCTTTCCACATCCAATAGAAATATCTGCATAAAGCAGAGTCGATTGTACAATTCCGACTATATCATGAGCATGTGTTTATGAATCACTATCAAATAGTAATGACAAGGGTGAGCGTATCCTGCCCCACTGGTATCACCCGTCACAAACACATGCAAAGGCAAGTCAGTTGTTCGCCTGATAAAAAACAATACGAGAACATATGGTACAAGTCAAAATAGGGAAAGCATCAGTCATCACTTTTGTCACTGATGTGTCCTTGCATGTTGTAACCTTGATCAACTTCTGAGCAAGAGTCGTATGAAGATCTTTGAAATCTTGGTGGTAAGAGCATGCTCGACTGTATCTCAAAAGTCGTGAAATGTAAACACCAAAGGCTGGGGCTGCTGGAATATTGCTGGACAAAACTGCCCACTGGTCTCGAGTGGGACATGGGTTGATGTACCCTCTCTGTTAGTGTATGTTCCCTGTGCCCGATGGGGGGACATCAACTAATGTCACCCGAGGGACCGGTGTGTAATGATTTCATCTTACCGCACACCCAATTTTATCGTAGGTTTGTCTTAAACATGCATGTTTTGGTCCGAATCGGTAAGAATACCGCAGTTAGGCATTTATCCACGTCCAAAATAAACTTAGAGTTGTTCCCCCTTGATCTTATTCATTCGGATAATATCGTACATATCCGGAAAATGGCGACTTGTATAATTAATTCGAGATACAAAATTGGGGTAGCTATGTTGCAAATGTAATGCCAACAGTTCGGGTGGAGAACTTAAGAAATGTACCTTACATGTAAGCGGGGTACATTGAAATTAATAGAATGGTCTCAGCCAATCAGAATCCGAAATTCATGTGTAAGGTTAGATAAATATTTTTAAACCTCCAACTGATTTTGTTTGTTTATCTGTTTGTTGTTTAACGCCGTACTCTGTAATATTCCAGTTATATGACGATGAACTGTAAACAATCGAGTCTGGACCAGATAATCCAGCGATTGACATCATGAGCATCGATCCACGCAATTGGGATACGATGACATGCATCAACCGAGCCTGACCACCCGATCCCGTAGGTCGCCTCATACGACAAGCATAGTCGCCTTTTACGGCAAGCATGGGTTACTTAAGACCTATCCTGCCCCGGATCTTCACGGGTGAACTGATTTTCATCGAAAGTGACCGTGACAATGACTAGAATGTACTGTTGTGACCTCTTACACATCCTTCCATCATTTCTTGAGGAAAAGTTCCAGGAACCTAAATTTATTTCTGGGTGAATGTTACAGGGTTATAATATATCGATTACCAGATTAACTGGTCTCGGCGGATATTGCCCTCACGATGAACTCTCCCTGTGTTATATGCTCGTGTTTATAAATGAATGCGGGTCTTGAAATTACATACACTGCTTGTTCATGCTTGGGTTCGTGTTTGTCCATACGATATATTGTAATATTAAACAAAGAAGGACGTGTACGTGCAGCCTTGATGACACTGTCCCCGTGTCCGTTGTGCCTGAAGCAGGTCTCTTGTCTGGAGAATGTCGGACTCTGAACACCACGATAACAAAGTAGACGGTCTCCTTACCCAGCCTTCTCTCTACTGGTCAAAAACGTACCTGTCTAGCAGGAGAATTAAATACGTACTGATAGTCAGTGTGGCGATAGGGCAGGTTATCAGCTGTTGGTCAGGTACAGAAACACATGGAGATAGAAAGAGAGCATGTGACAATCTGGACCAGAGTCCGTTGTCTCAGTATTCACACACTCCCCTCGTCGTCACGATGTTGGTGCTGTTGCTGTCCGCTGTAGTTGCTGTGAGTGTAGGAACGCCGCTGTCCCTCCAGGACAGTACTCCCCAAGCGTTCACGGTCAACCTTGACCTCGCCCCTGCTCAGCGGTGGGGACATGTGGTCATCAAATTTTCTAAACTGGCGAAAGATGCACACAAGGTCATAGCGTAAGTAACATGATGCTGTTGGCGTCAGGATGTGACTGATCAGGGACTAGGACGGGTTCGACCCCATCCCTGTTGATACAAGAAGCATAAAGCTCAGAATAGAAAATAACATATAGGTTTTAACAAATATGTATTTACATTTACATGAGACCCGTGAAGATCCAGGGTAGAATTGGTCTTCAGCAACCCATACTTGCCGTAAAAGGCGACTATGCTTGTCGTAAAAGGCGACTAACGGGATCGGGTAGTCAGGCTCGCTGACTTGGTTGATGCATGTCATCGATCCCAATTGAGTGGGTCGATGCTCATGATATCAATCACTGGATTGTCTGGTCCAGACTCGATTATTTACAGACCGCCGTCATATAGCTGGAATATTGCTGAGTGCGGCGTTAAACAAGAAACCAACCAACAACAACATTTACATGAGAAATACATATGTTGTATTTGTAGACGTTAAAACACGTTTAGGCCAATTTTATGTTATATACATTTTCTCCTTTAATGGGAGAGGCACTGGGGTAGCTTTCAGATAACGGATCTTACATAGATCGAAATAAATTGACTTCCGTTTATTTCATAGCGACAGGGTCATATCAATTCGGGTTCGTTTTATTTTATGGTATACCTCTGTAACTGTCGTATTATATGACCACGTGACTCCATGATTTATTTTAACATGAATTTGTGTGATTCATCTTGGCCGAAAATGCATATATCCACTGTAACAGATGCTGAAACCGCGGACGCACATTCAGACTTGATGTCGAAATGTGACCTACTTCCGTCAAAAGGTCACTGCGTCCCACAAAGTGGAACGATTATTCTGACGACAACCTTACGTATGGAAGCGTAATAGTGCCACATTCTAAAAATAAGTATCATCTACTCATCTAAAAAAGTATCATTTACGTAGAAAAAAGTATCATCTACGTAGATGGAAGTATCACCTAGGTAGATGGAAGTATCACCTAGGTAGATGGAAGTATCACTTCCGTAGATGGAAGTATCACCTAGGTAGATGGGAGTATCACCTACGTAGATGGAAGTATCACCTAGGTAGATGGAAGTATCACCTAGGTAGATGGGAGTATCACCTACGTAGATGGAAGTATCACCTAGGTAGATGGAAGTATCACCTAGGTAGATGGAAGTATCACTTCCGTAGATGGAAGTATCACCTAGGTAGATGGGAGTATCACCTACGTAGATGGAAGTATCACCTAGGTAGATGGAAGTATCACCTAGGTAGATGGGAGTATCACCTACGTAGATGGAAGTATCACCTAAGTAGATGGAAGTTTCACCTAGGTAGATGGAAGGATCACCTAGGGAGATGGGAGTATCGCTTCCGTAGATGGGAGTATCATCTACGTAGATGGAAGCATTCTCACGTAGATGATATGTTTTAAGACTGTGGCACTAATACGCTTTCATACTTCCGTATTTCCGAAATATAAACCCATTGTTTAGCACACAGAAACACTGAAACATACACAGACTTTGAGTGTCAATGTCACTGCATATTATTAGACTAGCATTCTCCCGGAGGGAATTTAACATATCATAAGGTGCTTGTTAACCGATCCACTGTTTCCTGTACATTGCAGAAATAGAATATGTTTAAAACACATATACACATGATATCAGTCACATCAATGGTGTTAGGGCAGGGTTTATAGGACTTTGGTGGTTATCAAACATGTTAATTAAATGCAATTTTTCTATTGACCGACGGCGAATATAGTGGCATTTACCTGTCAACGTCTTGGAAGCCAGTCGGTGATGGTTTGGTGATGTGAGATGTTATAGTGTTTCATTCATCTCCACCCTGGCTCCATCTGTCTGTTACAGATCCCTCGTCCCTGAAGACGCCATCCCCCTGGTGGAGGAGATTGGCAGTGAACTGGACAGTTACCTCCCCTTGGAGTATGCTGATGAGATGAGAGGTCAGTGAAGCGTGAGAGTGAGAGCGTGTGTAGTGAGTGAGTGAGTGAGTGAGTGAGTGAGTGAGTTGGGTTTAACGCCGCTTTTAACAGTATTCCAGTTATATCACGGCGTGTCAGCTTAATGTGGGAGGAAAGCCCGAAGTGATGCAGGTCTCAGACGTTTACCACTTCGGTGAAACCGACGAGCACAGGTATGGTGCTGACAAACCTAGAAACATAATTGGGGCGAACCGGGATTCGAACCCACAATCATAGGTTTCTGGCGTGCCCAAGGGACGCAACTCTGCACAGCGAATCGCGGCGCCTTAGACGACTGGGCCACCCGTGCCCCCGAGAGCGTGTGTAACCTTCAACGTGAGCGTGACCTCCAGCGTGAGTGTGACCTTCAGCGTGAGTGTGACCTTCAGCGTGAGTGTGACCTTCAACGTGAGCGTGACCTCCAGCGTGAGTGTGACCTTCAACGTGAGCGTGACCTCCAGCGTGAGTGTGACCTTCAGCGTGAGTGTGACCTTCAGCATGAGCGTGACCTCCAGCGTGAGTGTGACCTTCAACGTGAGCGTGACCTTCAGCGTGAGTGTGACCTTCAGCGTGAGTGTGACCTTCAGCATGAGCGTGACCTCCAGCGTGAGTGTGACCTTCAACGTGAGTGTGACCTTCAGCGTGAGCGTGACTTTCAGCACGAGTGTGGCCTTCAACCCCAACATCCGACTGAACAAGAGATTGAGCGGTAGAATGATCTTCACAGCAAGTGTGGATGTGAGCCTAAGTTCAAGTGTCAGTCTGTTGGTGAAAGTGTGTCTGAATGTTAGAATATGTGTGAATATCCATCGTAAATATACATGTGATATACAAAATGCCTTGTATTTCTTTTCCAGCTAGGTTTTACTGTATTTGGTTGATTATTTCAGGCATCGCGACTGCTATGAACGCCAGTCTCGGGGACATCGTGCTCGTCAACCTCGCATACGACATCACAGCGTAAGTCTCCTACTACTCTTTCGTGCACGTTAAGACAAGACAACTAATTTGTTTGTCTCCAGCTCTGTGGCTGCAGCCTTGAAACAATCGTGTCTGGACCAGGCAATCCAGTGACTGATATTGTGAGCAAATATCCACGTCGACAGGGTACAAGGACAAGCAATCAACCAAGTCACTGAGCCTGACCGCCTCTTTCGACCAGCACGGGTTGCTTGGGCCCTATTCTTAGCCGAATCCCCATGGTGCAAGGCTAACTGATTAGGGCACATGATCTGATTTTATACCGATCTGTCCCCACGGGGCAAGGATTACGGATTAGGGCACATGATCTGATTTTATACCGATCTGTCCCCACGGGGCAAGGATTACGGATTAGGGCACATGATCTGATTTTATACCGATCTGTCCCCACGGGGCAAGGATAACGGATTAGGGCACATGATCTGATTTTATACCGATCTGTCCCCACGGGGCGAGGATAACTGATCAGGGCACATGATCTGATTATATACCGATCTGTCGTGAGCGGGGTCTGGTGATCAGGCTCGCTGACTTGATGCATCTCATCGTATCTCAGCTGGGTGGATCGATGCTCATGACGTTAATCACTGGATTGTCTTGCCCAGACTCGATTATTTACAGACCGCTATCATACAGCTAGAATATTGCTGAGTGCGGCGAAAAACAACAATCAAACAAACTGTCCCCACGGGCAAGGCTAACTGATTAGAGCACATCATCTGATTATATTTCGATCTGTTGCCAGGGTCGTCGCTGATTGTATATCTTTGGTTGAGACAGACAGACAGACAGACACAGACATACATACAGACGGACGGACGGACGGACAGACAGACAGACAGAGACACACAGACAGACAGACAGACAGAGCAGCTGTTCAAGTTGCACCTATTGGTTCTGCCATTGTTTCGAAATCCGAGATCCGCCATAACTATTTTCCTTAGGTGGTCAAAAACACAACCTTCTATTCTCACTTTTATGACCTGTGTCATTTGCTGACAGCAAAGCTAACTCACTCACTAATCCAACGATAACTACACCCTGTGGTGACATCACATTACATGTGTGTTCGTGGGAGGTGTTGTATGTAAGACCGTCATCCATGTTTGTTCTCTCTGTTCCTGCAACTCTCTGTCGCCTGCTTCAGATTTTGCACGAGTATCGTCTGCCAGGACAGCAAGGGTCAGATCTGGCACGCGAGGAACCTGGACTACAGCTATGGCGATATCCTCCGTTCCATAACCATCAAGGTGGACTTTCAGAAGGGGGGCCAGGTAAGAGAGGCAGATACTCTCAGGAAGTCTCAGAAACTCTTGTAGACTGACGAGTGAGTTTTATTAAAGTTACGCCGCAGTAAGCAATATCCAAACTATTTCCATGTAGTCTGCAAGTAATACGATCCTGGCTGGCAAAACAAGGGTTGACTGCATGAACAACGATCACGTGACACACAAGTCTGGACACACATTGCACCCAACCAATCCTCATTTGTCGGCTCTTACGTCAAGGTCAAGGTCAATGGAGTAGTATATTGGTTAAAGCGTTCGCTCGTCACTCCGAAGGCCCGGGGTCGATTCACCACGTGAGTACAGTTACAGAAGCCCATTTCTGGTGTCCCCCGCAATAATATTGCTGGAATATTGCTAAATGCGGCGTAAAACCATACTCAATCACTCTTGCGTCAAGCGTTTTGGAGTAAGGACCTAAACTACCCAGTCCGAGATTCGATCTCCTGCGGAGGTCTGGTGAAGTTTTACAGTTTGGTGTGATCAGGCGCCATTTTGTGTTCTGCATGCTGTAGTGTACGTTGTGTTTCAGACGGTGTACACCGGCGTCACTTTCGCTGGCTACGTGGGCCTCCTGACCGGACAGCGGCCTCAGGCCTTCACCGTTACCGTGGACGAGAGGGGTAGGGACATACCGTTAAATAGTACCGTTGAACCAATCACGGGTTGAGCGTAATGCTCCTTTGGACATATTTAATTCCAAACAAGCCTGACTGGCCGGGACGTGAGATCTTTGCTGAGGTTTCACTATGTACAGAAGCACACGTTACAACGGCCTCTCACAACTTGGCCACTGGCACTGTATCCCTGTTATACCGTTGTAACATGTGTCCTTACTCAGCATTAAGACTGGCCTCGTTATACAGTTAACTACGGTTATAACGAACTCAAAGGGACTACTAATTTTAGTTCGTTATAACCGTAGTTCGTTATAAGCATATATACAGCATAACTTCAGTAAATAGTCGGGGCCAAAAACGTAAGTTCGTTATATCCATCAGTTCGTTATAAGATGGTTCGTTATAACCGTAGTTTACTGTACATTACAACTGGTAAAGAGCCTGCTACAATTACAATTTTGAAATTTATTCATATTATCTGAAATTATTTTTCGTTTCCTATGTTAATCGAACAGTGTGTTTAGCTATTTTTTTGGAAAGCTCAAAGTGGTGCATGAGCAACTTTTGATCATGATCAACATGTATCTAGGTTTCGAACCAACTATCCACAGACCTTGGCACGACTAAGGGGCGCAACTCTGCAGAGTCTCCCGCAAATGGACCACTACGGTTGATAGAAAACGCCCAGAACGACGATAATTCGAAACTGAGGCTATGTATATTAGACATGTAGGACAAATCGTAACCCTGCACCATGACTCTTGAATATATGTATTTTATGAAAACAAAACAAATTTAGATTTATATAAAAGTAAGTCAGGCCAGCTCTATTCCAAAATCGCATCAGAAAAAATAGAGGAGAGAAGTGTATTGTGTAATAAACTATTTTATAGGCTGCATGTTAGTCTGGATAGATCGCTGGTATAAAGTATAGCTCAATGTGTGTTTATAGATCAGGGCCAGTGGTGGATGAACCTACTGATCGCCATCTTGGACCAGACAGCCAAGCCCCTCAGCTTGCTCGTCAGGGACGTAAGTACCGTTCACGACATGATGCAGAGTGCTTCTGAAGACAATAGTCGCCTTTGGAGGCCAGGAGAGTACGTTCTGGGGCCTCGATCCTAGCAATACGGCTGCTGTAATCATACGTTAAACTATGGGACTTGGAACGACCGTAGAGCTGAGATCGCTCTGTGAAGGAGGCCCGACCCAGATATGTCACCCTTTACACGATGACAAGAATCCCTACATATATCACTGATTCATGTGACGAATAATTGGCCAAGAGCTCTGTGTCACTTCTTCGCTATGTGATATCGATCTGCTCTGTGACTAGGGAATATATGCATTTAATCTTCTCCAAGCTAGTCTCGATTCCCCAAATAGGCCGGCTACATTCCACATAGAAATCAGCATTAGATATAGGACATTATAATATAGGACACTGCCTGATGTAGCATCCACTTACACATCCGCGTTCAGTGAACACACCGAAATGGCAAAATACCACAAGTGAGTGAACACCATGAGTGAATACCACGAATGAGTGAACACCATGAGTGAATACCACGAGTGAGTGAATACCACGAATGAGTGAACACCATGATTGAGTGAACACCATGAGTGAATACCACGAGTGAGTGAATACCACGAATGAGAGAACACCACGAGTGAGTGAACACCATGAGTGAATACCACGAATGAGTGAACACCAGGATTGAGTGAACACCACGCGTGAGTGAAAACCATGAGTGAATACCACGAATGAGTGAATACCACGACTGAGTGAACACCAAGTTTGAGTGAATACCACGACTGAGTGAATACCACGACTGAGTGAACACCATGTGTGAGTTAACACCAAGGTTGAGTGAACACCGAGATTGAGTGAACACCGAGATTGAGTGAGCATCAGGATTGAGTGAACATCAGGATTGAGTGAACATCAGGATTGAGTGAACATCAGGATTTAGTGAATAGTGTTTCGCGCTGCAGATACTGCTGCAGTATCACATCAGTACCACAGTATCGAGCCTGCATCAGACAAACCAGTTCTCGGTGGTGTGAGCAACGATCCACGCCGTTGGGGTTTTATGGGTCAAGTTGACAGTTGGCCTGTTCAGCAGCCATTGTAACCATATGATCCCCATTACAATCGGCCATTGGTGTCTGGAAGGTTCTGCTGTACCAGCATTAAACAGACGTGGTGGAAAGGAGCCTGGTACAAATCCTGATCAAGGTAGCTTTTTTCTTACGCCAGGTCTTAGCCACCTCACCGACATATGCTGACGCCGTGGAAGTCCTCTCCAGCACCGACACCGAGGCCGACGCCTACTTCATTGTAGGGGGCGCCAAGAGCGGGGAGGGCGTGGTCATCACCAAGTCGAGGATCGGAGCAGACGACCTGTGGTACATGAACGAAGCAGCTCCTGGGTGAGTGAGTGAGGGGTAAGGGGGGTGCGACTGTGGATTTAACGCCATTCAGGTCGATGAATTACAGTTTCGGTGATACGAAGGGTACGGATATGGTCCCGACATACCACAGGTCATCAGTTGCGTGCATCTGAGCTATGGCATCAGTGATTGGTCGACACAGGGTATTTCAGACTTGTTTGTTTCGGGAAGGTCTACATATCACATGACACATGCAGCGTCAATAACAGCCCGTGATATTGAAACTTAATGTGTGATCTTGGCGTTTGAGTAACTTGTGTTTGTATCCAACATGACTGCAAAGTAAGGCGTGTTTGTTTCAGATGGTTCGTTGTAGAGACGAACTACGATCACTGGGTTCTTCCACCTACAGATGACAACAGACGGTAAGGACGATTTAAGTCGCTGTCTGGGCTGCGTCTAGAGGGGGGGGGGGGGGGGGGGGGGGGGCTCTGAGCTGATGATAAGCATAACGCTGTGCCAGGGTCACCCTTACCCTCTTTGCTGCATTACTTATTTTAATCTGATAATAATAATAATAAAAATAAAAATAATAATAATAATAATGCTGATGATGATGGTGATGATGATCATGATGATCTAAACTTAGTCCTATGCCAGTTACCGAGTAAGAAACATGCAAGAGATATAAAGCTTCCTCGTATTGCTTCAAGATCAACATAACAAGAAAACAGCGTTATCACTTTCCCCCGCCAAGGGGCACATTAGAGTTTAATTTGTTCATACAGTAGTGAATATAAACTATAAAAGTCATATAAAGCCTGAAATAGAGATAGCCACTGAGGCCGCTTTATGTCATCAGAAAAAGTGATTAAATGTTAAATTAATACACACAAAAGGCCCCTTCTCTGGAAAAAGATAACTCGGTCTTGATAAGTATCTCTTAGATAAGCTAACTTTAATTGTTTCTCAGAAAACTTATCAACGTTTTACACACCATGCACCAAGCAAAATAACATGGACCAAGGGCTGTAACACTGTAAACAAATAATTTACAGGACCAATTTTCGAACGCATTCTTCACAAGAATCACTCAGATAATCATGAAAACTTTCATTCGAGTAACTTCAGTAGTTTCTGTGAAAACTTGCCCCCATTGCACAAAGTATGTACTTAATTGAAAGGCACAAAGCAATGGCCATGATTCTATAAAACATGAATTTACGACCCCAATTTTCGAAGTCATTTGAGGTCATGACCAGTAAAATCTGTGTGTAAATATCATTTCTATGACTCAAATAGTTTTTGAGAAAATTAGCCTCTTTTGAGAAGGGGACAGACGGACGGACGAACTCCGTTCCTATATCCCCTGCCCCACTTCGTGGCGGGGAATAATAATATGATTTAGTCGTACTCTGTTGACAGTGACCCCGCAGTGAACGCCATGAAGGCTATGGGCCAGGGCAACATCAGCGTCACCAGCCTCTACAACGTCATCTCCACCCATCCCGTCCTCAACAAGTAAGAAGTTTAAGGGTTTAAGTGAGTGAGTGAGTTGGGCTGTGCATACAATTCAGGGCGTGTCAGGAAAACCCAAAAGTGACGCAGTTCGTTGACGTTTACCGTAATGAGGTGATCCGTGGGACGAAAGATCTTTAATCTCGGATTCAAACCGACGATTCAGAGGATCCTGGCACAACTAAGGGAAGCAACTCTGTGAAGCGAAATGTGGCGTTATCACCACTGGACCAAGCATGACTCCGCGGTTTCTGTATCAACTGTTTTCCTCACAAGACCGATGCAACTGTTGACTGACATTCAATTTTTTTATTTTCTTTGTTTGCACTATTCCGGCTATATGACATCGCTTTTAATACAGTAATTAAGTGCCTTAGCCGCAGTAACCACATTACCTGTATTTTGTACAGCTCTTATCCGCATGCCTGACAGTTTGCATCACAAAAGACTAACTAGCAAACTGTTGTCCGCGCAACCAAGATGGTTGTCGTTTTCGTAAAGCTATTTCACGTTCAAACTAATTTAGCCGAACATGTTTAGATAATCAATGGGGAAGCCATCTTTTTTTCACGCTTTCAAATGGCATCGGAATTCTGCCATATTGCACATGGGCGGATACAGAGGGGGGTGCGGGGGTGCGCACCCCCCCTTTTTATTTCGAAAAAAATCTTTTTTTCTTTTGCATGTTGCATGTTGCATGAATTGCTTTTACCACTTCTTGTCAACTAACTCATCTGGAACGCCATGTCGTCTGATTGACTTGTCTGTTACAGTAAAACCGTCTACAGCATCGTCATGTCTGCAGCCCAGCCTACCGCCCTGGCCTCCTGGATCAGGACCCCTTAAGCCCCCAGTCCCCGCCCTTGCAACGCCCACTCTCAGACAACACATTTCCACCGCTACATAGAGCTACATAATGAAGTGGGGATCTTTAAGAGATCGTTACATTCGTATGTGCATCCACATAACTTTTCGAACCTCGTTTCGGAAAATCAGTACGACAAACGCACTCATGTGAACATCGTTATAAATTCATGTTTATATGATTCAAACAATAAAAAAGAATTTTATTTTCTATCTGTATGTTTTTTTAAAATGTTATTCTTTCTTTATAAGGTTATGCATCCTCTGTATCTCCAGCTCTCGTAAGGGGGAGTAATTTGAGATCGCGAGAACAACGCGTTTTCACTTCACATCGATCATGGTTCCATTGCCAACACGGCTATGGTGTGTACGAAGTCCCTTCATGGAGTCCTTCAGTTATGACTGCTTTAACAGTATCAGGTTTTATTTATATATAAATAATACATGTGTGTACAGCTACAGTCTACCAACCATTCGCCAGAGAAGGCAACCACGCCCTTAACAACCAAGGGAGATAACTCTCAAAGTGCCCCACCTACCCATCTGAATTTTTGCTGGAATGGAAGACCTTCTGTGACTCTTCCGCGGTGTAGTTACTTTAGGAGCCTAAAGTTCGATATGTACTATTCGCTATAAATATGACGGGGAAAAATCATGAAAAACAAATCGCCTACAACTGTTTGCATTTGGTATGAATTTGATATGAAAACAACCAGTTGTACAACAAATAATGTTTATGAGAAAGTGAGGTTGTTCGTCAAAACAATTTGCTGTTTAAAGCTGATGTAAACATTTATCAATAGAACTTGAAATTGCACATGAAATTATACACCCGAATAGAAGATAAATAACTATCACTACATGTAGCGTGACATGTTACTTCCGCGCTGAAACCACCTACCCTTCGGTCGTATTGTTGATGGTCTTGCCTTAAGAGGCGACTAACAGGATCGGGTGGTCATCGCTGTCATCGTATCTGGATTGTCTGGTCCAGACTGGATTATTTACAGACTGCCGTCATATAGCTGGAATATTGCTGAGTGCGGCGTTAAACAAAAACATAGGATAGAATATTTAAATTGTGTGAATCAATGTAGATAGGACCAAATAATCTAGTTTCAAACAGGAACATCTTCCGAGTTATCATGAACAATGCTATTAGTTAGAAGCGATCGTAAATGTCATGTTTAGTTTAGCGCGTTCTGCAATGACAGTTCGGATCAAGAAGACCACGAGAATGGCCCGAAACAGTTTGCAGAAACAGGATTAACATTCAAGGTTGATATGGTAGGAATTAGTCGTCCGTGGTTTCAACCTGTAGACTTGAAATGTTAAAAAATATTAAAAGAGAATATTTTTTAATTCACATTGTCGAATAAATTAACAAACACCACAATTCCTATGATGTCGGAAAATGGCGGATTCTGAGAGAATGTCACGTCTCGAGCTGACTCTCGTATTGGTTAGTCATGTGATCTGCCGAGTGACAGGAGGCGAAAGGTTAACTATGGTTAAACTCGACTGTTGTTATAATTGATCCCAATAACAACGATGAAAGACACTGGGAGGTTGGTTGGTTGGTTGGTTGATTAATATCATGAACATCAATCCACGCAATTGGGATACGATGACATGCATCAACCAAGTCAGCGAGCCTGACCACCCGATCCCGTTAGTCGCCTTTTACAACAAGCATATTCTCATTTTACGGCAAGCATGGGTTGCTGAGGACCTATTCTACCCCGGATCTTCACGGGTCCACTGGGAGGACAGGAGTAGAAGGAATGCACTTTTCTTGGACTGTGACATCACTTCCGTTATCCATTGCAACATTTCCATTCAAAACAGTAATTGCTGCTTCAGTTTGAACTATAACATCGGGAAGACAAGAAAACACAGGTGACTACTTGTTTTTACTTGAAAAAAACCCCACACCATACCAATGTTACAAAGGCCAGGGTATTACTAGTATTATATATCCCATATGGGGATGAAACATTGCCAAACTGATGAGTGCTATCTGCATGCTCTGTGCCCTACAGTCACCTGGGTCGGGTGCTTGTTGGTTCGCTGGATCTGCTTTTGACGTTTCTCGAGCCAATGATTGCAACATGGCGACTTTCTGGATTGTCCCACAATTCCCTCCGTCAGTGTCACGTGCCGTGATACAGGGTCAAGGTTAACAATGATCTTCGAAGGCTATGATGGAAGCCTGGTAACAAGTAATACAAACGTTACTTCACCGTCGGAAGTTTATTGTAGTTGAATTTAATGTGTAAACATTCATTAATACATGGTTATATGGCTGAGGAGAAGAAATCTTCTTCATTAAATTGAATTCAAATTAAAACTCCAATTTAGAAATATCTCACCGGTGAAAAGGTGATAGCCGTTCTATTAATACAATACAGAAGATAAAACTGTGAGAATAAGATAGAAATCTTTGAAAGTTGCTGCAAGTGGTTTTCAGAAGACGTACGAGACAATATAATGTTTCATATACCCGACGCAGACACAAGATCTATAAGAGGCCACTGAATAACCTTGAAAGTTAAGCTTGAAAGTGTTCTTGTATAATGATTTATCTTTCTCAGGCTGTGCACTTCTTACATTCTCCCTAATGCTATTATGACCGGGCCTTTATGGCTACTGTGTCACTGCGTCGTTACAATTATTACATAAAGGAGACACGTCTTTATCAATCCTGGTTCCATGTGCATTTAGCCACAGTGGGCAGGCTGGTGTCTCACGGGAACGGCTTCATCTGTTCACGTTGGTAAACTCTGACATACGAGCCAACCTTTGAACATAAAGAATAAAGATGGCGTCCAATTGTACCATCATCACACATCTGTTGCCAGGTTACAATTAGAACGTTTTCTTTGTGTGAATATCAATCTCTTGGACATGGACTAAACTCACCCATGTTCATCTCTGATCTTGAGAGACGAGGTGTGGCTGGTTGATTACGGATGTAGCCAGTTGATCGACAGGTGTGGCTGGTTGAATACGGGTGTGGCTAGTTGATTGACAGGTGTGGCTGGTTGATTACGGGTGTGGCTGGTTGAATACGGGTGTGGCTGGTTGATTACGGGTGTGGCTAGTTGATTGACAGGTGTGGCTGGTTGAATACGGGTGTGGCTAGTTGAATACGGGTGTGGCTAGTTGATTGACAGGTGTGGCTGGTTGATTACGGGTGTGGCTGGTTGATTACGGGTGTGGCTAGTTGATTGACAGGTGTGGCTGGTTGAATACGGGTGTGGCTAGTTGATTACGGGTCTGGCTAGTTGATTGACAGGTGTGGCTGGTTGAATACGGGTGTGGCTAGTTGATTGACAGGTGTGGCTGGTTGATTACGTGTGTGGCTGGTTGATTACGGGTGTGGCTAGTTGATTGACAGGTGTGGCTGGTTGAATACGGGTGTGGCTAGTTGATTGACAGGTGTGGCTGGTTGAATACGGGTGTGGCTAGTTGATTGACAGGTGTGGCTGGTTGATTACGGGTGTGGCTGGTTGATTACGGGTGTGGCTAGTTGATTGACAGGTGTGGCTGGTTGATTACGGGTGTGGCTGGTTGAATACGGGTGTGGCTGGTTGATTACGGGTGTGGCTAGTTGATTGACAGGTGTGGCTGGTTGAATACGGGTGTGGCTAGTTGATTGACAGGTGTGGCTGGTTGATTGACAGGTGTGGCTGGTTGATTACGGGTGTGGCTAGTTGATTGACAGGTGTGGCTGGTTGAATACGGGTGTGGCTAGTTGATTGACAGGTGTGGCTGGTTGATTACGGGTGTGGCTGGTTGAATACGGATGTGGCTAGTTGATTGACAGGTGTTGCTGGTTGATTACGGGTGTGACAAGTTGATTGACCTGTGGGGCTAATTGATTACGGGTGTGGCTAGTTGATTAACAGGTGTAGCTGGTTGATTACGGGTGTGGCTAGTTGATTACAGATGTGGCTGGTTGTTTACAGATGTGGCTAGTTCATTTGCAGGTGTGGCTAGTTGATTTACAGGTGTGGTTGGTTGATTACAGATGTGGCTAGTTGATTTGCAGGTGTGGCTAGTTGATTTACAGGTGTGGCTGGTTTATACAGATGTGGCTAGTTGATTTGCAGGTGTGGCTAGTTGATTTGCAGGTGTGGCCAGTTGATTTTCAGATGTGGCTGGATTAATTACAGGTGTAGCTAGTTGATTTACAGGTGTGGCTAGCTTAATTACAGGTGTGGCTAGTTGATTTACAGGTGTGGCTAGCTTAATTACAGGTGTGGCTAGTTGATTTACGAGTATTGTTGATTTACAGGTGTGGCTAGTTGTTCTAGTCACTGGTTGCCACTACGTAGGTTAACTCTGACATACGAGCCAACCTTTGAACATAAAGAATAAAGATGGCGTCCAGTTGCACCATCACCCCTGGATTACAGTTACACATCTTCTTATTTTTAACTTCCACATCTCTTAGAAATGAACTAAATCTGCTAAAGTTCACCTCTGATCCTGCTAGCTCTAGTGTGGCTAATAATCAACTTATTTCCGACGACGTCGACCAGGGTCATAACCACGACAATATCGTTGTTGATGTATGTCAGTCTTTCAAACTTAATTGATAACATACCATCTTGTTCCAGACACTTTAGAATCAATAGTCTGAACTGCGGCCATAAACTCCGTAATTAACTTCATGAATGTATTTAATAACTCTTATCAAAGCTTATAGAAAGCCGAAAGCTCGGAGAAGGTTCCGCGGTATGTACTGAAAGAAAAATGTTGAAGCGAATCCTTTTCTTGATGAATCGTGCGGCAATCAGGGCCACCGGAGTTACTTCCCTTGTCATATGTGTCGAGTATATATGTACATATTATATATGCACCACAGTGGTCCATTCATATAATTTTTATTTTCGCTATTTTGACTTTGGTTTCAGCAGAATATCGAGTCTATTCTTATCGATTATCGAGATTATATTTACTACGTACATGAGGTAGATCAGCCAACGATCAATTGGAGTCTCGTCCCTGTCAACAATAGAGCAGCATTACGAAAAATATAATCATGGGTTCCACTGTGTGTTGAGAGACCCGTAAAGATCCGGGTTGAATTGGTCTTCATCAACCCATGCTTGCCGTAAAATGCGACTGTGCTTGTCGTAATAGGCGACTAACGGGATCGGGTGGCCAGCCTCCCTGGCTTGGTTGATGCATGTCATAGTATCCCAATTGCATGGATCGATGATCCTGTTATCATTCACTGGATTGTCTGGTCCAGACTCGATTATTCACAGACCGCCGTCATATAGCTGTAATATTGCTGAATGCGGCGTTAAACAAACAAGCAAACAAACACAATTTGAATGTGAGTCAACAGTTGCATCGGTCTTGTCGGGAAAACAGTTAATAGAGAAACCTTGGAGTCATGCTTGGTCCAGTGGTGATAACGCCACATTTAGCTTTACAGAGTTGCTTCCCTTATCTGTGCCAGGATCCTCTGATCGTGGGTTTGAATCCGAAATTTAAGATCTTTCGTCCCACGGATCACACCATTTCGGTAAATACACTTTGGTGCGGCGTTAAACAACAAAGTACAGTAAACTACGGTTATAACGAAATCAAAGGGACCACTAATTTTAGTTCGTTATAACCGTAGTTCGTTATAAGCAGATATACAGAATAACGACAGCAAATAATCGGGACAAAAAAGTAGGTTCGTTATATCCGTCAGTTCGTTATAAGCGTGTTCGTTATAAACGTAGTTTACTGTAAGCTTAACGTGTGTCTGGAGAACCCAAAACGCTCTCGATGATGGAAGAATATGTAACATATGTGCGTGATTGAATGCTACTTTCCGCCACAGTAAGCAATATCTTTACGGCATACATAATTATTTATTACTAAAAGATCTTTACGACACATAAACAAAACATACCAGCATTGCGAAAAACAGATGTAAAGTCAACTTCGGTAAACGCTGTATCCAGCAGGCTTCCATGTCCACACTGAGTCAAAGGTGGAAATGTTGACATGTATCTGTACAGGGAAAGCAAAAAATGATTACCCATCACTATTACTCGGGATATCTAAGAGTTGATTGCAAGATGTTCAGCACCTTTAACACCTGCGAATAAAAGCCACGAAACCCTTCCATAATCATCAGCAACCTCTTCTTATTGTACGATTCCAACTGTATCATGAGCATGAGCGTATGAATCTCTATCAATTAGTGATAATACCAAGTGTTCGCGAAAAGGTGAGCATATCCTGCCCCACCGATGGCACCCGTCACAAACACATGCAGTGGCAAGTCAACTGTTTACCTGAAAAGACACGGGGACATGGGGGACAAGTCTAGATCTAAATAGGGAATTGAATCGGACATCATTTTTGTCACCGTGGCCTCAAATTTGGAAATGTCTACCATAAAACCTTTTGAACGCTTTATTTTGCAACCCTGATCAAACAAGTTTTGAGTAAGATTTGCGCTCTTCGTGGAAGAAGCATGGTCGGTTGTACCTGTAAAGTTGTAAAATGTAGACACCAAGGGCTGGAGCTGCTGGAATATTGCTCGGCATAAATGATAAGTTGACGATTGGAAAGTTGAAGTCGTGTCTTTTTCCATACAGTCTTGTGGATCGTTTATTGTCACTATGAATATATTGCACAGATCTTAATATATAACATTTTGTGGCAGTTTCACTCTTATTTCTAGCCCAGGTGGGTACATCAGTGGGAGGCATTGACTTTTTGACCATTTATGAACGATATCAGATTATCGATATACCCGAAGCTTAAATAAAACTTCTTTGGCAAAGTTCCCTTGTGCCAACCGAGAAGACATTCTGTCTGTGTAACATATAATGTTGTCTGTGTGACATATAACGTTGTCTGTGTAACATATAATGTATCGTTTGTGTAACATATAACGTTGTCTGTGTGACATATAATGTGGTGTCTGTGTGACACATAATGTGGTGTCTGTGTGACATATAATGTGGTGTCTGTGTAACATATAATGTGGTGTCTGTGTGACACATAATGTGGTGTCTGTGTGACATATAATGTGTCGTTTGTGTAACATATAATGTGGTGTCTGTGTGACATATAATGTGTCGTTTGTGTAACATATAATGTGGTGTCTGTGTGACACATAATGTGGTGTCTGTGTGACACATAATGTGGTGTCTGTGTGACACATAATGTGGTGTCTGTGTGACATATAATGTGGTGTCTGTGTTACACATAATGTGGTGTCTGTGTGACATATAATGTGTCGTTTGTGTAACATATAATGTAGTGTCTGTGTGACACATAATGTGGTGTCTGTGTGACACATAATGTGGCGTCTGTGTAACATATAACGTTGTCTGTGTGACACATAATGTGGTGTCTGTGTGACATATAATGTGTCGTTTGTGTAACATATAATGTGGTGTCTGTGTGACACATAATGTGGTGTCTGTGTGACACATAATGTGGTGTCTATGTGACACATAATGTGGCGTCTGTGTAACATATAACGTTGTCTGTCTGACACATAATGTGGCGTCTGTGTAACATAAAACGTTGTCTGTGTGACACATAATGTGGTGTCTGTGTGACACATAATGTGGTGTCTGTGTGACACATAATGTGGTGTCTGTGTGACACATAATGTGGTGTCTGTGTGACACATAATGTGGCGTCTGTGTAACATATAACGTTGTCTGTGTGACACATAATGTGGTGTCTGTGTGACACATAATGTGTGGTGTCTGTGTGACACATAATGTGGTGTCTGTGTTTCACATAATGTGGTGTCTGTGTTACACATAATGTGGTGTCTGTGTGACACATAATGTGGTGTCTGTGTGACACATAATGTGGCGTCTGTGTGACATCGCGGCGTCTGTCTGACACATAATGTAGCGTCTGTGTAATTCATACTTGAACATTAGTTATCTGTCTTCGGAAGAAGGCGTTAGCAGTATATACATATCAAATATACTAGTAACCATTTATGTGACCGCATAACCTTCGTCGGTGATCCAAACTGAAATAAGCAGAAAATTCAGTAAAAAAACAGTGAAAGTTATCACAACGCAGGGTTACAATCCCAGGTTTACACAACATAATAACCATACAGGCAAAGGAAATCCACCCGTGGGCCACATGCATATGTCTGGCGTCAGTGAATATGAAGGATAGGACTGTTCCGGGTATGTCATGCTCACCAATAGCCACAATGGAGGACGAACTCATTGTCACCAGCAAGACGAGCTGCAAGACGAGGTGTTTCCCCGTAGGCTATTGAAACACCACCGGGACCGACTCTCTACATGTGTTCTACGTTGCGTGTCCAGTGTGCTATTAAATACAAACAGGATATGTTGTGATCACAATCTCAAGATATTTGCTCAGCCTTGTACAGGTTTTGTTCTCGCTGAACGTATAAGGGTTTTTTAAATAATAATGTGTGTTGTGAGGTTCTTTGTACCCGTTGAACGACGACGTGAAGGATAGGGCAATGATGCGGAACTGTCCTCAAATGAAACAGGGGACACGGGGGCCCTGTCGTCAAAGACGCCTAAATTCGGAGTTGCGTCCCTTTTGCACGCCAGGAACCTATGATTGTGGGAACGAATCCGGGTTCGCCTCGATTATGGTTCCAGGTTTTGTCAGCACCATACACGTGCTCGCGATAAATGTCTAAGACCTGCATCACTTCGGGCTTTCCTCCCACATTAAGCTGACACGTCGTGATATAACTGGAATACTGCTCAAAGGGACGATAAACCACTCACTGACTCACTCACTCAAATGCAACGCACACTGTCTGGCAGGACCAAAGGGATATCATGACTACACAGGGGGCACGGGTGGCCCAGTCGTCTAAGGCGCCGCAATTCGCTGTGCAGAGTTGCGTCCCTTGGGCACGCCAGAAACCTATGATTGTGGGTTCGAATCCCGGTTCGCTCCGATTATGTTTCTAGGTTTGTCAGCACCATACCCGTGCTCGTGGGTTTCACCGAAGTGGTAAACGCCTGAGACCTGCATCACTTCGGGCTTTCCTCCCACATTAAGCTGACACGCCGTGATATAACTGGAATACTGTTAAAAGCGGCGTTAAACCCAACTCACTCACTCACTCATGACTACACACTAGTATTGACCAGAGACGTATTAACACGCGAGGTAAGCGTGCCAGCATGTGGCCTACAAGAGTTAGTGAGGATTAACGCCACTTCAAGTCCCACCGCGGGAGGAGGAAACCAAATGTGACCCAGTTCGTAGACGTTTACCACTTCAGTGAAACACATGAGTGCTGGCGCTCACAAACCAATCATGATCGGAGCGAACATCAGCAACGAACACGACGGATTCTGGAACGCCTAAGGGACGCAACTCTACACAAGGACGATTTTTATCCATTGGTCACCTGCGCCCGCTTAAAATATCCAAGGATTAGGAAAGTATTCATATAAACAAACCATTTTAAACTCGTAGAGAATATTTTGTCTCGGTTTTGAAGTGAAGGTATTTCTGACCCCATAGTGTTAGACATATCCGTATTTTAATATTAACGTCATCCGGGCGACACTGTTGACGTCATTCGATATATTGTTACTCTAGAAACGACGTCATAGCTTGAGATTATGATCAGGGCATTTTTCTGCAGGGGAGCTCTCGCTCGGAAAGTACAAGAACTCTGACACTCGTTTCGTAAAATCAGTATGACTCATATGCATGCGAGGGGCGGTCGGGTAGCCTAGTGGTTAAAGCGTTCGCTCGTCACGCAGAAGACCCGGGTTCGATTCCCGACATGGGTACAATGTGTGAAGCCCATTTCTGGTGTCCCCCGCCGTGATATTGCTGGAATATTGCTAAAAGCGGCGTAAAACCAAACTCACTCACTCACTCATATGCATGCGTAATAATCTCTATTTATGACATAACCTGTATTTAACATTGAACCTACATGCACCTTCTCAGCTCACTAATGTCGGTAGTTTCAGATAAACGATTTGGTCAAGCATGGATACTTCAACACAAAGTCCGGGTAATGTGTTACAGTCTAGTACTCCGACATAGCTTAGGGATGACTCAGTTATATATTTACACATTCAGAAACACATCACGTCGTTCATGACGTAAGGCATGAAGCAGAATGTCATCAAATACAGAACTAAGTTCTCGCTGCCGCCCAACAAGGATCTCAGGACATCCAATTGCAGGTCATGTCAGAACGACCTTTCATCCGACCAATCAGAGCGTCGCTTACCAGGTCGCATTCGTCACCGCTTGCCCCTTTCCGTAACCCGCAAAAAGACTCGTCCTCCTGATGTTATGTGCGAAAATACAACAAACCAATCAGACCGCGCGTATGACTTCAAGTACTTCAGGCAAAGAATCCCTCAGGATTAATTTTTGAATTAAATTATGTCTTGCATCTAAAAATATCCCAAAGATACAGTTAAATGTGTTCAAGCATGCTGTACAATACCTTATGTCCAGATGTGTTTAAAATAGCATCAGGAAAATATACACGAATCATTACGCAACGAGTTGACAATTCTCGTAGCTATACTCGTTCGCGCTTAGACGGAACCCAGTTGCAAAAGAGGTCACGAGACGAGTCGCTATTCGGCTTGTCCCGGAATAACACGAGTTGGTCACGAATAACCAGGTCGGAGTGTTTTCTAAACATACAACCTCGAAAGTTTTACACGGGGTATTCCGAACGACAGTCAGCGGCTTTACGACTGAATCCGTCAAAATCATCGTTAATCTCTCGCTCTCGATGAACCTGAAGAGACATTCCATTAAATGTGGGAAGTTCTGCCGTACAGTCTGTGCCATATATTAGACATTCCGACCCGTAAAGATCCGGGGTAGAATAGGTCTTCAGCAATCCATGCTTGTTGTAAAAGGCGACTAACGGGATCGGGTGGTCAGGCTCTCTTGGCTCTCAGGCTCAACTTGGTTGATGCATCTCATCGTATCCCAATTTCGAGGATCAATGCTCATGATGCCAGTCACTGGATTGTCTGGTCCAGACTTGATTATTTACAGACCTGATTTTGCTAAATGCGGCGTTAATCAACAAACAAACATTCCCGTATGTTCTTTTGTTCAGTTTTCAAATAGTGAATCGAGAACTTTGTCAAACTATTTCCCTGTTTGAAACTAGTGTCGTATTGCCCGAGAAAGCTGTTCTCTGATTAGATAATAGTGAGACGTTAATTCTGGAATATTGTTACAAGCGGCGTAAAACCTTACTGACTCAATTACTCTTCCGTTTTGAGTGAGTGAGTATGGTTTTACGCCGTTTTTAGCAATATTCCAGCAATATCACGGCGGGGGACACCAGAAATGGGCTTCACACATTGTACCCATGTCGGGAATCGAACCCGGGTCTTCGGCGTAACGAGCGAACGCTTTAACCACTAGGCTATCAGACTGCCCCTCTTCCGTTTTGAAGCTGCTGAAGTATTGCTCAAAGTGGTGTTAAAGAACACAAATCAAGAAATATACGGTAAATGCCTGAGGCGACGTCATCCAGAATGAAACTAACTATCCGAGTCTGCATGGATCACGTGGCCTGGTTAACACGTTTCATGGGACCTTAGAGTTGTCAGCTCACCTGGCGATAGTGAAGCCAAACAAAGGCGCCATGGTAAATGTGAGATGTTGTATGCACGGAATTGTGTGATCACAGCATTCCGCCGGGTGGCGCTGTAGTGTATGTGCTGTACATAAAACTCTACTTGGTCTACCCACCAACCTACTTGCATACACATTGAAACAGGTAAAGCTGGAATGTTGGTAACAAATGAATCAGGATATGGGATAAAACATATGATCTTTGATGTGGAAATATAAAGTTAGTGGTGTTGTGTTTACTCGGTCTATGTATCGTAAATCGACTCGGCATTGCTTTCGGCAATGATCTCATGAATATTGAAAAGGTTTTGTCGCTTTTTTATTTGAATATGACCATTGTTCCAGGATTGTGAAAATACGTAGACAGTTTTCCTCCTTTGCATTCACATGAGACTGTGTGATTGTAACTGACACAGTACATAACTATTGATTTGTTGAAAAGTGTACAGCAACATTTACCACGGTGTGGTGTGAGTCGGTGCACACAGAAACTAAGGTTACATTTTGTTCGTTTTATTTCGGGTACTGCCTTAAGTTATCCTTGATGAACACTGGTTAAATACAAGTTGATCCAGTCAACTCTGGTTACCAGAGCGAAACGATCACCTCGACGCCGAAACTGTATCCATAGTAATCATGTTTTGTCATATGACACTGTATCCCAAATAACCACGTTACGTCATATCTAACTGTATCCATATTTACCATGTTTTGTCATATGACACTGTATCCATAGTAACCCTATCACGTCATATGAAACTGTATCCATATTAACCATGTTTTGTCATATGACACTGTATCCATATTAACCATGTTACGTCATATCTTACTGTATCCATAGTAACCATGTTTTGTCATATGACACTGTATCCAAAGTAACCATGTTACGTCATATGACACTGTATCCATATTAACCATGTTACGTCATATCAAACTGTATCCATGGTAACCATGTTTTGTCATATGACACTGTATCCAAAATAACCATGTTACGTCACATGAAACTGTATCCATATTAACTATGTTTTGTCATATGAAACTGTATCCATATTAACCATGTTTTGTCATATGGCACTGCATCCATAGTAGCCAAGATCGCTGGGTCCTTTCCGTTATATATTATACGTACATTTAACAAAGAACATATTTACTTATGAAATGAATAAGGGAACTCTTAGTTGTAGACACGGTGACATGATATGCTGTGTGTTCCCAGCCGTGTCTCCTCAGCCTTGAAACAGTGCACACAAACACATCTCAACATTTGATTCTGACGTGTTGAATTTGTATGAGTGCTAGTTCAAATGTGCTGACAGTAAAGTTTTTTTTACCTATATTTTTTATTGTTTTTATTCGTTTCCATCAGTATATAAATATGTACAAGACACAGACACGATATACATAAAGCGCCATTACTAGTGGGTCATGGGAAGTGACACATATTCCAGTTGACACCCTCTTCGAACAAAGTATATGTAACACATCGTTACATGACATTGTGATTTCGTATTTTTTGCACAGTCATCGAGCACCACAAAGCGCATGCGCTGTTTAGACCATCCATTGTGATGCCAAAATTAACCACAGTCAGTCATGCGTCCGGACCGAGAGAAGCACAGTGGTTGAACGCATCTCATCTCATTGTGTAAGCTGTCCATAACACCTTATGCGCTGTCTCTTTTTACGTACACCTAAGCTGCTCTTCTAGACGAGGGCTTAGGATTGTGTGTTGGCCTAGACTGTAGCACAGTCCCTGAACCATATTATTTACCCTTCTGACCAGCCCTTATTGTAATGCTACGATCCTAAATGAAGCAAGTCTAGATTTTCCACAGGTTCTCGCAACCCACTGAGGTTCCTTTTCAATTGTTTGTTTCTCTCAAAATTATAGATTGCTAGAGACTGCGACTTAGTCTAGTGTTGTCCTACCTTGTTGATTACCTCGTACTGTGAAACTCTGTTAATTCAGACAGTGTCGTTGAAACTGCCTGGATAATTAAATGTCCGGATTAACGAGTTGAAAAGGTCGCTTTGTAAATAGTCAGATCAGCAAAGTGGATATACCAAAAGGCGTGATTTCCGGGCTATCGGAGTTTATTTGATCTGTTTATAATCAGAAAATATGGTCTTCTCCATAAAACAAGGGAGATTTACATTCATGTGAATACTGACAACCAACAGTTAATGTATTCATGTGTGAATGTATGAAGTTTTATATATTAGGAAAAAAGGGAACAAGGAAACAATTACTCTCCGGTGAGCGCCTGCGCGTTCGTGTGTGTGTGTGTGTGTGTGTGTGTGTGTGTGTGTGTGTGTGTGTGTGTGTGTGTGTGTGTGTGTGTGTGTGTGTGTGTGTCTGTGTCTGTGTGTCTGTGTCTGTGTGTGTGTGTCTGTGTGTGTGTGTCTGTGTGTGTGCGTCTGCTTGCGTGTCTCTCCGTGTGTGTCTGTATCCAAAACTCTTTGCATGTCTGCGTGTGTCTCTCCGTGTGTGTCTGTGTGTGTGTGTGTGTCTCTGTGTGTGTCTGTGTGTGTCTGCGTCTGCTTGCGTGTCTCTCCGTGTGTGTCTGTATCCAAATGTCTGTGCATGTCTGCGTGTGTCTCTCCGTGTGTGTCTGTGTGTGTGTTTATGGGTGTGTGTGTGTGTGTGTTTGTGTGTGTGGTTTTCCCAGATCCCCTGTTATATAAAGTCACTGCTAAAAGAAACTCGAACCATAGAAACCTATAGAGAAGTGTGTACGTTATGAAGAGATGTTTCCAATGTGTACCAATTATTGACAAAACTTACAATCAAGTATTACCACACAGTGTCTTTATTCTCTATATTATCACGATAGGTTGCACGAGATTTTCAAACTTTACACGCTTATCCTGCACGGGACAAATGTTGCATCTCGAGTCATGGATCTCTGACGCATCTCATGATGCGTTCATAAGCGTCGGTTCACACAACATACCAGTATATTCGTTTGTGCATCGAACAAATCTAATATCTCTTGAATATGAGTAATTCGTCATATATTAACCAACATGTATGGTATTCGCGTTTCTTTAGTCGGTGAGTATATATCTTTATATTCGCAATCAATCCTCTTACTGTTAATCGTCGTTGTTGTAACATCATGTTCCGAATAATGACGTCACACCATCTTACAGTGAAGACTTCACCTCCAACATCACCAATATCCTCACACTGACGGACACGTGAGTTAATGCTTTTGGCTACACGTTTAATACCCGGCCTTAGCGGTTGAGTGATCATGGACAAAATGTCATGCTCAAATACATAGTTTTCCATTGGTTACAGGGGGGTCAAGGTCGCCCTCTGTGACTGTCGTCAAGTGCCATTATATAGTGACCAAAACACGACCTTTTCAACTTTATGTAAGCGACAGCTCCCACGCTGCCCAAGTCTCAAGCCCAGTGATTGTGCTCCTTGGAGCTGCGAGTACACGTGTACTCTATGAAGCTGATATTTATATATGTCACAGTCAATGTGTAAAATAACTGTAATTTTCACTTAGGCAATTTATAAAAAAGGCAAAATATTCTCGTCATTTTATAATTGTTTTCTATTTAGTATTTTATGATAACGAATTCCAAACATTTTTATACTCTGTTACATCATCCAGTGACTAAACATGACAGGGATAAAACGAAAACGAAAGTCAATGTATATATTTTTTAACTTTTGGGTTTCTAATCCAAGCATTATATGTCTATTGTGATGTTTATAAGCCCTTTTGAACTTCGTTATAGCTTTTAGTGAATCGTACGGATATATAATTATAAAATAACTGAAATATCTTGACATTTTGTAAATTGACTAAAAGAAGATTTCAGTCATTTTACACATTGTAACACATGTAGCGTTCACTTCAGTAGCATTCCTGTTTACCTGCACACACACACACACACTCAAAGATGTGATGTCAAACACGCATACACACACCTCTCTCTCTCTCTCTATATATATATATACACAGACACACATGATCAAAGACACACACTCGCTAACATACAAACACACACCTACACACAAGCGAGCATGCAAACACAAAGAGACACTTGCAAATAAGCCACTTGAGACACACACGTGCAAAGACCACCCATATGTCATCATCAATACCATCACTAATACCACCCCCATACCATCATGAATACCACACCATCCATATCACCCTCACCTCATCAGTCCGGACCAACACACACGCACGCACGCACGCACGCACGCACGCACGCACGCACGCCTGTAGATTTCTCAATACAGCCTTCACACTTCCCACTACAACACCTCCTATACCTCCTCAATACCATGGACGAAAAGAGTAAACATTGTTTATGGGTGTCTGATATCAGGAATACTCTTTGTATGTCTGTTTTTTCTCTTACGTGGATATCTCTAGATGTTGTAAATGATAAATTATTTATCTTCATGCTTAGCAAAGATGACTTGATATATTTTCACAAAATTGGCACTGTCAAATATCATCCTCAAGGTTTTTATGCAAATCATTACTTGTTCCTGAAAAATATGTATCTGAACTTCAGGATAGAACTTTGAGAAGATCTTTGTGTAAATTACGTATATCATTACATAATTTTAATGTTAATAATCTCAGAAAGAAAAATGTACAAGATAAAGAAAGTAGTTTATGTCGTTATTGTAATGAAGGCTATGTGGAGGATGAGTTTCATGTACTTCTTAATTGTAAATATTATCAGCTTCTTAGAAATAGATACCTCCCTATGATTCCAACTATGTACAAAGATGAACAACTGATCAAAAATTTGTTGAACTCCCGCAATGCGAATACAATATCATCTCTGTCAAAATTCCTGAGGAAGATTTTTGAAATTAGACGTTAATATTATATGTAAACTTATTATTACCTACACATGACTGTACAATACTTCTGTACTATAGGTCATATGGCCTAAAATATTGAATAAACTGTCTGTCTGTGTCTGTCTGTCTGTCTGTCTGTCAATACCACTCCGTATGGCACATTCTATATCACCTTTAATACCACCCTACCCCACTCATAGCCGATCCTGTACCACCACCTACATCACCGCCTATACTATAATCCACTCCTACCCTATACTAACCTCCGTACCATCTCTATAGTAACCAATATAGCATCTCACCCTCAATACCTGGTGTTTTGTTTGCTGATGAAATTGTGATATTTTTATTTGAAGTAAGTGATTTAGTAAGTATTAATTCGTTTTGTTTGAAATGGGGATTGAAGTCAAATTTGAATATAATAAACATGATCTTGTTTCTAAATGGCGGAATAGATGCAAAACAGGGCAGATGGATTTATGGAAATGCTCCGGTCAGTGTTGTAGCTTACCTTAAATATTTGGATATTATGTTTTCTTCACAATTATTGTGGTTAGTAGCTTGTTAACATCTTACGATTCAAACTTCAATAGCTTTTATATCCGTGTAATAATTGTTGAAACAAATAACTATGTAAATCATTTTCAACAACTGCTTGAAACTCAACAGCACCACCAATACCATCCTCAATACCACCCTCAATAACACCTCCAAATACCACCCTCGATAGCACCTCCAATACCACCGTCAATAACACCTCCTATACCACCTCAATAATAACTCCAGTGCCACCCTCAATAACACCTCCAATACGACCTCAATAAGACCTTCAGTACCACCATTAAAAGCACCTCTAATACCACCCTCAATAACACCTCCAGTACCACCCTCAATAACACCTCCAGTACCACCCTCAATAGCACCTCCAATACCACCCTCAATAACACCTCCAATACCACCCTCAATAACACCTCAAATACCACCCTAAATAACACCTCCAGTACCACCATCAATAACACCTCCTATACCACCCTCAATAACACCTCTAATACCACCTCAATAACACCTCTAATGCCCACCCTCAATAACACATCCAATACCACCCTCAATATCACCTCCTATACCACCCCCAATAACACCTCCAGTTCCACCCTCAATAACACCTCTAATACCACCCTCAATAACACCTTTTATACCACCCTCAATAACACCTCCTATACCACCCTCAATAACACCTCTAATACCACCCTCAATAACACCCCCAATACCACCCTCAATAACACCTCCAATACCACCCTCAATAACACCTCCAGTTCCACCCTCAATAACACCTCCAGTACCACCCTCAATAACACCACTAATACCACACTCGATAGCACCTCTAATACCACCCTCAATAACACATCCAATACCACCCTCAATAACACCTCCAATACCACCCTCAATAACACTTCCAATACCCACCCTCAATAACACCCTCAATTACACCCTCAATACCCACCCTCAGTAACACCTCTAGTACCACCATCAATAACACCTCCAATACGACCCTCAATAACACCTCTAATACCACCTTAATAACACCACCTCCTATACCACCTCAATAACAACTCCAGTACCACCATCAAAAACACCTCTATACCACCCTCAATAACACCTCTAATACCACCTCAATAACACCTGTAATACCACCCTCAATAACACCTCTAATACCACCTCAATAACAACTCCAATACCACCTCAATAACAACTCCAGTACCACCATCAATAACACCTCCTATACCACCCTCAATAACACCTCTAATACCACCTCAATAAGAACTCCAATACCACCATCAATAACACCTCCTATACCAACCTCAATAACACCTCTAATACCACCTCAATAACAACTCCAATACCACCATCAATAGCACCTCCTATACCACCCTCAATAACACATCTAATACCACCTCAATAACAACTCCAATACCACCATCTATAACACCTCCTATACCACCCTCAATAACACCCCTAATACCACCTTAATAACAACTCCAGCACCACCATCTATAACACCTGCAATACCACCCTCAATAACACCTCTAATACCACCTCAATAACACCTCCAATACCACCATCTATAACACCTGCAATACCACCCTCTTTACCCCATTCCAGAGAAAAGTGTCGACTCACCCACACCCACAAGCAGCAGGGTTGGAAACACAACTGTGACGGTTGTACGCCAGTCAAGTCAGCGAAACACATAACCCACATCACCACACGAATGCACAACTTTGCACTACACAATGAACGAAACCGACACACCAATTGCAAGCTAAACATTTAAAATACTAGTTAAAAAGTTAAAGGGATGGCCGTGACAACCCCACATCTCATATCATAGCTGAAATATACTTGTCAACTGCTTCGAGAGAGCAGTAAAACCCAGAGCTGTGACTTAATATTAGTCCTGACAAAAGATATGAAGGCAACAGCTTCTGTCGGAGCTTTGTAATTGTACCAGGAAGCAAACTGGGCCTTGGCGAGCAGAGCGAGACGGATCACGTGACATCCACAGGGAGGTAGGTATACCTGGCCAGGTGCGAGCGCGCCTCATACCCGACAGCGGAGCAGCATTGTACCAAGTGTGATGGGCTTGCGCTGTGGAGCTATGGCGCTCACGTTGACTGTCGTCGTTGTCGTCGTTCTTATGGCCGTGTCTGTTGAAGGGTGAGTTACACTGGTTTTCTTGCCCCATCAAGGGATAAACGCCCAAACATATTTCAAGAAATAAGACAGGACAATGGATGCCTCCAATTGACATTACAATTGCGCAGTATAGTTAGTATGTGATCGGCTTTATTGATTTCAGTATACTGTACATGTTGCAACCACAGTTTCCTCTGGTATGAAGTCGGTGTCGGACGTATGTGGTGATGTTTGGTATTGATAGATATTGAACACTTTCACGACAAAATGAAAAAGGCTAATATTAATCGATAATACGACACGGACACCAAATACGAGCCATTGTCCGAATAATGTATAGCCAACGACAGATTCACATACAGAGGATCGTTATGATTATAGAATCAATCTTAAGTATAAAAGGCATAAAATTGAATATATAAACCAGTATATAATGATATAGAGGAGATAAATCGGGGATTTTATAACAGTTCGTTGTATCCGTTTGTTCGTTCTATCCGTATTCGCTTTATCCAGGTTCTACTGTATATCGTTCTTACCACATGGTCTAGTTAGTCCATATTCAAGAGTTTGAGTGGGTAGTTGATGTGTGGCATTGGCGCACCAACACGGACACGATACCCGGGTATATGATCCACCCGGATTCAGGCCTGGCTTATGCAACTGGGTATCATTGTCCGATTAATTGTTGATATTCTGCTTCTAATATTGTTGTGGTAGAAAGCGGGTAGAATATGCAGGCTGGGTGGTCGGGTTGTGGTGGGGTGGGGTGGGGTGGGGTGGGATGTGGTAGTACCAGGAAACGAGATGAAGATATGACGGGGGGTAGGGGTATGTGTGTGTGGGGGGTGGGGGTTGGGGGGGGGGGGGGGGGGGGGTGGGGGGTAAATACAGGGAGACGGGAGGATGATAAAAAGAAGAATAGGGTTAACTACAGGGAACGAAGAAAGGGGTGGAACGAGGCCACTGGGAACTTGGAGGGTTGATACAAACAGAGACGAGTTCAAGGGAACGTTAACAGTGAGGTACTTTCAAGAAGCTTGTTTTCGTGCGCTCACATTTGTCCCTGATCCGAGTTGTCCCCGAGAGGCATCTATGTCGGATTGAATGTAAAGACTTATTCTGTGTATCGGTCGTTCAATATGAACACAGTGCATTCTTGTCCTTTCGCCTCAAAGTTGACTGTTAATTCCATCTGAGATACATCGGTACGTTATCCTATACCTCACAAGCCCCGACGTCAATACAGATGATTAAACTTTAATCCACATCAGATCTCAAGGTTCTTCTCCCAGCGAGGACGTCGTCATGGCAACCATGACTCTCACAGAACCGACCCGGATTCTTGGACATTATTAATGTGTTTCAGAGAAATGTAAAACGACCAAAAAGTACAATCCTACAGTTGCAATATTTCTTCAAGGTCCCACACCCAGGCATCAATGTTCTCTGAACGCGAAAGTCTGCTCGGATAGGCCTCTCAAATGTGAAGAAAATGCAATGTCACTGCACATAAACTGACAGCCAAAAGAAAGTATTCAGTCATGCTTGATGGCGGCTAAAAATGAAACAAGCAAGGCATGGTTATTCGACGGTGATGTCTTTGATACGGGTATCTAATTGCTTTAGACTATAAGTTTCCAGAGCTGTTTTCGGCCTAGTTTTGATAACGTATGTTATATTGTGGCTAAATCCAAATTTCAAGTGTATATTTTCTTTTGCCCAGAAGTATACTTTAACCCGGTAGGACACGCTTAATTATCTTCCTTACGAATTATCTATCATTTATGGTTGCAATGATAATAAGACGAACTGTTCTACTGCTTTGTTCTCGTGTTGAGAAACTTCATAATATATTTCTATGAAAAAAGCATCACTGTCTTAAAGTACCATATGTATCTCATAATGATTCCACGAAAAGCCATGCCACGTGAAAGCAGAATGTATCGTCAGCTGTGATTGGTTGTGCACAGATCCGGGTATTTTTTAACATGACGTGCATATTATGATACCACGTGACCTTGTCGCTGTTTACGATTGGGTAGATGTATTATGTTTGTTGTCGTCTCGCTTTATCAATCTCCACTTCAACAGGCAGTCAACCGTATGACCCAGGTCAACCACCCATGCAACCACACCGTTGGGGGACTGGTTATATATATATACATGTATATATATACATATACACAAACAAGAACATGTCAACAACGTGATACACCGACCTTGACATTGTGTAATGTAAGAATCTGAATTCCACTTGCTCTAATGTGTGTACGAGTTTTATTACAATGCTGGAAAGTATATATCTTTTTGACCCACAGCATGATCTTATAATAATATTACGTAAACACACGAGAACATCCTGTTCGACAGATATATGAAAAGATTATGTGTTTTACATATGCAGCACCTCTTATGCTAACTTTCAATGACTGCGTCATATCAGAGACCATATAATAGATCTTGTCTCTGGTTATATACAGTTCTGGGCAAAAGAAAGTACACACTCATGTTTAATGGTGGCTAAAAATGAAGGAAACAAGAAATGGGTTATTCAATGGCGATGTATTTCATTCGGGTATCATAGGTAGTAATTATATGTATCACATCAATGAGTATCTCACAACAGGTGACGTGCACGTGACGTCTCAATAAACATGGCATTCGTCACCACTCGCCCCTTTCCGTAACGTGCAAGAAGACTCGTCCCCCTATCGATAAATGTCATGTGCGAAAATACGACAAACCAATCTGAATGCGCGTATGACTTCAATTATATCTGTCAAAGAATCCCGCAGGAATAATGTTTGATTTAACATGTCTTGCATTTAAAAATATACCCAAGATACATTTAAATGTATTCAACTACATGTATATCGTTTAATAATATAAGTCCCGACGTGTTTTCAATAGCATCTGGAATATATATGATATATGGAGGAAATATGCGTGAATCAGTAGCAACGAGTTGACAATTATTTTAGCTATGCCCGTTTGCGCTAAGATGGAACCCAGTCCTCCAAATGGCCACGAATCGCTATTAGGCTTGTCCCGAAATAACACGAGTTTGTCACGAATGGGAACATGGGGATCTCAATTTCACAGAACACAGTACTGAGCAGAGTGAACCAGGTATTTTCAAGTGTATACTTTCTTTTGCCCGGCAGTTTAGTGTCATGTAAGGAAAATATTTCAACTGTTTAATGTGGATGAGTGAGTATGGTTTTACGCCGTTTTTAAGCATAATTCCATCCACGACACACAGAAATGGGCATTGTGATCATGTGAGAAATCGAACCAGGGCTATCGACGTTTCAACAACCAATTATTTAACCACGTAGCTGCCCCACCGTTTAGGATCACAGTATTCACCGTTAAGGACTACCCCCCCCCCCCCCCCCCCCCCCCCCGCCCCCCACAACACACACACACACACTCCCCCCACCCCCCCACCCCGGATTTTTGATAGAAAACATTTTTCCTTGTGCCCCCTGTCAAAAAAAAGTTAACTACGGTCATGTTCATACTCACAGGTAGTAGGATATATACTACTCAAATTAGTTAAATAACACCCGATTCTTTCCTATTACTATAGTTAATCATGACATGACAGATTAACCATGGTAATAGGAGAGCCGTTGAAATCGTGCGAACGTATAAATACTCTAATCTATACCCACGTTAGATATAGGCGTGACGGCCAATCATTATGCACATAATCTGCCCGTGGTCTTAGTTTATAACAATTGCTGGATTTTGAATTACCGAAACCCTTTCCGACATGAAAATGTTGTTTTGTATAGCTATTTGTATGTACAGGGTCTCTTATCCGTGAACTTCTACCATGCTTGCTGACGAGATTAAAATCAAATACATTCAAATTTTCACAATGCTTGATTTGGGGGTGAATAATACAGCCATTTAAATGTTCTTGGTTTCGTTGCAAAGGTTTAAAAATACATACTTATGATATGTAATTTGCACGGCTGGTAATTGAAATTCACTTTACGGATCCTAAAACAGGATTTCTAGATAAAGGAAGCATTTTATTTGGTATATATTTCGTCTCACGTAAATATCGTACCGGAAGGTAGGGTTTCCGTATATCTGGGGTCCGGATAAGCGGGGTTCCACTGCAGTCGGAATCGTACAATCGAGCCTGCTTTTAACATAGATTAATATGGAATATGGAAAGTTTTTTTCGCCTTTATTTGCTAGACAGAGACACATACATTCCATCATTTGGACTAAACAACGGGAAGCCCTGATCTTTGGCACGAGTTACTAGAATCCACGCTTCTTGATATTTTTGTTCGTTTGTTGTTTAACGCCTCAATCAGCACTATTCCACCTATTTGACGGCAGTCTGTAAATAATCGACCAGACCAGACAATCCAGTGATTGACATTATGAGCATCGATCTACACAATTGGGATACGATGACATGCAACAACCACGTCAGCGAGCCTGACAACCCGATCCCGATAGTTGCCTCTTACGGCAAGCACAGTCGCCTTTTACGGCAAGCATGGGTTTGCTGAAGACCTATTCTACCCCGGATCTTGACGGGTCGCTCCTTGATGTATAGATACACTCAGAATATCATGTCCTCGGAAATCAGAGAAAAATACTGTCAGTGTAATACAGTCTAGATATATCTAGTGTGACAAACGAATTTCAAAGCTCTAGTCTACCCCCACCTTCTGATTTGTTTTTTCATAAATCAAAATATGCATGAAAGTTTATTGATAGACTAACGTCTGTGTCCATGTAATTCGTGGCTGCCACGCCACACTACCGAGTGCAGAGCATTGCCATGTTCAGGGTCACATGAAACAGGACTGTTTAAATATGTACATGTCTCCTATACCAAGACGACGGAATCAATAACAGGTTTTCTTTCTACCGACATTTAGTAACCAGATATGTATATCAAATTATAATTAATAATTAACACAGCAACACATGGCAACCAATATAGCCTACATATGTTCAGGTATACAAGCATCAAACTG
The DNA here is from genome assembly GCF_023055435.1 of Haliotis rufescens. Lineage (NCBI taxonomy): Eukaryota > Metazoa > Mollusca > Gastropoda > Lepetellida > Haliotidae > Haliotis > Haliotis rufescens. The sequence continues at coordinate 2,758,418 of NW_025964024.1, read as the reverse complement.
ATCTGTCTGCATTTCATTACACGATTTTCAAACCATCTAAATAAACTACTCAAAAGACTTTAAAGTACACAGAATTTATTCATATTACTAATACTATATGTAATTAATCTGTCATGAGTGAGTGAGTGAGTGAGTATGGCTTTACGCCGCTTTTAGCAGTATTCCAGAAATGACAGATCTTATAAAGTACATATATGTAATTAGAGTGAGTGAATATGTTTTTTTACGCCGCTTTTAGGAATATTCCAGCAATATCACGCCGGGGGACACCAGAAAGGGGCTTCACACATTGTACCCATGTCGGGAATCGAACCCGGATCTTCGGCGTGATGAGCGAACGCTTTAACCACTTGGCTACCCGACCGCCCCTAATCTGTCATGGCATGACAGAACATCTAAAGTATTTTGAAAGAATCGGATGTACTTTAACTTCTTTTGGGTAGTATACATAGATCGTCCGCACAGTTCACCTTTTCCTTAGAATCTGTCATGCTTAGTTGGGCAGTTGTAAGGCTAATGGTTTTGACACTATTTCCTTAGAACTTGTAATTAAACCAAAAGCCATTTAAATCTAACCTATGGTTTTGATTAAACGAGTCTAAAGATATGAAATGTATAAATGTTAAGCAGTACATAAGCAAGACAAGATAAAGTTTATTTCAAAGGCCACATGTCGAACACGATATACACCTTAAGAGTATTGCGCACAGCAATACATGCTACTATTGTGTAATATACACAAAATATGTTGTTTAGCCATAAAGTCAGAAAAATAGAAGAAATTATGATGTATTTTGGAACTATGACATACCCCTCTATTTCGCTCCTTCATGATATAACATATGCATTTGGAAAGATTAGGTAAACCGCAAATTCTCACTTCTAAGTAAATGTCCTAGACTAACATCTAGTCTCTGAAATGAACATATCGTACAGACAAAAACAGTTGTTAAGTTATCTCAATAAAAATATAATAAAAGGGAGCCCAGTGACTCTCTTCATTTACAGATACTGCAGTAATCTAGACTTGCCAAACATTATAGACTTGCATGGGCTGTATTTGATATATATTTGTATCAGGGTCGTTAAGACAGACTATAAATGCACCAACTTTAATGTACTAGTTTCTTAATGACATGTATAGGTGAATATCGCAATCGGATAAAGTGATATTGTGGACAAGTTATGAGAACACGTTATTCGTCGTCTGTACGGTCTTACACACGGCAATGCTATTCTTGACTTATTGTGTTATTCCTAATGCTTGAATCAATATGCTGAGAAAGTCCACAATCAATCTTATTCAATTATTAATCTGGATTAGATTTGTGTAACTGAAACTTGTCCGCTCTGCGTATGGTGGCTTGGCTTCCTTTTCAACACACACATGCAAAAAGAACTTGACAAAATACATTCCAGCTTTATTCTTAATGTAACCGTCTGTTGATAAATTAAAAAAATTAGTGTCCACGAATATACAGTTAATGCATTTATCGCTGATTATCAGCAAAACACACCCTGTTCACTTTGATAAAACACACCGATTCAGATATTCTACGTGGCGGGGTATAGGTTAAATAAAACTGAAAAGCACCCCGCCGCAGACACTATGGAACTACACTGCCAAAAGAAAGTATACACTTGACAATTGGCTTTGACAAAAAATATGTGTCACCGAAACACCTCGAACTTAAGGTCCGAAACACAACTATATGACATCGGTATCAAATACATCAATCTCGAAAACAATTCCTTGTTTGTTTTATTGCAGCCTTGGGGGACTTTCTTTTGTCCGGCAGTATATACTTGTACATTATACAACATGCCAAATCTTTATCAGATTTCATGTCTCCGATTTCGTCGCTTAGTCATACACACCATTGTGTGTTTCATTTAGAACCTCAATGTAGTTCTGTTTTTCAGTATAGTATGAATTGATAATAGAAAGTTTGAACAATGTAGACCAGCGATATCGGTGATGTGAATAGCTTCATAATATAATGGCTGTTCATGACGGTAGCCATTGTAACAACCTTGTCCGCGTCCAGATCCTCAAGATTGATGCATATATATATATATATACACACACACACACACACTTTAACAAAGACAAGCGGGCGACATGCTTCTACAGCCACGTTCTTGAATGCGGCTCTGGCTTACCTCAATCTTTTTCTATTTAAAGGCTGTGTAACAATTGGACTGATTGTTACAGGTGGACGACGCTTCAGCGCATTGTGTCCGCGTTACAGAAACTGTTGTGAAGCTGAGCTATTCCTTCTTTGTAATCAAAATATGGTAATCGTTAAGTTGAAACGGCGACATGGGGACCCATTCTACCTTTGAGTTAGCAGACAAAATGTTCATTGGATGACTGTAATAACCCTTGCTAGGCGTTCCCACTGCCCGAATCAAGACCGTCTCCAAGGCTATTGTTCCATATGTCGTTAATTTTAACAAATGAAATCCTTGTCTGTGTCCGACATAACAGCTTTCACACATACAAGCCATTGTAACGACTTGCGTGTTGTAAACTATTATCGCCTGTACGTAAAGTAGGTCAGTCGACAATTCCGGATTGTCACAGCTGTGATCAGATGGGACTTTTTTCTACTGCAGCAAACTGTAACATGCATAAGCATGTCCGCACAAGATATCGTCTTCTTTCTTGTTGGCGTTGTTTCAGTAGCTTCAGATGTTGGTGAGTGAGTGTGGTTTTACGCCGCTGTTAGCAATATTCCAGCAATATCACAGCGGGAGACATCAAAAATGGACATCATACATTATACCAATGTGGGAATCGAACCCGGGTCCTCGGTGTGACGAATTAACGATTTAACCACTAGGCTACCCGACCGCGCCAGATGTTGGTGTGTCTCATCATATACCGATTGGAAATCCTGATTCAGACAAAGCTGAAAGAGTTTCGCCCCTTTGTTATTGCATATGTTAATGTTGTACTCATTCATGTTTTTGTTTCCTCGACAATTTCACCGAATTTGTGGTCTGGGGCATATGCAAAAGCTGAAAAATTATTGCCCTTAGAATTTCCTTTTTGTATTACAAATATACAGTGGATACCCTGGATATATATTATCTTACCTCACCACGAATGTAGGATTCTGATTGGCTGATTTTAGATGTACTCCACTCACATATAAGGTACATTTCTTATGTTCCCGCTGGAATTGCCGAACTGTTGGAATTACATTTGCAACATACCAACCGCAATTTTGTATCTCGAAATCATGATGTAAGACGCCATTTACCATATTTTCCGAAAGAAATAGATCTGGGGAATACATGTCAATTCTGTTTTCTGTCGTCTGCTATAAATGCCTAACTGTGGTATTTTCACCTTTTCTTACCAAAACATACATACATAAGACATACCTGTAATATAATTAGGTATGCGCTGAGATACATTCGTTGTGGACAACTTATAATGTTTCCTAATATTCATGACGATGTGGTATCCCTCCTCAAATTCGAATTCGAATCCGATACACTTGGTACACATTCAAGGAAAAATGCTATTCGAACCTACCTACCTTCTGCATTTTAAAGTAACAACGTACTTCTAAAAAAAATATTATTCAAATAACCATTTATCACAGTGAACTACCGCAACATTGATACAACAATAACTATAGTACAAATGATTCCATGGCATTTGATGAGTTAACCAAGCAAATATTGCATAAACCTATACATAATTCGGCCGAGCCCACAACTGTTTTCTTATTGGCTGATAACAGGGTGGGCGGAGCTTGTTTAGCATAATAACACTATCGATGTCACCGATTTCGTATTGATTCCTACGGCATTTTGTTTTTATGGTTAAATAGGTTATATTTGTTGACTTATTTATTTATAAGAATTGACTTCAATATAATTTTGTGGAGACATAAACGTATAATCGGTGTGTACACGTACTGTGTCAGTATGGGAAGCAAACCGGTTTTATCGTATATACTTCCATAAACGCGAAAAATATCATAGTAAATTGTTAAATAATGTTTCTAAAGGTCAATATTTTCTCAAGGTTACAGGTATAATGTATGTCACACATCGTATGCCCTTTCCCGGAGTACATAGTCCCTGAACCATCTTACTTTCCCTTCCGCTCAGCCCTAACTGTAAGGCTATAGTCTAAATAAAGCAAGTCTAGATTGTCCTCAGGTTAAGGATTCCGAATCAGCCATCTCACCGGGGCTCCTTTCTAATTAAAATGTAGTTGTCTGTCTCTATCAAAATTATATGTTTTCAGAGACTTAGCTTTAGTCTAGCCCTTTCCTTGTCTGACTTGGGGATTTTCCTGCTAATGCTGGTTTTGCACATGCACAACTACGACTGTTACAGCGCCGATACTTACGACACCGTATCGCTAAGATCGCTTTGGACAACGGGTCCGAGGTCACAATCTTGTCCAACCTCGACAGATTGTCAACACAAAAGCCTAAATCGTGAACCGCTGTAGGGTGTAGGGATGAAAATGGGGTGGTCATGTTTGTCAAGCAGTCAGGTTTCATCTGAAGTTTCAAGTCGCTGTTCATCACAATACGACAGTGACTATCATCTATAGGATACCCAGAGGTCACCGAGAAGGGTGGAGGGCGTCTCTATTGGAATCCCTTTTTCTGAGTCAGTTAGGAGAACATGAAGTCTCAAAACTGTGTCATTTTCCATATAGAATAACCCACATACACTCAATCCTGGCTGGTTCTCATTGAGGACACCCTGCTGGATGTCGTGCGCGCTGATCGTACACATAATAGGGTCACACAACTATATCCATAGCCCTACAAGAGGCGCTTCCTGGTACATCCGCCGACATTGGTCAATGTCGAGTTGTCTAATCGCCGCGAACGCTTTGTGCAATGATGCATTTATTGTTATGTGCTCTGACAATGGGATCGCAATGTATGTAATGATGTATGCAAGTCTAGACGGTAGCTTAACAACCCCCATGTCTGTGTGAGATGTCAGCCGTCTCAACCCCTACAACCCCATGTCTGTGTGAGATGTCAGCCGTCTCAACCTCTACAACCCCATGTCTGTGTGAGATGTCAGCCGTCTCAACCTCTACAACCCCATGTCTGTGTGAGATGTCAGCCGTCTCAACCTCTACAACCCCATGTCTGTGTGAGATGTCAGCCGTCTCAACCTCTACAACCCCCATGTCTGTGAAATGTCAGCCTTCTCAACCTCTACAACCCCATGTCTGTGTGAGATGTCAGCCGTCTCAACCTCTACAACCCCATGTCTGTGTGAGATGTCAGCCGTCTCAACCTCTACAACCCCATGTCTGTGTGAGATGTCAGCCGTCTCAACCTCTACAACCCCATGTCTGTGAAATGTCAGCCTTCTCAACCTCTACAACCCCATGTCTGCCTAGGATGTTTAAGGCTCCAGTTCATATAACCCCTTATTTGAGACTTGAGAGGTCCCATCCTGTTTTGTAAAAGGTCCATGTCTGTCTTAGATGTTAAAGGCCTCAATCTGCATAACCCCCACGTCTGTCTTATATGTTAAATGCCTCAATCTGCATAACCCCATGTCTGTTTTAGATGTTAAATGCCTCAATCTGCATAACCCCCATGTCTGTCTTAGATGTTAAATGCCTCAGTCGGCATAACCCCATGTCTGTTTTAGATGTTAAAGGCCTCAATCTGTATAATTCCATGTCTGTCTTAGATGCTAAAGGCCCCTGTCTGTATAACCACATGTCTGTCTTAGATGTCAAAGGCCTCAATCTGTATGACCCCATGTCTTTCCTAGATGTTAAATGCCTCAATCTGTATAAGTCCATGTCTGTCTGGTATGTTACGGGCCTCAATCTGTACCATCCCATGTCTGTCTGGTATGTTACGGGCCTCAATCTGTACCATCCCATGTCTGTCTGGTATGTTACGGGCCTCAATCTGTACCACCCCATGTCTGGCTGGTATGTTACGGGCCTCCACCTCCCCTATGTGTCTATAAGATGCATGTGGCCTCCATATGATAAAAGGTATTTCTGTCTCCCCATCTCATAACATACAGACACGTGTGATCTCGTAACCCGAGGCCTGATCGCAACACCCCGAATTCTACCCAGAATAGACGGATCGGGTAGTTCTGACTCACCCTGGATCTCAGGATTACCAAGCTGACGTGACCAATTAATGTTTCCGTGACAAGTTGTGCATGCTGTTCAAACAGCGTGTCAAATAGCTTTCCGTAGAAAAATATATTCCATAGCCGCGCTCAACAATAACGCCGACTTTAACAGCGTCCATAGCAGCAATACCTATGCATGTATAACATAAGTGAACACCGTGTATATATCACATGGCGTGATTCTTATAGCTAAATAGCGTTTTATTGTTGTTGTCGAATATAGCACATTAACGTGACGCTAAAACACATAAAAACCTCTTATAAAGCACCAAAGCAGTATGTAGATTTATGACATGACTGATACCCCGCACAAGGACTGGCGCACACAATTGTGATTAGCGTAACCGCTGGGAACAACCTGGATAGCCAGGTAGGCATTCGTGACCAACTCGTGTTATTCCGGGACAAGCCGAATAGCGACTCGTGCCCCTCTCGTGGCCATTTTTGCGACCGGGTTCCGTCTTAGCGCAAACGGGCATAACTAAAACAATTGTCAATTCGTTGCGTAATGGTTCACATATATTTCCCCATATATTATATATATTTCAGATGCCTTTTAAAGCACATCGGGACATGCAGAATTATACAATATGATTGAACACATTTAACTGTGTCTTTGGTATATTTTTGGATGCAAGACATATGTAAAATCAAAAATTATTTCTGAGGGATTCTTTGACGAAGTACTTGAAATCATACGCGCACTCTGATTGGTTTGTCGTATTTTCGCACATAACATTCATCGAGAGGGGGACGAGTCTTCTTGCAGGTTACGGAAAGGGGCGAGTGCTGACGAATGCCAGGTAGGCTCCATACCTGTACCTATACCTGGCTGTATGTTACGGGTCACTTGCTAATGCAAGATATTAGTTATGCTTCACTGAGCTTTAGTTTATATACACGGCTTTATATATAACAAAAGCATTTTGAAGAATGTGATGGACATATGCCAAATTCGTGTTTATATAACGCTCTTTCAAAAGCGCAGAAAGGCGAAAGACGTTGACGGTATGACTGCAGTTAACACAAACGTGTATCAGAAAACAGTTCGTGCCAGGAGTGAATGTTGTTATACGTCGCAGGCGCAATAGGGTATTTGGACCTATCTTATCTCCCCCAAACGGACGGGGCATGCGTTGTTTGTTTGTTGTTAAAATCCGCACTCAGCATTATTCCAGCTATTTGACGTCGGTCTGTACGTAATAGAGTAATCCAGTGATTGACATCATGAGCATTGATCTACGCAATTGGGATACGATGTAGTACGAGCCTGACATCTTACAAGCATGGCTTGCTGAAGATCAATTCTAATCGGGGTCTAACGAGTTTAGAATGATTAACTTGCTATACTTGCACGCGTTTGCAGTAACAGTCTGTCGTGTTGACAACGTCGTTGCGTAATGGTGACAACGGTGTCCGCGACGTTCCAGTGATCGTCCCCTTCACTATGCACGAAAGGAAAACCATCAACAGGAGCAGCCATTGTCAACGTCATCGAAAAAGCTGAACAGTTTTTAGGTTAAAGTTTAACGTTTGTTTCGTTTGTTTGTTTGTTGTTTAACGCCGCACTCAGCAATATTCCAGCTATATGACGGCGGTCTGTAAATAATCGAGTCAGGGCCAGACAACCCAGTGATTAATATCATGAGCATCGATCCACGCAATTGGGATCGATGACATGCATCAACCAAGGCAGCGAGCCTGACCAACCGATCCCGTTAGTCGCCTTTCACGACAAGCAGAGTCACCTTTTACGGCAAGCATGGGTTGCTGAAGACCTATTCTACCCCGTAATCTTCACGGGTCTTAAGTTTAACGTACCGGTATATGGCAGTATAGAATTGTACACTAAATACGACAAAAAAACTACTAAAAAATGTAGAATCATGCAGCATGTGTGCAAAAAATAATACAAACTTCGTCTGTTGTTAACTGTGTGATGTTTTGGAGTGTGTTGGGCTTTGTTGTTAGGTCACGTGCCAAGTGGGTCACGTTGCATGAATCGTTATTTATGTTATGCTCCAGCTATTGGATACCCGGGGATCAGTCACGCCCGTCTACACGTGTACAGAGTGTGATAGGCCTGGAGCTGTACTTGTGTATGGGTCTGTCAATAACGAACGCGGGGCTTTGTATGAGGTCATGCAATCTGAACATAACGCCTTTGTAACGAGAGGTTTTATCAGCGAAAGGTACCGCCATCAAGGCTTACATCTATCTGTGCCACGAGTGCAAAATAGGAACAGAGCTACCAGCAGCTCAATGCTGATGACATATAGCAGTATAATATGTGACAATACTTGTAACCGAGTCACACGCGAAACATTTATTTATCGGAAACGTTATAGGTAAGCGGCAATACTAAACGTAAACGTTTAACAACACTATCTTATAACATATTTAGTGATACATTTGTTAATAAATGACACATTACTAAACGCGAATTCTAAATCACAAACGCTCCATCCATTTTCAAACGCTGGGTCGACGCTTGCAACGATATCCTTGATCAAAACCTGTTATTTCCGACAGTTTTTAAATTCTGTTCTACAATCCGAATAAGCTATGTATGACTGGGCTGTCCATTTAATGAGATATCTTGTACTGTAGTCTAGCGAGTAAGGTCAGGTCCCACCATATGGCAGCAGCTTGTTGAACATGAGTGAGTGAGTATGGTTTTACGTCGCTTTTAGCAATATTCCAGCAATATCACGGCAGGGGACACCAGAAATGGGCTTCACACATAGTACCCATGTCGGGAATCGAACCCGGGTTTTCGGCGTGACGAGCGAACACTTTAACCACTAGGCTACTCGACCGCCCCTTAGTTGAACTTGAGACAGTGGTCAAACTTGCTTCTCCCTAAAACTTAAAAAAACATTTTGTTTGTTTGCTTTTTAAAGCCGCACTCAGCAGTTATCCAGCTGCTTGACGTCGGCCTGTAAGTAATCTAGTCTGGACCAGACAATCCAGTGATTGATATTGTGAGCAACTATCCACGCCGCCGGGGTACGATTACACGCCATCAAGCAAGTCGCCAAGCCGGACCACCCGATTTGGTCGGCTCTTATAACCAGCAGGGGTTGCTGAGGAGATTCTAGTCAAAACTCCCCCTGGGTGCATTGTATATACATCTATGTCAGTTATCAGTCCCAGAGAAGAGCTAATCCCCACCCCTCCCTACCCCACCCCACCCCCGAATCCCAAACATCATCTACTTTTCAATGCCTCACATTGCCCAAAGTCTCAATGCCCACACGTGGTCTAGTGGTAGAGCGTCCGCCCGGAGAGCGGAAGGTCCGGAGTTCGATTCCCGGCCGCGTCATACCAAAAGACGTTAAAAGATGGTACTTGTTGTTACCCTGTCTGGCGCTCGGCATTAAGGGGCTAAAACAAGGACTGGTCGGCTCGGAGTGAGTATACTGTGTCTGAGTGGGGTATTCATGTTAAACTGCGGCATGGTATCTCAGTGGGCTAGCACTATAAATCGGCATCAGTCCGGACTAGTACAAGCAGCCACACACACACACGAACATGCACGTTGCTATATAAGTGCAATAATCTTGGATGCGACGTTAAACCCCATTTCACCTCACACACCTCAATGCCCACACCTGAATCCCTAATACTACTATATGTAAAGCATTGAGAAAGGGGCGCGATTTGAAGTTAACTATTGAAAAATATAAAAAAATGCATGATATGAAGGAAATTTATACATACATTACTTCTGCTTAAATGTTGAATTTGCTTACCAAATACGATTTTATTTGCCACACTGCTGAGTCCCGCATACCCTCTAAATGGACCCCAGAATCCCGCATAGCAAAAGGGGGTTAGCAAATAATTAAAGTCTCTTTACAATATCATCGAAATACTTTCATTGTAGTTACGGTGGTCGCCGCCGCGTCGTTAACCATATTTGCCGATACACGGAGACCAAGGTAGACAACTGTACCCGGACCGTCTATTACCCCTGCCCGGATGAAGACAGTCAGGAAGACAGTCAGGAAGACAGCACCGACGCGCCGGAAGATGAGCACGAGGATGGCGCGTTGTCAAGGCGACGGCGCTCGTCCGACTACTATGCCAACTTCTGGAGATTGTAAGTCAGTATGCGGTTTCAGCTGGATTTTAAAAATTATTTTTCTTTGGTGAAATCAGAGACCATAAAATAGATTCCACATTCCGAGTGTTGGTTGGTCATGTGTTTTAAAGTGTTTCCGTATCCGATGTTGCAGCCGATACCGACGTAGGTACTCTAACGTGAAGTGGTGTGAGAAGGAGGAGACGTACACCTGCATCATGTTCCGCTGCTACATCGCCTGCTGCCCCGGATGGAAGGTGGACGAAGACTTGGGGACCTGTTCCATCCGTGAGTTGAAAACTGGTTTTACTTTCGTTGATAAAGGTTCCTGGAAAAAAACGCTTTATTTCTTTCAAACAAACCACAAAGCTTTAAGTCATACTGTGAGATGAATTTGATTGTACACAATCCTGAACGATGTCGATGTTGATGTCAATACTGATGTTCAAGTAAATGTCAATGCTGATGTTGACGTCAATGTCAATGCTGATGTTCAAGTTTATGTCAGTGATGATGTTCAAGTTAATGTCAATACTGATGTTCATTTTAATGCCAATACTGATGTTCAAGTTTATGTCAGTGATGATGTTGAAGTTAATGTCAATACTGATGTTCAAGTCGATGTCAATACTGATGTTCATTTTAATGCCAATACTGATGTTCAAGTCAATGTCAGTGATGATGTTCAAGTCAATATCAATACTGATGTTCAAGTCAATGTCAATACTGATGTTCAAGTCAATGTCAATACTGATGTTCAAGTCAATGTCAATACTGATGTTCAAGTCAAAGTCAATACTGATGTTCAAGTAAATGTCAATACTGATGTTCAAGTCAATGTCAATACTGATGTTCAAGCTGTCAGTGCTGATGTTGAAGTTAATGCCAATGCTGATGTTGACGTCAATGTCAATGCTGATGTTCACGTTTATGGTGATGGTGATGCTGAAGTTGATGTTCATATTAATGTTGATACCAATTCTGATGCTGAAGTTAATGGGCGCGTTTCTGTTGCAGGTGAGGACCCTAAACCCGCCATCGAGTGTATGAACGGAGGAACGGCCGTGCAGGGCGACTCGGGCCCAAAATGTGAATGTCCCTCCATGTACACCGGCACAAGATGCGAGGAAGGTGAGCCTCTCCCTCGCCACTCAGAGACAATATCAAAAAAACAATTACTCTCGACGAGGTCAATATCCGAAGACAAGGACCGAGGACCCGACCACTGAGATGATGTGTCGGGTCCAAGATGATGGGTCGGGTCCAAGGGTCCTTGTTTTCGCCTATGGACCTCGTCAAGAGTAGTCATTCGTTTTGTTATACTGAAATTCACTTTATAGTTATTGAAGTCTTAAACCGTTCTCTGTTTAATTACAGTAACTTAGTGAGTGAGTGAGTTGGGTTTAACGCCGCTTTTAACATTATTCAAGTTATATCGCGGCGTATAAGCTTAATGTGGGAAGAAAGCCCGAAGTGATGCAGGTCTCAGACGTTTACCACTTCGGTGAAACACACGAGCACGGGTATGGTGCTGACAAACCTAGAAACATAATCGGGTCGAACCGGAATTCGAACCCGCAATCATAGATTTCCAAAGGACGCAACTCTGCACAGCGAATCGCGCCGCCTTAGACGACTGGGCCACCCGAGCCCCATTACAATACCTTAGCTGCGAACCGTGAAATGTTGCAGACGAGTCAATATTCAACACGTAACAGGTCAATACTGATCATGTGACGAGTCACTATTCGAGGTCAATGTCAGTCATATCATTTCGGGAAATACATTGAAATGTTTCGTCACGTGGTACGGATTAACGAATGGAATTGCAAGATTCTTAATTAGGGGTATTACAAACACGAATGGTGCAAACACACAAAATCATTGGAGTCCTTGTTGCCTCTCCGGTGACATCTCATTGTTTCTTCCTCAGTTCGGTGTGAGCTCGAGTGTATGAACGACGGCATGTGCAGTGTCTTCGAGGGACGTCCACGCTGTGTGTGTTCAGATGACTTCAATGGAACCCGCTGCGAGAACCGTGAGTAGCTAGCTCCTCATAACATTTGAAAAATTCCATAAAATACCATTCAGAGTTGCCTCTGGCCTGCCCCAAGGCTGTACTGAATGATAATTCCATGAGTGTATAGTAAGTCTTTCCTTAAAATAGGCAAGTCCAGATAACCAGTCTAAGGACGAAAATCTTTTATAGGGACAACTTGTTCATATCTATTTAATCTGTGGCATGATTTTAACTGATAATCATTTCCTTATAGACTTGGAAAGTCTGAGTTGTCTCCCGTGTTATTTTTCCCGGACACCTGTAAGGCAGGCCATTCGTGATCACTCGTGTAATTCCGGACATGCCGCGTGACTTCTTGCAGGTTACGGAAAGGGGCGAGTGGTCACGAATGCATGTTTCAGCAGTAACCTTTTTTGTACCCCTCTGTGGAAGTCAGGCCCTGATCGTTGTTTAACACCACACTCAACAATATTCTGGCTGTATGACGGCATAATCGAGTCTGGACCAGACAATCCAGTGATTCACTTTATGATCATCGATCTACCTTATTGGGATACGATGACACACATCAACCAAGTCAGCGAGCCTGACAACCCGATCCCGTTAATCGCCTCTTACCACAAGTATGGGTTGCTGAAGACCAATTCTAACACGGATCTTCACGGGGGTGAATAGTCAGTGACACAAAAGATCCATGTTATCACCAATGCGGATACCGGGGTGGAATACAGGGAACCCAGTACTTTATTCTTGTCGTAAGAGCTGGCTAATGCAAATCCGTTTTACAATTTGTCATCTAGCTGACAATGTAGGATAATGTCCCGATGGCGTTACTGGCTGGTCATACCATCAACCACTAGTTTGCCAACGTTGAGATTGTATGCAATTCCCCATACATTGTAGGAAATAATTCGTTTTTGAAAAAAGAGAAACCCTAGCCCATATGGGATTAAACACAAGACGCCGGGATACGGAGGGGACACTGCCGACTGCGGTGGAAAACAACATTCATTCACTCACTTTTATGTCTCCAGCTGTCTGTGAAAACGGTTGTGGAAGTTACGGGTATTGCGCTGCTGAGGAGGGGGAAGCCAGATGTCACTGTATCCATGGTTACATGGGGAGGAATTGTGAGCGACGTGAGTACTAAATGTCAATCTTCTTTCAGAAACACATTTTACGATCGTGATTGAATCAAATATAAATATATACCCTTTCCAGTGGAAATTGGTATCGTATTCACCTTCAGGTTCACTAATGAAGTGGAGGAACACATATCGCATGTTTTCACTGTAAACAACAGACGTTTGATCCACAGGTGTCCCCGAGCCAGAGAAGGAAGGCGATTGTCCGCCCTTGACTCCAACTTCCGTCGGTACATGCGCAGAGACATGTGAAGTGGACTCGGAATGTCCCGGGAAGCAGAAGTGCTGCAGTAACGGATGCGGCCACATGTGTGCCCACCCGGCCAACTACACCTGCCCCTATCTTGGACACAACTACAAGATCGGCGACATTTTCAACCCTACGCCATGCGACGTGTGCACGTGCGTGACCCCTGACCCCAGCAAGGAATATGGCGGTGCCAAATGTCAGCGTCCGATTTGTCCCCCCGTCGAGAACTGCAAAGAAATCAAACAGGATGAAACCAGATGTTGCGAGTACTGCGCAGGTACGGACGTATTCAATCGTTCACATATTTAAAGCGAAAAAAATAAATCGATAAATTTAAATTACCGGAATGCACTCATAATCAATATTAATAACTGTGAACTCATATTTCATTGAGTGGATAATTGATATGGAATGTGGGTCAAAATAGATCCGCAATGCGCCATGTTTGCCGTAAGAGGAGGCTATAATAGAGGACGAGGTCGTCAAGTTCTTACACTAGGTTGAGTGTCATTGGCGCTGCTCATGCTTTCAATCACTGGTTTTCAGGCCGTGGTTTTAAATACTACTCAAAAGAAGTTAGAGAAACCCTATTATTTCATATTAACTTATAATATGAAATAACTGGGTGTTCTTTAATGTATTTTAAGTAGTAGAGACCGCCCCCGTGGTCTAGTGGTAGAGTGTTCGTCCAGAGACCGGAAGGTTGGGGGATTGATCCCTGGTCGCGTCATGCCAAAAGGGGTTAAAAGATGGTACTTGTTGTTTACTACCTGCGCCTGCATTAAGGGGCTGATACAAGGACTGGTCCCCTCCAGAGCTAAAATATTGCTGACCATCAAGTTTAACAACATTCATCTACCCAATACTGTGTAATGTGTATGCAGTGAAACTCCTGAATTTCTTCCCTGTGATAAGTCCGTGTTAGAAATGATCCCCAACAACCTATGCTGATCGTCCGATGCGACTTCATGTATCGAGTTGTCAGGATCGGTGCTCAAAGTATCAATCACTGGATTGTCTGATCCAGACTAAATGATTTACAGGCCGTCGTCATATAGCTGAAATAATGCTGCGTGCAGTGTAATAAACAAGCAAACAAATATGCAAAAAAATCAACCTCCAATATCTCCCTCCAATATCTCTCCACTGAAGCGCCCAATGTCACAACGTCGCTAATGACGACGGTACCCACGAGTTCCCCTACTATCGAGGACCACACCTTCTCCACTGGTAACAACAGTGTTGTTTGTTGATGTAGTGGGGATCACCATGTCGCTTCATGTATATTTGACGTCGATGTGCATGTATATCTGATGTGGGTGTGCATGTATATTTGATGTCTGTGTGCATGTATATTTGACGTCGGTGTGCATGTATATTTGACGTCTGTGTGCATGTGTATTTGACGCCGGTGTGCATGTATATTTGACGTCTGTGAGCATGTGTATTTGACGTCGGTGTGCATGAATATTTGACGCCGGTGTGCATGTATATTTGACGTCTGTGAGCATGTGTATTTGACGCCGGTGTGCATGTGTATTTGACGTCGGTGTGCATGTATATTTGATATCGGTGTGCATGTATATTTGACGTCTGTGGGCATGTATATTTGACGTCGGTGTGCATGTACTTTTGACGTCGGTGTGCATGTATATTTGACGTCGGTGCGCATGTATATCTGATGTGGGTGTGCATGTATATTTGACGTCGGTGTGCATGTATATTTGACGTCGGTGTGCATGTATATTTGACGTCGGTGTGCATGTATATTTGATGTCTGTGTGCATGTATATTTGACGTTGGTGTGCATGAATATTTGACGTCTGTGTGCATGTGTATTTGACGCCGGTGTGCATGTATATTTGATGTCTGTGTGCATGTATATTTGACGTTGGTGTGCATGTATATTTGACGTCTGTGGGCATGTGTATTTGACGTCGGTATGCATGTATATTTGACGCCGGTGTGCATGTGTATTTGACGTCGGTGTGCATGTATATTTGATATCGGTGTGCATGTATATTTGACGTCGGTGTGCATGTATATTTGACGTCGGTGGCATGCATATTTGACGTCGGTGTGCATGTATATCTCACGTGGGTGTGCATGTACTTTTGACGTCGGTGTGCATGTATATTTGACGTCGGTGTGCATGTGTATTTGACGTCGGTGTGCATGTATATTTGACGTCGGTGTGCATGTGTATTTGACGTCGGTGTGCATGTACATTTGACGTCTTTGTGCATGTGTATTTGACGTCGGTGTGCATGAATATTTGACGTCTGTGTGCATGTATATTTGACGTCGGTGTGCATGTATATTTGACGTCGGTGTGCATGTATATTTGACGTCGATGTGCATGTGTATTTGACGTCGGTGTGCATGTACATTTGACGTCTTGGTGCATGTGTATTTGACGCCGGTGTGCATGTATATTTGACGCCGGTGTGCATGTATATTTGACGTCGGTGTGCATGTACTTTTGACGTCGGTGTGCATGTATATTTGACGTCGGTGTGCATGTATATTTGACGTCTGTGTGCATGTGTATTTGACGTCGGTGTGCATGTACTTTTGACGTCGGTGTGCATGAATATTTGACGTCGGTGTGCATGTATATTTGACGTCGGTGTGCATGTATATTTGACGTCGGTGTGCATGTATATTTGATATCGGTGTGCATGTATATTTGACGTCTTTTTGCATGTACTTTTGACGTCGGTGTGCATGTATATTTGACGTCGGTGTGCATGTACTTTTGACGTCGGTGTGCATGTATATTTGACGTCGGTGTGCATGTATATTTGACGCCGGTGTGCATGTACATTTGACGTCTTTGTGCATGTGTATTTGACGTCGGTGTGCATGTATATTTGACGTCGGTGTGCATGTATATTTGACGTCGGTGTGCATGTGTATTTGACGTCGGTGTGCATGTACTTTTGACGTCGGTGTGCATGAATATTTGACGTCGGTGTGCATGTATATTTGACGTCGGTGTGCATGTGTATTTGACGTCTGTGTGCATGTATATTTGACGTCGGTGTGCATGTACTTTTGACGTCGGTGTGCATGTATATTTGACGTCGGTGTGCATGTATATTTGACGTCGGTGTGCATGTATATTTGACGTCTGTGTGCATGTGTATTTGACGTCGGTGTGCATGTACTTTTGACGTCGGTGTGCATGAATATTTGACGTCGGTGTGCATGTATATTTGACGTCGGTGTGCATGTATATTTGACGTCGGTGTGCATGTATATTTGATATCGGTGTGCATGTATATTTGACGTCGGTATGCATGTATATTTGACGTCGGTGTGCATGTGTATTTGACGTCGGTGTGCATGTATATTTGATATCGGTGTGCATGTATATTTGACGTCGGTGTGCATGTATATTTGACGTCTGTGTGCATGTGTATTTGACGTCGGTGTGCATGTACTTTTGACGTCGGTGTGCATGAATATTTGACGTCGGTGTGCATGTATATTTGACGTCGGTGTGCATGTATATTTGACGTCGGTGTGCATGTATATTTGATATCGGTGTGCATGTATATTTGACGTCGGTATGCATGTATATTTGACGTCGGTGTGCATGTACTTTTGACGTCGGTGTGCATGTATATTTGATATCGGTGTGCATGTATATTTGACGTCGGTGTGCATGTATATTTGACGTCGGTGTGCATGTACATTTGACGTCTTTGTGCATGTGTATTTGACGTCGGTGTGCATGTATATTTGACGTCGGTGTGCATGAATATTTGACGTCGGGGTGCATGTACATTTGACGTCGGTGTGCATGTGTATTTGACGTCGGTGTGCATGTATATCTGACGTCGGTGTGCATGTATATTTGACGCCGGCGTACACGGGTATGTACAAATGTATGTGTCTGTAACGGCGATGGCCATGTCCACTGTGTCTGTAAAGGCGGCGCACACGTGCACGAGTCTAGTTTTAACGTCTAAGCACGTGCGTGTGTCTGTAACGACTCTTCACGTGTACTCTTGTCAGAAATGGCACCACACATGCATGTGTATGTGAACCCGATCTATACTTGTGTTTGTCACGTCGACCTACACATGATCGTGTATGTGTTCGAGGAAGTATTACAGATCTGATGTCTGCTTTGACAGGTTACACGTGCATATGTATACTGTTCGTATCTAGTCTACCCCATGTGCCGTAAGGAAGCGACCCGTGAAGATCCGGGGTAGAAGAAATCTTCAGCAACCCATGCTTGCCATATATGTATATTGCTTGTCGTAAGAGGCGATTAACGAATCGGGTGGTCAGGCTCACTGACTTGGTTGACGCATGTCATCGTATCACAATTGCGTGGATCGATGCTCATTATGTCAATCACTGGATTGCCTGGTCCAGACTCGATTATTTACGGACCGCCGTCATATAGCTGGAATATTGCTGAGTCCGGCGTTGATCAACAAACAAACAACAACGATTTGGAAACTCAGTTTCCACGCACATGCTTTAAGTGTCACGGTGCTTTCGTGTCAGTGTGCAGCATACTTCAGTGTTTAGTGTCTATGTTCACGTGCATTTTTCGATTTTAAACTTATACATATATATTGTAAGCTGCTATACGTTAGACATTATAACCTACTTAACACCAGACGCGGGAGGGGCGGTCGGGTAGCCTTTTGGTATAAGCGTTCGCTCGTCACGCCGAAAACTCGGGTTCGATTCCCGACATGGGTACAATGTGTGAAGCCCATTTCTGGTGTCCCCCGCTGTGATGTTGCTGGAATATTGCTAAAAGCGACGTAAAACCATACTCACTCACTCACCAGACGCAGGTGTAGAGTGTTTTAGGACTGTCCAACATGGCGTGTTGTATCCAGGCAATAAAACGCTCTCTTTTGATATGACCTAACCACATTCAAAGCTACTAAATATTGTGACCGCAATTTTGTTTTATTCGTGTTTAATTTGAATAAGCATCGCATATTTACCTTGTTTCACAGATCCACTGGTAACAGAAGCGCCTGAAGTGGATAATGGTAAGTTATATCGATGTCATATAGAGCGTCCTCCTGGAGAACGGAAGGTGCGTGGTTCGATCCCTGGCCGCGTCATACCAATTGACGTTTAAAGATGGTACTTCATGTTACTCTGCCTGCCGCTCGGCAATTGGGGATGAAACCCCCTGGTCGGCTCGGAGTCAGTATATTGTCCGAGTGGGGTATCCATGTTAAACTGCGGCATGGTACCCCCGAGCGATAGCACTACAATACTGGCATTAATCCGAAATTTGTATGGAGACTTCATATTGTTTCAGGGGCGGTCGGGTAGCCTAGTGGTTAAAGCGTTCGCTCGTCACGCCGAAGACCCGGGTTCGATACCCGACATGGGTACAATGTGTGAAGCCCATTTCTGGTGTCCCCCGCCGTGATATTGCTGGAATATTGCTAAAAGCGGCGTAAAACCATACTCACTCACTCACCAGACGCAGGTGTAGAGTGTTTTAGGACTGTCCAACATGGCGTGTTGTATCCAGGCAATAAAACGCTCTCTTTTGATATGACCTAACCACATTCAAAGCTACTAAATATTGTGACCGCAATTTTGTTTTATTCGTGTTTAATTTGAATATGCATCGCATATTTACTTTGTTTCACAGATCCACCGGTAACAGAAGCGCCTGAAGTGGATCATGGTAAGTTATATCGATGTCATATAGAACGTCCTCCTGGAGAACGGAAGGTCCGTGGTTCGATCCCCGGCCGCGTCATACCAATTGACGTTTAAAGATGGTACTTCATGTTACTCTGCCTGCCGCTCGGCAATTGGGGATGAAACCCCCTGGTCGGCTCGGAGTCAGTATATTGTCCGAGTGGGGTATCCATGTTAAACTGCGGCATGGTACCCCCGAGCGATAGCACTACAATACTGGCATTAATCCGAAATTTGTATGGAGACTTCATATTGTTTCAGGGGCGGTCGGGTAGCCCAGTGGTTAAAGCGTTCGCTCGTCACGCCGAAGACCCGGGTTCGATTCCCGACATGGGTACAATGTGTGAAGCCCATTTCTGGTGTCCCCCGCCGTGATATTGCTGGAATATTGCTAAAAGCGGCGTAAAACCATACTTACTCACTCACCAGACGCGGGTGTAGAGTGTTTTAGGACTGTCCAACATGGCGTGTTGTATCCAGGCAATAAAACGCTCTCTTTTGATATGACCTAACCACATTCAAAGCTACTAAGTATTGTGACCGCAATTTTGTTTTATTCGTGTTTAATTTGAATAAGCATCGCATATTTACCTTGTTTCACAGATCAACCGGTAACAGAAGCGCCTGAAGTGTATAATGGTAAGTTATATCGATGTCATATAGAGCGTCCTCCTGGAGAACGGAAGGTGCGTGGTTCGATCCCTGGCCGCGTCATACCAATTGACGTTTAAAGATGGTACTTCATGTTACTCTGCCTGCCGCTCGGCAATTGGGGATGAAACCCCCTGGTCGGCTCGGAGTCAGTATATTGTCCGAGTGGGGTATCCATGTTAAACTGCGGCATGGTACCCCAGAGCGATAGCACTACAACACTAGCATTAGTCCGAAATTTGTATGGATACTTCATATTGTTTCAGCTTCAGCTGAAAAAAAAACAGAAATTAAAATGTTGGCCTTTATAAAGAAAACTAAAAAACATTTTGCAGCAATGTATCTTGCGGCAAACAATTTCTATATATTTTCAACAGTCTGAGGCATGATTATCAATTGTCTGTTCAACAGAGCCCCGCTTCCTCAACTGCCCCGTGGTGCTCGTCACAATCGATGTCGCTCACGACAAGAACGAGGCACGGTTGCCGCCCCTGATGTTGCACGCACGTGATCACAAGGGCGCGGTCCTCGCTGTCCTACTGCCCAAAACAGTGTTCACGGCAGGCATTGGCGGGCAGAACTACGATATTGTCATCGCTACCTCATCCCGGGACGCTAGGGGAAATTTCGCTCTTTGCAAGTTCCATGTCAGAATCCGAGGTATGTTGCTTTAAATAGTGTGAGCTTGGTGCACCTGATCTGTCAGTAATGGCGCAGAAATAGTTATAGTGTGAGTGAGTGATAGAGCGAGTTGGTTCAACACCGTGTTCCAGTTATTTTTCGGCGCGTCAAATATGTGGGAGGAAAAATGATGCAGGTCTCAGACCATTAATTTTTTGGGTGAAACCACGAGCTTGGCTATGGTGCTGACAAACCTAGAAACATAATCGTGGTGAATCGGGATTCGAACCTACAATCACAGGTTCATTGCGTGCAGAAGGGACGCAACTCTGCACAGCGAATTGCGGCGCATTAGACCACAGAGCCAAACTGCATCTCTACTTAGCATCATTTCGAATTCACGAACTACGGATGTAACGAACGACTTTCAACGATCCCTGGTAGGTGTGAACTTTACGGAAATCAACAAATGAACAATAAAAACTACCTTTAGTTTTGGAGATATACTTTTGTATAATACTTTGCAATGTAAAATTGTTTTCGATGGTGGAATATCCTTTGCGAAAACCACCCTGAAAACAAATCAACAAAATGTTTCAATTGGGTGAGTGAGTGACTAGGTTGAAAACCGTCGCCGAAACACTGTAAACTTAATGTCCAAGACACAACAATAATACCCTGATGTATACTTTGTTTTGCACGGGAGTTTACTTCCGATTTCCTTTATTAAACAGCGTGGCTGAAATAAAAACTAAATTGGACGTTCTTAGAGAGCGTTTGCAGAAATATTGATGTGATGGTCACGACCTTGACTACAACGATGTTGTCTCCCCAGACGTCCACGCGCCCAACTTCACCTTCTGCCCGACGGACGTCTACCTGCCCAAGGAGGGACAGGCCACGTGGGAAATGCCCCAGGCAGAGGATAACGTGGGGCTCGTCCGTCCCCCCATCTCCCGCCATAAGTCCGGAGACTACTTCAAGAAGGGAGATCACCCTGTTGTCTATATCTCCGAAGACTACGAAGGGAACATCGCCCGCTGCCACTTCTTTGTCAAGGTCCCAGAAAGCGGTAAGATGCTCAATTTTCGGTCGGAGTAGGCTTTTGATCATGTTGTGACGTACCTAACACAATTGGAATGTGCTACTTCAGAATTGACTTCAATATTTTTTTGCGCTTACAGAGGTATAAACATAAAAAAGACGCGCGCACTGTGTAAATCCGCGCCAAAAATTATAACTGATTGCACATTAAAATAAAAACTTGCAGAGAACAATACGAAATCAGTGGCGTCGTTCAGTGCAATAATGCAACACAAGCCCCGCCCATTCTTTTATCAGCCAATCAGGAAACTATAATCCATTAGTGGGCGTAGCCTAACAAATTTTTTCAGTTAATGGAAACATGAACGCAAAGAATATTAGGGAGGGGCGGTCGGGTAGCCTGGTGGTTAAAGCGTTCGCTCGTCACGCCGAAGACCCGGGTTCGATTCCCGACATGGGTACAATGTGTGAAGCCCATTTCTGGTGTCCCCCTCCGTGATATTGCTGGAATATTGCTAAAAGCGGCGTAAAACTCACTCACTCCAAGCGCTAGGCAGGGTAACAATATCCGCTATTACAATCCTTAACGTCTTTTGATATGATACGGCCAGGGGATGGAGCCACCCACCTTCCGCTCTCCGGGCAGACGCTCTATCCACTAGACCAGGGAGGCGGTCTAGTTAAATTTTTGTCCCTACTAAATACATACATTGTTTTAACCTGTTAATACTGCTATGACGTACAATGATATGACGTATTATGATATGATTAACTTCACTCACTCGCTCACTCACCTCTTTCTTTTCTTTTTCAGCCGCGCTCATTAACAAAAACCATGACAGTTATACCAAGGACAAAGCCCTCATGTTTATCGGAAGTGGCATCGCATTCCTCCTCCTCGTCGTTGTCATCATCATCATTGCCGTGCTGTGTCGTCGCCACCGTCGCCGGGAGCCTCAAGCCACACCACCTCCCCCAGCTTACGAGAACGCCATCTACTCACTAACGGGAGTGCCCATGCCCCCAGCCTACAAGGAGAAGCCCCCAGTGTACGAGAACGAGGTCATCCCGGAGAAGAAGGAGGAAGCTATGGGAGAGGAAGACAAATCCCCCTTGGATGCCGACGACGTGGACGTCAAACTCGGCATCGACAACCCGACTTACCGGATTTAGGGGACACAACTCGGGCAAGACTGAGATGGCTTGTCTCCCTTTGTACACCGACACTGATAAATGGAGACGAAACCCAGCTCAGATAATACACCCTGACGCTATCCTTCTTTTCGCTCATTTTCAGTTTGATATTAAAATGCTCAGAGTATAGCGAGCTGGGCCCCGTTCCACAAAGCCATCTTGTCTCTAAGGTGATCATAACTCTCATACTTTCACACTGGCTTAAGATAAGTAAGACGCTAAGATCACTTTGTGGAACGGTGCCCTGGACCGCTGGATCTTGTAAATACCACTTGCCATGCTACTTTAAGGACTGGTCATGTATTATTAGGGGGGGGGGGGGGGGGGGGGTGAGGTGATTGGACTGCATCATCTATTGGTGACACACCCAACTTATTTAACCTTTTTTTATTTGTCCCACTTTCACTATGTTATGTTTTTTATGACCACCCCTTAATTTCAACCCCCGTAAAATTTATGATCAGTCCGTTACTATGCTACTACTATGCTGTGTTTTTGTATATCATCGCTCACTAATATAATTATCCATGTACAATTGCTACTTACATAATTGAGGCTTTCTGAAATGTATCCGATTCGTCATTTATGAGAATTCCAGGAAACATACATGTGCGTCACCAGGTGTGTCAAGGCTCCCCTATGAATCGTTGTATCGCAATTTGTATTAAACCTTGCGATTCGAAACACCATGCATTTATTGATGTTTGTTTCTTTAATTCTGAATTTCAAGAAATACTGTTTTCGAAGTTTTACGATAACTCCGCCTGATGGTAAGGATGGTCACGCAACAAAGAAAAAACTAAATATATCTGCAAAATATTTTTAGAACGAGCCTAAATTAACCAGTCGTAGGGGTTAAATACAAAACTGGTTAATAGCAACAACCTGCTTTTGGCAAGGACGCTTGGAACATGGAGACTTTTGCGCATAATCGGCTCAAATTACGTATGATACGTACGAAAGGTTGGCGTATCGTGACTCAAATATGTACTACTGTATATTGCTATTTTTGATTATTGTATTTTTATAGTCATTATTCTTGTAACAAGCTTACAGCAAAATCACGTTTACTTTCATAAATGATTTTGAAATAGGAGAAAATAATATGAGGCAGCGAAGAGTGCTGTCCCTTAGTGCAAGAGTGCTG
Source organism: Haliotis rufescens (assembly GCF_023055435.1). Classification (NCBI taxonomy): domain Eukaryota; kingdom Metazoa; phylum Mollusca; class Gastropoda; order Lepetellida; family Haliotidae; genus Haliotis; species Haliotis rufescens. The sequence goes on along the minus strand of NW_025964024.1, from coordinate 2,734,394 downwards.
TCCCTTAGTGCAAGAGTGCTGTCCCTTAGTGCAATAGTGCTGTCAGAATCTATAGCTTGCACGGTGACGATGCAACCATACAACCATACAAATGTCTTTCAAGAGTTTGGATTGTTGTGACTATACGAAGTATATCACGGCCTAGAATGTTATATCCTAGATTATTTTCGTCTAATTGACAACAACGTCAACTAAATCGACAGACTATTTTTATAATAGGTATATAATGTACTAACAGATATGCTTTGCCGTGCATTTGTTCTTAGGTCTATAACAAATGAGATGAACTGATTGAATTTAAATACAAACTAACTGCACGAGCTATCTGTGATCTTCACGTACTCAACTCACGTAGTTCAGAAAAGGTTTCCTTGATCATATTTCTACTTTTACAGATTACACGGACTATTATTAATAAAAGAGCAAATGTCGTTATATGTCCTCAAACGCAACCTATGATATGTTATGTGCGTCTTGAGCGTGGAGGCCGTTCGCTCTTGGTAACTGTTTTCTACAAGTGTACATCATTATCCTCTGACGAAGCGGTGTTTGTAAGATAGATTTTGTTAAATTTTCATTAAAACATTCCATTGTTTGTTGGTGATAATGTTTGTTGGAATAAATAAACCGAAATAAAACCAGGAAATCTCTGAAACCAATCGTTTCTTACTGTCGTCTGTTTAAAAGGCTCCCTCTCTCTCTCTCTCTCTCTCTCTCACACACACACACACACACATCTTTAACCACAGCCACCATATGCATAGGATGCACTATATAAAGGACGCATTATTGGTCCTAGGCCGTTATTGATTAATTATGTTGTTGGTTAAGTAAATTATGTGGTGAAGATCCGGGTTCGATTCAACACATTGATCCATACAACGAGAGAATATACGACCCGTGAAGATCCGGGTTAAAATAGGTCTTCAGCAACCCATGCTTGCCGTAAAAGGCTTTTTCGTAAGATTGGGTGGTCAGACTCGCTGACCTAGTTGATGCATGTCGTCGTATCCTAATTGCGTGGATCGATGCTCTTGATATCAATCACTGGATTGTCTGGTCCAGACTGGCTTATTTGCTAACCGCAGTCATACAGCTGGAATAATGCGGGGAAACCACAGCTGGATTCTCCATCACGACCACCAGTTTAATCCTGTTAACTATTTTGCTGCAGTACTGTCAAACCTTCTCGCTACTGTATAGGCCTAGCTCCATATTTCATTCCAGTGTCACGCCGTGATATAACTGGAATACTGTTAAAAGCGGCGTTAAACCCAACTCAACCAACCACTCCAGTGTCAGTGTGTCGGCACATCTCCATGCTATATGTCGCCCACAAACACTATGGGAACCAAACACCGATATATTTTGCCCTTTCGGGCAAAGACAGGATGGTGGAAACATCGATAGCAATGCATGACCTTTTAATTAACCTAATGACATGTACGGAAATCTGAAAAACGTCAACTGTCATACAAGATCGTCGAACAACGGCAGGCGTCTGAAGGAAGGGAGGTAACTCCACTTTGCTAGTTGAATGCTTGCCGGACGAGGTATTTTATGGACGTTTTTACTATACTTTTACTTTCATCAACAAATATGTTCCTCACACGTGTATCAATGTACTTGGTGTTTCATTGTAGTTTATGTAGCTGGCAGTGGACAGCCTACGTTGTGTTCAAACAATGATATTGTGTGGTACAATTGTCGTAACACTGCAGAGTAGGTAAACCGTCGATAAATATTGGCATCTGTCTACCACAGTGATGTGATGATGTTTGTTGTTTAGCGCCGCACTCAGCAATATTCCAGCTATATGACGCCGGTCTGTAAATAATCGAGTCTGGACCAGACAATCCAGTGATTGACATCATGAGCATCGATTTACGCAGTTGGGATACGATGACATGCATCAAGCAAATCTGCGAGCCTGACCACCCGATCAAGTTAGTCGCCTCTTACGACAAGCATGGGTTGCAGAAGACCAGTTCTAACCAGGAATCTTCACGGGACGTTTATCACAGTGAGTGAGTTGGGTTTAACGCCGCTTTTAACAGTATTCCAGTTATATCACGGCGTGTCAGTTTAATGTGGGAGGAGAGCCCGAAGTGATGCAGGTATCAGACGTTTACCACTTTAGTGAAACCCACAAGCACGGGTATGGTGCTGACAAACCTAGAAACATAATCTGAGCGAACCGGAATTCGAACCCACATTCATGGGTTTCTGGCGTGTCCAAGGGACGTAACTCTGTACAGCGAATTCGGCGCCATAGACGACTGGGCCACACGTACCCCCTCTGTCTATCTCAATGGTATTTTGTATGGGGGATGGACATGTGTCAATATGTATATATCAGTATCGTATTATCACTATAATAGAATGAGGACAAGGATACTTTATACCGCCTGCTTGGCAATATGTGTCCACCTCATCTCATCCTGGTACGTGGTCCTGTGTCCTTGAATGTGATATTTGTCTGCGATTAGACACATATCTGGACGCCTATATCTGCAAAATTGCTGATGCGGCGTCAAACAATGATCACTCACTCAATCGTGGTCCTGTGCACAGCGCAAAGGTCACAAATCAAGCAACACCAAGCCACGGAGACTATACAAGTCGACATAGACTCCCTGATCAAGTTATGCAACGTTGGTTTGCGGAGAGTAGGTGGATGGGTGACCGTGTTCGACAAGTTGAATCCTGAGAGTATCTGGAGCTTTGAGTTGAGTTGACCTACCGGTTGAGTCTCCACAGGCAAGTGACTGTTCGAATATGCTCCTGTATCCCCCAGCAGTGAACAGGGTACCCGGGAGGATGAGATGGAAATGTGACTGTGAACCCGCCTAACGTCCATACGGTAGCGTGGGTTGTATACTCCGCCGAAGACCCGGGTTCGATTCCCGACATGGGTACAATGTGTGAAGCCCATTTCTGGTGTCCCTCGCCGTGATATTGCTGGAATATTGCTAAAAACGGCGAAAAATCAAACCCACTCACTCCATTGATCGGGATCATAAAACAGTGCCGTGAGCACGCGTCAGTGGGTGGATTCTGCGCATTATAACATCCATTATCATCACGAACTTTGCAGGACTTCTCTCTGTTCGGAAAACACACTGTGCGGCTGACGCACGGAGACAAATCGGAGCCACTTCAAACTGTCAACACTAGCTTTAGGAACCAATCAGGTCGAATCATTTCCTGAACCCCAAACCCCCCACCCCCACCTATCCTCGATCTGTAGAAGGGAGTATCTGCTATTGCTTACCGTGATATTCCAGCAATATCGCTAATGGGATTCACACATTGTACCCATGTCGAGAATCGAACCCGGGTCTTCGGCGTGACAAGCGATAGCTTTAACCAGCATGCTACCCGACCACCCCCGATCAGCGATTGACCACGTCATCCACGTCACCAGACCAGCACGATCCTGACCATCCAACAATTAAGTTGCCTCGCACCACAAGTCATAAAAAAACCGTTTCGGATTAGGTTCAATTAAAATAATTCTATTATGGACCCCCTTTTATTTCAGATCTGAAAAGGGGACAAACATGCTTATAGGGGTGAGAAGGGGGATGAAATAGAAATGGTGTGCGTGATATAATGGTCGGGAAGAGATATATATTTTAAAGGGTCCGTCTGCCCATTGTCTAGTCCTGCGCCATGACTGTGACACACACACACGCACGCACGCACACACACACACACACACACACACACACACACACACACACACACATAAATGACCGTCCCCTCCCCACGTACCTTTTTATCAATATTTCAGCACTATTACTCTGAGGAACTGTATCTGCGAAGAAAGACGACCTCCTGTATCGTGTTTACATACACACCCGTTGTCTCACACATTGTAATTAAAAGAACTATGATATTATCATATATCGTTAATAAGGCAACTGTGTCATCATTTTATGCGACATATCACGGACAAGGACACTGACACACACCTTGCATCAACCTGTTTCTTCAGCCGTCTCGGGCGACTCGCGGCGACGACAGCACAGTTGCCACCAGTGTTATGGCCGACATAAAATGATGGAGAGAGACAACCTGAGTGGATGCAGAGGAATCCATGAGATACACTCAGATAGATAGGGGAGAGCTACCACCATGGCCGACTTAACCATTGCCGGGCGCGTGCCTGGCTCGCGCTACTGCGCGCGTCTGACGTCACGAAACCAAACACCGATGCCAGGATCGCCCAATAAGTACTGTAGGCTGGTTCGGGTGCTCAGCCATCTAACGGTAACGACTTCGCATTGTCCGTTCGTCCGTCCGTGTTATCCGAGATTCTCACGTCCTGTGTTTACTCATAACTGTAAACATCGAGGAAAGAGACACTTGTAGCTTAAGCTGGAGTTCTGTGGATGTTTCGCCAACACAGAAAGGAGCTAGTTTGAGCGAGTTCCGACAGCGGACGAGACCGACAGGTGACCCCCGGGATCCTACTCCTGGCAGAGTCTGAGTGTCTACAGAGGATCTTACACACCCTCCCTTGATACTAGGACCTCAAACAGACAGAGAGGTATGTACACCCATGGTCAGATGGGAATAGTTGAGATAGTATATTACTGTTATCAGTCCAGGTAGACAGTGTGTGTATCGGTGTTTTGTGAAACAGGCCCTCGTAGATCGCTCACCACTGTCAGGAATCTCATGCAGATATACGGCAGCGTCTATGAAGGCTGCTCTAAGCACGCATACAGGTGGAAGAAATAAAACCAGGGATTTCTGTATAGAATGGTATACAATACACACACATCGCGACCAACATGGTCGTTCTAATCCTGTAATGTAGAATTGTTCTGAGAAATGTTCTCGATTGTATGTTACTAGACTAACATCTCGTCAGTCACATGAACATATTTTACGGATTAAACAGTTGTTAAATTACATTTATGAAAAATAGTAAAAAGGAGCCCAGAGATAGACTCTCTTCATTTTCAATTATCTAGACTTGCTAAATATTATAGAATTGCATGGGCTGTATTGGATATATTTATTTCAGGGTCTGTATGACAGACTACGAGTCTCTTCATTTTCAGTTATCTAGACTTGCTAAATATAGACTTGCATGGGCTGTATTGGATATATTTGTTTCAGGGTCTGTATGACAGACAAGTATGCCATCTCTACAACATGAGATGTATCTTGACGTGACTCATTAGAGGTTTGACCAGGCCACCAATATGTTCATGTTTCAAGTACGCCCATGGCATTAACCCGATCACTATAGAACGTTAATACCTCGGTTAGGCTGTTCTGAGCATGCCATATAGTAGCTACATTACACGCAATAACAGATTCGTCTCGCGATAACATTGTCACTGAATTTAACAGTCTGCGGTCATACGAACCGTGGCCGCTGAAAGAATTAGGCTTATAATCAGAGCAGAGCATGTGTTGATATCTCGTCATCTGCTTGCGTCACGTAACGAATGGTGCAATCTTTGTGCAGTATGTACCGTGCGTTTCTATCTGTAGGGGCGGTCGGGTAGCTTAGTGGTTAAAGCGTCCGCTCGTCACGCCGAAGATCCGGGTTCGATTCCCGACATGGGTACAATGTGTAAAGCCCATTTCTGGTGTCCCCCGCCGTGATATTGCTGGAATATTGCTAAAAGCGGCGTAAAACCATACTCATTCACTCACTTCTAATCTGTAAACGGTATTTAACGAGATATTGTTTATATGCCTGCCTCGTGGTTTATTGGATAGAGCACGTGCCTGGAGAATGGAAGGTCGGGAGTTCTATTCCCTGGCCACGTCATACAAAAAGTATTTAAAAGATGGTGCTTGATGTTAGCTTGCCTGGCGTTTGGCATTTATGGGATGAAAGAAGGACTGCTCGGCTCGGAGTCAGTATACTGTGTCTGAGTGGGATATCCATGTTCAAACTGCAGCATGGTATCTCAATGGGTTTCCACTATACAACTAGTCCGGATTAGTGCACACACACACACACACACACACACACACACACACACACACACACACACAAACACACAAACACACACACACACACACACACACACACACACACACACACATGAATGTGACGTTAAACCCCATTTCACCTCACAACCTGTTTTGTATACAGTCAGTATCACCAGCATGTCTGGTGAGAGTATGTGAATGTACATATTATAACCACTTGTATCTGTCTATAAGTGGTATGTTGTTTGTTTGTTTGTTTGTTTGTTGTTTAACGTTCCAGCTGTATCACATCGGCCTGTAAATAATCAAATCTAGACCACTAAATCCAGTGATCGATATCATGAGCAACGGGGGTACGATGACACGCAAACAACCAACTCACCGAGCCTGACCACCCAGTCCGTATAGTCTCCTGTTACGACCAGCACAGGTTGCTGGGGGTCAAATCTAACCTGGTGTTCTCTGTGGGGCAGTATGTAACGAGTGCTACTATCTTTATGTTATATTTCACGAGCTACACTTTATGTATTTATTCACAAACTGTATACCTCCCATGGAGCTGAGAATGGCGTGTGAGTGCACGCTGATACAAAGACCGGGGTCAACTCAGTATAGCGCCATGAGTATTCACCGGGTGAATGGAAACTGGCGCACTATCAATGGACTTTATATTATTATGATATAGTTTGTCATTAGATTCTCATTTTGCGTAAAGTGTGTGATGAATTTCTCAAATTGTGTAAAGTGTGTCGTTAATTTTTCAAAGTGCGTAAAGTGTGACTAGTTCCTCAATTTGCGTAATGTGTCATCAGTTTCTCAAAGTGCGTAAAGTGTCATTAGTTTCTCAAAGTGCGTAAAGTGTCCTTAGTTTCTCAAATCGCGTAAAGTGCCATTAGTTTCTCAAATTGCGTTTAGTGTCATTAATTTCTCAAAGGGTGTCATTAGTTTCTCAAATCGCGTGAAGTGTCATTAGTTTCTCAAATCGAGTAAAGTGTCGTTGGTTTCTCAAAGTGCGTAAAGTGTGTCGTTAGATTCTCAAAGTGCGTAAAGTGTCATTAGTTTCTCAAAGTGCGTAAAGTGTCCTTAGTTTCTCAAATCGCGTAAAGTGCCATTAGTTTCTCAAATTGCGTTAAGTGTCATTAATTTCTCAAAGGGTGTCATTAGTTTCTCAAATCGCGTAAAGTGTCATTAGTTTCTCAAATCGAGTAAAGTGTCGTTAGTTTCTCAAAGTGCGTAAAGTGTGTCGTTACATTCTCAAAGTGCGTAAAGTGTCATTAGTTTCTCAAAGTGCGTAAAGTGTCCTTAGTTTCTCAAATCGCGTAAAGTGCCATTAGTTTCTCAAATTGCGTTAAGTGTCATTAATTTCTCAAAGGGTGTCATTAGTTTCTCAAATCGCGTAAAGTGTCATTAGTTTCTCAAATCGAGTAAAGTGTCGTTAGTTTCTCAAAGTGCGTAAAGTGTGTCGTTACATTCTCAAAGTGCGTAAAGTGTCATTAGTTTCTCAAAGTGCGTAAAGTGTCATTAGTTTCTCAAAGTGCGTAAAGTGTGTCCTTAGTTTCTCGTGTATCTCTCTTACTCATCACGATAAGACTGAAATGTGCCGATCTGACGTTAAATTTTCACTCACTCACTCACTCTTTGAGTAGTGAACTGTCAGTCAGTAAACATCGCGTAATCAGGCCTCTGTTTACATCATGTAATTGTGTCTCTCTTGGATTAATGAGGTCTCTGTCTCCACGCATCATGTTATGTAGGTCGCTCTTTCCAAAAAGTAACAATGCCTTTCTGTGTGTAATGCCTATCTCTCTGCACGCACTGTGTGAAAGTGTCGCGAATAGGGCAGCTGTGTGGCGTTGTGGGGAGGGAGATAGCATCCCTCTTCAGCTGCCTCATCCTGTTGCTGCAATAAATGATGCAATTAATCTCCCCCAAAACCTCCTGTTATCTGCCATGTAGATCCCGCCTTCACGTAACGCGGACATATTTCCCCAGAACGATCTCTTAACTTTTTCCTTCTTCTACCATGTGACTGACGTGTTGTTCATATATCGTTAAATGTATGTGGGATAAATATGTCTAATTTGTTTTTAACAACGCCACCTGTGAAATTATTACCATTATTTTGGCACTTTTGAAACGTGATTCCCCTCTGCATGTTGCTCTAATGGGAGGGGAGATATGAGTGCTATCGCGCGCAACACAGCCGCATAGCCGGGGCAGATCGCATATTACAGGTAAACCAAGATGTCACTATCAAATACACGTGTGATACTTGTGATATTTGAGAAACGTCTCGAGATTGCTTGCAGGAACAATTTTTATCTTAGGTTCTAAAGATACTTCGGTTTGTTACGAAAACGTTATGTATAGGTTAGACCACGAGGACCCAGTGTCTGATCGTTGAAAGGGTTCGCTAAACCACGAGGCGCACAGCAATCAACCATTTCAACGATTAGACACTTGGGTCCGAGTGGTCTAACGTACTTAAACCATGTCCAACATTTATGGAACCTAAAATGCTTAAAAAAACATTGTTTTGTTAAAGGTATTTTGAAAGATATTCAGGAACTCTATGCTCAACTGTGAGAACACTGTGTGAGTCGGTCCTGCGTGAAGAACGTGAAATGTGTCCCCAGCCTTTTGCACGTGCACCTCGCACTTTGCCGATGTGGGTTATGAAATGCATGTCCCGGGGCAAGTATACCATTCATTTTGGACCAACTCGAGCACATTTATCAATCAACCAAATATTACTTGCCCATGTTGATGGGCCTATTATGAGCAAACATAGCCCTGATCAAGATAATAGTCATTTCTTTTCTATCTGTTCGTTTCGTCAGAGACCATATACTATCTATTATGTGGTCTCTGGTTTCGTAGAACGAAAAGCTACAAAATCACAAGTACTGTACAAATACTAGAGTAACATACTGTATAAAAATTGCATAAAACACATTTCGCAATTCATACAGGGATAAGCAATTGGTACTGATGTAAGTAAATATTTAGTTGTTAATTCCATACAATATCTCCCATGTCGCCGTAGCAGAAGACTACATTCGTTAGCCTTCAGTGCGGATTTCGCGGGTTCGAATCCCGCTGGCGATAAAAGTTTTTCATGAAATTGTTCTATCATCAAGACAATTAAAAGATGGAGGAAAAAAGAAGTTCCGTCATTGCCAAGTTGTGTTTAACTTATAATTCAGTTAGTCAGGCCACGGTCAAAGACAAAGCAGCCATGGTTTAAATAACGATAGCTAGCTGTGTGTGTGAAAGCATTATGGCACTTAAAGCATGTGCGTGGAGACTGTGCTTCCACATGGTTGTTTGTGTGTTTGATGTTTAACGCCGCACTCAGCAACATTCCAGCTGTATGGCGGCGGTCTGTAAATAATCGAGCCTGGACCAGACAACCCAGTGAGTCAGCGAGCCTGACCACCCGATCCCCGTTAGTCGCCTCTTAAGACAACCAAAGTCGCCTTTTACGGCAAGCATGGGTTCCTGAAGACCTATTCTACCCCGGATCTTCACGGGTCGCATCAATGTGTAGCGAAGGCCTCACAATGTATCCCGATTCAGATATGTTCATTGCTCATTATACCTTGATTGTGTTGACGAGACGACATATCCAGGTATTGTTCCATATTGTTGCATCACATGTCAACACTTCAAGCATCTTCCCGCAGCAAGGAAGTTAACTGACTTTAAAAGTCCAGTTTTCACCCTTGGAGAACTTGGCTGCAAATTCGGAGTTTTAGACTAACGGGTCTATGCATAGTCCAATCAAAATCGCGTAATGAAATGTACATCCTATTGGTAAACTGCCGTGAAGATTTCGCTCGACTGCAGAAGCTTGACATTGTGTACCTTCAACTGGACGCCGACGGATATTATCCAAATCTGTTCATGTTTTTAATCAATAGGGTGCTCAAGTAATTTGATACACTTCGCGAGGTAAGACCCGATTTTTAACACTATAGATCTTGCTTATCGATCAGATCGTCTTGACTGGGTATAAGCAAAGGTATGTTACAAAGTTGAATCGGATTGGTCAAAAGGAGGCACCTAGTAGGGACATAACGTGTAATAGTTACTGGTGGCATTACGATCGAAACACGAAATTGCAACCTAGTTCGGCTAGGGTGGAAACTGGACTTGTATAGTCAGTTAACTCCCTTGCCTCGGGAAGATGCATTACAAGACACGTTTAGCTAGTAAGTTCATATGGCAACATAGTATTTATATTCTGGTCTAAAAAAACCAACGACTCGATATATCGTCTATGCCGCCAGGACTTCGCTGTGTAGTTATGCCCCCTCGTCGTGCCAGGATCCGCTGGTCGTGGTTTCGAATTCCAGATTTGTATTGATTTTATTTGTTAACTGAAATGCCCGACACATGTATGTGTATGTAGCACAACCAACAGCGTATACACGCACAACATCTGTGCCCGACATGGCATACACTACACACCGACTCCGACACAAAATATAACATTCCATGCCTCAACACTGCATACAACATACAGTGCCCGACATAACATACAACCCCATGTGGTTCCCAGAGAATCTACATACAACAGCGTATACTATCGTTCCCGGGAATCTACATACAAGGATGCACGCGCTCAGTGGTCCCGGAAGATAATGCCGAGAGTAGATTTTCAGCAACCCATGCTAGAGGCGACTAACGGATTCGGGTGGTCAGGCTCCATACAACGAGAGAATCTTCGACCCGTGAAGATTCGGGTTAAAATAGGTCTTCAGCAACTCATGCTTGCCGTAAAAAGGGATTGTGCTTCTCGTTAGATCGGGTGGTTGACTTGGTTGATGCATGTCATCGTATCCCAATTGCGTGGGTCGATGCTCATGATATCAATCACTGGATTGTCTGATTCAGACTCGATTATTTACAGACCGCCGTTGTATAGTTGGAATATTGCTGAGTGCGGTGTTTAAAAACAAACAAACAAACAATACTAAACACATCTCGGCATGCATTTCGTGTCGTCCTAAGAAACACAGACGAGGCTACTTTCCTCGAATGCAACTTCAGTGAACATTCACATACTGACTGGCACTGGAATTCATCAGCTGACAAAACTGGCCATGCTGAACCTATTCTACGCCTTTAGCGATTTTGTGGTATATCACTTGCAGGACTGACGCCGCGTTCAGTGCACTTTGTTTTGTAACAATACCGCTGCCATAGCAACTGGATGGTCACGTGACTAGCCACACCGGTGGCCAACAGTATCTGATGTTTTGTAAACAGGGGCACGTGCACCACGCATGTTTCGCGCAGCTGGATGCTAAGTGGTCAGTGAACTTTTGTTATACTACAGCTAAAACTGTAGCCGCTACACACGTTAAATAAATAGCCCTTGCTACATTAGTTGCTAATGAAGACTACTACAGTTACCATCGTCGTATCATTTTAGTGGGGATGAGAGAGAATAGGCACGAGGACGTAGGTCTTTACATTTTTGGATTGGTATTTAATGGAACAATACACTTGTTGTGAGAAGGGACCTAGTTTCGACCGGTTCTGTTTCTTGCTATTACCAGCGCTCATTTCAATGACTGGGGCCTGTCTGATCTCCGTAATCACTACCGATGAAAACATGAAGTTATCGAAAAGTTCAACCAAAAATGGTTCCCCGTCTGGCTAGACTGGCATTTAGTCCCATTAGTAAAGATATCTTATTTAAAATATATTAAATCTACAAAGTAAAGAATAAAATCCAAATGGAAACCAGAACAATGAGACTTGCTAAATCTTCCTAGACTTGAATTGGATCGTTTTTTCTAATTTATTCTCTAGGGTATTGGACACAGCACATTTCGTGTACGGGGCAGAAACGAGACATTTGTCAATGAATTTGTGTCGTCGTTTATTAATATTGTTATGCACGTGGGATCCCCACGGGGGCTCGCACATTATTAACTTGAGAGGATTCGAACATGGGCCTTCGACGTATCGAGCAGATCCTTTAACCACAGCCACCATATGCATAGGATGCACTGTCTAAAGGACGCATTATTGGTACTTGGTCTTTATTGACTAGTCGTTGGTTGAATAATTAAGTGGTGAAGATCCGGGTTCGATCCAACACATTGATCCATACAAGGAGAGAATCTACGACCCGTGAAGATCCGGGTTAGAATTGATCTTCAGCAACGCATGCTTCTCATAAGGGGAGACTAACGGGATCGGGCGGTCAGGCTCGGTGACTTGGTTGATGCATGTCATCGAATCCCAATTGCGTAGATCGGTGCTCATGATGTCAGTGACTGGATTGTCTGGTCCAGACTCGATTATTTACAGACCGCCGTCATATACTGGAATACTGCTGAGTGCGGCGTTAAACAACAAAAAAACAAACCGAATACACTTGAATTCATTTCCTTTGAGAAAAACACATTGAAGATATCTTCACGGAGGAACAGTCGGAACACATGTAACATAAGTGGTATAGTTTATTTACATCATTAACACTACACACGCTAAGGGATCACAGTGGGGTTTAGCATCCTCACTTAGAATCTACCCATCTTCAATACACATAGACTTGCTCGAGTCTCTAAGGCAATAATTATCAGTTTAAATCATAAGTTCTAGACATTGTAAAAAATAAGAACAAGTTGTCCCTATGAGAGACTGGAGTCTTACTGTCCATATATCTAGACTTGCCTGTTAGGAGGATAGAATTACTACACATCCATTGATATTTCTTTCACTACAGCCTTGGAGCAAGGCTTAATACACACTGCTCACAACAGCGCACTCCAGTGACGACCGTTTGACATTTGAGATATTTTAAGATTGTGTTGTACTTTCATTTCCACGGAAAAGGGATCAAATTAAACTGATATGAGAATATTAGACCCAAAGCAATACTGGTTTTATTAAAGTAATCCTAAGGAAGCGAATTGAAAATGTTCTGAGCAAGGCGGGCCTAATCTATATAGATGGAGTCTTCATTTCATCATATTTTTACAAGCTACAGAGGCCAAAGGTCACTTTGTAGACCATGGTAGGGGCCCCAACTCACAAGGCATTCCTTCAGCAGATATTATTTGTCCCTGAACACATATTTCATGAGTCGAAGGTCAATGTCATTCTCATAAATTCAATTCTCATAACTAAATTCAAAGAATAATACGGAGGAACGGTAGCTCAGTCGTCTAAGGCGCCGCAATTCGCTGTGCAGAGTTGCGCCCCTTGGGTGTGACAGAAACTAATAACCTGGGTTCGAATCCCGATTCGCCCTAATTAGGATTAGTCAGTACGACGCCCGTGCTCTCGAGTTTTACCAAAGTGGTAAACTTCTGAGACCTGCAGCACTTCTCTCTCCCCCCCCCCCCCCCCCCCCCCCCCCACCCCCCACCCCTCCCCATCAAGCTGACACGCCCTGATATAACAGACATACTGATCAAAGCGGCGTTAAGCCCAACTAACTAACTCACTCACGAAGTAATAGAACTGTTAATGGAACAGTCGTAGAAAACTAGTATATATGGAATTTATATATACGGTGCATAGATTACATTAGACTGTTGTTACTGGATGGAGGATATTTCCTCTCAAGTTGTTTTAACTCCCACCTGAAAACTCAGATATCGTGTACATCGGAAAGTCTTTCTTCGATACATTTGTTTTAATTATATAGAATCATATTGTTATGCATTTGACGTGACACGTACGTCGAGGAATAAAATGTACATAGTGCGAGAATTATTCCGCTTTCAATAATGACTAGGTGCGTGTTCTTTACGCCATAGTACGTGTGTGTGTGCGTGCGTGCTTGCTTGTCTGTGCGTGCATGTGTGTGTGTATTTCCGCTCTATGACACCCACTTGTAAAAAAGGTAGGGTTTTGGGTAGGCAACCTTGTGACTGAAAACATGGCACCAGCCACCCCGACACCCGATTCAGTTGAGTTGCCTCTTGCGACCAACAATAGTGTACTTTGACCTTGTACCGGGTTCCAGGACATATTCCTGTTGATGCTGATGTTCGGCGCCGTGAAATGACAACCAATGATAACCTTATCGACGTATAGAGGGAGCAGCTATAAGGAACATCTTAACTTACAGATATGTAGGTCGGAAGACGCGTAATGGGAAATGGTTGAAGTGGAATGTATACGAGTCGACGTTGGAGCATTGATAACTGGTGCAGCAGTCAGTCGTCACGGGAGACGTAAGCTGTCTGACAGACATGTTAGGAATACATATGGGACCATCTTCTGACAGCGCCAGGTTTGCGTTCTGCCCTCCATCACGATACTGCTTGTGTGGTGTTACAGTCACCTTGACCTAATCCCCGCAAGGAAGGGCATGACTATCTATACGGTGGCACCACGTGGATTTTCTGGCCACGAAGGCAATGTATTCTCCACGCTTACCATAATCCCTAGTCCCGCACCATGACTGTGGATTTTATATTTTTAGGTATTTTTCTTTACTAAAAGCCTAGGCAAGTCTAGATCAAACTAACCCAGTCTAGTTTGCTTGATATGAAAATAGCAGAAGAGGAGAGGTTCTTTCGAAAAAAATATTTTTATTATTTTAAAGACATGTTCTCATTGTTAGTCTACATAACCCCCACCAGGGCAGTACATAGACTCCCATGTGCTGTCACTGACTCGGGGGGCGGTCGGGTAGCCTAGTGATTAAAGCGTTCGCTCGTCACGCCGAAGACCCGGGTTCGATTCCCGACATGGGTACAATGTGTGAAGCCCATTTCTGGTGTCCCCCGCCGTTATATTGCTGGAATATTTCTAAAAGCGGCGTAAAACCATACTCACTCACTACCAAGCGCCGGCACTGCATCGCTTGTGTCAGCGCAGATGGTGGTCACACACGATAGTGACATTGTCAGTTGAGTTGTTCGTCATTTTTTTATGCCTGTCTCTCTGTTATCGGGTATGGATATTGTCATTGAATTTGAAATCAATAAAATATTTATCAGACGGCCGAATAACATGTTATTTTCTATAACATGTTATTTTCACCATTATTTACACCATTTTATATGAAGCACAGTTACTTTTTTCCGTAAGTATACATCTGGAATAAATTCGCCAACAAACCCTCGGATAGGGCATGCATTTGTGTGGTAATACCTCTGTGTGGACATCAACCCTTGAGATTTGGACAAGTCTCTGAGGCAAGGATCATAAGTTTATATCATAATTTCTATATTATTATACGCTGAGTATACTGTGTGTACAGGGTTATGGGTGTTGTAAGAACATTGATAAGAAGAACACGATGTCCCTGAAAAAGTGTCACGGATCTGTCCTCCAGAGACCAGGGTGTCTTTATACAAGAACAAAGTAAAGGATTAGTGGTGATATGATCGCAAGTTTATTATTATGAGCTAGTTGTAAATATAGATGACAAAAAAAAGGATTAAAAAAATTACCCTGACAACGATCACTGATTAATAAACTAAAACAAATATACAAGCTGATTAGCTAAGCAACTGTATAACAGTAATAAAAAGAGAGTAGCTAAATGAACACTTGAAAAGATAATTGACAAGATATATAGACAGCCATTTAAGTCGACTGCGACCAATTACACCTGACAGTTAACTATATAACTCAACACTCTAATGAGTGACTAACCTCGGCTGGGTCAACTAGCGGGAAATAAACAGAGAGGGCTTATCTCTAAAAAATAAGTGTCTTGGACAATAAAATAGAAGAAAAACGCCTGAATAGCCAACTAGTCTTATTGACTAAAGACACCGTCACTTTGACTGGGAAAGGAAATTCTAAACTTTCCAAAAATACAAGGTACTTGACCAACTTGACTACCAATAGTAAACAGGTACTTGACCTAAACTAGACAATTGCGGGATAATTGGTAATCCACAGATTACTAGAAAAAAACGGAGTACAAAATATAAATACCTAGCCAATAAGTTTTAGCTCATCGCCACCAGAGTAAGTCAGTATCAGAGAGAAAACTGCCCCTGTAACCACTTGCTAACGGAACCCAAGTTTCGACCTGACCAAACCAGTAGCAAGGTATTTGAGGTGAGGACGTCGTAGTACCTGAACACTGGCAGGTAGAAACTAGCTTCTGTGTGGCCCTGAACACATCCAGGTAGAATATAGCTTGTCCTGTGTGGACCTGAACACTTCCAGGTAGAACATACTTTCTCCTGTGTGGACCTGAACACTTCCAGGTAGAACATAGCTTCTTCTGTCTGGACCTGAACACTTCCAGGTAGAACATAGTTTGTCCTGTGAGGACCTGAACACTTCCAGGTAGAACATAGCTTCTTCTGTGTGGACCTGAACACATCCAGGTAGAATATAGCTTGTCCTGTGAGGACCTGAACACTGCCAGGTAGAAACTAGCTTCTGTGTGGCCCTGAACACATCCAGGTAGAACATACTTTCTCCTGTGTGGACCTGAACACTTCCAGGTAGAACATAGCTTCTTCTGTGTGGACCTGAACACTTCCAGGTAGAACATAGCTTGTCCTGTGTGGACCTGAACACTTCCAGGTAGAACATACTTTCTCCTGTGTGGACCTGAACACTTCCAGGTAGAACGTAGCTTGTCCTGTGTGGACCTGAACACTTCCAGGTAGAACATACTTTCTCCTGTGTGGACCTGAACACTTCCAGGTAGAACATAGCTTCTTCTGTGTGGCCCTGAACACTTCCAGGTAGAACGTAGCTTGTCCTGTGTGGCCCTGAACACTTCCAGGTAGAACGTAGCTTGTCCTGTGTGGCCCTGAACACTTCAAGGTAGAACATAGCTTCTTCTGTGTGGACCTGAACACTTCCAGGTAGAACATAGCTTGTCCTGTGTGGACCTGAACACTTCCAGGTAGAACATAGCTTCTTCTGTGTGGACCTGAACACTTCCAGGTAGAACATAGCTTGTCCTGTGTGGACCTGAACACTTCCAGGTAGAACATAGCTTCTCCTGTGTTATCAGTGTTATCTTAGTGGTGGAGTGTACTATGAATAAATTAGATCCCTCAAAGCAGGGATCTAACTTTTAAAATTTGATAGTTAGATCCCTAAGGGCTTGGAGGGATCTAATTTATTTAAACCATGTCCAACATTTATAGCACCTAAAATGCTTAAAAAACATTGTTTTGTTAAAGGTATTTTGAAAGATATTCAGGAACTCTATGCTCAACTGTGAGAACACTGTGTGAGTCGGCCCTGCGTGAAGCACTTTGCCGATGTGGGTTATGAAATACATGTCCCGGGGCAAGTATACCATTCGTTTGGGACCAACTCGAGCACATTTATCAATCAACTAAATATAACTTGCCCATGTTGATGGGCCTATTATGAGCAAATATAGCCCTGATCAAGATAATAGTCATTTCTTTTCTGTCTGTTCGTTTCGTTGAACGAAAAGCTTCAAAATCACAAGTACTGTACAAATACTAGAATGCATAGAGTAACATACTATATAAAAATTGCATAATACACATTTCGCAATTCATAAAGGGATAAGCAATTGGTACTGATGTAAGTAAATATTTAGTAGTTAATTTCACACCCTTTCTCCTATGTCGCTGTGGCAGAAGACTACATTCGTTAGCCTTCCGTGCGGACTTCGCGGTTTCGAATCCCGCTGGCGACAAACGTTTTTCGTGAAATTGTTCTATCATCAAGACAAGTGATAGGGGAAAAGTTCCGTCATTGCCAACAGGTGTTTAACTAACAATTCAGTTAGTTCGACCACGGTCAAAGACAAAGGAGCCATGGTTTAAAGATATTATAGGGATTTGAGGATCATCCTCGTGGAGTATTTAATGTGTATATCGGCGTTATTTTAGCGTTTGAAAATGAAACAAGAACAATTAGGTTTACAAATCAGCTGAGTCTACCTTTACCTTACAAATCAATGCTTTCGACATAACCCCCGCGTCAATGTTACGCAATGTTTCACCCAGTTCCCTCGTCAATGTTACACAATGTTGCCCTTTGTGCCTGTAACAGCAGCTAAATTGTGAGGAGGCAGTCTTAAAGGTCAACCCGGACGTTTCTCAGAAGCAATCTGGCGACGACAAACAAACACCGCCTCGTATGCGTATCTAAATGAAATTGTGAGAAAGGTGTCATTACAAGCTTTTGACAAGAAAACCCGCAGTTGTTCCTGTGTGATGTTGTATTAAAGTAATACACGTGTCTGTTCCCCAACTAACGTTGCTGACTGAGGTATGGGATCCCCTGCTGGGAGCGAGTCTCTACAACCACCAGATAGCGTTTCAAGTAAGATCGTCTGGGTTAGCGCGAACATTCCAACTAGGTGCACAAACAAACATCTCTCGCTCGTCTGCCGTTAGAAGGTGGTCTAACTGTTATCAGAATGCTATGCGCGTACCCCCTGCACCCATACTAACGGGGACCGCCTCCGTGGTCTAGTGGTAGAGCGTCCGCCCGGAGAGCGGAAGGTCCAGGGTTCGATCTCCAGCCGCGTCATACCAAAAGACGTTAAAAGATGGTACTTGTTGTTACCCTGTCTGGCGCTCGGCATTAAGGGGCTAAAACATGGACTCGTCGGCTTGGAGTCAGTATACTGTGTCTGAGATGGGTATTCATGTTAATCTGGGGTATGGTTTCTCAGTGGGCTAGCACTATAAATCGGCATCAGTCCGGACTAGTACAAGCAGCCACACACACACACATGCATGCACGTCGCTATATAAGTGCAATAATCTGATGCGACGTTAAACCCCATTTCACCTCCCTTCACCACTACTAACGGTCATTGGTCTCGCTGTTCAATCGCGCCTCCTCTTGTCCCTCCCAAATCGACTCACCCGTCAACCCCAAGATACCCCATCTGATTAGTAGTGAACTCACCCGTGGACCACCTGTCTGCGCAGAGTTATGCCCCCTGGCTGCCACAGGAGCCGCTGGTTGTGTACTTCAGCGATGACAACTTTCATGGTTTCTGTGCCAGATTTGACCTTTTGGCTTCAAGGGTTTATGGTCACTACCAGGTTTGGTTTCCTTGGTTACCCGGATGTAAGGATGAGTCGGTGCTCTGTGGTTTCTCTTGGTCAGGGTTAGTGTCCATTATTTACATAAGGTGTGCATGGAAAAGGTGTAATTTAGTTCTTTGGGTAAAGGGGATTTGGTGAGATCAACGAAAAATGTCACTTATTAAAACAGACCCTTTAACAAAATACGGGTGAAGTAAATTTTCCCGAGACAAGTTGTGCATAGTCCATCCAAAATCGCGTAACGAAGCAGACATCCGGTTCGTAAACTGCCGTGCAGATTTCGGTCGATTGCAGGATTTGCAAAGCGCCGCCATTTTGTTTGATGCAAATGCAGGTGATATGAGAAGTGGAATCTGATTGGTCAATAGGAGGGACATAGAAGGGACAAACACGTAATAGCCACTGGTGGCGCTACGGTCGAGCCCTAGTTCGGCAAGTGTGAAAACTTGACTTTTACCATGAGTTAACTCCCTTGCTTCGGGAAGATGGGTTAAATACCACGTTGGCAATAACGCTAGCAGTGTCTGGCAGCGAGTGGGTGAATACGGGCTTTTAACAGTTTCAGTTAGATCACAGTGTGACAGTTTAATGTGGGAGGACGTAGACGTTTAACGTTTAAGTTATGCCTACAAGGACTGGTATAGGGATGATTATAATCAAGATTATTATATCGTATCCTGGCACGACTAGGGGACGCAACTCTGTACATGGCACTTGGCACAGTGATATATGAGAAGACACCATGGGTAATAATATGACTTCAGTCTTAGGCCAAATGCAAGATATGTGTCTATCTTTTAGGATCTCACAGAAGTACAGTACAGCAAATAGTCGGGACAAAAAAGTAAGATCGTTATATCCGCCAGTTCGTTATAAGCGTGTTCGTTATAAACGTAGTAAATGTGTCATCCATCAACTTGGTTAGCCGGATCATTGAAGAGACCCTTGGACTGTCCTCCTAGGTCTCCATTCGTGACAAGCGCGAGTCAAACCGGTACCAGCCGAAGGGTCCTTTTTGTAGGTTACGAAAAGACGCGACTGGTGACGAATATGAACTCTTGAGCTCTGCTTGTGTCAGGTTTTATCAGACAGCCTCAGCCGGTGGTAGTTTAAACCAAGGTCAAACAATTGGTTGACCAGCAGTCGATTTGGCAGACGAGTGACCAGGGGCATTGATGTGACCGGTGCGAAGAGAGGGGATAATTAAGACACCAAAGGGGGAGAGGGTGTTTCAGGAAGCGCTTGACCCTGCAGTCCTGGTCATTAACTGGTACTTTAATCACCATTTACCGTTGACACACGTCATATCAGCTGGGTAGAGCAAGATGGCGGAGTTGTCAACATAAACACCAACAAACGTTTTGACGTTCAGTGTTAATTACGACCCCCGTAAAGCGTGCCTGCT
The DNA here is from genome assembly GCF_023055435.1 of Haliotis rufescens. Lineage (NCBI taxonomy): Eukaryota > Metazoa > Mollusca > Gastropoda > Lepetellida > Haliotidae > Haliotis > Haliotis rufescens. The sequence continues at coordinate 2,714,027 of NW_025964024.1, read as the reverse complement.
TACTTCTGCTCAACTTAGAGAACTCTGTGCAGTGAAGTTTACTGTGGGTTCAAGTGCAAGAAAGTGAACCATGTTGCGTTTTGATTCGCAAACACACACGTTAGTAACCTTACATCAGAGAAGAAAACAAACAGGACATATATATTCGTAGTACATCTGCAAAACTGGGTGAGATTTGTTTTCATGGGGAATTGTCTCCCTTAGTCAGAGATGGGCCCGGTGCCAACCGGAACGAATATTGATAACTGTGGCAAGGTGACGAGATAAATATTTGTTTACTTTGGAAAAACACAAGTGGGACGTTTCTTCAGATTCTGTCATTGGTGTTGATGCGCAATAAGGCGGACTTTGCACCATGTAGTCACACGTGTTTTTAAAACCATGTACTTCTTTCCTCCCTGGTTGTTTACCAATGTTGGCATATACCAGTGTCCTCATTCCACTACAGCATCCTGAAATCTATGCTTCTCTGACACAGCCCACAAAGACACCCATCGCGACATATTACGTACGCTGACAAGAATATAGCTGATGTGAAAATTTACCAGGTTAATGTCTGTATTACGACGGTATTTTTCATCGAGGTGAGGTGAGGTGAAATGGGGTTTAACGTCGCGTCCAAGATTATTGCACTTATATAGCGACGTGCATGTACGTGTATGTGTGTGTGTGGCTGCTTGTACTAGTCCGGACCGATGCCGATTTATAGTGCTAGCTCACTGGGATACCATGCCGCAGTTTAACATGAATACCCCATTCAGGCACAGTATACTGACTCCGAGTCGACCAGTCCTTGTTTTAGCCCCTTAATGCCGAGCGCCAGACAGGGTAACAACAAGTACCATCTTTTAACGTCTTTTGGTATGACGCGGCCGGGGATCGAACCCTTTTCATCGAGACACATTACATTGTATGTACAGTGTCTAGAATATACCGATGTGTGGATTAACCGGGTTAAGCTGTGTCTTTGTTGTTTAACGTCGCATTCAGCAATATTACATCTGTATGACGGCGATCTGTAAATGGACCAGACACTCCAGTGATTGACAATATGAGCATCGATCTAAACAATTGCTGAAGACCAACACGGATCGTCATATAGCTGTGATATTGCTAAATGCGACGTAAAACAATAAACAAAATATAGCTGATATGTACATTAGGTTATAGCTGTGTCATGACAGATAACTCAGCGTGACATATTACTCGTATATACACTGACTATTGAATGTAGCCGATGTGTTAACTATATTATATTTTAATAATATAGTTAATATGTAATACATCTGACAATGTATTAAATACACACCATTGGGGATATTTCTCATATGCAGCGTACCAGCTTATAGAGCTATCATATTTCTTGATTAATGCTCCTCCGGGGGGTGGCGTGCATGCTTTGCTTTTAGAGCTGGTACAGCACTTAGGAGATGCCCATTTTTCGGGGGTGGGGTGGGTGTTTTTCGCGAATTTATTCCCGATATATACTTACGGAAAAAAGTAACTGTGCTTCACATAAAATGGTGTAAATGTCATGTTATTGAAAATAAAATGTTATTTGGTCGTCTGATAAATATTTTATTGATTTCACAATCAATGACATACCTGGTAACAGAGGCCTAAAAGAGGGATGTAACAACTCAACTGACAATGTCACTATCGTGTGTGACCACTATGTGCGCTGACACAGGCGATGCAGCGCCGGCGCTTGATAGTGAGTGAGTGAGTATGGTTTTACGCCACTTTTAGCAATATTCCAGCAATATCACGGCGGGGGACAGGAGAAATGGACTTCGCACATTGTACCCATGTCGGGAATCGAACCCGGATCATCGGCGTGACGAGCGAACGCTTTAACCACTAGGCGGCGCTTGATAGTCACCAGATGATTGAACACAGTCTGTGGGTTGTTGTTCCAAAAGTCAACCAACGATTGGTCAAAATGAGGTCGCGTTATCGGCTTGTTCTGGTTCCTGAGTTGTGATGTCACCCATATCATTACACTTCCACCCCCAATACTGATGACGTTGAGTAACGCAAGCGTCACTAAAACGTTCTCCTGGACGCCTGTAAATCCTAGTAGGACCACTGGAGCTGTCCACATGAAACCTGGACTCATCTGTGAGCAGAACACTGTCCCCGTCTTTTCTTAAGAATCCCAGATGCTGTCTACACCAAGCTAGGCATCCCTGAAGGTGACTTGGAAGCAAAACTGGGTATATCACTTGACGGCGGGGCCGGATGTTGCGCTCCGTCATCCGGTTGCGTACGATTCCAACCAAATATGGTTGTCTTGTTGTGACGTCACACGTGGACGACCGGTCCGTGGCAAGTAATGAGTGTTGCCCTGCTGTAAGGTAACGTCTCCAAAGAGATGATATTGTGTTGCGATGAACATTAAAATGTCTGGCAACTTTGCGCCATTCCTGTTTGCAGCATACCCAGGGCGCGTAGACGTTCGTTTTCAGCAAACCATGGCATTGCTTAGGCGTTATTTACGGTTAAACAAAAATGTTTTTTTTATGAGCACCTGATAGGTAAACAAACATTGTGTGCTTTTCACATTGGAAACAACACGTCTCCCATCAAGCTCCCCACAAACACACAAACATCCAAATTGTGCGTCATGCATAAACATGTACGTGCAAATTGTGAATCACAACCTTATAACAGAGGAGACGTCAGGAATATGAATTAAAAGACGCAGTATTTAATTTCAGATTTCTTTTTTAAATAAACTTTAAATGGCGCGCTGGTGCGTTTTGACTTTCATGATATACTTGTGAATATAAAAAATGTTCCCAGACCATATGCTTCATTTCCTTTACTTTAAATTAGTCTTGCTCCAGTCATCAGAGTTGTGTCCACGAACGTAAGAGAGGCACGTCCCGCAATGACCACATTATACTAGTTTTTCTTCATACTCGCATTCTGTCTCTATGTTGTTAGACTTGCACAGGTCTCTCAGGAAATGATTGTGTTTTTCGATCATAATTCTTTGAGTATACATTTATTAAAAAGTTGTCCCTATAACAGACTGGCGTGCCTTGCCTATTAAAGATTAAAGTTCTAATTATATTAAAGAATTATTGTACAACCATGGAATTACCATTCAGTAGTGACATGGAGCAAGGCTACTTTATTATATGACACATATTATTTGCGGGACAAATTTGATTAATTAAACAATCGTAAACTTCAAAGACATACTGCGGGTTAAAGTTTATCCCTATGGCGTTTTTAATTAAAAGGAGAATAAAGCTACATAATTCAAGAGTGTTCTTGTAAACAGATGCGCCAAAACAAATCATATGACGTTGATACATTACAATCTGGCCGCCGTCTTTCTTGAGTAACTTTATCACATCACACACGCAAACAAGTAGTTTTAATATCCTGTGCAAGTATTCTATCAATCCTGCATTGCCAATAAATCCTGCGGTGTTCACGGCGCCTGCCACATCCCGGTAACAGCTCGGCCCGCGACCCTTTTGCCTGCCATACTTCAACCTGCTCACTGACATGGATGCTCGGGCGGTTGGCACGTTTTCAACACAGTCGCGTGGCTGCTTATGAGAAAAGTAAATATTGTTGTTTACAGCGTTACATAGTCTTATGTAAATGCAAACTTAATACTCGGCACGCTTTCATGTACCAATGAGTGTTGAAATTAGTGTGTGTAGTTATAGGGTTCAGAGATCGCCACTTATAACTGGGGATTTCATACATTGGTAATTTCAAACCCGTTATATACAGAATTCCTGTCGGCTGTGAGGATATGAATCAAGGCTTTGATGGCGTATTGTGTGTCACTGATAACGAACACAAGTAAACAAGCAGCAATCTGCACTTTTGGACTGTAGCCATTAGCAGACACTAAAGTGCGTTTCCGCCATGCAGACACAGTTGCAACGCAAAACACAGCTCGTTGAATAATTTGTTAGAACAAAAATTTATTAAAGGCTCGGGGCGATTAACTCGAGTAAATGGCTGTTGAAGGGCGCGTTCTGTGTAAAGGCTGTTCTGTGTCAACTGCCTCTACTGTCTGCGCTCCTATATCGAGGAGGTTATGTCGATCTGAGTGTCTGGTGTTACCAGAGATAGTAATTATCAGTAGTTTTAACACCCAAGTAAATACCGTTATCGTTAAAATACCGTCCCGGTGGTATTGTGGGGTGAAGATATTGCTTTGTTCTCAGTATGATAGTGATATAAGAAGACTGGTGTTTACGTGTGTGATTATTGTATCACAGTACTGTCGTGGTGCCATTAAGGGTGGAGGGTGGTCTCCCAGACCCTAGAGAATATATTAAAAAGGAGTCCAACTCCAGTCTAGAATGATTTGGCAAGTCTAGATTGCCTCAGGACCTAAAATGAAGCATTGTTCAGGACCCCATCTGGATTTTATTTTATTTATTTTGTAAATATATATTTATAAATAAGATAACTTATTTCTGGGACAAAATGTTAGTCTAGGTGGAGGGGTAGCCCAGTGGTTAAGGCATTCATTTGTCATGCCGGGCGAGTGTTGAAGTTCGATTCCCACCATATGTGAAGCCCATTTCTTGGAATATTGCTTAAAAACTATATCACTCACTCATTACACCATTAGGGCGGTCGGGTAGCCTAGTGGTTAAAGCGTTAGCTCGTCACGCTAAGGACCCGGTTTCGATTCCCGATATGGGTACAATGTGTGAAGCCCATTTGTGGTGTCCCCCACCGTGATATTGCTGGAATAATGCTAAAAGCGGCGTAAAACCACATTCACTCACTCATTATACCATTACAGTGGTGACGTCAATACGTGTAAGGTGTACTAAAACCAGTAATGTACAAATCCTTTTGTTGTAAGTATTGTTGACGATACTGTTCCGTAATCAGTATCGGCTGCGTCTACGGGATATATAACTATTTAAACACACTTGTATGTAGGAATAACGTATTTCATCCTTTAATTATACGTTTAATTTTTCAATAAACACATATCAGTCGTCCATTGATATGAGCGGATAGAACCTTTTTCAGTTTCTAAACATTATAGCTAATGGTATTGTTACCATTGTATGATATGTATTGAACAATTAAGATATTACATACGCAAAACATGATAAAGAACACACGATTCTTTTACATTAATATTAATCTGTCCTGCCGTGACAGATTAGGCGTAATAATGTAAAAGAATCGTGTTCTTTAACTTGTTTTGAGTAGTATCTATCTATCACGGGCAAAGCGGGAGCCTTCGCGGAGCTGTGCACACGTCTGAGAGAGGGGTGATCTCACCGTTGTTTTAGATTAATATAAGACCTGGTGTGGGGTCAGAAAGATACGATCAGCCTTCACTGTGCAGCACTGGCTGGAGCGACACGTGATGAGATTCGCTGGCAGTGTTGTCGTCTGCTGTCAGTGGCAGTAGTAGCAGACGACATTGTCTATCTCAATAGTAGCAGACGACAGTTACAGCACGGCTGACAAGCGTAGCTTGGTTGAACCTTATCTCAAGTGTCGAGTGTACTGACATTTTGTACAGACAGATCCCCTGTGGCTGTGGAACGACTTCTCGCAACAGGTAACAGAACTCACAACTGTAATTTAAGGTAGCGTCTTGACCCAGCATTGAATATATGTGTCTCTGTCTCGGTTTAGGGGCTGGCGCGATTGACTGATATAGGTTCCAGATATGGCAGGTTTGGTTGCGTGTGACGCCGTGAAGGGTGTCGCTGTAACGTATTCATGTTGGTTAACAGAAGTGGTGTGGTTTACAGGCGTCGAATCAATGTTCTGTGTACGACGACATGCACGGCGACAATGTTAACAGGCATGCACTACATACATGCGACCGACTGCACTCAGATTTAGCCAGGCTAATTACGAAGCTAGGGGTTCATAATTGTGTCAGGTCTACAAGATCCTACAACGCAATACCGTATAGTTTCTCACAAGCTTCGGGTTCTGAGCGCAGAGGTATCCGCGAAGTGTGCTTGATATAGGGCATGCATTAATATATTCGTACTATCGGGGTCTGTGTTGACGTAGACCCTTCAAATGGTGGCCATTTAACAAAATAACTCTCATAAATGTCTGATTATGTGCAGAAATAATTCCCATGGTAATATACCGTTACCGATACCTGTTAATACATGGTAAACACGCCATTTTACAGAGCATCCAGTATTTTACGATATATCTTTGGAGTAAAACCCAAGAATGTTTTTCAGCATTTTAGGGAACATGGCACTGTTCCACAAAGCGATCTTAGCACTACTTCTATTGTTACTCTGTTAATGTATAGGATTTACGAGATTCTCAGTGCTAAGATGGCTTTGTGGAACGGGGCCCAGATTATAGAAGTCCTTAACGTAGACGATAGACAGGGTCACGATCACCTTGGTACATGCCTGTTCTTGCCCTACCCGTCTGCTAGGAGTCTCAGAGGAGTACTTATATCATTAAAGCGTTATCGCGGATGTGTCTACCCTGTGGTTTCTCAATCTGGTATAACGCATTATTCCATCATTATAGCCCCTCGGTACACCAGGGTAAAGCGAGCTGTCGTCATTTAACATTGTATAACCCATTCTCAACATGCGGTGAAGCCATCTGCAAGGACGGGCTCTTTCCCCAAGTTCTTGAACGCTTGTCACTACACTGTTACACGTTCTGTGGCGCACATACTCCTCCATCGGCTGCAGTGTTCGACAACAGAGACAGAGTAAACAAACAAAGGCACTTTTACATGGAGAGAAGACCATGATGATGATCCGGTCCACACTGACTTGCTACAGCAGCTGTCGGTCGTGATGTGTACCTTGCTCGTTTCTCCTGGCAGTGGGCAGCCTTGCTCCAAGGCTGTACTGAATGATAAGTCTATGGGCGTATAGTAAGTCTATCCATATAATAGGCAAGTCTAGATGAGCGGACAGCTCGTACAAAGACGCCAGTCTCATTTAGGGACAATTTGTTCTTCTTATTTATATAATATAGAAATTATGATTTTCACAATTATTTTTTGCCTTAGAGACGTGTGCAAGTCTAAGCAGTGGGCTGCGTTGATATATCTGCCGACTATTGGAGTGTACTACCCACGGGGAAGTATACTCAATGTAATACGGTATGTGTGAGGCAAGGGGCAGCAGTCGGAAGCTTTAGAATCGAACAGGCTGTCTTTAAAAATACAATGCATCTTTGTCACTTGTAACATGGACTTACATGCTTACATGATGGGATTGTAGTGCTTTGGTGTGCTTTGAGAATTACATTTCTGTTAGGGTCGCAAGGATTGGTCGAGCTAACGATGCTTTGCAATTGTTAGATTGCACAGCATGCTTGGAGACATACAATATTAAAGGTGACACAATCGATTTGACACTATCGATGGTTTGGTGTCTGGGACTGAACAGGTTATTTTCAGTTTGTTTGTATTCACAATAAACCTACAAGCGAGTATCCACTCCGACTACTACTGCTGCAAATACTACCATTACTACTGCTGCTTCCACTACTTTTATTACTACTGCTGCTGCTGCTGCTGCCCGGGTAACCTACTGAAAAACACACACACACATATGTTGACGCCATATCATGATTTGAGGGAAGAAAATGACACTTAAGTTCCAGCCCCAGTGGAACTAGTCCAACTGCTGCCTGTTGCATCACGTTTTCTGGAGGACCATTCAGCACTCTTGTATTCTGAGTAGTGGTTTTACATTGTAGCAGTGTCTCTAGGAGGTCACATTGTAGTAGTGTCTCGAGGAGGTTACATTGTAGCAGTGTCTCTAGGAGGTTACATTGTAGCAGTGTCTCCAGGAGTTTACATTGTAGTAGTGTCCCTAGGAGGTTACATTGTAACAGTGTATCTTGTTGATTACATTGTAGCAGTGTCTCCAGGAGGTTACATTGTAGCAGTGTCTCCAGGAGATTACATTGTAGCAGTGTCTCTAGGAGGTTACATTGTAACAGTGTATCTTGTTGATTACATTGTAGCAGTGTCTCCAGGAGGTTACATTGTAGCAGTGTATCTTGTTGATTACATTGTAGCAGTGTCTCCAGGAGGTTACACTGTAGCAGTGTCTCTAGGAGGTTACATTGTAGCAGTGTCTCCAGGAGGTTACATTGTAGCAGTGTATCTTGTTGATTACATTGTAGCAGTGTCTCCAGGAGGTTACACTGTAGCAGTGTCTCTAGGAGGTTACATTGTAGCAGTGTCTCCAGGAGTTGACATTGTAGCAGTGTCTCCAGGTGTTTACATTGTAGTAGTGTCTCCAGTAGGTTACATTGTAGCAGTGTGCCTAGGAGGTTACATTGCAGTAGTGTCGCCAGGAGGTTACATTGTAGCAGTGTCTCCAGGAGTTGACATTGTAGCAGTGTCTCCAGGTGTTTACATTGTAGTAGTGTCTCCAGGAGGTTACATTGTAGCAGTGTCCCTAGGAGGTTACATTGCAGTAGTGTCGCCAGGTGTTTACATTGTAGCAGTGTCTCCAGGAGTTGACATTGTAGCAGTGTCTCCAGGTGTTTACATTGTAGCAGTGTCTCCAGGAGTTGACATTGTAGTAGTGTCGCCAGGTGTTTACATTGTAGCAGTGTCTCCAGGAGTTGACATTGTAGCAGTGTCTCCAGGTGTTTACATTGTAGCAGTGTCTCCAGGAGTTGACATTGTAGCAGTGTCTCCAGGTGTTAACATTGTAGCAGTGTCTCCAGGAGTTGACATTGTAGTAGTGTCTCCAGGTGTTTACATTGTAGTAGTGTCTCCAGTAGGTTACATTGTAGCAGTGTCCCTAGGTGTTTACATTGTAGCAGTGTCCCTAGGAGGTTACATTGTAATAGTGTCCCTAGGAGGTTACATTGTAGCAGTGTCCCTAGGAGGTTACATTGTAGTAGTGTCCCTAGGAGGTTACATTGTAGTAGTGTCCCTAGGAGGTTACATTGTAGTAGTGTCCCTAGGAGGTTACATTGTAGCAGTGTCCCTAGGAGGTTACATTGTAGTAGTGTCTCCAGGAGGTTACATTGTAGTAGTGTCTCCAGGAGGTTACATTGTAGTAGTGTCTCCAGGAGGTTACATTGTAGCAGTGTCTCCAGGAGGTTACATTGTAGTAGTGTCTCCAGGAGGTTACATTGTAGTAGTGTCTCCAGGAGGTTACATTGTAGCAGTGTCTCCAGGAGTTGACATTTTAGCAGTGTCTCCAGGAGGTTACATTGTAGTAGTGTCTCCAGGAGGTTACATTGTAGCAGTGTCTCCAGGAGGTTACATTGTAGTAGTGTCTCCAGGAGGTTACATTGTAGTAGTGTCCCTAGGAGGTTACATTGTAGCAGTGTCCCTAGGAGGTTACATTGCAGTAGTGTCTCCAGGAGGTTACATTGTAGTAGTGTCTCCAGGAGGTTACATTGTAGTAGTGTCCCTAGGAGGTTACATTGTAGCAGTGTCCCTAGGAGGTTACATTGTAGTAGTGTCTCCAGCTGACTACATTGTAGCAGGGTCTCAAGATGTGTCAGTATAACCAGATAATTACATTGTTGCAGTTTCTCTAAATGATTAAATTGTGTTATTATCTCCAGATGATTACATTGCATCACTATCTCAAGATGATTACATTGTAGCAGTTTCCCTATATCATTACATTGTGTCATTATCTCCAGATGATTACATTGCATCACTATCTCGGCAAGATGATTACATTGTAGCAGTTTCCCTATATGATTACATTGTGTCATTATCTCCAGATGATTACGTTGTATCAATTTCTCCAGATGATTACATTGTATCAGTTTTTTCTAAATGATTACATTGTATCAATGTGTTTAGATGATTACATTGTATCAGTGTCTCTAGATAATTACATTGTATCAATGTGTTTAGATGGTTACATTGTATCTGTGTCTCTAAATGATTACATTCTACCAGACTCTCCAGATGATTACATTGTATTAGTGTCTCTAGATAATTACATGCTGTCAGTTTCTCTAAATGATTACATTCTTTCAGTGTGTCTTCAGTTGATAACATACACCCCGCGAGTTCAGGGTCTGACTACAATGTCAGTGTCTGTGTAGGTTATAACATCGACAATCAGTTTCTCGCATGGAACCGCGTTACGTTGATGGTTACTGTTCTTTTAGAAATATTTACGAAAGACGCTGAACAATCCGAACCTATTTCGAGTACAAGCAAATAGTTTGGTTATGTCTCACAGTGACTCCAATTCCGTCTATTTTGTCTAGTTGTATTCTCGGTCCCAGCAACGACGGACAGTGGCTAGTAACCATGGTAACTGCTGACTGGTAGAAGTATAGTGTAGGCATCACCACTCGAAACGATGGTGTAGTGTGCATATGACCTTTTACCTTATGACTGGTGGACGGCGCTGTATCTGTTCACATGTACACTGAAGTAAACAGGTGAGGTGGAATGGGGTTCTAGATTATTGAACTTATATTGCGACAAGCATGCGCGTGTATATGTATATATCGCTGTGTGCTGAGCAAATCTAGACTTACCAAACCAAACCCGCCTTGAGTTGGACTCCTGTTTTAATTTATTTTCCAGGGTCTGAGAGACTAGATCCAGTCATACTATTTGAGTCCTCCTATTATCGACTCTTCGTCACCCACGTGGTACTTGATTCTGTCCGGGAAATGCACTTGCGTCAGCAGTTGGGAAATATATATTGCCCAACCCAACAATGGTTTTTGCCAAGATTAGTTAGGAATATTAATACGAATATTAAATATCAAATACGTTTTAATCTTTATCTCTTTATTGCTTTATGTTCTTCATTATGTTCATACAGACACTGAAACAATTATAACCGAAGCCCATAAGCAAGTCTATTTTACTTCAGTTTAAAAATGAAGAGATTAGCTGGGATCATTGCTGTTGTATACTACTCACAAAAAGTTAAACACCAATCAAGTCTTTAATGTTACTTTAGTTAGTGTCATCCCATGACAGAATAACTGTTGTAATAAGAATGAATCTGGAGGTCCTTAACTCTTTTGACTAGTATATATTCAATAATAATTGTGTAGACCTAGACAAACAGAAAATCTGAATAGAATTTCAATTCAGAGACTAGATGTTAGTCTGTCTGTTCTCATGCGTCTCTTGACCCGTGAAGATTCAGGATTAAAATAGGTCTTCAGCAACCCATGCTTGCTGTAAAAGGCGACTATGCTTGTCGTAAAAGGCGACTAACGGGATCGGGTGGTCAGGCTCGCTGACTTGGTTGATGCATGTCATCGATCCCAATTGCGTGGATTGATACTCATGATGTCAATCACTGGATTGTCTGGTCCAGACTTGATTATTTACAGGCCGCCGTCGTATAGCTGGAATATTGCTGAGTGCGGCGTTAAACAACAAACAAACAAACCAAATCATGCGTCTCTTATAGTCTAATATATGGCTATCATTGCTCCAAGGTTGTACTGAAAGAAAAGTCCATGGATGTGTGGTAATTCTATCCTCTTAATAGGCAAGTCTTATATGTGGACAGTACACCAGTCTCTTACAGGGACAATTCTTACAATTGCATAATCTAGAAATTATGATTTAAACTAATAATTATTGCCTTAGAGACTTGTGCAAGTCTTTGGCTATCCCACGAAGGACATTTTGTATCGTCCCGGCCCAATCTGGCGTAGATCACGGCAGTCTAGCCCCAAGGCTGCCTGTTTCAAGCTTCACCAATATAGTTCAGCCAAGGGGTTCCCCGGGGTAACCCGGCCTTGACCTCTTCCGCAGCTGGAAACGGTTACTTCCATTACACAAGCCGTATAAACCACTATCGGTCTCTGCGCACACCCTGTGCGCAGTCAATGATTCTTCACGCCCGCTGGACCGGTACTAGTGATATTTCCGTTGGTCGAGATATAAGATTGACACTTATCAGCATCAAAGGTTCTGCCCGTATTTTGTTTTTATCTTGAAGTCGCAGATAACGCTTTATACCGAGAAGCAGGTTGCGCTGTCATCCTGTCACATGAATCACCTTTAATGTGTTGATAGCATGTCGTGATCGTCTGTCCTGTCTGAACTAATGTTTATCTGTATGACACACATTTACAGCTTGTGGATGTGACAGCCTTCCGGATGGTGCGCATTGTGTACAACACTGAGACACAGCGCCAGGCTAGGCATTTAACAATGTCAAGATAGATAGATGTCCTTTCATTCTCAAGAATGGCAATTGTCGAGTTTAATTCGGCGTACGCTTACCAATCAATTTATTAATTTATTTATTATCAGATTGTATTTTCTAATGAAAATAGTTTTGAATCACAATGTATAAACAATCAAGCACCATGGTGATAATCCATTCTTTGTTCCAGATCCAGTATGGAGGCCAAGTAATCGTCATCACTTGAAGGATTGACGTCTGCAGCATCTGATTGACCTTTGACTCCTTTGTGCCGCCACCTGCTGGGAGAATGTCTTCTCCCGCCAAGGTGCACGATCCCTTGTACAACTTTGAGACTCATTTCCCTGAGCGTCTGTCCCGTCTGCACCTCCACCCCGAGCTGTCCTCCTCCGTCCGGCGTCAGAAGCGCACCAAGCGGTCGGGGGCACGCTACAAGACGCAACCAGTGACCTTTGATGAAATACAGGAAGTCGATGAGGAACCGTCGACTGAGGAGAAGAAGGAGGAGGGACTGAAGGGCAAGTTCCAGGCCTTCTCGAGGTCCATGGATGGACTGTTGCCAAAGTTACCGGCAGGGTCGCCCAAGCAGTCGTCAGGTCGGAGGCATCCTGGTCACCCTCCTGTCATCCAAGAGAAAGATGCTGAGGTTGAGTCACGGCTACAGGAGCCTCCGAGCGAGGTGAAGGCTGTGCCGACGAAGGGGAAAGGAGTGGAGGCACGACTCACAGAAGCAAACCTTACAGAGGAGAAGCTGCAGGCAACGTTGACTCCGCCTGGCACACCGTCATCTCCGGAAGACGGTTCCCCAGTCGTGCCTCTTCCCTCCCCCAACACAGCGCACAGGAGACAGAAGATAACCGCCAAGGCCAAGAAGAGACAAAAAGCCTCTGAAACAGGCGGCGGGAAGGAGACGTAAACTGGTCTTGGCAAAGTGACGTACGAGTGTGCCTGAAGGTGAAGCTCTCCACTATTTGTGTAATATATACCAATATACGATGACATGTACTGGATTAATTATCAAAATTACTTAGACATTGTCCCATGTGGTTACGGTGTCCTCTTCTACCCGAGATAACTTAGCGTTGTACAGTTGTGGAGCGACCGTCAGGATGTGACATTCGTAAATATTGGGCTTATGTGATCGCTTCTGATGAGGTTCCCAATACAGAGCTTGTGTTTTGGACTTGGATTTCTACATAAAATCGCTGTATTTCTTCCGTCTTTGTAATCTGCTGGTCGCCATTAACTGCTGACTGCAATGGAGCCTCGACACTCGTGGATTATATTTATTTTCAAACTCTCTACCCACTGTTTCGCCTTACTTAGTGCCGATGTTCCTATAAGTGTCCTGCAATATGGCGACTGTGGAATGTACGATAGTAGATGTGCCTAGTTGGTGGAGTTATCCGTAAGTCTCGTGCCTTGCCGTCAACCCTGGCGGCCATGTTTACAAGGTAGGCTTTGCCCACAGCACTGATTAAGATGAAATCGAAAATGAGCCATTCCAATGCTACCTTAACAGAGAAAAGAAAGAAATCAGTGCTTTCGTAACTCTAGCTCAAACAGAGATAAATGTCCTTCGTAAGTCCATCTCTTTCAGAGCGAATGAAGCCTTTCGTAAATCTAGCTCATACAGAGATAAATGTCCTTCGTAAGTCCATCTCTTGCAGAGCGAATAGAGCCTTTCGTAACTCTAAGTCTATCAGATGAAAAAGAGAATTTCGACACTGAGGGGAAAATCCTTTCGTAGGTCAAAATGGACATAGGTCTATATTTGTGAATGAACGAATATATACAGCTACGAACGTGAACAGAAGGCTCCTTTCGATTTTATTTTATGATTCTGCGCCGAGTGTCTGTGGGTCTCTGACCGCCCGAACGCCTAATCATGTGTGTGTTAATCCAGAGTTAGCCGAAAACTGTCAAATGTTATCTAACAATTGTTTGGCTGCTATACTATAGCCAACTGAAATTATGAATTAGGGTGAATTTATTGTTTTCTGTAGGTTCTACAGCTGACGTATGCTGCATTGTAAAGAATGTTCTGTTAGATGTTGCGCATTTGCCATCAAATGAGATTAATACCTTGTTACTCGTATTTGTAAACAATACTGGGCAAATTAATGTTTTGTCCAAATAAACTATTATTTCAATACAAATCATGAGTTGTTTTGGTATAAGCAACGTTGACAGACACAATTAATAATAGGGTTTATTGGGGCTTTGTTATAAAGAAGATATATATGGAGAGAAGATATTTTCGTGAAAATATCTCCTTTTCACCCGTCAGGAGAGGAGAGAAACATGATATTTCACGAGACAGATGGAATATCCTATTTATTATATACTTTTTGTCCAGTTGTCTATCGGAAATTTTATTATTTCAGTACAAATGTAAATCCTTAAAACGTATATTCTCCCTACCTAACACACAGGGACGGATCACCACCCCTTGTATTAGCAACTTAAAAAGTAGTTTCGCGTTTGCAAAACCTTAAAAAAATATAAACAAAAGTAACAAAAATGTTCAGGGCACGAAAATTCTGTATCATACATATAGATATGATTATATACAAAATCAACTTTAACAAGAAAATATACTTGAAAACTACAAAATCTCTGTTGGAAGCGAAAGAATACCCGCTGGTCAAGTAACAAAATTGGCGCTTTGCGAAACGAACAGTTTCGCTTGACGAGTTAAGTGAGAAATTTACAGTGTATAACGAAACATTTTCAAGAGAATAACAAACAGCCTAAATCGATATTTACTCCAAAAATGTCCATCTGTCATTATTTTGCCTTGTCAATGTGGTACTAACGTGAAAAGGAAGTCAACAGTTTGTGTAGGGCTAGACACTTAAGACATAGGGAGACAATTTGAGGTGAGGTCACTCGTATGAGGTGAGGTGAGGTGAAATGGGGTTTAACGTCGCGTCCAAGATTATTGCACTTATATAGCGACGTGCATGCACATGTGTGTGTGTGTGGCTGTTTATACTAGTCCGGACGGATGCCGATTTAAAGTGCTAGCACACTGAGATACCATGCCGCAGTTTAACATGAATACCCCACTCAGACACAGTATACTGACTCCGAGCCGACCAGTCCTTGTTTTAGCCCCTTAATGCTGAGCGCCAGACAGGGTAACAACAAGTACCGTCTTTTAACGTCTTTTGGCATGACGCGGTCAGGGATCGAACCCCGGACCTTCCGCTCTCCAGGCGGACGTTCTACCACTAGACCACGGAGGCGGTCACTCGTATGATAATTAAAGTGTTATGTTCACAGCAGTGAATCAAGTGTCATGTTCACTGCAGTGAAATATGAATTGTTATGTTCACTGCAATAAAAAAAATTCTCTTTTCTCAACTGCGGAAAAAGTTCATACATAAGTAAATAATAAAATGAAATCTTATAATACAACATTGGTTACATGACAGGTGCTCTTGCCCCTGCGATGCTGTGGTTAGGTGGCCCAGTCTAAGGTGCGATTATACGTTCCTTAGTTTCTAGAATCCAACGCTTTTTCCAATTCCATATCTGCCCCACATAGAATATATGGTTTGTCTGCATTATGCCTTTGCTCGCGTGTTTCAAGTTTACGACCCGCGTTTAACAAAAATATTGTTAACACCCTCACTCACTCAATTACCCAATCTTCCAAGAAGGCAATACTTGTAAAAGTCAGGACTTTTTTTTGCCTGTGTGTCAACGTACACCGCCGGCGTGGCTCGTTGATAATAATATCAACGGTTTACAGGCGCCATTTTATAGACATTTTAGCAGGAATAATATATGCGGCCTTAAACAACATTCACTCACCCACTCACTCTGCCAGACTGTTGCCTGAAGTTGCCTGAACTGCTATCCCAGCTGAGATGATAGAGTCGCTGGCTCATCTTAACTCCGCTACTTTACCTATCCAGATTCATTAGCCGGGGAATTACTCTTTCAGACTTAGGACCATGTGAAAGTGATGTTAACCATTTTCTTTACCTGCAGCTGTCGATTTGCCTTTACTCGAATGAAAGGCGTCGGTAGATCTTTTTACCTTAAAATTCACAGGTATATTTACGAGCAGTGTCTCAAGTCCTTATCCTCACACGAAACAAGCGTGTTGGTACAGCGGTAAACCTATTCAGGAACAGTGAGTGAGTTGGGTTTAACGCCGCTTTTAACAGTATTACAGTTATATCGCTGCGTGTCAGCTTAATGTGGGAGGAAAGCTCGAAGTGTTCAGGCCTCAGACGTCTACCATTTCGGTGAAACCCACGAGCACGGGTATGGTGCTGACAAACCTAGAAACAAAATCGGGGCGAACAGGGATTCGAACCTACAATTATAGATTTCTGGCGTGCCTAAGGGACGCAACTCTGCACAGCGAATCGCGGCGCCTTAGACGAACAGAATTCCCATGTGGACTCCGAGTTAGAATTGATCCCAAGAAATCAGGGTTGGTCCAGTCTGTCATGCAGACCCTGAAACAAACATATCCAAAACAGCCTTTGCAAGTCTATCATAGTTGACAAGTCTAGATTACTGCAGATTGAGAGAGTCTCTGGGCTCCTTTTTTTACATTGTATGAAGATGATTTAACAACGTTTTTGTCATGTAAAATATCTTCATTTCAAAGACTAGATGTTAGTCTTATGTTGATAGCTAGAGGCGCCAAAATAGATCAGGTGGTCAGAGTCGTTGACTTGCTTGATAGCGTGTCACCTTATCCCGACTGCTTGGAGCGATGCTCATAATATCAATCACTGGATTGTCTGGTCCAAACTCGATTAACAGGCCGCCTTCATATAGTTTGAATAGTGCTGCGTGCGGTGTAAAACAACATACAAACAAACAATTCAGAGAACACTTAGTCAGACATTATCTGTTTGATTCTCCCTTAATTAACATGGCTCCAAGGCTGACCTGAAATACAAGTATGTAGGTACGCGGTCGGGTAGCCTAAAGGTTGAAGCGTTCGCTTGTCACGCCGAAGACCCGGGTTCGATTCCCGACATGGGTACAATGTGTGAAGCCCATTTCTGGAGTCCCCCTCCGTGATATTGCTTGAATATTGCTAAAAACGGCGTAAAACCATACTCACCCACTCACTCACTTGTTCTGATCATGTACATAACCTAGAAATTATTATTTAAAATAATAAATATTGTATTAGAGACTTGTGCAAGTCTATCCCTTACTTTCTGTTGGCAGATAACCTTGAGGTACGTATTTTGCGGTATCGATATTAATCTGTACTCTGAGTATCTGATAAAACAGCCAGTGAATCAAGTCCTGTTTAATGATGTCAGCGATCCTAATGCAGCTAGATTATAGCATGCCAGGGCAGGTCACCTCAATCCCTGAACAAGCTGGTGACGTCATGTGGTGTTTGTTCGTCGTAAACACTAGCGTGTGGCTACAAGTACACTCTCCCAATGGGTAAGAAATCCCTAACCTTTAAGCTACGTCAACAAACGAGTATCAAATAAATTAAAGAAAGTATCTATTTTAATAAAAATGTTCACATCAGCGTTTCAATTACCTACATGACAAAGACACAAATAATGTTCATTTCCCAATACAGCCTTCCTTAGATATAATGCCACCTTTCGTCCAACGGAAAATATGGCATTATAACAAGGGTGGCATTATATCGGAGATGAAAACCAGACCTAGCTGACATAATATATGGAAGATTAAATATGAACCAAGACACATCCATTCAATTCAAACTATTTCAATTGAGAATTGAGAAATATCAGTTTATTTAAGCCTTTATAAAAGGATATTATCATTAGCATCAAACTAATTTGGTTTTAAAGTTTATTTTTTAAAATGGCATTAAAACCAGGGAATTGGATCTTTTGTCTGGAATAAGTTCGCATTGTCATTATGCTGCACTGCGGGAATCCGTTCTCAGTAAAACGTGGCATTATAACCAGGGTGGCATTATAACGAGTCAAGACTATATATTTCGGCTTTGAATCGGCAATAATAAGTGAGTGGATTTGGTTTGAGTATGGTAGTTATATCACTGCGTTCCAGACTGAATTAGCAGGAAACCCGTAGTGATGCAGGTATTAACATTCAACAATAATACAAACTACACTGACGGGCAGAAGAAAGTATACCCCCATGTTTGATGGTGGCTAAAAACGAAACATAAAGAAATGGTTGTCCGATGGTGTTGTATTTGTGTTTGTGTTTTGGACCTAAGTTTTCGGCCTAGTCACGTTATGGTAAGTGTGTAAAGTTTGGTCAAATCCAGTTTTTAGGTGTATACTTCTTTTGCCCGACAGTTTACAATAATAATAACTTATCATCACAAAATGTGAGACAGGGACACCCGCAAGGAGAAAATATACAAGTCCTCTCACGTATCAAAAAAACAATTTTATTTCATTTTCAAAATAAAATCGTCCTAAATATCCTCACTTGGTAGGGGGAAAAGGGTAGAACAGATACTAGTAATCAAGTTGTGGCCTTAGCTATATTTGCAATATATGTAAGGAAGTTAAAAAAACCCGCTAAAACAAATGAATGAATGAATGAATGAGGGAAGGAGGGAAGGAATCTTTTTTTGTAATTATTATTATAATACGCACAATTAGAAGTGAATAAACCGCATTTCCGGCCACCAAAGAACTCGGTATGCTGGGAAGAGAGGGAAAAAAATATACCGATAGAAAATAGTGCATGTATTCCTAACGGGTGGTGGGGTAGTCTAGTGGTTAGTCTACGAAGACCCGTGTTCGATACCCCACATGGGTACAATGTGTGAATCCCATTTCTAGCGTCCCCCGCAGTGATATTGCAAGAATAATGCTAAAAGCAGCGTAAACCCATATTCACTCACTCACAGTATTCCCAGAAATGCAACAAATCATGAATTAGCAAAGTATGCGATATTCCCTTTTACAGCTTAGTCACTTAGTAATCTATTTCTGACGGGCCTTGATCCCCTCATGTAAGTCACGTTCACGGATGTACAACGTCTTCCTGATGTTTGTTTTTAGAAAAAAGGATATTCTATAAACACCACTGCGCTCTCATTCCGTTGAATCACGTATTTAGAGACTTCTAACAGTGACATGCTTTCTTAAAAATAGAAACACTTTTGACATTTTCACAAAGAAGAGAACTTGAAAGGGCAGTATGTTATTTTTTTAAATATAGATCTTTGTATCCCTAGAGAAAATTGATATTTATCCGTATTATTACAATTGTGCTGTTCAGAAAGGCCGCGAGGTTTATGTGGAAGATCTCCAGTCATCAACAATATCACATCGGAGTTGTCTAAAAACCAAGGTCATTCTAACCCTGGTGATGATGAAAAGACTCGTCTAATGCGATGAGATCCCGCTGTCATCTCGCCTAGATAAGTAGACGCGAACGTCTTGGCATTGTTACCCTGTTGGAAGTTAGAACGCAGTTAATCGTCTCTGACAACTGAACATTCATTTCGTGAATATACGTCATTACACACTGGTAGAACCATTTAGTTCATAGTTGCAGTCAGTTGAAGAATCTTCGGACTACCGGAAGCTGATGAATCTGCTTCTCAGCTGAACTTTATTCTCCTCAGTAACGCGAACCTTATTACGTATCTAGCAGCACTTCAACATTAAACTAATTGGCATAATTACCAAGGTATCGACCCCGTGACCTACATATGCCGGTGTATTTAGCCCGTGCAGCCAAGTTCCCGCTGTGCTATAAATAGACACGAGTATACCTGCCTCGGGCTTGCCAAAGGTCCCATGACTTGCCGGCAGGTGCTTTAGTGCTACTTGAACACTGGGCGCGTTTCGAATAGTCTCGACCAGCATTTATTATTCTGCCCGTCATATATTTGGCACAAACAACTATTCTTGTCATGCATGGAATAGAGATATTCATATTAAGAAATTGAAACCTTTTTCCGTCTGTTTCTTTTTATTTGAAATTAGCCTTGGGCTCATCGAAAAAAGAACCAAATGGTATATGTTTTTAACAAGATGTTTACACTGTTATGATCGTAAAATGGAGTTAACACCCCGACCAGATGGGCGAGAGACGCTGGGCGAGTAATCAGCGTTACCTTGAAGTTGTTTTCCTCGCTGCCACCACCTCCCGCTGTAACTAGGCCGTTCCCACAAAGACCAAGGAGCAGGATTGCGGATGTCAAGTTTTTGGATTGTATGAAGTTCAAATCCATTCCAGCTTCGCCAAGCTTATCACACTACGACTAGAAACGACAAAAAGATAAATGAATCGGCGGTATGGCGAATGAGTCAATTCTTGTTTGTTTGTTTGTTTGTTTCTTCTTTAGCTGAACTTAACCTGATTTGGAAAAAAATACAACTTTCACTGATCTGGTGAGTAATGTGCTGGGGTCTGTGTCTAACCCTGTCGTTGTTTGTTGTATAACGGCGCACTCAGCAATATCCCGGCCATCTGACTCCGGTCTGTAAATAACTGAGTCTCATGTGCTTCGATCTACGCAATTGGGATACGATGAACCAAGTCACCAAACCCTGCGTTTGTTCAAACTAGGGGCGGTCAGGTAGCCTTGTGGTTAAAGCGTTCGTCCGTCACGCCGAAGACACGGGCTCGATTCCACACATGGGTACAATGTGTGGAGCCCATTTCTGGTGCTATTGCTCGAATATTGCTAAAAGCGGCGTAAAACCATACCCACTCACTATTGTTCATACTTAAGTTGTTTCCATTCTATATGAGTGAGTGAGTGAGTTGGGTTTAACGCCGCTTTTAACATTATTCCAGTTATATCACGGCGTGTCAGCTTAATGTGGAAGGAAAGCCCGAAGTGATGCAGGTCTCAGACGTTTCCCACGTCGGTGAAACCCACGAGCACGGGTTTGGTTCTGACAAACCTAGAAACATAATTGGTGCGAACCATTCTATATGACAGTGTATCCGACGGATGACAAAGCAGAAACAATGTATGGTTAACTTCTTTAAAATACTTTTATTTAAACAAAAGTCGTTATGCGTAAAAAGGTATTTTTCATTCGGAAGTTATTGTTAATGCGAGTTACTAGTTACTAGTCTCTTGTTTTCAAGATCCGTTGGATTTCGTAGCATCCATCCAAACTCGGGCTATCAAGAAGACAATCTACCCATTACATAGCAGTTAAATACCCAGTTTATGTGCTACATCGTACAGTCATCCTCAGCATAAGCGTTAATTACAGAAACTGTAGGAATTCCAGCCTGTCACACACACAGCACGCCTATTACAGAATTTGGCAGGAGATTTTAAAACTTCGTTTGAAGAATCAAACTGAATTAACTCTTTCAAGCATCACCATGAATCTTGGCATCCAAACCATGCAGTGGCGGCAGAATTAAATATCCCGTAAGAAAAGCATACTTCGTGTGAGATCTTGTTCATTTCAGTCAACGAAGCGTAATGCCTTTGCTCAATTGAAACGTTCACACCGCTGTCACAAACAGCATGATACGTGAGTGAGTGAGTGGGGCACGGCTGACCCAGTCGTCTAAAACGTCGCAATTCGCTGTGCAGAGTTGCGTCCCTTTGTCACTCCAGAAACCTATGATTGTGGGTTCGAATCCCGGTTCGCCCCGATTTCGCTCTATGTGTGTCAGCACTATACCCGTGCTCGTGGGTTTCACCAAAGTGGTTAACGTCTGAGACCTGCATCACTTCGGGCTTTCCACCGTCATTAAGCTGTCACACCGTGATATAACTGGAGTAATTTTCAAAGCGGCAAAACTCAACTCTCTCACTCAAGCTATTTGCATTTAAGGCAGCTTTGTGAGTATGAAAATTGGATAAGCTGTCTTCGTCAGTCGTGCACTTATTCCACACTTCCGACATCTGTGAAACCACAAGGTCTAAGTTGTATATTATTCAAGAACTGATGCCTCTGACATCGACATAATTATATTCTTATTTTAAACATGGCCCAGATTGTATACCTTTCCCACACTTCCTCTTCAACCAGTTATTAGGAAGATAGTATTTTTTTTATCAAATTGATCTTAAAGAAATGCACACAGATTCCGATCCGATCCCATTGGCCCAATACTCGGCCACGTCTGTATGTTTTATAACGACCAGTAGCTCTGCATAATTTAAGAAATGAGCTCATCCTTTAGAAATTGTTTGGTAAATTATTGGAATGAATGAATGAGTATGGTTTTACGCCGCATTTAGCAATATTCCAGCAATATAACGGCGGGGGACACCAGAAATGGGTTTTACACATAATACTCATGTCGGGATTCGAACCCGGGTTTTTGGCGTGACGAGCGAACGCTTTAACCACTAGGCTACCCGACCGTCCCGTAAATTATTGGATGTGTTCATGTTAATGACTAGTATACTTTGTTCTTTTCAACATGAGACAGCACCAACTATAGAGGTGAACCAAAGCGGTGTAAAAAGTGAAGGTGAAACGTTTTTATTGACCATGAGCCTGGATACCTCGACCTTGATATCTTACGTATCGTCCAGCGTCTGGCTCCGTGTTACTGCAAGGACGATGAAGCTAAATAAACTGACGTCCAAAAGAAACTTTACCAGAGTTTGAAATCACTCTTGCTCAAAAACAACAAAACATACATGCATGAAGTAAAGTGGATTGAGAAGATCAATATATCAACATAATCAACACTGAAAATGACAATCATACCGCGACCGAGAATGACGTCAGAGCCCCCCAAAGTTGGGTGTGGTACAAAACTCGAGCTTTGAGAATCATGGACAATAGGCAGAGTACATAAACAATCGCTCACGTTCAATAACAAGTCATTAGTAGCGTGTGTGACCACCAAATGCCTCAATACACGCAAAAACTCTTCGACGCACGGAAAAAGTCAGTCGTCTGATGAGGTCACGTGGGATATGACGCTATTCTTCTTGCCGGTTGGCTGGAGAGTGTGGTCGTTGTCGAACACGACGATCCATCAAGTCCCAGAGATGTTCTATGGGGGACATGTCGGGTGAGCGTGCAGGCCACGGCAGGTCGTTGACGTTGTTGGCTGCGAGGAAGTTAGTGACAGTTCTGGCTGTATGGGCTCTAGCGTTGTCATGCTGATAAATGACACCATGTGGCTGCTGTTGGAGAAATGGTAGGACAACTGGACGACGAATGTTATCCATGTAACGCTGAGCTGTCAAGTTTCCGTCAACGATGACCAGCGGTGTCCTCGCCTGCCCACAGATCCCTCCCCACACCATGACACTCCCTCCACCATATGGTACGACCTCGCACGTGCATTTGCAGTTGTCCGTGGTGCACGTGTTTTTCACTTTTTCGCGTGTTATCTCGCAAACATGTAACAGACGATTAACATTTTCTGCATACACTATTGTTGTATTTAGGTTATGTGTTTAAGATAGACTTCATAGAAAAATTTTCTTATCCTTTGTCTGAAATTTATATTTTCAGTTGGTAAAGTTTCTTTGGGACGTCAGTTTATTTGCAAGGATGCTGTCGTTGATATTTAGTCCACAGCTGTTGGAACGTTCGCAGGAAACACATTGTTTGGGTCGTGTTATTAATTCTCATGACAGTTATATAAATAGTACATTTCTGACGTTGTCCAGACAGTACTTTCACGAAAATCTATTATCGGTGGTAGCTTCTCTGACAACTTCAACTAATATTTTAATAGTTTTGTTTGTCTGTCGTTTAATGCCACACTCAGTAATATTCCAGCCATATAACGGTGGTCTGCAAAATAATGGAGTCTGGACCTGACAATCCAGTGATTGTCATCATGAGAATCGATCTACTCAATTGGAATTCCATGACATGCACTAACCATTTCAGCGAGCTTGGCCAACCGATCCCGTTAGTCGCCTCTTACGACACGCATTGGTTGCTGAAGACCAACTTTAAGCAGGATCTTCATTTGGATTCGTTAAAGACTCCAAGGGATGTACAGACCAAGATAACTTGTTTCTTTCCCCAAATTCAAGACCTCAAATGAGCAAATAAGAATTTCAAGACACATTTCCAAACATATCTCGATTAATGCACCGGTCCCTCAGCATTTGCAAGAAGCTAGGCATGCGTTTTTACCAATTCGGACTTCGTTTGGCAGTATAGATACATTGAACTTGAATGTTATGTGATAGTATATTATTTCAGGTTATTTCTGAGAGTGAGTGAGTGAGTATGCTTTTACGCCGCTTTTAGCAATATTCCAGCAATATCATAGCTGAGGACACCAGAAATGAGCTTCACACATGTACCCATGTCGGGAATCGAACCCGGGTCTTGGGCATGACGAGCGAACGCTTTAACCACTAGGCTACCCGACCGCCCCAATTTCTGAGAAATAGTAGTCGGAGCTAATTGAAGCGCTCCTGAAAGTGAGTGACCTCCCTTAGTTGTTAACAGTCCATGACTCTTGACACCTTCGTTACCCTTCCGGTATAGACATGGGGCGGTAGCCTGGTGATTAAAGCGTTCGCTCGTCACGATGACCCGGGTTCGATTCCCCAATTGGGTACAATGTATGAAGCCCATTTCTGGTATCCCCCGCCGTGATGTGCTTGAATATTGGTAAAAGCGGCGTAAAACCATACTCACTCTCACGGTCTAGACAGCTCCACTTGTGAAGTCTTTGTGTTCAGTTGTCGCTTCACTTCCGGGACCGACTGACCCATTCGAGTTTTTTCAATTAACTGCCACTCACAATCGTCAGAAATAATCTACGATAATCAACTCCCACTAACAGAAAAGAAACTTCAACAATCTCGTCGTTTAAACTATTGATTCTGATATAACATCCTTCTAAAAGCCTGAAGAATATGTTCAAAGAAAACAATATTGTATTGTTCAATGTAAATCTTACACGCTCCCGACCCGTGAAGATACGGGCTAGAATAGGTCTTCTGCAACCAATGCTTGTCGTAAAAGGCGACTTTGCTTGTCGTAAGAGGCGACTAACGGGATCGGATGGTCATGCTCGCTAACTTGGTTGATGCATGTCAACGTATCTCAATTGCGGGGATCGATGCTCGTGATGTCAATCACTGGATTGTCTGGTCCAGATTCGATTATTTACAGGCCGCCGTCATATAGCTGGAATAATGTTGAGTGCGGCGTTAAACAACAAACAAACAAACAAACAAACAAACAGATCTTACACGCCCCCAGGCACGTGTTCAGTTCATCCGTGTGTGTTGTCAACTTGTCCATGTGATATTAATTATTACGAAAATGATGTCATTTATTTTTTCCTCCTCCGGTAAAGACGGCAACCACCTGAAGCGGCACAGCGGGTGGCCAGACGTACCGTCGCCAGGTGGCGCTGTGCTCAGCGTCTTGCTCGTGAGGATCCTGCCGCCACAGCAGAGGCATATGGTCTTCTACAACGGCGGCGTCTCTATTTGTTATCATTACCAGAATACATCGACGTGTTTGCCTCAAACATATCAACTATTATATCATAACACATCTTTAGGAGTAGATATGCAAGAGCAATCAGCCAGGTGCACAATGGAATAATACAAGGATATGACTCATAGGAATTAATCTGCCAAAGTTAAGCCTGGTTTTTCTGGCACGTGTGAGGCCTCTACTGGTGATGTTATTCCTGGTACATGTCAGGCCTCTGCTGGTGATGTTATTCCTGGTACATGTCAGGCGTCTACTGGTGATGTTATTCCTGGTACATGTCAGGCCTCTACTGGTGATGTTATTCCTGGTACATGTCATGCCTCTATTGGTGATGTTATTCCTGCTGTATGTCAGGCCTGTACTGGTGATGTTATTCCTGGTACATGTTAGGCCTCTGCTGGTGATGTTATTCCTGGTACATGTCTGGCCTGTACTGGTGATGTTATTCCTGGTACATGTCAGGCCTCTACTGGTGATGTTATTCCGGGTATATGTCAGGCCTCTACTGGTGATGTTATTCCTGATACATGTCAGGCCTCTACTGGTGATGTTATTCCTGGTACATGTCAGGCCTCTACTGGGGATGTTATTCCTGGTACATGTCAGGCGTCTACTCCCGGCATCTGTTTGTTGTTTAATGTTTCACATAGTAATATTTCAGCTGTATGACGGCGATCTATACTTAATAATAATCGAGACAAACCAGTTATTGACACCATGAGCATTGATCTACGCATATCGGATACGATGACATGCGTCAACCACCAGAACCTGTTAGTCACCTCTTACAACAAGCATGGGACAAATCCTAGCCCGGATCTTCACGGATCCTCTCTCGTGGGAAATGCCTACTGAACGAGCAAAATGACGGTCATCATTCGCTGGTCGGTCTTTATATCGTGGATTCTCTTGATCATTTCTGGGGGCACGGGTGGCCCAGTCGTCTAAGGCGCCGCGATTCGCTGTGCAGAGTTCCGTCCCTTGGGCACGCCAGAAACCTATGATTGTGGGTTCGAATCCCAGTTCGCCCCGATTATGTTTCTAGTTTTGTCAGCACCATACCCGTGCTCGTGGGTTTCACCGAAATGGTAAACGTCTGAGACCTGCATCACTTCGGGCTTTCCTCCCACATTAAGCTGACACGCCGTGATATAACTGGAATAATGTTAAAAGCGGCGTTAAACCCAACTCACTCACTCACTCACTTGATCATTTCTGGTATTTCTGACGTGACAGGCCTTCCAGGACAAGTGTTGCCATCAAGGCTCTCCCTGCCAATGCCGACGCAATCCGTGAAGATACGACTACAACACATGGGAAGGGCGCCATTCTCTTGTATTGTACTCGTATCTTCACAGATTGCGTCTGGTGTTACGCCCTTCAGTAACTCCTTGATCACGGCGCATTCCTCAAATGTGTCCATTTTCCAAAGGTCCCTGATCCCTGTTTATGTTGCTGACTTGCTCAACTGACTCCTGTCTTTATGGATATACCTCTTTGACATCACTTAATATCCCAGCCAAAGGTGAGGTGAGGTGCAATGGGGTTTAACGTCGCGTCCAAGATTATTGCACTTATATAGCGACGTGCATGTACGTGTGTGTGTGTTTGTGTGGCTGCTTGTACTAGTCCGGACTGATGCCGATTTATAGTGCTAGCCCACTGAGATACCATGCCGCAGTGTAACATGAATACCCCACTCAGACACAGTATACTGACTCCGAGCCGACCAGTCCTTGTTTTAGCCCCTTAATGCCCAGCGCCAGACAAGGTAACAACAAGTACCATCTTTTAACGTCTTTTGGTATGACGCGGCCGGGGATCGAACCCCGTACCTTCCGCTCTCCAGGCGGACGCTCTACCACTAGACCACGGAGGCGTTCCCCAGCCAAAGAGTTCACTGTCAAGCAATTCCTTCTTTGTGAGGCTCAAACTTATCAACCTTCCAACGTGTTGTTTTGTGCAAGTGTAAACAAAGACGTAATTCAAAACTAACATATCGTGTTTAGTTTCAACAAAGTCAGTAAATGCGCTGTCATGTCATTTGGGCTTTTTAGGCGTACTGCTGAGCGGCGTCATGCATCAACCACTCACTTTCTTTTGCAAATTGTGAGTAGCCGACGCTTCCGGGAGGGAAGGGCACGCTTTTCGCGAACAACTGGTGTCATCACTGATTTTCAGTGATCCATATGGGCCATTCATATAGTTTTCAGACCGCCTCCTTGGTCTAGTGGTAGAGCGTCCGCCCGGAGAGCGGTAGGTCCGGGGTTCGAAACCCGGCTGCTGCGTCATACCAAAAGACGTTAAAAGATGGTACTTGTTGTTACCCTGTCTGACGCTCGGCATTAAGGGGCTAAAACAAGGACTGGTCGGCTTGGAGTCAGTATACTGTGTCTGAGTGGGTTATTCATGTTAAACTGCGGCATGGTATCTCAGTGGGCTAGCACTATAAATCGGCATCAGTCCGGACTAGTACAAGCAGCCATACACACACACACACACACACACTCACACACACACACACATACACGTGCATGCACGTCGCTATATAAGTGCAATAAGCTTGGACGCGACGTTAAACCCCATTTCACCTCACCTTACCTATAACTTTCATCGCTATTTCGCCTTTTACATCTGCTTCGCAGGTAATCGAGACTGGCTATTCTCTGCCGTTGACATTTCATATTTATATATGCTTTCACCTTATTTTCTCAGGTTTGTTTCAACACAGAAATAGATTTGAATAGTGCAGCATGAAATGAACATCATAAGAAAGTTAAATAACCCTATGTAAAATGAGTATGCTATTTTGAAGTTGTTTATAAATATACAAGTGCTTTTTGAGCAATACAGTCATTATTTAAGGGTCATTCAAAGTATTTACACAGGAGGAACTCATATACTCAAGAGTCTTCCGAGTCTGCCTTCTCTCGGCTTATCTTGGCCATGATTGGCACACAAGCAACAAGCTACGATTCATATACTTCTAAACACTTAGGGAGGGTATTGCACGTTCCTGACAACGATATCTCTTGAGGGATATCGTGTGGGAAACTAGTCCGATTATATATAGATAAACATATTGTAGGAAGCAGAACTGAAAAAAAATGCTTATTAAGTCTTGAAAAATACATCGCTATCGGTGAGATGGTTCGTGTGGGTTCAGCAATCGTCCATAGATTGAACGCGAGTTTGTTTGTTGTTTAAAGCTGCAGTCAAGAATATTTCCAGCTACATGATGGTGACCAGTAAAGAATTGAGTCTGGACCAGACAACCAGGCATTGACATCATGAGCAACGATGCATGCTGTCGAGGTACGATCACATGCAATGAATCTCACGCCATGCTTCATCCATTAAGTCGCCACTTACATCGCTATCGGTTGCTTGACCCTTTCTAACCCGGATTCAGTGGGTGTCTTTGACTTTCGTTTTGTTCAAGAACATGTTATGGGCTGTACAAACACGTTTGTGTGATGTAAGTGAAGTCATTGTTCATAAAGCACTGCGGAATTTAAGTACACAAAGTTTGACCAATTCTAAATCCCAAATTCCCAAGTGGGATCAGTTTAGTTACACCATGAGGTTGAAAAGCTGACATTAAAGGTGAGGTGAGGTGAAATGGGGTTTAACGTCGCGTCCAAGATTATTGCACTTATATAGCGACGTGCATGTACGTGTGTGTGTGTGTGTGGCTGCTTGAACTCGTCCGGACTGATGCCGATTTATAGTGCTAGCTCACTGAGATACCATGCCGCAGTGTAACATGAATACCCCACTCAGACACAGTATACTGACTCCGAGCCGACCAGTCCTTGTTTAAGCCCCTTAATGCCGAGCGCCAGACAGGGTAATCAAGAGTACCATCTTTTAACGTCTTTTGGTATGACGCGGTCGGGTGTCGAACCCCGGACCTTCCGCTCTCCGGGCGGACGCTCTACCACTAGACCACCGAGGCTGTCTGCTGACATTAAAGTAAAATATCTGTGTGAGTGAGTGAGTGAGTGAGTGAGTGAGTGCGTGCGTAAGTATGTGAGTGAGTGAGTGAGTGAGATAGATGGGTTTATTGCTGCTTGAACAGCATTCAAGTTACATCACGGCCTGTCAGCTTGATGTGGGAGAAAAGCCTGAAGAGATGCAGGTCTCAGACGTCCTTGAAACCCACAAGCACTGGTATGGTGCTGACAAACCTAGAAACATAATCAGGGCGAACTGGAATTCAAACAAACAATCATAAATTTCTAGAGTGCTCAAGGCAAGCAGCTCTGCACAGCAAACTGTCAGGAACTAAATGTGTCATGACCCAATAGACAATGCTAGGGCAAACTGCAGAACCAGCCAGGAACCCTGATGTTGCCTTTGGCTAATTTATGTTGCCTGTTTTTCCTTCACCATATGTTGATAAACAAAGAAACAAATGCACAACTGACACATGCTTTATTCAAAAACGACCCCAGACTGTCTACAATGCATGACAAGCACCTGTTTTATTCAACAAGAATGTAGAGTGACCACATTGCATGACATGACAACTTCTCACTAGATGCACTGACCTTCAGACTCAGTACAATTACAGGGCTCTTCCTTCCAAGAATAGCTGCCATCATATCATTTTTCTGCTGTCAGTTTTTTGAATAGCCACCATTGATTGTAAACACTTAGAAACACAAGCAGACCTATTTCTTGATATTTCCTCAACCATCTACTTGTGCATGAGGCACTAATGCGGCCGGCCATCATTCCACACATTCCTGGAACCTCTCCACTGGGCTGTGCTCCACGGAGTGATACAACTGTCATATATCTTGTTCTTTTCATTCACTTGCTTCAGTCTTTGTTATTGTTTTAACATCCAACAAACCACAGAAATATATCCTGTATTCCTTCACTTTTAGCTCCTAAATGAATCCGATGCAGGATTTAAAAAAGAATGGAACCTCTTGTAGCAGTCATTAACTTTTATACTTCTGGACAATGATGGTCACTAACTATTATAATCTCCACATCAACATACTATGGTTATGACCCCTCTTTGATGTAGCGGAGGGAGGATCTGTTTGAATGTGAAAATTTGGTGGTTCAATCCCGAGATGTGTCATACCTCAAGACATTAAAAGACGGTATTTGTTGTTAGCCTGGCACTCAAGGTTAAGGGGCTAAAACAAGGACGGTCAGCATACTGTGACTGAGTTGGGTATCCATGTTAAACTGTGGTTTGGTAGCTCAGTGTTCTAGCACTTCGCATTAGCAATAGTCCAGACCAGTACAAGAAGCCACACATACACACATACATACATACATGCACATCACATTTATCTTGAACGTGACATTAAACCCCATTTCTGCTCACATACTTTGGTCATGAACGCCAAAAACATCCTATAAACATATGATGGCCAACAACTCATGAGCTTTCATGTCAAAATATGACGACCATTACCTTTGTACTTTCATATCAACTTACAATGGTAATAAATCTGCTACTTTCACATACAATGGACAATTACCTCCCACACTTGAAATAAATTTTTGGAAGTTATTAAACCCTATATTTTAATCATATCAATTTCTGATGTTCATAACTATAATCGGGAGTTTAAAATGCATACCTTTTTCAAGAAAATACAATGTAATGAGTGTGACAACTCATACAATTCATATTTTTCAAAGTAAAACACATGGAAAATTCATTCAAAAGTTTTTTCATAAAATTCTATGAACAAAAACACATTAACAAATCTGTACATGTCATCTACACAATGGAATCAGCATTAATCAGTGGGGTAGCCGAGTGGTTTAAGTGTTTGCTCCTCATGATGAAGGCTCGGGTTTGATTCTCAACATGGTACAATGTGTGAAGCCCATTTTTGGTGTACCCTGCTGTGATAGTGCTGGATTATTGCTAAATGCAGCGTAAAACCACACTTACTTATTGTTTCTGTGTCTCCACCAGTGTCATTCATTAATCAGATTGACTGCCACAGCTTCATTAAGTGAGTGAGTGAGTATGCTTTTACGCCGCTTTAAGCAATATTCCAGCAATATCACGGCGGGGGACACCAGAAATGGGCTTCACACATTGTACCCATGTCGGGAATCGAACCCGGGTCTTCGGCGTGACGAGCGAACGCTTTACCACTAGGCTACCCGACCGCCCCAGCTTCATTAAGAGGTAGGAGTGTCATAGATTAGAAATTTTAGCATTGCTATATCGACTCATATGTATCAAAATTCATCAATTAATAATATTCTGTATGTGTATGGATAAAAATTACCTATGTAAACCTGTACATAAGGATAAATATGAACTAGGCAGAGTCATTAAATATTCAAAATTGAATTTTCTGCCCGCTCACTGTCCATCTTAACCATGGTAATCGTAACAAATAAACATTTCACTGGCAGTGAATTATTTACTTAATATAAATATTCATAAAGTTGTATGGGTACAGCATTGACGGAAAAATTACTGATACATCAATATTGCGATATACAATGACATCCTTTTGAAGAGGGTCAGCAGTGGTCAGATGAACCACTTCTGTGTCTCATATTGCCCGGGGGGCACGGGTGGCCAGGTCGTCTATGGCGCTGCGATTTGCTGTCCCTTGGGTAGGCCAGAAACCTATGACTGTGGGTTCAAATCCCGATTTGCGCCAATTATGTTTCTAGGTTTGTCAGCACCATACCCGTGCTCATGGGTTTCACCGAAGTGGTAAACGTCTGAGACCTTTATCACGTTGGGCTTTCCTCCCACATTAAGTTGACATGCCGTGATATAACTGGAATAATGTTAAAAGCGGCGTTAAACCCAACTCACTCACTCACTCATAATGTCCGCTGCTTAATGAAGAGGTCTCAAACTTTCCATGCTTCATGGAGAGATCTCACACTGTCCATGCTTCATGGAGAGATCTCACACTGTCCATGCTTCATGAAGAGATATCCACTGTCCATGCGTCAGGCAGAGGTCAGCCCTGGTCAGTTGAACCACTTCTGTCTCACACTGTCCCCTGCTGCAGTCATCTTATTCTTGTAGGACTGTACGAGCCGGTCAAAGTTGTCACTGCCGGGCCCTTTATTACCCTTCCTCGACTTCTTCTTCTTCTTCTTTGCTGGTTCCTGGGGAAATAATTGTAATGAGTCAAGGTAATAATATCTTATTTTGCTCTTAGGGTATGGAGGACCATTGTTTATTGTTTGAAAAGACCGCCTCCGTGGTCTTGTGGTAGGGCGTCCGCCCGGAGGGCGGAAGGTCCAGGGTTCGATCCCTGGCCGCGTCATACCAAAAGACGTTAAAAGATGGTACTTGTTGTAACCCTGTCTGGCGCTCGGCATTAAGGGGCTAAAACAAGGACTGGTCGGCTCGGAGTCAGTATACTGTGTCTGAGTGGGGTATTCATGTTACACTGCGGCATGGTATCTCAGTGAGCTAGCACTATAAATCGGCATCAGTCCGGACTAGTACAAGCAGCCACACAAACACACACACGTACATGCACGTCGCTATATAAGTGCAATAATCTTGGACGTGACGTTAAACCCCATTTCACCTCACCTCACCTTGTTTGAAAAATGTCAAGAAAAAAAATGACAACTTTTCCTACAACAAGCATTATTTCACAACATCACAACAAATGTAAGCTCATATGTAAAACATGAGCTAAGGATGAGGATGGATACACGCAGAATAAAATGTGACCTTTTTGGAAGTATGAAAAGAACGGTGCTGGGGTGTGAGTTGTGAGGACAGTGGTATTGCAAGAGTTAAAAACTAGATAGATTTGTTAGATAATGTTTATTGCAACCTGGGTTATAAAGTGGTGACTAACAAGATCGGTGGTCAGACTCAGTGGCTTGGTCGATGCATGTCACTGTATTGCAACTGTGTAGATCGATGCTCATGCTCAATCACTGGATTGTCTGGTCCAGGCTTGATCGTTTACAGAATGCCATCATACAGCGGAAATATTGCTGAGTGTGGCGTTAAACAACAAACAAACAAACAAAGCCCTTATGGGTATGCATTACCACCTATGGTATACTACTGCAATTGAGGAACAATTATTGCAATAGATCCTGGGATGCTGTGACAAATGTACTCCAATACCTCAAACATCCCATAGTGCCAGGCAGTATCTGACAGGACAGGTCAAACAGGTTGCTGGTGATGGGTCCCATCAGAGACCATCAAACAAAGGTCTCATATCAACAATTGCAACATTTTCAGATTGGACCATCATCAAGCTCTTCAAGCAGGGTATATTGTTTGGAAACAACTGATTCGCATAATGGGTCAGACAAACCAGTTGTGGACATCCTGAGCCATGCTCCCCCACCATCACGTCACACACAATCAGGTTTTCTCCGTGATCACCACATCCAGGGTGGTACTGGGACCGAGTCTGATGGTGAACACCCACATGTTGGAACCAGATGCCCTTACATCCATGTTTTTATCCCAGAGAAGACTGAACCATGAAGTCTATCAAAGCAGCCAATCCCCAGCAGTTCATGCTTGACTTCCACCCTCCATCTGCATGTGTTTTAATGTCAATACGAACACCTTGGAAACAAGGTCCAGGTGGGAAAATCTTCACACCTCCTGGAGGAGGAGGGAGCAGGGGCGAGAATGATGGAGAAGTAGTGGGGAGAGGGAGAAGGAGGGAAGAGGGGTGAGGAGGGAGAAGGAAGGAAGAAGAGAAAGGAGGGAGGAGAAGGAAGGATGAGGGAAAGAAGGAAGGATGAAGGAGGGAGAAGGAAGGAAAAGGGTAGAAGGAAGGGAAAGAAGGACGGAGAAGGAAGGATGAAGGGAAAGGAGGAGGGGAGAGGAGGTAATAGTAGGGAGAAGGAAGGATGAAGGAAGGATAAGGAAAGAGGGATGAGGAGGGAGAAGGAAGGATGAGGGGAAGAAGGAGAGAAGGAAGGATGAACAAGGAGTGATAAGGAAAGAGGAATGAGGGAGAAGGAAGGATGAGGGGAAAAAAGGAGGGATAAGGAAAGAGGGTTGAGGAGGGAGAAGGAAGGATAAGGGGAAAAAAGGAGGGATAAGGAAAGAGGGTTGAGGAGGGAGAAGGAAGGATGAGGGGAAAGAAGGAGAGAAGGAAAGATGAACAAGGAGGGATGAGGGGAGAGAAGGTGGGAGAAGGGAGGGGGAGAGGAGGCAGAAGGAAGGGAAGGGAGAGAAGGAGGCAGTAGGAGGGAGAAGGGAGGAGGGAAGAAGAGATGGAGGGAGAAGAAGGGAGGAGGGGGGGGGAGGAGGGAGAAGGGACAAGGGGAGAGAAGGAGGGAGGAGGTGAGAGGGGAGTGGTGGAGGGAGAGTAGGAGGGAGGAGACAGAAGGGAGGAGGGAAGAGAGAGAAGGGGAGAAAGAGAGAGAATGAAGGAAAAGGAGAGGGAGAAGGAGGAGGAAAGAGAAGAATGGAGGAAGGAAAAGAAGTATGGAGGATGGAGTAGGGGAGATAAGGATGGAGGAGGGAAAAGATGGATTGAGAAGGATGGAGGAGGGGAGAAAGATGGAGGAGGGAGGGGAGAAGGATGGAGAAGGGGGAGAAGGATGGAGGAGGAGGGAGGGGAGAAGGATGGAGGAGGGTGAGAAGGATGGAGGAGGGTGAGAAGGAGGAGGGGTGAGAAGGATTGAGAAGGATGGAGGGGAGAGAAGGATGGAGAAGGGAAGAAGGCTCGAGGAAGGGGAGAAGGATGGAGGGGAGAAGGAGGGAGGAGGGGAGAAGGATGGAGGAGGGGAGAAGGAGGGAGGAGGGGTGAAGGATTGAAATGATGGAGGGGAGAGAAGGATGGAGAAGGGGAAGAAGGCTCGGGGAAGGGGGAGAAGGATGGAGGAGGGGGAGAAGGATGGAGGAGAGAAGGATGGAGGAGGGGGAGAAGTATGGAGGATGGAGTAGGGGAGATAAGGATGGAGGAGGGATAAGATGGATTGAGAAGGATGGAGGAGGGGAGAAGGAAGGAGAAGGATGGAGGAGGGGAGAAGGATGGAGGAGGGAGGGAAGAAGGATGGAGAAGGAGGGAGGGGAGAAGGATGGAGGAGGGTGAGAAGGATGGAGGAGGGTGAGAAGGATGGAGGAGGATTGAGAAGGATGGAGGGGAGAGAAGGATGGAGAAGGGAAGAAGGCTCGAGGAAGGGGGAGAAGGATGGAGG
Source organism: Haliotis rufescens (assembly GCF_023055435.1). NCBI lineage: Eukaryota > Metazoa > Mollusca > Gastropoda > Lepetellida > Haliotidae > Haliotis > Haliotis rufescens. Next base: position 2,678,359 of record NW_025964024.1, on the reverse strand, counting down.
AGGGGGAGAAGGATGGAGAAGGGGGAGAAGGATGGAGGAGGGAGGGGAGAAGGATGGAGGAGGGGAGAAGGATGGAGGAGGAGAAGGATGGAGGAGGGGAGAAGGATGGAGGAGGGGGAGAAGGAGGGAGGAGGGGTGAAGGATTGAGAAGGAAGGAGAAGGATGGAGGGGAGAGAAGGATGGAGAAGGGGAAGAAGGCTCGGGGAAGGGGGAGAAGGATGGAGGAGGGGAGAAGGATGGAGGAGGGGGAGAAGGATGGAGGAGGGGGAGAAGGATGGAGGAGGATGGAGGAGGGGAGAAGGATGGAAGAGGGAGGGGAGAAGGATGGAGGAGGGAGGAGAAGGATGGAGGAGGGGAGAGAAGGATGGAGGAGGGGAGAAGGATGGAGGAGGGGAGAAGGATGGAGGAGGGGGAGAAGGATGGAGCAGGGAGGAGAAGGATTGAGAAGGATGGAGGAGGGGAGAGAAGGATGGAGGAGGGAGGATGGGAGAGTAGGAGGGAGAAGGAGGGAGTATGGAGTGTGTTCCAGCAAGTCCGGGGGCTGCTGCTACTTGCCATCTTATCAAGCTGACACTGGAAGGATGAGGGGAAAGAAGGAGAGAAGGAAAGATGAACAAGGAGGGATGAGGGGAGAGAAGGTGGGAGAAGGGAGGGGGAGAGGAGGCAGAAGGAAGGGAAGGGAGAGAAGGAGGCAGTAGGAGGGAGAAGGGAGGAGGGAAGAAGAGATGGAGGGAGAAGAAGGGAGGAGGGGGGGGGAGGAGGGAGAAGGGACAAGGGGAGAGAAGGAGGGAGGAGGTGAGAGGGGAGTGGTGGAGGGAGAGTAGGAGGGAGGAGACAGAAGGGAGGAGGGAAGAGAGAGAAGGGGAGAAAGAGAGAGAATGAAGGAAAAGGAGAGGGAGAAGGAGGAGGAAAGAGAAGAATGGAGGAAGGAAAAGAAGTATGGAGGATGGAGTAGGGGAGATAAGGATGGAGGAGGGAAAAGATGGATTGAGAAGGATGGAGGAGGGGAGAAAGATGGAGGAGGGAGGGGAGAAGGATGGAGAAGGGGGAGAAGGATGGAGGAGGAGGGAGGGGAGAAGGATGGAGGAGGGTGAGAAGGATGGAGGAGGGTGAGAAGGAGGAGGGGTGAGAAGGATTGAGAAGGATGGAGGGGAGAGAAGGATGGAGAAGGGAAGAAGGCTCGAGGAAGGGGAGAAGGATGGAGGGGAGAAGGAGGGAGGAGGGGAGAAGGATGGAGGAGGGGAGAAGGAGGGAGGAGGGGTGAAGGATTGAAATGATGGAGGGGAGAGAAGGATGGAGAAGGGGAAGAAGGCTCGGGGAAGGGGGAGAAGGATGGAGGAGGGGGAGAAGGATGGAGGAGAGAAGGATGGAGGAGGGGGAGAAGTATGGAGGATGGAGTAGGGGAGATAAGGATGGAGGAGGGATAAGATGGATTGAGAAGGATGGAGGAGGGGAGAAGGAAGGAGAAGGATGGAGGAGGGGAGAAGGATGGAGGAGGGAGGGAAGAAGGATGGAGAAGGAGGGAGGGGAGAAGGATGGAGGAGGGTGAGAAGGATGGAGGAGGGTGAGAAGGATGGAGGAGGATTGAGAAGGATGGAGGGGAGAGAAGGATGGAGAAGGGAAGAAGGCTCGAGGAAGGGGGAGAAGGATGGAGGAGGGGGAGAAGGATGGAGAAGGGGGAGAAGGATGGAGGAGGGAGGGGAGAAGGATGGAGGAGGGGAGAAGGATGGAGGAGGAGAAGGATGGAGGAGGGGAGAAGGATGGAGGAGGGGGAGAAGGAGGGAGGAGGGGTGAAGGATTGAGAAGGAAGGAGAAGGATGGAGGGGAGAGAAGGATGGAGAAGGGGAAGAAGGCTCGGGGAAGGGGGAGAAGGATGGAGGAGGGGAGAAGGATGGAGGAGGGGGAGAAGGATGGAGGAGGGGGAGAAGGATGGAGGAGGATGGAGGAGGGGAGAAGGATGGAAGAGGGAGGGGAGAAGGATGGAGGAGGGAGGAGAAGGATGGAGGAGGGGAGAGAAGGATGGAGGAGGGGAGAAGGATGGAGGAGGGGAGAAGGATGGAGGAGGGGGAGAAGGATGGAGCAGGGAGGAGAAGGATTGAGAAGGATGGAGGAGGGGAGAGAAGGATGGAGGAGGGAGGATGGGAGAGTAGGAGGGAGAAGGAGGGAGTATGGAGTGTGTTCCAGCAAGTCCGGGGGCTGCTGCTACTTGCCATCTTATCAAGCTGACACTGGCTGCGCCATAACCTTGAACTACATGAGGATTATTGCTCTGGCACTGAAAACACATTTCAAGTGCAGCAACTTGTTGAAGCAAATATAGGTTATAGACGTGAGACTCATCTGGTGGCCAAGCCACAAACTCTCTGACTCCAAACACTTGCATAAGAACTTGGGGAAACATCTAGAAGTAGCAAAATATACAAGTATCCATTATGTACAAGCAATGAAAACCAGTAGCCAGAGTGTCATGTAAAGAGTAAACTAATAGTAAGTATTTGGTAACTGAATGAACCAATAGCCAGCATTGAGTAACACTCATAAACCAATAGAAAATAATAGTAACAATATAAACTAGTAGCCAGGATATAATAACAACATAAACCAGAAGCCAGTACACAGTCCCAACATACACCAGTAGCCAGGATACAATAACAACATACACCAGTAGCCAGGATACAATAACAACATAAACAAGTAGCCAGTATACAGTAGCAACATAAACTAGTAGCCAGTACACAGTAGCAACATAAACCAGTATACAGTAGCAACATAAACTAGTAGCCAGTACACAGTAGCAACATAAACTAGTAGCCAGTACACAGTAGCAACAAACCAGTAGCCAGTATACAGTAGCAACATAAACCAGTAGCCAGTATACAGTAGCAACATAAACTAGTAGCCAGTACACAGTAGCAACATAAACCAGTATACAGTAGCAACATAAACTAGTAGCCAGTACACAGTAGCAACATAAACTAGTAGCCAGTACACAGTAGCAACAAACCAGTAGCCAGTATACAGTAGCAACATAAACCAGTAGCCAGTATACAGTAGCAACATAAACTAGTAGCCAGTATACAGTAGCAACATAAACTAGTAGCCAGTACACAGTAGCAACAAACCAGTAGCCAGTATACAGTAGCAACATAAACCAGTAGCCAGTATACAGTAGCAACATAAACTAGTAGCCAGTACACAGTAGCAACAAACCAGTAGCCAGTATACAGTAGCAACATAAACCAGTAGCCAGTATACAGTAGCAACATAAACCAGTAGCCAGTATACAGTAGCAACATAAACCAGTAGCCAGTATACAGTAGCAACATAAACCAGTAGCCAGTATACAGTAGCAACATAAACCAGTAGCCAGTATACAGTAACAACATAAACCAGTAGCCAGTATACAGTAACAACATAAACCAGTAGCCAGTATACAGTAGCAACATAAACCAGTAGCCAGTATACAGTAGCAACATAAACCAGTAGCCAGTATACAGTAGCAACATAAACTAGTAGCCAGTACACAGTAGCAACAAACCAGTAGCCAGTATACAGTAGCAACATAAACCAGTAGCCAGTATACAGTAGCAACATAAACTAGTAGCCAGTACACAGTAGCAACAAACCAGTAGCCAGTATACAGTAGCAACATAAACCAGTAGCCAGTATACAGTAGCAACATAAACCAGTAGCCAGTATACAGTAGCAACATAAACCAGTAGCCAGTATACAGTAGCAACATAAACCAGTAGCCAGTATACAGTAGCAACATAAACCAGTAGCCAGTATACAGTAGCAACATAAACTAGTAGCCAGTACACAGTAGCAACATAAACCAGTAGCCAGTACACAGTAGCAACAAACCAGTAGCCAGTATACAGTAGCAACATAAACCAGTAGCCAGTATACAGTAGCAACATAAACCAGTAGCCAGTATACAGTAGCAACATAAACCAGTAGCCAGTATACAGTAGCAACAAACCAGTAGCCAGTATACAGTAGCAACATAAACCAGTAGCCAGTATACAGTAGCAACATAAACCAGTAGCCAGTACACAGTAGCAACAAACCAGTAGCCAGTATACAGTAGCAACATAAACCAGTAGCCAGTATACAGTAGCAACATAAACCAGTAGCCAGTATACAGTAGCAGCATGAGTGGGACATGGGACGGCATACATATGGTAACATTAGCTTTAGTTTAGCAGAAATATTTAGTGAGCTGGGCCTCAGAAACCATAACATACAATCTCATTAAAATCAGATCTTAGAGCTTGCTATCGCTACACAAAGATAGACTAACATGTAGTCCCAGAAATAAAGTTGTCTCATATAAAAACATAGATCCACAAAGTATACCGTAAACTTCAAAAGGAGCCAAGAACAATCCTTACAATCATGGACTTGCCTAATCATTCTCATCTTCTAGACTTGAGTTTGATTCCATTTTTTTATATACTCACCACCGAAAAAAACCGTGAACCAGAGAAACATATAGAGAGGTATGTGCTTTAAGAGTGTGTGAGTGGTGTCGAGGGTCATGAGCGTCGATTCATGTAGCATAACAGTATATTTGTTTGTGCATTGAACCAATCAAATATTTCTTGAATATAAACCAATCAAATATCTCTTGAATATGAGTCTTCCTATATTAACCAACATGTATGGTATTCATGTTTTCTTTTGTCGGTGAGTACCGGTATATATTCTCCAGGGCCTGGGCGACAGACTACAGTAGGACTGGCTAGCTACAGTAAGCCAAGAGCTATTAATCACGTCTGTCCGGGTTAGCTACAGCAAGCTAACAGCTATGTATTAGTGCATCCAGGTTAGTTAAATTGTTCGTTTGTTGTTAACACCGCCCTCAGCAATATTCGAGCTATATCACTCAGGCTGTAAAAAAACAAGTTTGAACCTGACAATCCAGTGATTGACAGCATGAGCATTGGAATACAATGACATGCATCAACCAAGTCAGCCATTCCCGTGAGTCGCTCCTTACGACAAGCATAGTTGCCTCTTTGGATAAGAATGTGTTGCTGAAGACCTATTCTAACCCGGATCTTCACGGGTTCAACCAGGTTAGCTCCACCAAGTTAGCTCCAACTAGTTAGCTCCACCAGGTTAGCTACACCAAGTTAGCTACACTAAGTTAGCTACACTAAGCCAAGAGCTATGTACAGGTGGTACCAGCAGGCTCCAGCAAGCCAAGATCAAGGTATCAGGTTGGACCAGGTTAGCTACAGCAGGGATGATTCACACCAAGGTGTTTATCAGTGCTGGACACATGTAGCATCCAGTCACACCTCAGTGAGATGATGGCTGTCTTCCTCAACATGTGCCAAGTGATAAAACATCACAATTACCTTCCTCCCTCCAACATCTCCCGGATCAACTGCATCACAGACAAAACACATCCAACTGTCCCCAGGTAAACAGCTCATTATCACCCCTCTTTCTCAGCAGTCAAGTCCATTACCAAACTGCTGCTGTGATAAACATCCTATCAAGGTTCATCACAAGGAAATCTACATCTAAGATTACCCCGCCATCACAAAGGGGGGGCACGGGTGGCCAAGTCGTCTAAGGCGCCACGTTTCGCTGTGCAGAGTGCGTCATTTGTGCACACCAGAAACCTATGATTGTGGGTTCGAATCCCGGTTCGCCCCAATTATATTTCTAGGTTTGTCAGCACCATACCCGTGCCTGTGGATTTTGCCGAAATGGTAAACGTCTGAGACCTGCATCACCTCGGGCTTTCCTCCCACATAAAGCTGACACGCTGTCACATAACTGGGATATTGTTAAAAGGGGCGTTAAACCCAACTCACTCACTCACTCACTCACTCACTCGGCTTGGTCTCTGCAACCTAAATATTGAGAGTGAACATTATCACCTGCGCAACCCACGTCTCACACACCCACCAGGAGATTTCACATTTTCTTCACTAAGAACATCACTTGTACAACTTGGATAATGGTAAAATTCTTACTGTGTCACTTCCAATTTGTTCCGACTTTTATGGCTTTCTAGGTTTTAATTACATAAGCTGTCAGATTATAAAACCTCGTATATTTGGCCAGGGGCAAGTGACGACATTACAGTCATGCTGTAAATGTTTTTCGTTTGCCAGTTAATCATCTCAACTTTCATGAACATATGCAACATATTACATGAAATCTTTGAACAAAACCTAAACTACATAATTATCTGTTCCTGATACTTGTTTGGTAATGAGAATAATGCCTGATGCACCCATTTGTTGCATAGTAACCTTTAAGTGTGGCAGTGAGTGACGAGTATTGTTTTATGCCGCTTTTAGTAATATTCCAGCAATATCACAGCGGGGGACACCAGAAACAGGCTTCACACATTGTACTCATGTCGGGAATCAAACCCAGGTCTTCGGTGGGACGAGCGAACCACTAGGCTACCCGACCGCCTGAGTTGGGCAGAGAGGTGGCCCCATGGTTAAGTGTTTGATCATCATGCAGAAGGCCTGGGTTTGATTCCTTACATAGGAATATTGCATAAAGCGGCATAAAGCCCAGCTGAGACACTCCCACATCTGATACTAAACAATAATTGGAATGGCAGGAGGGTTTACAGATATCAGAACTGTTATCTGAAAATGTTCCAAGGACGTTGATTTGGTGTTTATCCCTTAACACACAACACACACAACACACACAACACACAACACACACAACACTCAACACACACAACACACAACACACTCAACACACACAACACACACACACAACACACTCAACACACACAACATACAACACACACAACACTCAACACACACAACACACAACACACACAACACTCAACACACACAACACTCAACACACACAACACACAACATACTCAACACACACAACACACACAACACACAACACACAACACACACAACACACAACCCCCCCAAGTTTTAGACTTTGTGAAACCCACAGTAATGTTTGTTAGTTAACGACGCACTCAGCAATATTCCAGCTATATGATGTCTGTTTGTTAATAATTGTGTCTGGGCCAGACAATCCAGTGATTGACATCATGAGCATTGATCCACACAATTGGGATACGATGACATGCATCAACCAAGTCAGCAAGCCTGACTACAGATCCCGTCAGTCGGCTCGTACAACAAGCATTGTCCACTTTTACAGCAAGCATGGGTTGCTGAAGATCTTTTCATGCCCTAATCTCCACCAGTTCCCACAGTAATGACAAACCTAAATCAGAGCAAATCTTGGATTCAGAGCCACACTTGTAGTTTTCTGGCATTATAAGGGATGTAACTTTGCACAGCAAACTACGACACTTTAGACGACTGGCCCACCCGCGAGCACCAGGTCGTTAGATAAAGGATGTTTTCATGAATCATTAGTTGCTGTGAGCAAACCCATTTGTATCACTTGCATCACCAGGGATGAGGTACAGCAAGCAGCGGGAGGAGGCCAATATTTATCTTGATTGTGTCACCAAACCAGCAGTTAACTAAATAAATGTTACAGCTTCATCACTAACTTGATGAGAGAACTAAAACAGTCACAAATTGGCTACAGGCTTATTTGTCCAACGTCTAAAAACTGTTAAACAAGCCATACAGTCGGGGGAAAAAAATAATTAAAAAAATTGGCATTCTCTATTTTACTGAACCCAATTCCCCATTTTCTCCACTGAATTTTTTTTTCTGAACCCCCCCCCCCCCCCCCTTCTGTCTACACTCATTTCTTTACTGACCCCCCACATTGTCTGCATTTAATGCATTACTACACACACACACCCTCTCCATTTCTACATTCAATCTTTGCTGACCCCCACATTGTCTACACTCAATTCTTTGCTGACCCCCACATTGTCTAGACTCAATTCTTTACTGACCCCCACATTGTCTACACTCAATTCTTTACTGACCCCCACATTGTCTACACTCAATTCTTTACTGACCCCCACATTGTCTACACTCAATTCTTTACTGACCCCCATATTGTCTACACTCAATTCTTTACTAACCCCCCATATTGTCTACACTCAATTCTTTACTGACCCCCATATTGTCTACACTCAATTCTTTACTAACCCCCCATATTGTCTACACTCAATTCTTTACTAACCCCCCATATTGTCTACACTCAATTCTTTACTAACCCCCCATATTGTCTACACTCAATTCTTAACTGCCCCCCCCACACTGTCTACACTCAATTCTTTACTAACCCCCCACATTGTTTACACTCAATTCTTTACTGACCCCCCATATTGTTTACACTCAATTCTTTGATTCTAAATTGAGTTGTTCACCATACAACACACTACATGGAACCATCAGCATACGTTGCAGCCTTTCCCAGACAAATCAAATCGTTTCATCTCCTTTAGTTAATTAGCTGTCGACAACCTTGAAACCACTCTGAATAGATCATAAGAGAATATTAATATCACTCTCCCTGCGCACAGCCAGGTCCTTATTAAAGTTTAGTCTGCTACCCAAGGAATAGTCTGCTTTAAACCATACCTTCACACACTACACTCTCATAACCTTCAAGCACAACCTGGAAGCAGGTCACATCACAGCAGGCGCCAATAACTCATCTCCACTCCTCTGATGTTACCAGTAATTTCAATATGGCCAACCAATTTGACAATCTGATTTTAGAATCCTGAATGTTTTTTAGCATTGTGTGATCATAAGCAGTGACTCAAGGTGCACATCAAAGGTGAAGGTCACAATGACCCAGAATTCTGCCGTGCTCACAGATACTTGAAACACAAGACGCTAGTGCACGGGTTTGATGTGATAAGTCAAGAAGGAAACAGATTGGCATACTGTCTTTCTACTCAGGGGGGCTTATAAACTTGGTGAATCTTCTTGGGGATAGGTTATCAAATAAATATTGCCTGTTTACGGGAATACTGCCAGACCTCCACAGAAGGTGTGATGATCATATTGTATATCACGTCACAAATGGGCCATAAATTGATTTTATGGTTATTGAAGGAATTTAAAAAAAATTGTTTTTGTTTTTTTATTAAACACCATTCTCAGTAATATTCAAGCTATATGATGGGTGCCTGTAACTAATCAAATCTGGACCAGATGTTCGTTAATAGGAGCAGTTATTATTGATGCCATCAAGTATATGACCGCAGATAAGCTGAATTTTGAGGACCAGAAAAAAGATTCTGTAGAAAGGGGTCAGCTTACGTATGGGTTACACTATCATCAAACTCTTTTTCTGTTGGTGAGAAAACTACATGGTATAGCTTCAGGTGAATTAACAAGGCTATAAAAAACTTTGCAAATGAAAATTTGAAATTTGCGATTAAACATCACTTGACATGATTATTTACCATTTCGATTGTATTTCTTGTTATGCTAGGCATTGTTTTATATGCAGGGATAAAGATTACTGTGTGTATTGTTTAGTAAACTAAGCTGGAAATAGCAATCAGCTGTACACACGTGTTCTCCCAATCTACCGGTGATAACGTTAAAACATACCCAATGATAATTTTGATGAAATGATCGGAAAAAATAGTATTTTAAACTACTATTCTACTACACATAATATATTCTTAAATCTTGTTATTCTAATTGCAGGTTTTACCGTATATCTTCAAAATGATGACAAACATAGCCTGAGTTATGCGGTGGCAGTTTGGCGTATCATCAGATACTTTTTTCGCATGGAACAATTCGACAAATCACCGTTAAGGTTTTGAGCGATCTCGCTATTTCCGTCGCAGAAAGAATATGTTGACATATAATCGTCAAACTACAACAAATATAACTTTTAACGAGTCAAAGTATGGCAGTTATGATATATGTATCCTTTTTCTGTCAACTAAGGTTCTTTTCAAGTTGTCAGTAGTGGCAATATGATCGTGGTTGCTGTAAATAACGGTGAGTTGGTAAAGTGGACCTTATGGAGCGGGACAAACGGAAGTTGTAAGTATCGGATGGACACCAAAATTAGTGTAAGTATTCTTGAATGAAAGTTTGATTAAAAATAATAAAACAGATTACAAAGAATACAAACATGAGTCCAGATATACACTTAAACACTTTAATTCGCGATGGTGTAACGACACGATTAACCTGCGTAATTCAATACAGTCTTGTTGATATTCTATTTCCAATGACAGATCATTACGAGGTGTAGTTTTAGGTTGGAGGTCCGCTTATCAACCGTACATGACATTTTGATACAGATTTCAAGGACTTTGAGATCGGCTTATCTATGAGATCGGCTTATCTACAGTCATATACATTCGTGTACATCAATGAGATCATAATTGGAGCATGAGATGTTTGTTTCTTTTGAAACTTTGTAGAGGTCAAACAGGTCCTCAACCTTGGGTACGGGGCTATATATTACTGCCTTGCCTCCTCCCTACTACCTGAGTAAGGAGCCTAGTAAGACAAAAAGATGATACTTGTTGTTACCCTGTCTGGTGCTCGGCATCAAGGGGCTAAAACAAGGACTGGTCGGCTCGGAGTCAGTATACTGTGTCTGAGTGGGGTATTCATGTTAAACTACACCATGTATCGCAGTGGACTAGCACAAGCAGCCATACACACACATGCATGCACGTCGCCATATGACTGCAATAATCTTGGACGCGACGTTAAACCTCACCTCGCCTTATAATGGAGGAAGGGTTATACAAAACCAAATCTGTTTACCTCAGCATCCCAAGATACTCAACCAGCCAAAGTCTGTCTGGACTTTCTAAATGTTCCTGGAACTATAGCAGATACTGAGAGCTTTAAAATATAATTGGCAGATTACCTAACTGAAACATGATTCAATCCTGATCCAATCTTGCTGTGTTTTTGCCACTTGACAAAATGCATTTCACCATCGGCAACATTCAGTTAGTGGGTACAATTTTTCACAGCATTTTAGATTTCTCATGGCATGTCAACATGTGAGAAGACAGGCCAACCTGACCCAGTGAGTTAGTGAGTGAGTGAGTGAGTGAGTGAGTGGGTGGGTTTGGGTATGATTTTATCTCGCTTTTAGCAATATTCCAGAAATATCATGGCACCAGAAATAGGCTTCACACATTTTACCCATGTGGGGAATCGAACCCGGCGCTTTAACCACTAGGTTCCCCCACTGCCCTGTGAATTCCTGGAACACTGCAGTATAGTGCAACCCCTCATTCCCCACCGTCCAACAGTTAGCCCAAACTAGACCCTTCATGAGTACACAATGGAAAACTATAGGACTCTTAGGGCTAATTTTAGCATATTACGGGAGCATCCATTTGAGTTGTAATGAAGGGGAGAGGATTTCTTTTTAACAATCTATTTTTTTTCAAGCTGTCTCCAACAAACTATTCATTTGCTGAGAACCATCAAACAATCAATTCATTTTCACTATGAGCACAATAAGTTTGACGTTTGGGTATTTTCCACAAAAAAGACTGTTCATTTTTTTCACCACTGCCAACAAACTATTCATTTTGGGCATATTTCTGTACAAACTATTCACTTAAAAAATCATCCCACCCACCCTCAAGAGAAATCAAATGGATTCTCCCTGTGTGCAATTCGGACATTTCAAGGTATCTTTTCCATACTCTAAATAAAGTCGGTAGTGTCATCTGCAGTTTCTTACATCTGATATCCACAGTAAACATTACACAAGTCAAGGTTATTCCACAGGCCAGATTACATGTAGATCATGAGAGATATGCCTGTATATTTGCAAAGGCACTTTGAACAACTGCAGCTGCCATTAATGACTTTTCACAGCACCAGGGCTCCCACTGATTGGATGAGCTACTAATTAAGCGAGACTTGTTTTTTTTTACTGGTTTACAGATTCCAGCAACCCCCCCCCAAAAAAATGACAGGTGAAAAAATACAATCAGAATAGCATGTTTTCGTCCTTCCAACTGGAAACCAACTTGTTCAATCAACAGTTTACCATTTAAAAATTATGTATGCAACAATTGTACAACAGGTTATCAGCAAGACAATACCAATATTGTTTGTTTGTTTGTTTGTTTGTAGTTTAACGTCACAGTTAGCAATATTCCAGCTATATGACAGTGATCTGTAAATAATCGAGCCTGAACCAGACAATCCAGTGACTGACATCATGAGCACCGATCCACACATCTGGGAAATGATGACATGCATCAACCAAGTCAGCAAGTTTGACCACCTGATCCAGTTAGTCTCCTCTTACGACAAACGTGGGTTGCTGAAGACTAATCCTATAATAAACCCAGATCTTCACAAGTTAAAATACTTATAGGTTACAATAGGTAACAAAAGCAGCTAAAGCACACCTAAAACCCTCAGATAACTGTTTGAAGAACGAAAACAATCTTCTTTACTTTCATTTTTATTCTATTTTTCCTGAATACCAACCAGGACTTTTCCCACAAAAACCTAAAACCAAGAATGGCTTGGGCCAATCAGAGGAGGAAAGCTGAGTAGAAACTCCTGATCTTGTTCTTAATCCCACAGTTTATATACTAGCACAAATGAACATGCCACATATTTTAGGCTCCTTTATCTTGGTATAGCATCTTGTTTAGTTCATCACAGCCAGGCTAAAAAAGCAAAACCAAATTAATGGCTATTTTTGAGTTATTGATGTTCCTTCATTTCACTAAAAGCTGGCTTCAATTTAAATTCTAGTTCACACATATCAACACTTCCTCCCCATATGGGACAGGAGTGAATGAGTATGGTTTTACGCCGCTTTTAGCAATATTCCAGCAATATCATAGCGGAGGACACCAGAAATGGGCTTCACACATTGTACCCATGTCGGGAATCGAACCCGGGTCTTCGGCGTGACGAGCGAATGCTTTAACCACTAGGCTACCCGACCGCCCATATGGGACAGTTGTCGTCCAGCCATCTGCAGTGGTACAATTTGCTGTGCAGAGTTGGGATTCTTGAATCCTTTGATCGTTAGTTCGAAGCTGAGATTTGCTCTGACGATAGCTGGGTTTGATAGCACCACACTATTAAGTGATAAACATCTGCTACATTATGCTGAAATTAACAGAAATATTCTTCAAAGCAATGTTAACTCATTCACACAGTTTCCAGAACATAAACCTTAATTCTGTGTAACTAAATGTTGCACATCTCCTTTACACGTTTGAAACTGTTATTCAAGAAATGTGTGATGACCATCCTAATAAAAATAGTTGGATGTTATAAATTTATGGAGGTGAGTTTTTTGTCTGTTAGCATAGTAACCTGTGGAAAACACACGTACATGTGCCACTTCAGCTTGCCAAATATCCGTTAGTGTATGTTAGTGGATGTATCTCTGTCCAAGCAACTAACTAGCTCTGTCAGGACGATCATCTGGAACGTCCTGATACAGATCCTGCTTGTAGACGCAATTATTGTAACTACATAACACTAAGATGTGATGTGTTCTGTTTTGCACTTGGCAAACTTGTCAACATAGTTCTACATTCATGTCTGCAAGAAAGGGGAGGGCGAGTTGGGTTTAACGCTGCTTTTAACAGTATTTCAGTTATATCACGGCGTGTCAGCTTAATGTGGGAGGGAAGCCAGAAGTGATACAGGTCTCGGATGTTTACCACTTCGGTGAAACCCACGAGCACGGGTATGGTGCTGACAAACCTAGAAACATAATCAGGGCGAATTGGGATTCGAACCCACAATCATAGGTTTTTGGCGTGCCCAAGGGACGCAACTCTGCACAGCGAATTGCTGAGCCTTAGACGACTGGGCCACCCGTGCCACTTCAAGAAAGGGGAGGGAATAAAGGACAAGGGTCATACTGTCCTGAAAAGTCAACAGTCTGTCATCAGCAAGAAGTGTGGAGATGACATCCACAGATAAAATCAGACTACAGTGAAACTTTGTCAGTAGAGACTCTGATAGTTCGTGATCGAACCACCACTCTTCCACTCTCTGGGCAGGTGCTCTATCCACTAGACCATGGCGTGACCCCTAATGGGATGTCCTCAGATCTTTGTTTGGCGGTAGCGAGAACTAAGATCTGATTTTAATGAGATTGGTACAAAAAGAATTCTTGATTCATAACTCTAGCAGAACATGTGCTTAAATATTTGTTAGAAAATACAAAATGGCCCTCCAGCAGACATGTTGAAAACAAAACTACCCCTGAAGGGGTCGTTGTCGGCACAGGTACTACAGATATGTACAAGGTTTGTCTCAGTATACAGAAATGCACCCTTGCTAAAATCAGAACAGCATTGACAATGCTCCCTTCAGCAATGCTAACACCATGAACAAACTAAGGAATCTCCAGAAAGGTAATTCACAATATCAGGACATTGCTTACTTTCAGCTGCAAACAAAACACTTTCGGAGCAACATGTTGACAATGTCTGGCATTTTGTGTTCTAGTCGGAGTCCATGTTACATCATATTCCAAGCTCCAAGTGTTTGTGGAAAAAGCCACAGGGGAATATCTAGAGGAAACCAAGAACAGCAAATGGTATTTATCAGTCATCGGAACGTGTAACAAGACCCTCCCTAGAAAGGTCGATGACCTGTAACACAGGGCAGTTACTGAAAACTATGGTTGTTGGCTGCAGTCAAAATATTTCTGGCAGTTTGAGAGGTGATGAGAGACACAATCAGCCACATGGATGTCTGACAGAGCACACACCTCCTGTTTGGACAGGGGGAGATAGAGGCAGAGCTGGTTTGGGAACACTGGTGCTGTGTGGCACCCTGGAGAAGTGTGCAGATGTACCCAGGGGTGTGGACAAGGGGGGTGGGGGGTGGGGGGGGAGAGGGGGGAAGGCGGTGTGTGTGCGTGTGTGTGAGAGAGAGAGAGAGAGAGAGAGAGAGAGGAGGGTGTGTGTTTGTGAGATAAAGTGTCTGTGTGTGATTGTGTGTGTGTGTAAGCGTGGTTTGGTTTGGTTTGTTTGTTGTTTAACGCCACACTCAGCAATATTCCAGCTATATAACAGCGGTCTGTAAATAATCGAGTCTGGACCAGACAATCCAGTGATTGATATCATGAGCATCGATCCACGCAATTGGGACCGATGACATGCATCAACCAAGTCAGCGAGCCTGACCACCCGATCCAGTTAGTCGCCTTTCATGACAAGCATATGTGTAAGTGCCTGTGTAAGTGTGTGTGCTTGTGTGAGTGTGTGTGCTTGTGTGAGTGTGTGTGTTTGTGTGAGTGTGTTAGTGTGTGAGTGCGAGCGTATGTGCGGGGGGGGGGGGGGGGGGGGGGTGTAAGGGGTGTGTGTGTTAAGTGGGAGTGAGTGACTGGTGCTGTGTCTAGGAGTAGTCCCCTGGAGAAGGAAGTTGGTACATACATTTAACAGAGGACGATAAATGTTATATTGTACCATGCAACTAAAATATGGAATGATGTACATGTATGATGCTGATTGCGCAAGTACAGGTCAGAGGATCCTGTCATGGTTGAGTGAGGTTGTTGATAGGTGAAGCTGTCTACCTCCCCCGGTACCCACACACCTGCGAGCACCTGCCAACAAGTGTTTCCCTTGGCACAGAAACAATCAGGACACAGAAAGCAGGGGAACCCAGATGAGGTAGCTGATAATGAGTGACTTCAATTTCCTTTCACAACAATCCTTGAGGCCCTGTCTGTTGCAGCAGTCACCTGCCCATCTTGTGCCTGCTTCTCCCTCTGCAACACACACTCATCCCACAACACACACTCATCCCACAACACACACTCATCCCACAACACACACTCATCCCTCAACACACACTCATCCCAAAACACACACTCATCCCACAACACACACTCATCCCACAACACACACTCATCCCACAACACACACTCATCCCACAACACACACTCATCCCACAACACACTGATTGCTTCAAGACGCAACCCTTGATAATGGACTCCAGTTTAGATTCCCCCCCCCCCCCAAAAAAAAGGTGAACATGGTATACAGCTGGTTAAACAAATAAAGTAGAGACAATTTATGGATAAATAACTAGTTAACAGAAAATATTCACGTAATATTTTTCATTTTCTGTTAAAATATTGCTACAGGTATCCTGAAATGTACTGATCTCCTGACACAACTGTTTACTGACAAGTTTCCAAACTCAAGTGTGAAGAAGGTTGGTTGGCTGGTTTGTTGTTTAACGCCGCACTCAGCAATATTCCAGTTATATGACGGCGGTCTGAAAATAATCGAATCTGGACCAGACAATCCAGTGATTGACATCATGAGCATCGATCCACGCAACTAAGATCGATGACATGCATCAACCAAGTCAGAGAGCCTGACCACACGATCCCGTTAGTCGCCTCTTACGACAAGCATAGTCACCTTTTTACGGCAAGCATGGGTTGCTGAAGACCTATTCTACCCCGGAATAATGGGCATCTGTTAAAATGAAGGATGAGATGACATGTTTTAAGAGATGGCTTCAATATTTTTGGAGTTTATGGGGCATAAATGTAAAAATCAGTGTGCAAACTGTACGCGGATTTATCCAAAGTGTACACATAGTTTGTTACATCAGAGAACATGAAATAAATATATTTTATTTCTTGTGGGTACATTTAAAACTCACAAAAACAAAAACATTAAAATCTACTTTTATAAATAAATATAACATCTTAATATGTCAACAATAATAACTTCGTGAAGTTCTGGGATAGAATAGGTCTTCAGCAACCACTACTTGCCATAAAAGGTGACTATGCTTGTCGTAAGAGGCGACTAACAGGACCGGGAGGTCAGGCTTGCTGACTAGGTTGATGCATGTCATCAATCTGAATTGGGTGGATCGATGCTCATGATGTCAATCACTGGATTGTCTGGTCCAGATTTGATTATTTACAGACCGCCGTCACATAGCTGGAATATTGCTGAGTGCGGTGTTAAACAACAAACAAACAAATCATATGCAGCTTACTTAAACATTATCATTAACATTAGACAACAATATGAAATCAGGGACAACACAAGCCTTGCTCATTCTATTGTCAGCCAATCAGGAAACAGTGATCCATTGTGGGTGTGGCCTAATTTAAGTTCTGGGCCCCGTTCCACAAAGCGATCTTAGCGCAACGACTGTCGTAAGTCAGTGTTAAAGAATGGGAGTTACGATCGACTTAGTGCTAAGATCGCTTTGTGGAACGGGGCCCTGGGCCCACTTGCACAAAGCGATCTTAGCCCTAAGACTATTGTAAGCCTTTGTTAAAGTATGGGAGTTACGATCATCTTAGCGCTAAGATCGCTTTGTGCAAGTGGGCCCTGGTCTATGGAAACACAGGAAGCAAGAAAAAAATTAATTCGTTTGCCAATATATCTTTATTGTTTGATCAGTAACTTTAACTCCGGTGGCCTGACACAATTGAATAATGATTTGATCCCTATCAAACACGCATTACAAGACATCTGTCTGTGTACTATCACTTATCTCATACACATTAGCCAGCTTAAGACGTACTGAAGGGGGCAATCCAAAACATTTACTGTATTCCCTGTCTTAAGTGCCCTGCGGCAAAGAAGTAGAAGAGGCATATTATTGCCTTGTAACAATTCTCAAAAAAATTAGTTTCATCCACATTTTGAATTTAGTTTGTGCACTATGCTCGATTTCTAAAGTAACATTTTACTTGGTGTTTATGAGTGCCCCCCTTTGTCAATTTTCTATGTACTGGGGCACTTATTATATCAAATATGGTAGTTCAAATAAACAAGGATGGAATGAATGCCACAGCTTTATTAAATATCGATGAAAAGAATCTATTTCTCTATTTTCCATTGTTTGAGATGACCACATGGATCAGATTAGTGGTCCGACTAATCGACTTTGGCCCCGTTTCACAAAGTGAGTGAGTGAGTGAGTTGGGTTTAATGCCGCTTTTAACAGTATTCCAGTTATATCACGGCGTGTCAGCTTAATGTGGGAGGAAAGCCCGAAGTGATGCAGGTCTCAGACGTTTACCATTTCGGTGAAACCCACGAGCACGGGTATGGTGCTGACAAACCTAGAAACATAATCGGGGCGAATCAGGATTCGAACCCACAATCATAGGTTTCTGGCATGCCCAAGGGACGCAACTCTGCACAGCGAATCGCGGCGCCTTAGACATTTCACAAAGTGATCTTAGCACTAAGGTGATCATAACTCCCACACTTTAAGATCGACTTACAATCATCATAGCGTTAAGATTGCTTTGTGGAACAGGGCCTTGGATGATTGTGTGTCAGAATACCATGAAGGTCAATTTATCAATCACTGGATTGTGTAATCCAGATATGACTATTTACAGGCCGCTGTCAAATGGCTGGAACATTTCTGAGATCAGTGTAAGTCTTTACCCCCTGAAATCTACGACTTGTGTGTGGAACATGGCCCTCCACAGACTGAAAGTGTTGGAATACTAGACCAAATACTGCCTATCTTAAAAGCAATACAGTAAGGTTTTCTTGTGTTGACTAATGGTCCTGTCTTGTACCCAAATAAAACTGTCTGTACATGAGTGATGGCCCCTCACCCATCACCTGTGCCTAGATCAGAGCAGAGGTGTAGTGTTACAGCCAGTCCAGCTGTAACCAATTCCACAGTTGATGCCACATTGTTACAGCACACACAAACAGGTGCCCCATTCCCGCTGACCTTCAACACAGCGGTGCCAACAATCTCATTCCATGCAACACAGGAACCTGGTTGCAGATGCTGGATGCATTAAGTTAAGGGGTCATATGTTTCCAAAAAGCTAAGTTAAATCAACAATCCCACCAACATCCGCCGAAACTCAAGAACACTGACATGGTTGAAACTGCACTGGAATGACGCTAACTGCTGTTGCTAATTCTTGCTGTCAGAAATGTTTTCAAAATATCTCCATATTTTCAGGAATCTTGGGTAAAAGCAGGGTTTTAAACGTTGCAGAAATGTGCATCTAGTACTCACAAGTATCGGATGGATACAGAACACAAATATATCGCATCCCAAGGGATCCCGGTAATAATGAATGTACCAAATTCTTGACAAGAAGGTCCTGAATTAAAGTATCCAATCTTACACTACATCATTATGTCTACCTCATCATCAAAATATATTTTGTCATTACAAAATACATCTTACACTACATCATGTCATTACATTAAAGGACCCTTAAACTTCCTGTAAGGACCCTTAAAATTAATTATTAGTACCAGTATATGATATTTGGGTCCCCAGTACCCCTAGTTTTGTAGGTCAAGGTCATACCTGTACTAGCATTTTTCGTATAGTTTGAATAAATCTGAATATTTTCAGAATATTTGCCACACAGTGGTGGATAGTGTATAGTCTTGTGTATGATCAAGCTAATACACACTTAAGTATAACGCTCCTCCCACTCTGGGTAGAGGTTTAAGGACAAATGCCCGGTTGTGTTAACATACAGTGTGCAGTCAAACACTATATATGTCTTACTTGTGGTGAAAGTTTGGCTGAGCAAACAGGAGATTACAAACACAAAACTGGTATTTTTAGTTAGGTCAGTGATTTTTGTTGCGTGATTGTGTGTTTAATGGAAACAAATTGTGAAAAAACGGGTGCCAAAATGATGTTGATGGACTATAGTGAATTAATCTGTATAGAAAGTTTGACTAGATTGGGCTGTATAGGAAGTCCATCTAGAAATATTCAACAGTTTTGGAGTTCTGCTCTGGAAACATATATTACCCTCATTTTCAGTAAAGTCCAACGTGTCATGAAAACATAAAAAAACTACAAAAGAAATAAAAAAAAACAAAACAAGTCACCAAGAGGCACCAGTTCACCACTAGACTGATCTGTACAGCAAGTTACATCACAAAACCTTCAACAGTCTTGGAGTTTTGTCCAGACACGGAAAGCAGATGGAGGACAGACAGAAATATGATTACTGGAAGCACCTTTAATAATAATAATAATAATAGGTGCATTTATAATGCGCCAGATTCCATTCACCGAATGGATGCTGATAGCGCTACACTATTATTACCCCGGTCAATGGATCAATGAGCACTCGATTTTCATTCTCAGCTCCCTGGGGAGTACACAACCCAAGCTGCCTGTGAGGCGCTAGAAGGTTCACAACCACATGACCATCTCATCCTACCGGGTACCCACTCACTGCTGGGTGAACAGAGGCACATTTCGAACAAGGTCACTTAGAATGCTAGATGATCCCAGTAACCCTGTTGCTATGCTGACATCCCCAGGTATTGTTTTGCCTCTAAATTCTGAAGTTGGGCCAATTATTGAAAACATATGGTCAAAATTTAACAATTTAAACTGGTTCCTAGCTAATATGAACACATGAAATACTTTCAACATTCAATCACATAGTTCATATAATTTCAAGAATATTTACAAATTTTATATTCACTTTAGAATGTTTGAAAATGTAGGGGTAACACCATCAGTAAATGCAACTAGTCTTTAGCTCATTTTGGTTTTAGATTTAGCTAGATTTTAGTCGACAACAACTAGTCCTTCTAGGACTAACAGAAGAGTGGCCGCGTCTACCCCTGAAAAGTTATTATTTTTAAAAATGTGTATTTTTCTATCAGGAATATATGTGCGAAATATTGGTTCATTTTTCCTTTGTTTAATGAAACCTTGTGCTAGAAATTCCGCAGTTTCAAGGTTAACCCCGCTTAGGTCTCTGGCTGCAGTAAAACAATTCAACAAGGACAAGTGTCCTCAATAAAACAAGCATGAAATACTCATATCCCACGCCAATATAACATGTCCAGTTGTGTGCAATGCATTAGCTCCTGTGAACTATGTTCACTGACCTTTTTGTAAATGGCCTAATTGCAGCACTAAAAACAGTTATTACTGGTGTTGTTTTGCAATCTGCAGTATATGATAGAATATGTAACTGTTTGTAATGAGTAAGGATGAGACATATGGACGAACAACATCTTTATTACAATTAGGAGCGATGGTTTCGGTGTAGGTTCTAATGCTGTTATCAAGCAAGTGAAGTACAGAATATGGTTGACAAGAATATATACAGGATAGGAGGCAGTGTTTATACAGTTGAGTAGGTTTAAGATCAGTAACACTGTTGTATTTGTAATGATTTGTGTTTCTGCATGAAGTTAGTCAGTGAATGCAACAACCGTGTCCATGACACTTTTGGAGGAACATACACACAAGAAATGCAGAACTTACCAAAAAGAAAGGAAATATATTCAAAAACTGCGAGATGACATTATGTGGCAAGTTTGGTGAAGAAATATGGTACGTTATTCAAGATCTGCTCCAGAAACGAGGACTACCGCCATTTTCAGTCTAAGTCAAAGTCGTTGCCATGGAAACTCGAAAAAAAATTATTTTTTAAAATCCCAAACCATCAACAGGCACCAGTTCACCACTAGACCTATCTATGTGCCAAGTTTAGTGAGGAAATATGGTACGGTTTTCAAGATCTGCTCCGGAAAGGAAATGTGACGGATGGACGGAGAGATGGACGGACAGCACTCATTCCTATATCCCCCTTCCACTTCATGGCAAGGGATAATAAGTATGTCACTTATGTCATGTATGTGTTTATGTGGCTTAAGGGATATTTTTTAATCCACATTTATTCCACAAAAAAAATCAAATTAACAAGGCAACAGATGTTGTTTTCAAGATTAATGCTATTCAGCTGTTTATTAGTTCTACTCCAGTGGCACAAATTTGTCACACAAACACAAAATGCACCACTTCAAGACTAGTTGTAGGGTTGTATTTATTCAACAGTGGTTGAGGGGGCGTAGGGGCCGGGCAGTCCAAAGCACCAGGTGATGAGATCGTATCCCGCTAGTGACCAGGTTATGATATTTGCATTTAGCTTTCATTCATTTGCTGTTGCATTGAATAGAATCATTCGTGTTCCTCTATGTTTTCGTTGGGAAGCTCTTCCATGCGAGACAGATATTGTTTTCACAAGCGTTTGTAGGCCTTTGAAGCCATGTATATGTTACAGTCAATGTGTAAAATGTGATTCACTCAGGCAATTTATTAAATGTCTAAATATTTCAGTAATTTACAAATTGATAACTGAATATTTAGGCATTTAATAAGTTGAAAATTTTACACATTTTGACTATAAAATATACACACGATAAAATAAGCAATGCTCAGGTGAAATATTTACTTTGTGTTGCAAGTTAGCATAGTGTAAACAAAAATCTCACAATACCAAGCAAGTGACTGATCAAAACCTCGTCACCTTTACCATAACTACCCACACGGATACCTACATTTCCTTATTATTTCCAAGACAAAACTGTATTTCATTTTGTTGATAGTGTCAGTTACACTATCAACAAAAGCGACAAATGCGCTTATGAATGGTGCAGCACAGGTCACGACCTAGTCTAGATTTCTGCTATATCATCCAGGTACTCAAAGGTAAAAACAATAACAAAGGCAACAAACAGTCCCGGGGAATTGCTGTAGCTCCGTGCCCCTTAATGTGGGAGGAAAGCTCGAAGTGATACAGGTCACAGACGTTTACCACTGCGATGAATCCCACGAGCATGGGTATGGTGCTGATAAACCTAGAAACATAATCGGGGCGAACCGGGATTCGAACCCACAATCATAGGTTTCTGGCGTGCCCAAGGGATGAAACTCTGCACAGCGAATTGCGGCGCCTTGGATAACTGTGCATCTGTGCCCCAGACCGCCAAGGAGCAAGTAATGGTGGTTCTTGGAGAGAAAAGAGTTTTATCGCTTGTCTAGTTTGTTGGGGCAGTATACCATAGCTTGCTTTCAATTTGTGGGTCAGTGCTTAGTATAACACCTGCTCACTCTGGCAGACCTGTTATTACACATATAGACAGCCTATTCATGAAGCTGTCGTATCGCTAAGATTGGCGTAAAGGAGGTGTAGCCAAACAAATCTTCCCTCAGTCTATTCTCAAAGCTGTCAGTGATACGTTATCCTGAGTTTAACACAAAAATTAAGGCAGGGTCGGACCTGTCTTAGGAGTTTACAACAGGAACAATGGCAACCAAAAGACATCTTGTTGAAGAAAACACTTCGACAGTATGGGTCTGCTGTATCATTTCTGACCACAAAACTGAGTTTTTTCCACTTGCACTTTCAAAACCTGAACAACAGATGCTAGCAAACCTCGCTGAAATGTTGTATTTATCAATAATGACTCATGCCTAACTGCAAGTCAATAACAGATGTCAGCATAACAATCATTCCAAATAAAAAATTTTGTGAAACAAGATTTTTCGTATATTTCAGTCGAAAAACTAGCAGCGTATGTGCATGCTATCGCAATGACCGTGACTTTTTCTTGTGAATGGCAGTTAATTCATATGGAGAGTGACCGTGGTTTCCCTGTGACTATGAACACAACATATGAAATATATAGCATGTAACAGATTGAGCACCTTGTTGATTATGTGCAGCCAATGGCATGCTGTTTGAAAATCAATTAATCCATGAATGATTATTCCATTATGAAAGATGAAAGAAAACGATTCAAGCTTATTCTTCAGTGTTGTGTAAAAAATACTTAAGATATATAAGGTCGGTTTACAACGATTCAAACTTATTCTTCAGTGTTGTGTAAAAAATACTTAAGATATATAAGGTCGGTTTACAACGATTCAAACTTATTCTTCAGTGTTGTGTAAAAAATACTTAAGATATATAAGGTCGGTTTACAACGATTCAAGCTTATTCTTCAGTGTTGTGTAAAAAATACTTAAGATATATAAGGTCGGTTTACAACGATTCAAACTTATTCTTCAGTGTTGTGTAAAAAATACTTAAGATATATAAGGTTGGATTACAACGATTCAAGATTATTCTTCAGTGTTGTGTAAAAAATACTTAAGATATATAAGGTCGGTTTACAACGATTCAAGCTTATTCTTCAGTGTTGTGTAAAAAAATACTTAAGATATATAAGGTCGGTTTAAAATCTAGGTAGGTTGATTCACATTCCTTTCCAAATTATCAATCTGCTCTCAGGGAGCGTTGCATAAACCATTTGTAAACCACATCGCAGTTTGCGGGACATCCTGTATGTGTGGACGCATGTTTCCTTGTTCTTTGTTCAGGATTTCCTTCTCACATCCAGCAAAAGGATGTTAGTTCAATTGTGTTTGACAACCTGTCTGTTTTTGGCATGTGACCATACCGATATGATGCACTTATTTCTTGTCCTTGTAGATAGTATCACGTTTATTAGGCTTAGCAAAATAAAAGAATTGGTTCTCAGGCAATGGTTTTTGAAAATATAGTGTGGGTGGGTGGTGTCTTCTTTTTTTTCTCTTTTTTGGGGGTTGTTCAAACTAGTATGTAACCAAATAAAAAGTTGTGTAATATCATCCTAGGAATACAGTATTTGACTACTGTTGGACTTGGAATATTTAAGGATTTTAGCTTAGCCTTTGATGTGACAGTTCGCAGGAGATAGATCAAGATTAAAGGACATGACAATGAATCCCGAACGTGTAACAACGCAACATACATGAATAGAGGATATTTACAAAGTTATTTAGCAAGTTCTATTTTTATTTCTATTGTGTGGGGTTCAAGGAGGATATAGGCATCTGTGATTAACTTTCTTGAAAATTTGCTTTTATTTAATATGCTCAGAAGACATGCATGAACAACCTTATTCTATGTTAAGTTAAATCAGTATCGATATGCAAATTTGATCATCTGGCATTATGTCCAAAGGCTTTTTACTTTTCCTTGTGATTGTTCCCTAGACCCAGGGCAGCATAGTTATCGAAAGCTGCAGTCTGAAGTACAGTCAAGTCGTTAATCCGACACTCGTTAATATGACAATTGGCTTTATACGACACTAATGATGGGAACCGATTAAATCAATGCTATTTAGACCAGTTAATCCGACAGCACTCCCGACTCCGACACACCTAATTTGCAATGAATTACCGAAATCACTCAATCATCATCATCATCATCATCATCATCAGTCTCGTTTATCCGACACAGTGATGAGCGTACTCCGTGGTTATTTGCCCGCGAGTAAACAGCCAGTGTTTTGATGCGAGACGAGTCGGCTGGTAGCTGCATATTACAAAGCTGCAGAGATACACTTTGCTCAACAATAAACAATTAAGGCTTTAAATAAAGAAAACAGGATTAATCACATGCTTAGATTACATCAATCTCATTAAAATCAGATACAAGTTCTCGCTATTACCGAGGACATCCCATTACAGGTCACGTCAGAAGAACCTTTCGCGAACTACGACCGACAAACCTTGGTACTACTTAATTTCGTTTATCAGACATACTCACAAATCCGACAAAATCATATGCAACCAGCCACGTCGGATTAACGGGACTTGACTATAATATTGTAAACAATGTCATGATAAGTTGACTTGTTTCACTGTGTAGCATTTAGTCTAGTCGTTGTTTGAGTTGAACGTTGTTGTTTCTCAGGTTAAAAAGGGCACAGCTATCGTCCTAGCTTTGTCTACAAATTATTTCAGTTACAGGTGTTCTTATAAACTGAATGAAAAGAACGCTGTAAAATGTAAGACCCTGTTTATATTGGCAAAAAATTGACATGGTTGCAACACATTTGCTACGTCCCACAACTGCCACGTGGCTCATGTCATGCTCCTTGAAAGCAAAATCGGTGTCATTGCTACTTATTTCTGCATATATTTTTTATCACATTTTCGTTTTCCCTTTGCATCATCCTTTGAATTCTGTATATTTATCTTCAATGCTTGCTGTATGTTTTTTTAAGGAAAGTAGCTTACGATTATATCCTTCATTGATCAATTGTACATAACAACAAATATTTATCACAACATCAACATCTATCTTCAATAGCAGTTTAAGCGTTTATCATTAAAACTTATATATAATTTAATAAACAATAACAATAAAAGTTTGATCTAGAAAATTCCCAGAATAATGGTTGACGTCTTTGGGATACACACAGCTTGTTTTACCTGCTTCCCAACAGAGCTCGCTGTCATAAGTAAGATGACGTTGTGAAAGATTTAAGACATCTTCAAGAATAGCTGTCACAGCAGTCAAAATATAAATCATAAGTTGCCAAGATTTGTCTTAGCTGAGACAGCTTCGTGACTAGTCTGTCAGACCTTAAGACAAAATATGATTACCTTTTCAGAAATATTTGATGCTGGCCTCTTCTGACCTTTCCTCATGTGATCCTTCTTCTCTCCCTTTCCCTGCCCTTGACCTTGGCCTTGCCCTTGCCTGGACTTGTGCCTGACTTTAGCCCCTGAGTGAGATGGCAGACCTTTAGGCCCTGTCCACAGCTTCCTGGCCACAAGGTCCTGCTCGCTCTTCCTCTTGGCACTGGCTTTCACCTGACCCAGTTTCACCGACACAGACTTCTGGGAGCTGCTTCCCCCTTTGGTGTCTTCTGACGTATCCTTCTTCATCACCGCAGCTTTCCGAGCCTGGAAAGAAAAACAGCAGAATTTGAATGAGTGATTTTTTTAATGTTTTTCCTCCAACCATCTTCCCAAGGCAAGGGAGTTAACTGACTGTAAAAGTCCAGTTCTCACCCTTGCCAAATTGGGCTAACTCCCTTGCCTCGGGAAGATGTCCTCCCACAAAATATCCTATATCTCTCCTAAACAAAAATGGACTACAATGTACCGACAGGTCCATGTCACAACAGTAGTATGAATGACAGGATACATCTACATGAATAAGGTAGTGAATGGAATTTTCAAGCTAAATCACTGTACATATGACAGAGCATCATTAAATGTACAAACCTATTCAGATGTTGCAGGCTAAGTATTATTTATTGTTTAATGCCACACTCAGCAATATTCCAGCTACTTGTAAGAGGCGGATAACAGGAATGATTTAGAACCAAAGTTGCCACCCGTGAAGATCCGGGTTAGAATTGGTCTTCAGCAACCTATGCTTGTCATATGAGGCGACTGATGGGACAACTCTGATCAGGTTCGCTGACTTGGTTGATGTCAATCACTGGCTTGTCTGGTCCAGACTTGATTATTTAAAGACTGAAGTCATAAAGCTTGAAGGTGGTGGTGGTTTGTTGTTTAACGCCGCACTCAGCAATATTCCAGCTATATGACGGCGGTCTGTAAATAATCGAGTCTGGACCAGACAATCCAGTGATTAATATCATGAGCATCGATCCACGCAACATAAAGCTTGGAATATTGCTGAGAAGGGTGTTAAACAACAAACACAATGTCAGCTTGTAATTAAAACTCTGGACCAGAATACCCAGCCGTGGACATTATGAGAAGGACTGTAAGACTAAGGCTCAATACATCTGGAGGAAGAGAACCTTTGTGCGACAGGGCATGTCAAGATCATGTGGGAGGGATACTCCACGGATCAAAATAAGTGGATCCAGCTGAGGTATTGCGGTACATTGGAGCACTGTGTCACCTGTGTCCTTTCCCTCTTTTGATGGTTGGATGTGAGTGAGTGAGTGAGTGAGTGAGTGAGTGAGTGAGTGAATGGGTGGATGGTTGTGAGTGAGTGAGTGGGTGGTTGTGAGTGAGTGATTGAGTGGGTGGTTGTGAGTGAGTGAGTGAGTGGATGGTTGTGAGTGAGTGAGTGGGTGGTTGTGAGTGAGTGAGTGAGTGAGTGAATTGGTGGATGGTTGTGAGTGATTGAGTGAGTGGATGGTTGTGAGTGAGTGAGTGAGTGGGTGGTTGTGAGTGAGTGAGTGAGTGGGTGGTTGTGAGTGAGTGAGTGGGTGGTTGTGAGTGAGTGAGTGAGTGAGTGGATGGTTGTGAGTGATTGAGTGGTTGTGAGTGAGTGAATTGGTGGATGGTTGTGAGTGAGTGAGTGAGTGGGTGGTTGTGAGTGAGTGAGTGAATTGGTGGATGGTTGTGAGTGAGTGAGTGAGTGGGTGGTTGTGAGTGATTGAGTGAGTGGATGGTTGTGAGTGAGTGAGTGGGTGGTTGTGAGTGAGTGAGTGAGTGGGTGGTTGTGAGTGATTGAGTGAGTGGATGGTTGTGAGTGAGTGAGTGAGTGGGTGGTTGTGAGTGAGTGAGTGAGTGGGTGGTTGTGAGTGAGTGAGTGAGTGGGTGGTTGTGAGTGATTGAGTGAGTGAGTGAGTGGGTGGTTGTGAGTGAGTGAGTGAGTGGGTGGTTGTGAGTGAGTGAGTGAGTGAGTGGATGGTTGTGAGTGAGTGAGTGAGTGAATTGGTGGATGGTTGTGAGTGAGTGAGTGAGTGGGTGGTTGTGAGTGAGTGAGTGAGTGAATTGGTGGATGGTTGTGAGTGAGTGAGTGAGTGGGTGGTTGTGAGTGAGTGAGTGAATTGGTGGATGGTTGTGAGTGAGTGAGTGAGTGGGTGGTTGTGAGTGAGTGAGTGAATTGGTGGATGGTTGTGAGTGAGTGAGTGAGTGGGTGGTTGTGAGTGAGTGAGTGAGTGGATGGTTGTGAGTGAGTGAGTGAGTGAATTGGTGGATGGTTGTGAGTGAGTGGGTGGTTGTGAGTGAGTGAGTGAGTGAGTGAATTGGTGGATGGTTGTGAGTGAGTGAGTGAGTGGATGGTTGTGAGTGAGTGAGTGAGTGAGTGGGTGGTTGTGAGTGAGTGAGTGAGTGAGTGAGTGAGTGAGTGAGTGAGTGATTATTGTTTTACGGCGTTTTAGCAATATTCCAGCAATATCACGGTGGTGGCCACCAGAAATGGGCTTCACTCTACTGATGAAACCTATGAACACTGGTATATAGTGATAACCCATGGATCATTATAAGTGGATCCAGCGGAGGAACAGCGACACCTCAGAGCACTGAGTGAGTCCGTGACCCGGGCCCCGTCCCTCTGCTGTGTGCTACAGGGAGGAGCCAGATGCAGAATCACACGCACCTTCATCTTCTCCAGCTTCTTCTGGCGAATCAGCAGCATCCTC
The DNA here is from genome assembly GCF_023055435.1 of Haliotis rufescens. Taxonomy (NCBI): domain Eukaryota; kingdom Metazoa; phylum Mollusca; class Gastropoda; order Lepetellida; family Haliotidae; genus Haliotis; species Haliotis rufescens. The sequence continues at coordinate 2,649,483 of NW_025964024.1, read as the reverse complement.
TGGTCCTCCAGGGAGAAGTGGACGATCAGCCTCTGCAGCAACACAAACACCACACACGATCAGGCAAGAAGCAATTGGCAAGGACTGACAACAAGTCATAAGGTGAGTGGGGAGTTGGGTTTAACGCCGCTTTTAACAGTATTCCAGTTATATCACGGCGGTCAGCTTAATGTGGGAGGAAAGCCCGAAGGGATGCATGTCGCAGATGTTTACCACTTTGGTGAAACACACAAGCACGGGTATGGTGCTGACAAACCTAGAAACATAATTGGAGCAAACCAGGATTCGAACCCACAGTCATAGGTTTCTGGCATGCCCAAGGGACACAACTCTGCACAGCGAAACGCTGCACCACTGGGCCACCCGTGACCCCTACAAGTCATAAGGACTGACAACATGTCATAAGGACACTTAAAGGACTCGATCTGACAAACTGAAGAATATGAACTTCTCAATGAAGCCTCCAATCTCATTAGAGAGGAGGCCTGAACATCAGTATGACAACACTCAACACAAATTTGAGAAGTGACTTCAAAAACTTGTAACTGCGACATTATTGGTTCAAATAACGCATCACTAATCCTATGAAATAAGTTGCAAATATGTTGCTAGGGGAACAGGATTGGATACTTTTTACTGGACAGCCAGCAAGTGTATACAAAGGCACAAGAGATATAGGAATTGAGAGTACTGTCTGACCTTGCCGCCATGCACTGTGTTGTTGATTGTCTTCAGGGCTTCCAGAGCATGTTGGTGTTCCGAGAAATCCACAAACGCATATCCCCGAGACTTGCCCTTGCTCTTGTTGGTCACCCGGGTTGTGTCCCGCATGATCCGACACTACACAACACAACACAACACGTATCAGTAAGTAAGCACAACAGACGATAAGTAGATGACATAAAGCAAAAAGGCATCGTCACCAACATCACATCAACATCTGCAGCACAACATCATCAGGAAGCTGGTGTGGAGAATCCTGGTCTGTTGGTGTGGAAGAATATAAATAAAAAGATATTTCCGATTACTTTCCAATCTGCTGCCATGTGAGCAGTGTCTTACGGTCTTATCTTTTGTATGCACGGTTGTTTTTGTCATTTATACATGTTTACTTTGGGAAGAACGAAGAAAAAGTGTTTTTTGTTGTTGTTTTTCCCCATGTTACTTTATTGTAGGTTCTGCAGAATCTGAAACCAACTAAATCAAGAGTCGTCAGAAGATAACAAATCCCTCCGGTTCCCACAAATTTGAAAGAACAAATCATCTGACTGTTACTTCAGTCCAGCTTGATGAGAGAATTGCTATCGATTCTGTCTGTCTGTTTACAAGAGTAGTTATTGAGCTATCAAAATATCAAAACAATACCATGGAATTGGGATTCAAAACTTTGTATTTCTATGTCAGGTACACACCAATATCAACAGAGTCAAAGTCAAACTTGTTGCCATGGAAACAGAACTATATATTCTAAAAATCCCAAAGTAGGAAAAGGCACCAGTTGACAACTTGGTTTTTGTGTGTGCACAGTTTCAAGTAAGCTTACCTATTAGTTTTAGAGAAATTGTCCAGACAAACACACCACTTTGAACAGAGTCAAAGTCAAACTTGTTGCCATGGAAATATGAATTTTTATTTTTTTCTTAAATTCCTAAATGACAAAAGGCACTACTTCATCCCTTGGTTAATACATGTGCTCTGGCAAAAGTTATCCCCACCACACAAGCCCACCCCCTACACCAGATAACTTGATATATACTGAACAACAAAAGTTCCTGTGACATTGAATAAGATTTAATGCAAAGTTATGTTATTAACCAAACTGAAACAATTTCGGTTTGCAACAGATAAAAGACTCCTATAAGTGTTCAAATGGTTTAAATTGCCATACTGACTTCAGAAAATGCGTGATTTCATAAAAAAATGAACATGCCAAAATGTCAATTTATAAATCAATAGCGTGTGTGTCCACCTCTGATTGCGATGCAAGCAACACATCTTCGTCTCATGGAATGGACCAGGCATCGCACAAATTCCTGTGGGATATCTGTCCATATCTGTTGGAGCATGTTTCGAAGTTCCTGGAGTGTCTGTGGAACACGTGGTTGAAGTCGATGGCGCCGATCCATCTCATCCCACATGTGCTCGATTGGTGAGAGATCAGGGGAGTGAGCCGGCCAGGGGATGATATTCACGTTGTTTTGTTGAAGAGAATCCTGAACAAGTCGAACAATATGAGGCCGGGCGTCATGTTGAAAGGTAATGCCTGAGCCATGACAACGCAAAAACAGTAGAACAGGGCCGATGATCTCGTCATGGTAGCGCTGTCCATTGAGATTTCCCTCTACCACTATCGAACGGGTCCTTTGTCTTGCTGTAATCCCACCCCATACCATAACGCGGCCGCCCCCGAACCGATCTTCTTCCATGACACAATGATTGATGTAATGTTCATCTCGACGTCGGTACACTCGAATCCGTCCATCGCTGTGGACGGTGGTTTCCTGTCAAAATGGGACGTCTGGCGGTCTTCTGGCGACAATCCCTGCACATCTGAGGCGATGACGTACGGTTTGGGAAGATATTCGTCGAAAGCCAGGGATGCTTCTTGCAGTCACTGTTGCTGGCTGGAATCGTTTTCGTAGGTGTGTTGTACGAATCCAGTTGTCTTGTCGATTATTGGTTACACGTGGCCTGCCACACCGAGGATGGTCTCTGACTGCATTCGTCTGTTGCCAACGTTGCCATAAACACCAAATGGTGTTTCTGTGGACGTTAAATTGTCTTGAAACATCACGTTGACACGATCCTGCTTCAAGCATACCAACAGCTCGCAGACGCTCATTTTCTGACAGGCGTGGCATTTTGTAATGTTGAATAATTGCGTAATTTTGTTGTTTTTCTGAGTGGTTGTTGTCAGCACGATGCTAAACAACGCATATGGAATCCCGTTAACGTACATGTTTAACCTAAACAAAAGAACAGTCTGGAAAGGCTAATAGATGGTCTACATTGTATGGATTCAGTCATTAAGCCTGTAACTATCGTTCCGAATACCCCGTGTAAAAGTTTTCGAGGTTGCATGATTAGAAATCACATTCCGACTGTCACTTTCATGATCTGGTAAGCGAAGCTCTGATTGGTCGGATGAAAGGTCGTTCTGACGTGACCCCTAATGGGATGTCCTCAGATCTTTGTTTAGCGGTAGCGAGGACTAAGATCTGATTTTAATGAGATTGATAATGGTAATACCACTACCCTGATACTACTGTCCTTCCACTACCTTGGGTAAGACTTACCTCTGTTATATGTTTAGCTGCAACGTCTGTTGCTTCCAGTATTTTCTGTCTAAGCACCGCGTCTTCCATGGCAACGGGCAGGTTCTGGATACAGAGGCGGGTTGAGGACACAAAGATGTTTGCATTCTTCAGCTTCTGACGCATCTGCGATTCGATCTGTAGACACAAGGGACATAGTATGTTGTTTGTTGTTTGATGCTGCTCCTAGCAACATTCCAGCTATAAGCATCTGAACCAGACAATCCAGTGATCGCTATTAAGGAGAATGGTTGTTGGTGGGTTGGTTTGTTGTTTTACGCCGCACTCAGCAATATTCCTGCTATATGATGGCGGTCTGTAAATAATCAAGTCTGGACCAGACAATCCAGTGATTGATATCATGAGCATCGATCCATGTAATTGGGATCGATGACATGCTTCAACCAAGTCAGCGAGCTATTGACAGCAATGATCCACACCATCAGGTATGAGGACATGCAATGAATGAAGTCATCGAGTGAGTGAGTTGGGTTTAACGCCGCTTTTTAACAGTATTCCAGTTATATCGCGGCGTGTCAGCTTAATGTGGGAGGAAAGCCCGAAGTGATGCAGGTCTCAGACGTTTACCACTTCGGTGAAACCCACGAGCACGGGTATGGTGCTGACAAACCTAGAAACATAATCGGGGCAAACCGGGATTCGAACCCACGATCATAGGTTTCTGGCGTGCCCAAGGGACGCAACTCTGCACAGCGAATCGCGGCGCCTTAGACGACTGGGCCACCCGTGCCCCCTATGAAGTCATCGATTCTGACCACCTGATTCATTAAGTCGCCTCTTACAATCAGCATAGGCTACTGGACAGCACTTCTAACCTGGCGTCCCAAAGGGGCGACATAGGACGTAAGTTGTAAGCTTTGGTAAATAATATTAGAGATATCAAGGGATGAGAATGGATTTTTCCTTTTCAGCTGAAACTTCTTTTCAGTGGAGCGTGATTAATAATTTGGGGGTCAGGGTCATCAGATTTTAACAAATTTGTGGAAATTTGCGAATCCACAGATCTGAGGAAGATTCTCACCCCTGCATATCCCCACATGATTTGTAATCCACATACCAATCAATCACTGGTAATAATCCATTTTTCAGAAAACTGTTGATTGTGTGACATTCTACTCCAATAGTGTTAGCCAATGTTCATGTTATCGACCACTAGTTTTGTCTAGTCCTGATTACTTACAGACAGCCATGGTGGAATTGTTATAATGTTCACATTTTCAAAGAGAACTTGAAAGTTTAAAGAAAAGTGTTTGGAACAATGTTTAGAATCATAATATATTTTGTAGGTCAGTAGAAACATACACCTCCTTTCACTGAGGCTCTCTCTGTATTTAAACCAGTCTCACAGGAATTTTAGAGTTATCTACCTTGGCTCGTTTGTCAAGATCTGCCTTGGATATACCTTGAGCTGCCTGAGTGCCAGGTCGGATCACTGCAACATACAGACAACAGTCAGTAAACAACAACAGCTGCACCATCACATAGGCCACCATCAGTAAACAACACCAGGATTGGTGACAGAAGTCAACAACAGCCCTCTCTCACAAGGAATGGTGACAGAAGCCACCCACAGCTCACTCTCACAAGGAATGGTGACAGAAGCCACCCACAGCCCTTTCTCACAAGGAATGGTGACAGAAGCCACCCACAGTCCTCTCTCACAAGGATTGGTGACAGAAGCCACCCACAGCCCTCTCTCACAAGGAATGGTGACAGAAGTCACCCACAGCCCTCTCTCACAAGGAATGGTGACAGAAGTCACTCACAGCCCTCTCTCACAAGGAATGGTGACAGAAGCCACCCACAGCCCTCTCTCACAAGGAATGGTGACAGGAGCCACTCACAGCCCTCTCTCACAAGGAATGGTGACAGAAGCCACCCACAGCCCTCTCTCACAAGGAATGGTGACAGAAGCCACTCACAGAAGTGGTTTCTCCTTTACTTACAGCCCTCTCTCACAAGGAAGAGATTCCTCTTATCCAGCTTGTTTTCCTTCTTCTTTTCCTTGTCCATCAAATCATCAGCTTCTTTACGACTGACAGCATGTGAGAAGACCAACGGCCGGTCCATTATAGTGATGCCTCCATTCTGTAACACACCAATACTGTCTCATTTTCCTATACAAATGTGGCATGTATTGCTCCCAGTTCTGACTCCGGGGTGACTGGGGGCTCGGTGTAGGTGCCTCCATGGTGGTAAGCAAATTGTGAACTACCAAACTACCCTGTTTGCTTTTGATAGTTGATGTAAAGGCTAAACTGACAGAACCAAACTTGACAGATGTGAACATCCAATATATACATATCTAACAGTAAGACCTAGTCACACAAACCCAACCCCAGTCGCAAATATACACCTAACCTCAATCTAAGTCATACACATACATTGAACAAAAGATGTTTTGCTCATGAATATTTTAGGGGATATTTTCGTGAAATTGTGTGATCAGTCCTTATTACAAAAAACATCTCCAAAAATATTATCTCTAACATTTTTTGCTCAGTCTATATCTAACCCAGATCCTATTCACACATATATGTAACCCCAATCCCAGTCACAAATGTATCTTACCCCACTCCCAGTCACAAATGTATCTTACCTCACTCCCAGTCACAAATGTATCTTACCCAACTCCCAGTCACAAATGTATCTTACCCAACTCCCAGTCACAAATGTATCTTACCCAACTCCCAGTCACAAATGTATCTTACCCCACTCCCAGTCACAAATGTATCTTACCCCAATCCCAGTCACAAATGTATCTTACCCAACTCCCAGTCACAAATGTATCTTACCCAACTCCCAGTCACAAATGTATCTTACCCCAATCCCAGTCACAAATGTATCTTACCTCACTCCCAGTCACAAATGTATCTTACCCCACTCCCAGTCACAAATGTATCTTACCCCAATCCCAGTCACAAATGTATCTTACGCCACTCCAAGTCACAAATGTATCTTACCCCACTCCCAGTCACAAATGTATCTTACCCAACTCCCAGTCACAAATGTATCTTACCCCAATCCCAGTCACAAATGTATCTTACCCCAATCCCAGTCACAAATGTATCTTACCTCACTCCCAGTCACAAATGTATCTTACCCAACTCCCAGTCACAAATGTATCTTACCCCACTCCCAGTCACAAATGTATCTTACCCAACTCCCAGTCACAAATGTATCTTACCCCACTCCCAGTCACAAATGTATCTTACCCCACTCCCAGTCACAAATGTATCTTACCCGACTCCCAGTCACAAATGTATCTTACCCCACTCCCAGTCACAAATGTATCTTACCCCACTCCCAGTCACAAATGTATCTTACCCAACTCCCAGTCACAAATGTATCTTACCCCACTCCCAGTCACAAATGTATCTTACCCCAATCCCAGTCACACATTAATATCTAACCCCAATTCCAGTTCCACATTCCTATCTCACCCTTTCTATCCATTTTCCACTATCAACCATCATTTTGTACAAATTGATAAGCATTTTTCATACCCTTATTTGACCAACCTCTCTAAAATGAAAACTGTCCATCCTTACTTTCAGTAAATAGGTGATTTAAACCTCTACAAGCTACATACGATGGTTACCACTCACCCTGCTGGTGTCCTTTGACTTAGCCAAACACTTGTCGGCTTCCTCCACAGTGTCAAACTTGACAAATGCTGTGCCTGCAAGACACACAACCACAAGTTAACAAGCACTGATACCAGGGAAGCCTGGACTAACCTGAAGCTGAATGAGCAACAAGTCTGGTCTCACCTTTAGGGTGTTGAGCTTGGGGGTCTAACCGTTAGGGTGTTGAGAATAGTGGTCTAACCTTTCTGGTGTTGAATATATGGGTCTAATCTTTAGGGTGTTGAGTATAGGGTCTAACTGTGGTGTTACCTTTAGGGTGTTGAGTATATGGGTCTAACCTTTAGGGTGTTGAGTATATGGGTCTCACCTTTTGGGTGTTGAGTATAGGAGTCTAATCTTTAGGGTGTTGAGTATAGAGACCTAACCTTTAGGGTGTTGAGAATAGGGGTCTCACCTTTAGGGTGTTAAGTATATGGGTCTCATCTTTCGGGTGTTGAGTTTAGCATATTTAGGGGTCTAACATTAAGGGTGTTGAGTATAGCGGTCTAACCTTTAGGGTGTTGAGTATGGCGGTCTAACCTGTTGGGTGTGGAGTATAGGGGTCTAACCTTTAGGGTGTTGAGAATAGGGGTCTATCCTTTAGGGTGTTGAGTATAGGGGTCTATCCTTTAGGGTGTTGAGTATAGGGGTCTAACCTTTAGGGTGTTGAGTATAGCGGTCTAACCTTTAAGGTGTTGAGTATAGCAGTCTATCCTTTAGGGTGTTGAGGATAGGGGTCTAACCTTTAGGGTGTTGAGTATAGCGGTCTAACCTTTAGGATGTTGAGTATAGCGGTCTAACCTTTAGGATGTTGAGTGTAGGGGTCCATCACAAGTTTACAGTAGACAATATTGCCAAAGTCGGAGAGTACATCTTGCAAATCGTCTTCCTCACACCTGAAGGGAACATTTCTGGAAAATGATAGAAAAAATTCACAACAAAAGGTTAATGTCTGAAGGAAATCACAGAATATTTAATAACAGATTCTGTGTCAAAGTTAGGCAATCAGCAATTGTGATTAAAGGTTCTTGAGCTTCTTTGAAAAGTAGATAAGATATTTCACTGTCATATTATAGGAACTCCCCTGCCATTTCATTCAGTTAGGAGAATACTACACAGAACTGGAGCCCATAGCGTGGTTTGCTATATTCATTTTGGACAGTTGTACAGCACTTAGGTCCTGTTGCCATAGTTACCTGATAAAGAGAGTTTTCCCTTCACTGATGTCACTCTTTGCTTCAGGTTTCTTTTTCTTTTCTGCAAAAATATGAGTGGTTACCGTGGTTTCATCAAGTTTGTTTGTTGTTTAACGCCAAACTCTTGGCAATATTCCAGCTATATGACGGTGGTCTGTAAATAATCGAGTATGGACCAGACAATCCAGTGACTGATATCATGAGCATCGTTCTACACAATTGAGATACGATGACATGCATCAGCCAAGTCAGCTAGCCTGACAATCTGATCCCAATAGTTGCCTCTTACGATAAACAAGGTCGCCAATTACGGCAAGCATGGGTTGCTGAAGACCTATTCTAGCCCAGATCTTCACTGGTAGTGTGAAGAGGTGAGATGAAATGGAGTTTAACATCACATTCCAGGTTACTGCACTTATAGAGCAACGTGCATGCACGTGTGTGTGCGTGTGCTTGTACCAGTCCGGACTATTGTCGGTTTTCTTGTACTAGTCCACTAAGATATCATGAGCCGACCTGACCTTGTTTTAGGCTCTTAATGCCAAGCACCAGGCAGGGTAACAACAAGTACCATCTTTTAACATCTGGTATGATGTGGCCGGGGAAAGAACCACCGACCTTCTGCACTCTGGGCAGATGTGGTATCCACCACACGACGGAGCCACGGGTTCACTGACTTACTGGTTTTCTTTGTGTCATCTTCTGACTCGTCACTGTATCCCTCGTCACTGGACCCCTCGTCACTCGAACCCGAGCTGTCGGAATCCTCTGTGAAACCCAGAAGGCTTATATCAGAAACATAACATTCGTTTGGCCTGGCTAAAAAGATCGATAATCGGAGGTATCGTTGATGGGAGGAAATATCCACCATTATCGATATGAAATTTGTGTCACCAATGATATTTTACATAAACTAGTATGATGAAATAAAGTTTTAAGTTACCAAAGCAGACTTGTTTTTGTCCATTGCCGAAGACGGAAAGCAACTGATTTTGTTAAATCTTAAATGTCCACAAGGTAATCCATGCATAAATGTGTCACCACTCACCAGACGTGAAATGTTATGTATTGTCTCTTAGCTTTTTGTTTATTTGCTATAAGTTTCTTATCCGATATTTATCAATAATTGATAGATATTTAGTTGACAATTATCAATCTTCAAGATCTATATCGATAGCTAGCCCTCACATTCATACAGCACATACTGTAAATCGCGAAATTAATGCGATCACTGGACCCTAGCCAAAAATGCGACACCTCCTCCTCTCAAGCATCAGTGGATTTCTATCTAAAGATGTCCTCAGTCAGGTTTAGAATCCTCACCTTAATCCAACCTTACATTTATCCAATCACACGCCAAATAGCACTGCTTATTAGCGCTGAGTAAAGTACTTCCGCAAAAACAATACATGTGCGCTGGCTCGTGTCGGCCTTTGACACAGTCGCAATGAACAAAGGGTGGCGTCTGTCTGGACTTTCAGGTGTGATCAGTGATGACATAAGTGAGTAGAACTCTTGTCTTGACCCCAGCAGTGACAATTCACATGACGTAATTAGTGTCTGGATGACACTGTTTATATACTTCATATACAAGTGCTGCTCAATAAACAGTGGTGTGGAATACATCAGCGTATGTCTAAGTTGGTATTTTTGCTATCCAAAATGTCTTATTGTTGATATAGATGCGATGTTTCAAAATGAGAGCAAAGACCACTCGGATTTTTCGCATTTAATTCACGCTCGCGTTAATTTCAAGATTTACAGTATATCATATTTTGTAGTAGTGTACGGCAATACAGTTGTATACTCCCCAGGGAGCTGAGAATGATTCTTGAGTGCACAATGATCCAGTGACCGGGGTAATAGATACATACAATACATTTCATTACCAGTTATATTGGTGTAACAATAAAAGAATAATATGAGTTATGAATAATGTGAATAATAACAGAAACTGTTCAACCACCAGCTTATGCAGATTCTCCGTATTTCGGAATAACATTCACAGCGCCCTCTACCAATATGTAACTGCCCTACAATAACCCATCTTTGATCTCTGAAATTTGATTACAAACGATTCAGGGTTGTGATTCACCTGCAAAAATAAAGAACATCAACTTGCGACATAAAAGTACTGTATTGGGATACAAATCATATCACACCCATAGTATCGGGATACGTATCGTATCACCTCTAATATTTTGGTAATTATTGATATGATAATATAACTGTCCATAGCAAATATCAAATCTAATCACATTTCGCACTTTACCAAACAGATACCAGTAGTATCAGTACAAAAACTGAGCAGAGGCAAATACAGCACCGATGGAAATCTGTTTGATACATACGTAACACCTGAGCAAAACTGTAAGTGGGGTGGATCCCAGTCAGTGATATATCACAGAGGCCTGTAAGCAGTCCAGTCTGGACCAGTGGCTGATAGCATGAGCACCAATACATGCCATCAGGACACAATGACACACATTGTAACCACCCCACCCTCCTTCATGCCCCCAAAGCTAATAATAATGCTTAAATCCTACAAAGTTGCTGGAGGGGCAGTCGGGTAGCCTAGTGGTTAAAACGTTCACTCATCACGCCTAAGACCTGGTTTCGAATCCCGACATAGGTACAATGTGTGAAGCCCATTTCTGGTGTGCCCCGCCATGATATTGCTGGAATATTGCTAAAAGCGGCGTAAAACCAAACTCACTCACTACAAAGTTGCTGGAACTAAATGCAACAGAATGTACCAGTAGACTTATGCTGCCTACAACAGTACTTAATTGTTCAGGGCCTACTTACACAACAAGACTAATGTCATAACTCCAATACTTTAACAAGGTCTTTTTAATAGTTGCAGCAGTAAGTGCAGTTTGTGCATGTTTTAAAAATAATAAAATCTATAAAGTTAAATGAAACTTTTGAAATCAGCAGCAGCCATAACCATGGTTACTTGACATGGACATAGTCAATCATTTCATTTACACGAACCTTCAGGTTCTTCCTCTGAGTCTTCCTGCTCCTCCTCCTCCTCTGATGACATGGACTCACTGTCACTCCCTGCATTCTGGTCACTCTCACTCCCCTCCTCACTTTCTGCACTGAATGACCCCTCATCCACTTTTGAGGATGCGGCTGTATCTTTGTCTGTGCACAGGATGGAATATCACACAGCGTACATCACATACAGAATATCATACACAGTATTTTATAGGGCAGAGCAATTTGTTGTTAAACAATGTTGTAATTGTATTACATGGTTTCTGCTGCAATTCAGTAGCAGTTCACAGCATTGTGTTTTGACAATAATTGGTTGTCAGGAATGTGGTACTGTCTAATGTAAGCAGAGGTGTGGAAGTTACTATATTTAGCTGCTTATAGAGTCAAGTGTAATCTTAAATGTTCTAGAACAGCTAGACTAATCCAGCATGGAATAGAACCTTCTAGGAGATTTGTTTGGTTTGGTTGGTTTGTTGTTTAACACCTCACTCAGCAATATTCCAGCTATAATACGTCAGTCTGTAAATAATCGAGTCTGGACCAGACAATCCAGTGATTGATATCACCAGCATCGATCCACGCGATAGGGATCTATGACACGCATCAAACCAAGTCAGCGAACCTGACAACCTGATCCCGTTAGTCGCCTCTTACAACAAGCATAGTCGCCTTTTACGGCAAGCATGAGTTGCTGAAGACCTTTCTAGGAAATATTTGGACTATGTATGTGGGACAAAAGCATGCCTCTCTCATTTCACATTACATCAAGACCAGCAGTTGTGTGAAGATCATTGTTTTCACCTTGGATAGCCAGTCTAGGCTTGACCACTGATGCTGCTAGGTGAATATTATTATCACTGCTATTATTGATTATATTTTATACAGCCATTGAATTTTGTACTGCCACTCTATTGTGTACTGCCATTGTGATTGCTTTGCTGTAATTTGTATTGATTTGTAAACCTAGTCAATTTTATAATACAATTGTTAATTGTATAACATTGCATTGTTTTTTGTTGGTTTCACACTGGATTCTTTTACATTTAGATTTCTGGGTTAGCTTATTGTTTCAATTTTGAAGCCGACACGTAACAGTATTTATCATATACCTATCAATGATATGAGCATGTGCAACAGAGCCAAAATGGAGACGGTCATATGACATGGGGTGTAACAACCAGACACCCGCCGGACTGATACGGCTTGTCATTACATTTTGAATCAATATTACATCCCTTAGTGCGTTATCTGCTCATTTGCTCTGCTACCTTTCCTGTGACAATGACTTGCATTCACTTGCAATTATATACATTTTGCAAGTTTATGTAATGGTATATGATAAAAAGGTTATTATATGCCAGTTTTCATATCATACCCCATATCAAGCCTCGACCCCCACATCAGCCCAGTGGCCTTTGGCCCTTGAGCTGATATGGGGGGGGTCGAGGCTTGATGTGGGGTATGATATGAAAACTGTGATATACTGACCTCTAATTGTCAGACTGTATACAACACACGGTTATATCACACTCTACATATCACACTCTGCATATCACACACTATATATCATACACTGCATATCACACGCAGTATATCACACATGGTATATTGCACACAGTACATCACACATGGTATATTGCACACAGTATATCACACACTGTATATCACACATGGTATATCGCACATGGTATATCGTACATGATATATCACATGGTATATCACACACAGTATATCACACACACACACAGTATATCCCACATGGTATATCGCACAGGTTACATCGCACACAGTATATCCCACATGGTATATTGCACATGGTATATTGCACACAGTATATCGAACATGGTATATCGCACATGGTATATCACACATGGTATATCGCACACGGTATATCGCACACAGTATATCACACACTGTAGATCACACAATGGTATATTACACATGGTTTATCACACACAATATATCACACAGTATATCACACACTGTATATCACATATATATCACACACTACACTAAGAAGACAGTGGGGCAAGTATCTCACCTTTCAGTGCCTCGTATGTATGCTTGCTCAATGCCCAGTCCACTGCTACAGGCCGACCTACAACGGAGGGGACACATGCTCGTGATGCTCTGCAACTCGGGATAGAACATAACCTTCCAGAATACAAAGTAGGCTGTTATCAACTGACTTCCTTACGCTTGGGTACTAAGATGGGCTTTGATTAACTTACCTCCTATATCGACTGTCTTCATGTAACTATTCCACGTACACATTGTTCCCATTTATTAGTCATGCCATGTATCCTCTAGCCTGTTTACCGCCTACCTCTGTGTACCATCTATCTCTGTGTACCACCTATCCCTTGTACCATATATCTCCTTGTGCCACATATCTCCTTGTAACACCTATCTCCTTGTACCATCTATATCTGTGTACCACCAATCCCTTGTATCACCTATCTTCATGTACCACCTATCCCTTGTACCATCTATCTCTGTGAACCACCTATCTCTGTGTACCACGTATCTCCGTGTACCAGCTATCCCTTGTTCCACCTATCTTCATGTACCACTTATCCCTTGTACCATCTATATCTGTGTACCATCTATCTCTGTGTACCATGTATCTCCTTGTACCACCTTTCTCCTTGAGCCACCTATCCCTTGTACCACCTATCTCCTTGTACCATCTATCCCTTGTACCATCTATCTCCATGTTTCGCCTATCTCTGTGTACCATGTATCTCCTTGTACCACCTATCTCCTTGTGCCACCTATCCCTTGTACCATCTATCTTCATGTACCACCTATCTCTGTGTACTACGTATCTCCATGTACCGCTTACGTCTGTGTACCACCTATCTCCTTGTGCCACCTATTTCTGTGTACTACGTATCTCCGTGTACCACCTATCCCTTGTACCATCTATCTCCATGTACTGCCTATCTCTGTGTACTACGTATCTCCGTGTGCCACCTATCCCTTGTACCATCTATCTCCATGTACCGCCTATCTCTGTGTACTACGTATCTCCATGTACCACCTATCTCTGTGTACTACGTATCTCCATGTACCGCTTACGTCTGTGTACCACCTATCTCCTTGTGCCACCTATTTCTGTGTACTACGTATCTCCGTGTACCACCTATCCCTTGTACCATCTATCTCCATGTACCACCTATCTCTGTGTACCACGTATCTCCGTGAACCACCTATCCCTTGTACCACCTATCCCTTGTACCACCTATCTCCGTGTACCACCTATCCCTTGTACCATCTATCTCCATGTTTCGCCTATCTCTGTGTACCATGTATCTCCTTGTACCACCTATCTCCTTGTGCCACCTATCCCTTGTACCATCTATCTTCATGTACCACCTATCTCTGTGTACTACGTATCTCCATGTACCGCTTACGTCTGTGTACCACCTATCTCCTTGTGCCACCTATTTCTGTGTACTACGTATCTCCGTGTACCACCTATCCCTTGTACCATCTATCTCCATGTACCGCCTATCTCTGTGTACCACGTATCTCCGTGTACAACCTATCCCTTGTACCACCTATCCCTTGTACCACCTATCTCCGTGTACCACCTATCCCTTGTACCATCTATCTCCATGTTTCGCCTATCTCTGTGTACCATGTATCTCCTTGTACCACCTATCTCCTTGTGCCACCTATCCCTTGTACCATCTATCTTCATGTACCACCTATCTCTGTGTACTACGTATCTCCATGTACCACTTACGTCTGTGTACCACCTATCTCCTTGTGCCACCTATTTCTGTGTACTACGTATCTCCGTGTACCACCTATCCCTTGTACCAGCTATCTTCATGTACCACCTATCCCTTGTACCATCTATATCTGTGTACCACCTATCCCCTTGTACCATCTATCTCAATGTACCGCCTATCTCTGTGTACCATGTATCTCTGTGTACCACCAATCCCTTGTACCACCTATCTACGTGTACCAACTATCTCCAACTACCACCTGTCAGATGTACCCTCCATCGTCATCCTCACCACAAAGCAGTCATCACACAAAATGTATTCTCCTGTATCCATATGCCTATTGCCCAAGGTACAGTGCACTATATCCACCTTTTACAAACTTAAACTGATAATTGACTAACACTGAATAACCTGACACTATGTCATGTCGTAGATAAATGTGACTACCTCTCAAAGTGCTCTTTTTAACTGACCTTTTAACTTGACACCATTCATACCAGATATTGCTGCCTCAGCATCCTTGATATTGGTGAACTGAACGAACCCGAACCCAGTCTTCTTGCCATCTGAAACATTTAATATCACGTGTACACATTGAGAAATAAACCTTCAATCAATCAGCTATCAAAACTAGTTACTGTCAGTGATTATCACATCTACAATAATATGCACATACCACACATGAGGTGAGGTGAAATGTGTTTTTTTACGTCACGTCAAGATTAATGTGCTTATATAGCGATGTGCGTTTGTGCGTGCTTGTACTAGTCTGGACTCATGTCGTTATTATAGTGCTAGCCTACTGAGATACCATGCCGCAGTTTCCACTAGACCAAGGAGGCAATCCATACCACACATAAAAATCACTTGATGAGATGTGTTTCAACAAGAGAAGCAAATTCTCCATGTACATCAGCATTAAAATGTCGAAGCTGGAAAAAGCACTCCTAGCTATCAGGCACCAGCATTACCGTATCACCCCCAACACATTTTGTTTATAGTAGATATAAATTGTATTTGTTTGTTTATGTGTCATTTAACATCGTACTCAGTAATATTCCAGATATATGACAGCGGTTTGTAAGTCATCAAGTCTGGACCAGACAATCCAGTGAAGATATTCTGAACAGTCGGGGTACAATATCGCACCATCAACCATGTCACTGACTGAGTGAGTGAGTTGGGTTTAACGCCGCTTTTAACAGTATTCCAGTTATATCACGGCGTGTCAGCTTAATGTGGGAGGAAAGCCCGAAGTGATGCAGGTCTTAGATGTTTACCACTTCAGCGAAACCCACAAGCATGGGTATGGTGCTGACCAACCTAGAAACATAATCGGGGCGAACTGGGATTCAAACCCACAATCACAGGTTTCAGGCGTGTCCAAGGGACGCAACTCTGCACAGCGAATTGCGTCGCCTTAGACGACTGGGCCACCGTGCTCCCCACTGACTGACTGAGTGTGACCACCTGACCCATTTGGTACCCCACACAACCAGCATAGGTGGCTGGGGACCAACTCTAAAACAGAATCGTAGAATGACAACTAGTTGGTTCCAGCTTCTTAATCACTGGTAATATTTAACTATTTTTACGAACATGAGAGGACATTTGACTAACCTGGTTTAGTGGGAATGGTAACGTCAGTCAGTTCCCCGAAGCCCTCAAAGTGAGAGCGCAGTTCTTCATCTCCTAACTGGGAACAACACATTGCAGACATCATATGCACATGTTCACAAGATCTTACAGGACAGGCTTCACAAGGAATGACAGATTAGAGAAAGTGACATGAATAAACAAACTTTTTATCAATGAGTAAGCAAAACACAAGACACAGACCCCAAATTGAGGCAGTTATGAATATCCTGGACAATAAGGGGCTAAAATTAGTAATTTTCAAAACAAATTAGTAATCACCACACACAAGGCTGACTGAATGGGAGGTAACTCTGTATACAACAATGAATCACACTGGAAAAGATTCTCAATGAAACTGGGTTCTCAAGGCTAGATTTTTCAAACTCCTTCCCTTGTCACACCACCAGTGTCCAGACAATTAAATTTGTAAGATGAAGGAAGCAACACTTGATGTACAGCGTTAAATAGTAAATGGAGCAAATGATGAGTTTCTAGATATGCCAACAACCAGTCTGTAATACCATGATTACCAGTCTTTTTGGGTTGGTTTGGTTGGTTGGTTGGTTTGTTGCAGCACTCAGCTATATTCCAGCTATATGACAGCGGTCTGTAAATAATCGAGTCTGGACCAGACAATCCAGTGATTAATATCATGAGCATCGATCCACGCAATTGGGATACAATGACATGCATCAACCAAGTCAGCGAGTCTGACCACCCGATCCAGTTAGTTGCCTTTTACGACAAGCATGGGTTGCTGAAGACCTATTCTACCCCGGATTGCATGTGAAAATGAGAGGAAAAGTTTTCATGGTAACCACAAACTAACCTGAAAGGAGAGGTTTCGGATTATGAGTCGACATTTCTTCAGCATCTTCTGGGGCATCTCAGCAAACTCTTTAGACAGATGTACTGCGGAGAGTTGACAGCCTGCAACATGGCACCAGGAATACACATCAAAAACAGTGACATGACAATCTAATTGTTTCACACTTTTATCTCATCCGTTTTCTGATATGAGGGGTTGCTGAGTATTTGAAGCTCAGCAACAATTTGCCAACAGCAGCCAACAAATTTGAAACAAAATGATATTCATCAAGTAAATTATACCAAAGCTGTGAAGAATCCAGATGATTTCCAGGTTTTGAATCCAATTTTTAAACTTTCTCAATTATTTTCAAATCATACATATCAACAAGACTCTATCTTGTTGAAAATAAAATACCGGGATTCCTTCCCTGTCCCACAAAAAAATACAAGCATATACTTACCTTTAATAGTTTTCTCATGCACTTTCCTGATGGCCAGTTTTGCGTCTCGGACACACTTGAACTTGAGGAAAGCTGTTGGGACATTCCTGTCTTCTACTGGGTAGACAATCTTGTTTACTTTCTTCACATGACTGAACAGAACAAGAGTGAGTGAGTGAGTGAGTATGGTTTTACGCCGCTTTTAGCAATATTCCAGCAATATCACGGCGGGAGACACCAGAAATGGGCTTCACACATTGTACCCATGTCGGAAATCGAACCCGGGTCTTCGGCGTGAAGAGCGAACGCTTTAACCACTAGGCTACCCGACCGCCCTGAACAGAACAAGAAGGTTTACAGTCTACACGGTCAACGTACAAACATTTCCACTGTAAATCATCAGAGTTTCACTCGTTCTGATCAGCATTACCAACCCCTGGTAGTTGGTACACAACTTGTTTGTTTGTTTGTTGTTTAATGACGCACTCAGCAATATTCCAGCTATATGACAGCGGTCTGTAAATAATCAAGTCTGGAACAGATAATCCAGTAATTAACATCATGAGCATTGATCCACGAAATTGGGATACAATGACATGCATCAACCCAGTCAGCGAGCCCGACCACCCATTCCCGTTACTCGTCTCTTACGACAAGCACAGTCACCTTTAATGGCAAGCATGGGTTGCAGAAGACTAAGGAAGATGAGAGACATCATGGACTCAATTTTTTTTGCAGACAGATTGAATATTTTTAGGATATGAACTTGACAAATAAACACATAAATCTCATTCAATTCAGCAGTATAACTCTGACATAACACCTCTCAGCATGAAGATCTGATGAACCCTCCATAGAAGGTCGTGCCAGGGGAAACTCTGAGCAAACTTGACCACCCAATCAAAATGAAGGATGCTTGTTCTTGATCCAATAATAGGTCAGCTTTCTAAATTGATTCAGCTCAAGTTCTTTACCTCAAGTCAGAAAATTTGATGTCACAAAAAAATCACAGAAGACAAAATATTCCTTCACTGGTACTCCCTTTCGTGTGGAGATGCCATGGCGCTCAGAAACAACGGGGTGCATAACATATCCACAACATAATGGTGTGGCCTTTTTTATTTACACCCAGAACTGGCTGTTTGTACCAACAACATAAACAACTTCGAAGCTGCTATGGAATAGCTCTCAGATCTTCAAGCAGAGGTACCGTGCTTGAAAAACAGATCTGATTTTAAAATGAAACAAGAATTAGCAGCAAATCATTAAACATCTGCCAATGTGAAGGGCAATCAGCCTGTGATTAACATCACAGCAACATAACTAACCTGACTAAATCTGTCACGCCACCAAGGTCAAGGTCGGTGCCAAAACCTGTGAGCACCACAATTTTAGCCTTCAAGTACTTCGAGTTCTGGTTAGGACCAGATTCAGTATCCCCCTTTTCAACAGTTCTTCCAACTTGAACACACAAACAAGAGCGAATTAAAACATGTGACTATGGTAACAGTGACGCATTTAATGAAACAAATGTTTACTATCATATTTTGATCACTTTATGCTTAAAGGATCACTCATCTAAATTTTACCATCATATCTTCGGAAAAGATCACCTGAAATTAGGTGAACATAATGATGCAGGTTGTAATATACACATTTACCCATCTTCCTGAGGCAAGGGAGTTAACTGACTATAAAATCCAGTTTCCACCCTTGCCGAAGTAGGTTGGAGTTTCTTGGTTCAATCGTAGAGCCACCAGTGGCTATTATGAGCTATGTCCCATCTATCATGTCTATTTCCCTCCAATTTTCCAATCAGATTCAACCTGTCACTTGCATCTGCTTCAAACAAAATTTGGGAAATATCTTTTGGGGCCAATTTGACGGCACACATGCTTTGCAAATCCTGCAATTGACCGAAATCTGCACGGCAGTTTACGTACCGGATGTCAATTTCATTAAGCAATTTTGACTGGACTATGTATAGACTTGATAGTCCAGCCAAAATATAACTCCATAATTGCAGCCTAGTTCAGCAAGGGTGGAAACTGGACTTTTATCGTCAGTTAAAACTCTTGACTCAGGAAGATGACATTTACCCTAATTGTAAAACCAACAAGCATGGGGGTTGTGCTGACAAACCAAGGATCAAAGTCTAGATCTGGCATCCAAACCCACCTGTGTCCCCTTGTATAAGAGGAATAGTGGAGTAGAACATGTTTGACTGAAGGATACGAACTACTCACCTTGTTGTGTTTCTTTAGCCTCCTCCTGCTCCCTCTCTTCATCACTCTCGCTATCATCTTCTTTCTTGGAGAACTTCCTTGGTGGTTTCTTCCGTTTATGATCAGCAAAGCTCACCGTTAACTTCCTTCCATCTAACTGAGTTATTGTGTCTTTGGCTTTAATGGCATCCTCACTGGGAGCAAGTAAATGCATTTGATCATTAATCAGTTTAATCATGTGAATCAAAACATTCCACAAGTGCATTGCGGGGCCAAACTAACAAATACACATAGCTGAAGGTCAGTGTCACTGGCTATTGTGAGTTAAAAGTTGCAAGCTTATTTCCTCCACTAATGTCAGCAGACTGCAGCAACTGCAAGCCATGAAATACTGTGCTTCAGCAACCCTTGCCTACCGTAAATGCCGACTATGCTTGTCGTAAGAGGCGACTAATGGGATCGGGTGGTCAGGCTCACTGACTTGGTTGATGCATGTCATTGTATCCCAATTGCGTGGATCGATGCTCAGGTTTTCAATCACTGGATTGTCTGGTCCAGACTTGATTATTTACAGACCGCCGTCATACAGCTGGAATATTGCTGAGTACGGCGTTAAACAATAAACAAACAAACTATAACAGAGAATTAGATCCAACTTACATGAGAGAAAACTTGACATAACCAAACCCACGGCAGAGGTCAGAATCTGAAAGCAGATAAAGATCATGAAGAGAGATTTTCTGATAGGTAAATACATCACCTCGGGAAGGAAAATCCTATTCATATATTTAGAGCAATTTTTTAGATGGATGCATATACATGTAACATGATGTAAAAAGACAAGAATCACCTTCTCTTAACTTTAGCAAAGTGTGTGAAACAGAATGAAATATGGAATAATTGGCATAGTCACATATAAAATATACATGTGCCATACTTGTCAAATATCATGATAGATCTAGGCACCTTGTGATCTTAGTACCATAAAACACATCGATACCTAGCTTTAGAACTGCAGACAATATTCTTGTAATTGTCCCATGTAACCGTTCGGCCTCACGGGATAGCCTACATGGGTCAATAAAGAAAATGTGTCCAGCTACGTATTCCTGTGCATAAAATGAACATTACCGATAGAGTGTGTTACAGGTCTTCTCCAACAGGCGTGTTGGCCACGTGTTTACAATATCATCAGGTAAAAATGTAAACAAACGAAGATAACAGTCGAAGGCATCACGATGACATTACCTTTTTTCTTAACAACAAAACATTGTTTAATTGGGCCAATATCTTCAAACAATGTCGTCAGCTTTTCATTTGTAGTTACAAATGGCAGGTTTCTCACGAAGAGTGTTTTGCTCTTGTAGTTTTCTGCTTCCATGCTGTATTTGCTGCGGAGTCAGCATTTGTAGTCCCGAAGTTGGTTTCCGTTTACAAGACAACTTTATTATTAATTCGTTTTACAGACTGAAATACTTTAAATTGGTGTGTTCAATTAGAAATATGCATGAGAAGACATATCCTCGAATAATTATTTTTCTCATGTCCTTCATTCAACAAAGCAATAGGGAAGCGCTCATAAAATCCACACTGCCGCAGGGTGAAATACCAGTGACTCATTTACTTTTCATACATGTCTTCGTGTTTGGTTCAGTGTAAGTATTGTAACAATGTTCCAACAGAACAATGAAAATTTGGAACATGTAGCCATGCGTAATCTGCTTTGTATGGCAAAGTTATGTAGACTTTTTTGAGAAGTGAAACAATGATCGACAAGGTGAAATGGGGTTTAATGTCGCGTTCCAGGTTATTGCACGTACATTAACACTTGCATGTCAATGTGTGCGCGTGTGTGCGGCTGCTTGTACTCGTCAGGACTAATGCTGCTTTTTAGTGCTAGTCCCCTGAGATGTCATTCCTCAGTTTAACATGGATACTCTGACACAGTATACTGACTCCGAGCAGACCAGTCCTTGTTTTAGCCCCTTACTGCAGTGCGCTAGGCAGGGTAACAACAAGTACCATATCGTTTAACATCTGTTGGTTCGCGGACGGAACCACCAGGCAAGCCAGAGCTCCAGATAAGCTGCGTATCTGCGTAAAAAACGCATCAGAAATGCAGAAATACGCAGTAAGATAATATCCAAGCGTATCAAATACGCAACGAACATTACAGATACGCTACTTGTGCGTATATTCAAAATATTGTGAAGTAACCCTGCGTATTCGATTGGCAAATCAGCAACTTATTTTGAAATTAAAAACGGGCATTCCGTCAACCTTGCCAAACTCCACGATGACAGTTACATCATGATCATTTTCCATCACACTTTCTTGTGGAAGTATCGTAGTATTTTTGAGTCCTATAAAGCTCTCGAACCCACACATCACCAGTTTGCAGGGACTAGATGAATAGTGTTTTTAAATATTTAACTTAAATACCCACATGTGTAAAAACTAGTGGGTAACAGAAATTTGAATACCCAGATAGAATAGCTGATACGCAGTGATTTTAAAATGCATGGGTAAAATACCCACAACACCAAAAGCTTATCTGGAGCTCTGCAAGTGTCTGTCCACTAAACTCATCTAACTCTACGGCACTATGGAGACGGTCCTAAAGTAATCATAAGTATTTTTTGTGTACGTAGAAATAGAGAACTAGAAAAATAATTTTTTTCTTAGGATCACCACTTTAAAAGGTAATATGTCAAAGTGTGTTCGTCTGTGGAAATAGCCAAAGACAACATTGCGTGAAGACATGTTTAATGAACAAAAGTCCGTTGTCATGTGTCACTTAATGCCAACAAACAACATGTGACCAATAATCAGTCAGATCGCCTGTCAAAATGAGAGTATCTGACAAAAACTGAAACGTAAAAAAAAATCACGAAAACAAATAGAATAGCTTGTGGACAATGGTGAAGTATCCAGGTGCGCTACGGTGCCGCTATTGCACACTTACTTAGGGTTTACTCAACAGTTCAGGTGAACTACAGCAATAAGAAACAAGTTTAGGTTTACGTTTCAACATTTATTTCTCACTCTGGCATACAGATTAATCAAAACTACCGTAAAAGGCAACTATGCTTGTCATAAGAGGCACATAAGGCTAAAAAAAAAAAAAATCTTGGTTCTGAGGCACCGCCGGCATAGTCACAAATTCCACCGCACGTTTCTTTTTATTTCCATTTTAAAAAAACCCCCAAAATCCTTAAATATTCCAACTCCCACAGTAGTCAAATACTGTATTCCTAGGTTGATTGTACACAAATTTTTAGTTGGTTAGGCAACTGTTTATTTGGTTACATACTAGTTTGAACAACCAAAATAAAAAAAGAAGACACCGCCCGCCCGCACTATATTTTCAAAAACCATGCCTGAGAACCAATTCTTTTATTTTATTACGCCTAATGGGATCAGGTGGTCAGGCTTGCTGACTTGGTTGATGCATGTCATCGCATCCCAAATGCATAGATTGATGCTCATGATGTCAATCACTGGATTGTCTGGTCCAGATTCGATGATTTACTGACCGCCCTTATATAGCTGGAATATTCCTGAGTGCGGCGTTAGACAACAAACAAACAAACATAATTGATTCCATTTTCCTTATTACAGTTTCAACACTCAGCTAAGGTACCATCAACTGTTGGTTAGTTTAGTTGAGAAAATACTCTGTTTGCTTCAATAGTACCTTCAACTAAATCAGATTGAGGAACAGACTGGAATGTTACATAAAACTAAATGGTCAACTATCCAAAATGCCTGCATTTGAATTTGTCCAGAGTGAGGGAGTGAGTTGGGTTTAACACCGGTTTTAACAGTATTCCCGTTATATCGTGGCATGTCAGCTTAATGTGAGTGGAAAGCCTGAAGTGATGCAGGTCACAGAACATAATTGGGTCTACCCGGGAATTTGTCCAGACCTTGTGTTGAAGCAAGTCGTTACTGACGAGGTCCTGTGGCAATATCATTACAACTGAGTGAGTGAGTATAGTTTTACGCCGCTTTTAGCAATATTCCAGCAATATCATGGCGGGGGGCACCAGAAATGGGCTTCACGCATTGTACCCATGTCGGGAATCGAACCCGGGTCTTCGGCGTGACGAGCGAACGCTTTAACCACGAGGCGACCGGACCGCCCCTTATCACAACTGAACTGAGTAGGTGACAAAGAGTTGTGTCTGTGTCCGGTACGTCTGCTGTCACTTTTACGTTTCTTCTGCAATGTGTTTTTCCTGGCACATGGATAAATTGTTTTAATATCTTACTGGCCAAATTACAATACATAGTCCCGACATTCTTGGCTGTGGCAAGTACCGGACTCACATTACACAGTGAAACAGATGGTTGCTTTGTTGGTTTGTTGTTTAACGCCGCACTCCGCAATATTCCAGCTATATGACGGCGGTCTGTAAATAATTGAGTCTAGATCAGACAATCCAGTGATTGATATCATGAGCATCGATCCAAGCAATTGGGATCAATGACATGCATCAGCCAAGTCAGCGAGTCTGACCACCCGATCCCGTTAGTCGCCTCTTACGACAAGCAAAGTTGCCGTTTACGGCAAGCATGGGTTGCTGAAGACCTATTCTACCCCGGATCTTCACTGGTCAGTGAAACAGTAAGGTAATTGAAGCTAAGACGCTGCTGACAATCAGGCTCTTAAAGTAGTACAGTAGTCCTGTTGGCATTCATCCCAAATTCTACCATGTCTACACAAGCAAAACACAAAACAACAAAATTTGCACTGTTTATTCTCAAATTATCACTTACAATATACATTCACATTCACTCATTATTCTCACACAGAGCAACATTCAATTTGCTAAAATTGAACAAGACACATTGTCTTCATATTTCTTTTTAAAACTAATTCTAAATCAAGACTTCATATGTTTAACATACAAATGTCTTCTGTGAAACAACACAAGGAATAGGCTATTCCCAATCTGAAACTGAAAAACTGGAATGTGTACAATGGCAATAAAAACAGAATGCTGTGTATGCTAATTGGTGGTGTTGCAGGTAGACGTTGATACATAGAACGCTAGTGTTCAAAATTAAGGGGGGTCAGGGGGATCCTTTGGGTTTGCTTCTGTATTATTTGCCAACTGTAAATCATCCTTAACTGGTGTTGCTAGTACTGGTGATTCTACCACCAAGGGCAGTGTCTCTGTGGGTGATTGGATCACAACCATACGTTACAGGCATGTCTCCATTAGTGAGTAGGAAGTACACACATGTTGGCTTCACACGTGAAAATCTAAAGCCAAGAGTCCGTGAGTTGGGATTAACACAACTTTGAAGAGTTTTATGAAAATCAGCATAATGTGGGAGGAAAATATAGATCAACTTTGGAAAACTGAACCTATGATAATAGGATGCCCGTATGAGATGCAGCTTGGGACTGAACTTGAGTAAGTATGGTTTTACGCCGCTTTAAGCAATATTCCAGCTTATTACAACTAGGGGCTCCAGAAAAGGGCTTCACACATTGTAGTCATGTGGGCAATCAAACCCGGGTCTTTGCATGAGGAGTCACTGCTTAAACCACGAGGCTACCCAGCCACCCCAAATTAGAAGCCTTTGACATATTAGCAGTCTGGCTTTCTGTGCCCCAAAGTGAAGAAGGGGATGACAAGAGAGTGACGACTCCATGTAGGAATGCCATTTCAGTCGCACTGCTGGTACCTTGGGGCCAGAGTCAGTATTGACAAGAGAGTGACAACTCCATGTAGGAACGCCATTTCAGTCGCACTGCTGGTACCTTGGGGCCAGAGTCAGTATTGACAAGAGAGTGATGACTCCATGTAGAAATGCCATTTCAGTCGAACTGCTGGTACCTTGGGGCCAGTGTCGGTATTACTTGGGATTTTACAGATGCCTGTCACTCATGTCTATTCAAACAAACAAACAAACAAATATACAGTACAAGAACTGTCAATAAATATAACTATGTACACGTGATGGGGAACAACTCAGCATGTACAACATTGCAATAATACTAATGAAGAGTAACGAGGTGATGATGCATTCACGGACTTAAGACATTCATATTTGTTTATCGTAGACGAGTGTCAACCTAATTTCACTGGTCCTCTGAGTTTGTAGGTCGTCCTGCTTGAACAAGACAAACCTGTTTGCTATTTTTACATTTTCTGTCAGTTTTATTCAGTTCCAATTTGTAGCAAAGTTGAAGGTTTGAAAACTGTCTTAGAATTTAACACTCAAATGCTACTAATCAATTATGACTACCATCATCAGATTATTACTGTTCTTCAGCCGAATTTTGTAGCCTCGGCCTGGGGTACTTGCATGAATTTCAAAGCGGCATTCACGTGGTAATGGGGGTAAAATGGGATAACGTATTCACCACCTGTATTCATCAAGTGTTGAATATCATAATGACATCAGGGCTTCTATACAGCATTTGAAATGAGTGCCGGCCTGAAGGCCCGTGGCAGGTAGATTTTGTGTCGGGCAATAGTTTTGAATTTGTATGGGTCCTTATGGTTTGCAGTAAATTTATGCTGCAGTATATTTTAAATGGGGGCCTAAAGAGTTAAGTCAGGGACTGTTTCTAAAGTCTGTTGGTCCTGATGGCGTCCTGGCAATAGTGTTTATTTCAAACATTGGTTCTACATTCTAAAACCTGTGTTATCACAAGGGCTACCATCTATATGTTATGTGATATTCATCAGCCATACTCTCTTAAATCAGTTATATTACTCAAAAACAATTCAAAGAAGAAAACATTATTGGGCTTCGTAGCCTAGTGAAGAACACTTGAACCACTAGGCTTCTCCTTCACCTTACACTCACCATGCGTACATGACGAGCCGAACAGTTCCATGTATTACCATTACTAGTACCATTCCTTAGGTAGTTAGGAATATGTGACATGGAGGCTGATCTCCGTGACATGGCAGTTTAAACAATGGTCGCAAGGCTCTCATCATGAAAGCTTATCTCCAACAACACTCTCCATCACACACTGACACAAGGGCATCAATGATCATGTCTTCCTGTCAGGAAACAAATCTGAGAGTTAGTGACAGAGTTCTTTATTGCTAGTCTTCACCCGCGGGAATGGCGTCTTCTAGTCGCTTGATGAACTTGAGTCGGATTTCGGTGATGTTATCTCCCTTTAGCTGATCCTGGACAAACCTGACATCTACATCCATCTGGACCTGCACACAACACAGCAAGGGCTTACGATAAAAACTACTCCAAGATGTTAAAGAACAACAGATTAACTATAGTCACTTGAAAAATCCCTGGGTGTTTTTCAACTTCTTTTGTGCAGTATATTTATTATTTATACGACGCAAGGTTATCAAAATCAATATGAAGCAAATGTGATATATGATTTCATGTGCTCTACATCATTGATGACTTAATACATCAGTGTTCAAAGTCAAGGACATCAAATTGCGAGGATCAATGCTCATGATGTCAATCACTGGATTGTCTGGTGCAGACTCGATTATTTACAGACCGTTGTCATATAGCTGGAATATTGCTGAGTGCGACGTTAAACAACAAACAAACAAAACATCAAGGGGTCATGAGGTTTGCTCCGAAAGTATTTCAAGTGAGGGACTCCTCAATCTCGAACATAAGGCTTATGTCAAGCACCCCAATGATCCATATTCTTTGCGACAAGTAGTAGTATTTCCATGATTACAGTGTTAAACCTACCATTTCAAGAGATCCTTTGAGAACCCCACTCAGTAGGTTAGAGTAGTGGAGAGCGTTGTGGCCATCAGGAAGTTCCACAAAGTCTGTCAGGGGATTGTTCTCAATGAGCAGAGAGAATTCATCCCCCGCTGCACTCCAGTTGCTGACGACTGGCTGGATGCCCAGGTACATCTTGAATGCTACCTGGATAACAAGCAGGTACACCTTGAACACTAATTGGATAACAAGCAGGTACACCTTGAACACTAATTGGATAACAAGCAGGTACACCTTGAACACTAATTGGATAACAAGCAGGTACACCTTGAACACTAATTGGATAACACGCAGGTACACCTTGAACACTAATTGGATAACACGCAGGTACACCTTGAACACTAATTGGATAACAAGCAGGTACATCTTGAACACTAATTGGATAAGAAGCAGGTACACCTTGAACACTAATTGGATAACAAGCAGGTACATCTTCAACTCAACTTGGATAAGAAACAGGTACATCTTGAATGCTACTTGGAAAACAAACAGGTACATCTTGAATGCTACCTGAATAACAATAGGTACACCTTACAGGAACTATTATAGAGTCTTATATTTTTTTATTGGTTTATGGATCCTCTGACATGAAAAATCCAAAATTCAGAAATAAAGTCGGAATGGTAATTCTTTTTCATACCATGACAATGAAAATTTCTTTGACCCATTGTCATATTTAACCATTGTCACACTTACCCACATATACATCTTGACAGTTCATTGACACACTTACCCTGGCTACTATGTCTGCTGTTTCGCGGAAATCACTGCATCTTCCAATGTTGGCTCGGGCCAGGAAATCTTCGATGAGTCGAACTCCAATGTTATAACCCCTGAAAGATAAACACGGCATTTAGTCTATAGATAATACTTAAACAGATCACCAATGGTTAATAGGAAAGTGGAACATTCATTTTTAATTTTTTGACAAGGTAGTCAGCTGAGACAAGGACATAGAAGCTGTATGGAAAAGTTTGTTTGTTTGTTGTTTAATGCCGCACTCAGCAAAATTCCAGCTTTGTGACGGCAGTCTGTGAATAATCGAGACTCGACCAGACAATCCAGTGATTGACATTATGAGCATCGATCTACGAAATTGGGATCGATGACATGCATCAACCAAGTCAGTGAGCCTGACCACCCGATCCCTTTAGTCGCCTCTTACAACAAACTCTTCGACAACAATGACGTTAATATGCTGTTGACATTCAGTCACATCAGTGATAGAAACTAACTGTTTTAGTCCACTAGTCCTTGTAATCATGGTGATGATAACATAAAACTAAACCCTTAAAAAAAAGCAAATGTCTACTAGTCCTAAGATACTTTAACTTTCTATTGCTGCACATGTCTAATGATTTAGATTATCTTGTTTCATTGATTTATCATCCAAAACTGGCCTCCACAGGAGATATCACAAGGATGAGATCAAATGATATCTCCTAGGAGACATTGCTACAATGAAATTGCATCACTATGCATTGCAGTCCATCATGACCATGATGACATCACAATCAAATGACGTCACTAATCTCTCTGCCACTGAAGCTGGTTGTCTGTACTTTGTTTACACCCAAGACAGGTTATTACTGTTTACAAACAGAAAAAAGTTGTTTGGATGATTTTGGATGATAAAAGAGTCTCACTCGAGTGGTTTTATTTTATATCAACGCACATTAATAAAAGTCTAAATATTATTTATATATGATACGTTTATTGACTCATGTTGACATATTTGATATAAAAAAATCCACTTGGGTGAGCATGGTGAGATTCTCTATACATTGACCATGTTGACATGACTGGGTGATGTGCAGATATTAAACAACAATCCATGTTGTTGATGCATCTCCAGAAAAAAATTGACTTGCTGACATATTAACTTATTTTCTCTGTATGCCAAACCAAAATTATTATGGTTGTCCTGACAAATTTGTTTTAAGGAGGATGAGCTGTCATTAACTTAATTGTTGACAAAACATGAAATTTGCAAAACATTATAACTGATAGTCAGTATAGGTATGATAGGGTTGGTGTATTACCTTTGGATGAAACTTTGTTAGGATGAACAAACTTTCCAAAAATCCACATTGTCTATGTGATAATGTCACCCCCACAAATAATCAAATCTACCCTACTCACATCTTCTCCAGCTGCTTGTTGACTTCATCATCATTTTCATAATCTTTCATCAGCTGAGCAACAAGAGCTCCATATGTTAGTGTAAATAATTCCCCATTCTGAAAAACAAACACAATTAGATAAGAAATAAATCATGAGAGCATGATAAACAAACATTGATCAGTCCATGAAAATATTTGATCCTTCAATAACATATATTTCAACAGGAGATAAACATACTGTGTCTTCAATGTAGATCTAGGTTACCTGTAGATTTAACTGTACTTGAAACCGAATGCGCAGCGTGAGGTTTCAAATGTTAAATTTAGCGAGGTTAAATCTATAGGTATTCTAGCTCAACATTTTAAACACAGTATGTTTTTCTCCATTCTCCATGACTAAAACGTGAACTCTTTGAGTCTTTGGTGTTAGCATGGAGGCATGGGTTATTAAGTGCCCCCAAACAAAATATGGCGCTGTATATGCTCAAGCAGTTTGTTTACACCGTAATACTTTACTCGAACATATGTCAGACATTGAAAGCATGTGACAACTTCGTAAGCTAATATGAGGTGAGTTCCCCTAAAGAAAACTAAGCAAACCTTTTAAAGTTTTCATTCCACACCACACGTCAACATTATCCTGTCATATGGCTCATTGTGACGCAAAAGATATGACGTCACAGTCACATATAGAAAAATGCCGAATTCCAAGATTTCTGTTGTCCCCAAAACTTAAAATACATTCTCTTTGTAGATTTCTATCATGTTTTCTGCACCAAAAGTATTGCCACACATCCATTGAATATTGTAGTAACTTCAACTTTGCATTTTGTAACCTACAATTGTAGATATAATTACTTAAATATGTCTACCGACCATGATTAAAAAAAAAGTATTATTCTATGAATTAGATTCTGTGGTGATGCGGACGTCAAATCTGCTGTTTTAATCAGTGGGGGTTTATTGTGATTTGACAACCTCTGATTGACCAATCAGAAACAAGTAATTACCAAATTCATGGTAGAATGCTTGCTATCATGGTCATGTATCCGTTTCATAGATTATTTTCCTCTGTGTTGCCTTTTTAAATGTAATTCTTGTTGCAGTTTTCCTAACTGGCAACCTGTAGCCTCAATGAATAATGCACAGCTATTTGTTCTGGGTAACTGTAGGTTTTATTCTTTTGTTTGTGTGTTGTTTAATGCTGCATCTCAGCAATATTCCGGTTATATGATGGCAGTCCTCTAAATAATTGAGTCTGGACCCGAAAACCAGCGATTCACATCATGAGCATTGATCTACACAACAGAATATGATAACATGCATCAAGGAAGTCTGACAACCTGATCCCGTTGGTCACCTACAACAAGCACATGGGTTGCTGAAGACAAATGAACAGGTATTATAGTAATCTATAATCCCTCTAGGTTGTTAGCATGGCTACTTATTGACCAAATCTTCCCATAACAGGGTAATGACTTTCAAATAAGTTTTTGATTCCTAGATGTAAACAGAACTCAAATCATAATACGAAAACTAACGGCTAATCAAATATCAATGTTATTTTAGCCAAAAAAGATATCTTGTGATGGCATTCGCATTACAGTTGTGAGAAGAAATATTTTCTAGCGGACACCGCTGCAGTGGAGCTGCTGTTGACATAGGGTTCTGGGAATCCCTCGTCGTTTATGTAATAACTATCTACCAAACCTGCAAATCTAGTTGACAGGTGTCTTGTCACCACAAAATACTTGCATCCGTACATGTAAACAGAAAATATTGTCATACCACTTTTCTAGGATCACCTCCTCTTGATGCCTGACGTGACATTTCCCAAATATATAACTGAAAACTGTAGCAATCTCTACAAATACGTCTTTTGTATCAAAATGTACAATTCTCCTCCCACAACCGGAAGTAAGGTAATGACCGGAAGTACCACCGAAAGGAAAAAAGACAAGCGTTGTCATTGGATAGAATATTACTTATGGCCAATCGAAAGGTTTGTAACAAATGCATGCAACACCACGTTTGTCAGTGCATGGAGTTGAGGAGTAAATGCAGCGAAGCAAACACGTTAATATTTGACGAGAATGACGGATTGTAAGGAGGAACAGAAAAATGAAATCGAAGCATTAGAAGCAATCTATCCAGAAGAACTTGAAAGTGTGTAAAAGATCGTAATTTATTTTGACGTAAATTGTAGATAGTAGACACCGGTGCTGTTTATCACCCTTTCCAGAGACCATATAATATTATATGGTCTTTGCCCTTTCCAACGACTGGTACCATCACATGCCTTGACAGTCAGTGTTTTCAGTATCCCGTCTTGTGAGTCGGACCATAAGGCATTAACATGACTACACAGTACCAACCCGTAAAGATCCGGCTAAGAATTGGTCTTCAGCAAACCATGCTTGTAAGAGGCGACCAAAGCCAGAACGAGATCGGGTGGTCGGCCTCACTGACTTGGTTGATACATGTCATCGTATCCCAACTGTGTAGATCGATGCTCATGATGTCAATCACTGGATTGTCCAGACTTGAATATGTACAGACCCCCGTCATGTACATGCAGGACTAGTGGTAGCAACTAGCATACTAGTAAGCTGTGGTTGTGTTCATGTATTAATACGACACCATATGCTTTGTTTATTTGTTGTTTAATGCCGCACTCAGCAATATTCCAGTGTTGTGACGGCGTTCTGTAAATAATCGAGACTGGACCAGACAATCCAGTGATTAACATTATGAGCATCATCCACGCAATTGGGATCGATGACATGCCTCAACCGTTCTAGGGTGGTCGGGTAGCCTAGTGGAACCTAAAGGGTTCGCTTGTCACGCCGAAGACCTGAGTTCTATTCCCCACATGGATGACTTGTGAAGCCCATTTCTGGTGTCCCCCGCCTTGATATTGCTGGGAGCAGCATAAAACCATACTCACTCACTCACTGTTTTATGAACATGATAATGAGACTTTCTTCTTGCAGTTGAGAACACAGATCCCTATGTGTTCAGTCTGGCAGTTGCCTCACAAGAAACCAATGACACAGATGAAGGTAATATTAATATAACAATGTCTGTGTAGTTGGTTGACAGCTAGAACTGTTGCAAATATCTGCTCTGTTGTGCAGACAGAATGCAATCAATTATCTATAGTCACCTCACCTGTGTGTGTGAGAGGTAGGGAGAGTGGGGCTGGGGGCGTTGCATATATTAATTCTTATTTCCAAAGGGTTAGTGTTAGCTACAGAGCCTGATGTTGGCGGGTAGTCTTTATTAACGGGGGGCACGGGTAGCCCAGTCGTCTAAGGCGCCGCGGTTCAGAGTTGCGTCCCTTGGGCACGCCAGAAATCTATGATTGTGGGTTTGAATCCTGGTTCACCCCGATTATGTTTCTAGGTTTGTCAGCACCATACCCGTACTCGTGGGTTTCACCGAAGTGGTAAACATCTGAAACCTGCATCACTTCGGGCTTTCCTCCCACATTAAGCTGACACGCCTCGATATAACTGGAATACAGTTAAAAGTGGCGTTAAACCCAACTCACTCACTCACTCACTTTATTAACAGATTTTGTGTAATCTTATTAATTAGGATTATTGTCTCATTGTCTTGATTTACCTCATACAGGATGCTCCCCTGCACTATTTTATCTAGCCTGTATCATCTTGTTGTATAATGGTGGCCTCTTTACTGAATAAAGAACTTTACAATATTTACATATTGTGTATAGGACACAATTCAACGTCTAGTATGACCATGCCAACCAATATTGTACTTTCAGCCTTTGCATGTTCCTGTCGTGTTCAGTTCACATATGTGGAGAAGTATCCTGATGAACCGCCTCTCATGGAGATCACAGATCCAGACAACCTGGATGATGCAGATATAGAAAGCCTCACACAGTATCTCAATGAACAGGTGAGTCTTTGTTTTAAGACTTTGGTATGTCTCTGCAGGTATCCTTGGCTAAATTAATCTCAAAGCTCCCATGCTTTTCCTAAAATGAGGATTGGTTGGTTACAATGTCGGACCATGCTGATTGTGTGGTATCGAACCCTGGCATCATGGGCCATTGCTCACACTATCAACCACTAGTTTGGCTCTATCTGGATTGTTCACAGCCTGCTGTGATGTACCAGCAATATTGCTGACTGTTAGGCCTTGGAATTGTATGCAAATTTGTGATTGGTCATTGATGTTAACGCAAATCTAATGACACCTCGGCTCTCGTCGCCTCGAATTCTCGGCTCGGACACAATTTTTAATGCCAAAATATATGCTTGAAAAATATTTTGTCGTAGCTCTTAACCTAGCACAATACAACCACGAAGCTCCATATTTTTAATATAGATAACGATTTCCTGCTTAAACGTTCAGAATAGCACGATTTAACAAAATTCTCTCGTCAAAATCTGAAATTCATCATACACTAGGACAGTACCATAGATGTAATTTGATTGGCTGCCTTAGGTTACGTGATCACATTTGACGAATCACGAACCTTGTAGCAGATTTCGGCAAGAAAGCGTCATTAGAAACCAATTTGTTATCAATGAAATCATTTGTTATAACTACGAAAATACTTCAGGCAATGTTACGAGCGTGTAGAAGAAGGAATAAGCTTTCTAGCGATGTGTCGTATGCCAGTGTTCAATGAACGTTTTATTCAAACGAAGCCTCGAAAACGGGGGTATTTCTTCATGTTACTGAGTGGACAGCCCCTGTTATCGGGAAATGGGTTATGACAGATACTAAGTATAATTCTTTTTAAAATGCTTTTTTTGATACATGTTCTCAACTTACTACCCTGAACAAGTGTATATATGAAGGGGAAAATAATTGACCTCAGATTTCATGATCTGGAAATGTTCAACCCTGAAACAACCAGCCTGAAGCTATTTCAAATATAATCATGATAATGCAATTCATGACATGAGGTATGTAAGCTTGGTAAAAGGAACTAGTCTTTGCCAAACTGCCCAATAGTTAAGGTATCATAACGACTGGTAGAAATTTGCCATTATTTAAGGTTTTGCTATATGTTATCATTATAAGGACTAGTGGACTTAAACAGTTAGTTTCTATTGCTGAACCATATCTGATTACTGATATGTAGAATGATAAATCTGTTTTTTACACATTCAAAAATGATCCATCGTCTTGTCCAGGAGGGAGGTGTGATGTGAGTAGTAGGACACCTTGGTTCATTGTTCTATGGGGGCTGTCGGGTAGCCTAGTGGTTAAAACGTTCGCTCGTCACGCCGAAGACCCGGGTTCGATTCCCGACATGGGTACAATGTGTGAAGCCCATTTCTGGTGTTATATTGCTGGAATATTGCTAAAAACCAACTCACTCACTCATTTGTTCTATGTGTTTTCCAGGCTGAGGAGAATATTGGGATGGCAATGGTGTTTACGCTGGTGTCAGCACTGCAGGAGCGACTCACAACGAATGTGGAGGACGCCCAGCGCAAAGTTGTCGAGGATAAAGAGAGACAGCAGAGAGAATTAGAAGAAATAGAGCAGGTAATTCTGGCAGGGGAACATTGAGTCACCTATTGCCACATGGATGTACCTCACAAGTTACAATCTTAAAAGAGAATGAGCCTGCTCCCTACATCTTCCCGAGGCAAGAGAGTTAACTGACTTCAAAAGTCCAGTTTCCCCCCTTGCCGAATTAGGCTGGAATTCCTGGGCTCGATCGTAGCGCCACCAGTGGCTATTACAAGTTATGTCCTTTCTATGCCTCTCCTATTGACCAATCAGATTCAACCTCTCGTATCACTTGCATTTGCTTCAAACGAAACGGTGGCGCCCATTCAAGACGATATGACCGATAATCAAGATCTATATTGTGAAATAACAAGTCTTACATCGCGAAGTGCAGCAAATCACGTGAGCACCTTGATCAAAAACATGAAAAGATTTAGAAAATATCTGTTGACAACGAGTTAGAGGTGCACATGCTTTGCAAATCCTGCAGTTAACCGAAATCTGGATGACACTTTACAAACTGGATTTCGATTTCGGTGCGAGATTTTGATTGGACTATGCATAGACTCGTTAGTCCAGGCAAAATGTAACTCCATAATCCCAGCCTAGTTCGGCAAGGGTGGAAACTGGACTTTTATAGTCAGTTAACTCACTTGCCTCGGGAAGATGGCTCCCTATTGTGATTCCAGCTCTGATTAAGTCCCTTTTCTTTCCTTGTACCTGATGCTTGTCCTTCCTTGTACCTGATGCTTGTCCTTCCTTGTACCTGATGCTTGTCCTTCCTTGTACCTGATGCTTGTCCTTCCTAGTACCTGATGCTTGTCCTTCCTTGTACCTGATGCTTGTCCTTCCTAGTACCTGATGCTTGTCCTTCCTAGTACCTGATGCTTGTCCTTCCTTGTACCTGATGCTTGTCCTTCCTTGTACCTGATGCTTGTCCTTCCTTGTACCTGATGCTTGTCCTTCCTAGTACCTGATGCTTGTCCTTCCTTGTACCTGATGCTTGTCCTTCCTTGTACCTGATGCTTGTCCTTCCTTGTACCTGATACTTGTCCTTTCTTGTACCTGATGTTGGTACTTCCTTGTACCTGATGCTTGTCCTTCCTTGTACCTGATGCTTGTCCTTCCTTGTACCTGATGCTTGTCCTTCCTTGTACCTGATGCTTGTCCTTCCTTGTACCTGATGCTTGTCCTTCCTTGAGATTAATCCTTGCATGAAACTTTGAGCCTCAGATCTTTTACTCTGATGTGATACGTCTCTGCCATTTGGCGTTAAGGCTTCTAAATTCTCAGAACAGGTGCGCAAAACATTCAGAGAAGCATAGCTAATTTCTTCATCTTGAAAATGAACTGAAACAACTAGTTCTGAATGTAGATGAATAAGGCCACACCAATATATTGAAGGTATATTTGTGTTCTGTGTGGGTTTTCTTTTGTACAAATTAAAATTTCCCAATCAAGATTTTAAAGAAATGAAGCCAAATTATTTTAGAAAGCTGACATCTGATTGGCTCAAAGACTCATGCACCCTTCGCTTTTGATGGTCAAAGTTTACTTAACTTCATGCAAAGAGGTATCGTATCAGAGGAAAGGATCTGATTATAATATAATTGTTTGAGCCTAAGGCTGGTTTGTAAATGAGAGAGGAGTTATCTCCCTTTGACCACGTTTCAGAGATCGGGTGGTCAGGCTCGCTGACTCGGTTGATGCATTATAAATCCCTGGAACCTATAAATATTAGATGTACCAAAATTCCATCTGATACATCTATATTTTTGACACAGAAATAATCAGTAACAACAATCATAGGGAAAAAAGAATAATTATCTGTTTGTTTTAACAGTTTAACTTGGACATAGGTGGCCCAGTCGTCTAAGGCACTGTAATTCACTGTGCAGAGTTGCGTCCCTTGGGCGCATCAGAAACAGGATCATGGGTTAAAATCCTGCTTCACCATGATTATGTTTCTAGGTTTGTCGGTACCATATCCGTGCTCGTAGGTTTCACCGGAGGCACGGGTGGCCCAGTCGTCTAAGGTGCCGCGATTCGCTGTGCAGAGTTGCATCCCTTGGGCACGCCAGAAATCTATGATTGTGGGTTCGAATCACGGTTCGCCCCAATTATGTTTCTAGGTTTGTCAGCACCATACCCGTGCTCTAGAGTTTCACTGAAGTGGTAAACGTCTGAGACCTGCATCACTTCGGGCTTTCCTCCCACATTAAGCTGACAAGCCGTGATATAACTAGAATACTGTTAAAAGCGGCGTTAAACCCAACTCACTCACTCACTCACGTAGGTTTCCTCCCACATTAAGCTGACACTCTGTGATATGATTTGAATACTTTTCAAGCAGCTGCTAAACCTAACTCACTCATTTTAACAATTTGCCTTGTGTTTCAGAAACGCTTTGAAGGAACACGTGTTACAGTAGAAACATTTATGTCATGGAAGCAGAAGTTTGATGCTGAAATGGCGGAACTGAAGAAAAATAAAGCAGAAATTGAAGTGACAAGCAAGAAATTAACTGGTAGGTTGTGACTGAGAGCCAGGGAGCTATCTTTCTCTCTGAATATTCTACAATGTGCCTAAGTATACACTAGGTGCTCCTCCAGTGTTCACAAAGAAATGTAAAACACAGGAAAGTGGTTATAGTCAGTACTTCATGGTGTCTGTACACATGTGTTCGTCAATTACCTTGGTGTACCGGTAGTTGCTTTTTGAATCACACAACGTCCTGGCTCCAGGATGAGGGAAGCCAGTTTACATTGTACAAACAGCAATATTTCTCCTGCAGCATCAGGGTTCGTACAGGCTTGGAATAGTCTTGAACTTTAACGTTTCTCTTGGAAAGACTTGATTTTAAGTGTCAACCTTGAAAAGCCTTAAAGATCACCAAAATAGCTTGAAAAGCCTTGAATTTGACATATACTTGTTAATCATAGTGTTAAAACACACAAAAGAAAGTACCAAAGATGTTCAAGTGAGATTTACCACAATGATCGATTTGCGTGCCAAAGACCCTGAAGAAGTCATGACAGACTTTATTTATCATTTTGTTGGGTGAAAAATATGGAAAATATGTGATGTTCATACTGCTTTTTAGGTCTAACGACTGATATGTAGTATGCTGGATTAAATATACCGTATTCGTCGTAATAAGCGCCCCGCTCTAATAAGCGCCCGAGGCGATATTTGCTATTATATTGGCTAGTGAACAATCCCAATTAGCACCATTTCCAATTGATCAATGTACACAAGACTTATTTATTCGTGTATAATATGCACTCATGTGTTATATGCACCCTTAATTATGGGCAATTAAATTCTCGAAAATTTATCTATCGTGTATAATACACACAGATTCTTCTTTTATATCATTTCAGGTTGTCAGCATAAACCACAAAATTTACAACCTTTCAACTTTGTTTTTTTTCTCACCAAAATTATATTCTAATAAGAGCCCCCTATTTCTAATTTTTGGAGCGCCCTGGGCGCTTATTACGTCGAATACGGTAATATTGACAGACTAAGCCTAACAACTCAGCTAAGAAAGCCTGGAATATGACAGTTTACAGCCTTGAACTTTATTATTCCCTATATGTATGAACCTTAAGCATGTGCCATAGCCTTACAAACATCTACGATACACACTGCTTATCATAGAGTTCATAGGCCACGTTTTGACATAGATCCTTACACCTTTATCAAGCGACTTCTAAGTAATGCCTATCAAACAATACA
Organism: Haliotis rufescens; assembly: GCF_023055435.1. Classification (NCBI taxonomy): domain Eukaryota; kingdom Metazoa; phylum Mollusca; class Gastropoda; order Lepetellida; family Haliotidae; genus Haliotis; species Haliotis rufescens. The sequence goes on along the minus strand of NW_025964024.1, from coordinate 2,610,352 downwards.
GTAAACTACAGTTACGGTGTATAAGGGACTCAAAGGGAACACTTATTTTAGTTCGTTATAACCATAATTTATTATAAGTTTATATACAGCTTATCAGGGGTAGAAGATAACATATTTACTCCACTAGCCCAAACCCTTAAAAATTGCAAATTTCTACTAGTCCCAATGATACCTTAACTATTGGGCAGTTTTGCAAGGACTGCAGGACTAGTGCCAATTTCTAACGCTGCATATTTGCAGCAAATGTCCGGGACTAAAAAAAGGTTTGTTATATCCATCAGTTTGTTATAAGCGTGTTTGTTATAAACATAGTTTGTTGTACGTCACATTGTATTTACATTGCAAACAAGTTGAGAGAAAGGTATCTAATTAATTGATAATGTGTGACTAATGTCAGCTTCTGTAACACCGTCTTAGGAACATAGCTATTCTGTGCTGGTTAGACCCTGATCCTCTGCCTGTGGAGATTCCAGGTCAGGTCCCCAGGACCTCCTGCCTGTTGTTGGAACCGACTGTGATGGGGATCAGGTTGTTGGATGCTGTGACTTGGCTGTGTTGATCGATGGTCATGCTTTCAGTCTCGGGCGTGGGTGGCCCAGTTGTCTAAGGAGCTGCAATTCGCTGTGCAGAGTTGCATCCCTTGGGCTTGCCATAAACCTATGATTGTGGGTTCGAATCCTGGTTCGCCCTGGTAATGTTTGTGGGTGTTTCAGCATCATAGCCGTGTTGGTGGGCTTCAACAAAGTCAAGTCCACATCAAGCAAAAACGCTGTGATATAACTGGAATACTGTTTAATACAGTTTTAAGACACTCCTTCACTCACTCACTCATCAAGCCAAAACGCTGTGATATAACTGGAATACTGTTAAACGCAGTATTAAGACACTCACTCACTCACTCATTCACTCACTCACTCGATTGCTATGATGTAGCTTTGCTCGTCTTCACCGAGAAACAACATTTGCTCACTGAATGATCCACTGAACATTAGCAGAGAGTTGCCCCCAACACTGATCCTCCAACCCTGATTGTTTAGTTATGTTTGTGACTATCGTTCCCATGTTGCAGGCTATGAACTGTTTATGAGGGATTCCTCCATGAATGACTCCGATGTCCAGTTTCTGCAGTCAGGTAGGTCCACTGTGACACACATTATGTATTCCCTCGTTTCACCTACATGAAACATGCACCAGTGCAACCTAATATTTAAAAGTGCAACCTCATATTTAAGTCGACAAAAAAAATCTAATTTGCCACTAAGCCTTACTCTTCCAGGAAACGATATGTGAACACACTCAATACATCTAAGCTTTGTGTACCGTACTACATTACTAGTCACTGCGGTTGGTCAGGCTCGCTGTCTCGGTTGAAGTGTGTCATTGTATCTTAGTTGCATGGATCGATGCTCATGATATCAATCACTGGATTGTCTGGTCCAGACTTGATTATTGACAGACCACCTTCATATAGCTGGAATATTGCTGAGTGCGACGTTAAAAAACAAACAAACAAACAAAACTAATCACTGTTGTGTAATTTGTCATGTTTTCTTTGGCGTGATATCATCAAACAGTGGATAAGATCATGTGCACAAGTTCCTATTACATTTTGCAGAAATAATGTTGTTAATTTAAGGGAAATCATGACAGTGTCATCAGAGATCTGAGAATGGACTTATTCATGCATCTATTATTCAACTTTCATAAATTTATGGGACCTGGGTGCAACTTGATCTTGTCTTGAGCAACTAGGTTTTCATGTCAACATGCACCTGGTGCAAGTTATATCAAATCTTAAATTGAGCCCTGCCTTTGACAATGAACCACATTGGTCCCCAGAACTGCATGCTTGTCATAAGAGCAGACATAACTGAGGATTGGAGGGTAACAATGTATGACCTTGTCATCATACTCGAGTGGAGTGGGTCATAGCGCATGTTATTGACCTCTTGTTTGGCTGGTCAAGGAAAGAGTTTCTTTCAGGCTGCCATGACATAACTGGATTATTTCTGACATTGGAAACACATTCACTCATTTCATTCTCGATCAATCGCATTAAAACCAGATCATACTTCTCGCTACCGCAAAACAAAGATCTGAGGACATCCCATTACGGGTTACGTCAGACCGACCTTGCGCGAACTTTGACCAACCAATGGAATGACCAATCAGAAGGCAGCTTTCTCGTGCTTTACGGCACAAATTTCAAATTGGCGACTTCGCTTTGAAACATATTTTGACAAATTCTCGATTACAAATTTGAAACCTGAACAAAAAAACATTCTGGAATGGCTCATAGATGGTCTAGATTGTAAGGATTCAGTCGTTAAACCCGTAACTATCGTTAATACCCCATGTTTTCGAGATTGAATGATTAGAAATCACATTCCGACTGTCACTTTCATAATCTGGTAAGCGATGCACAGATTGGTCGGATGAAAGGCCGTTCTGACGTGACCCCTAATGGGATGTCTTCAGATCTTTGTTTAGCGGTAGCAAGAACTAAGGTCTGATTTTAATGAGATTGATTCATGATGAAACAGATTGAGGCAGGCAGTTAGGATAGGGTAGAGTAAGCATTTTAAGTTTAGGTACTGCTTTGTAACTGGGAATGGAACTTGTGTCAGTTATCTCTGCTTTCCCTGATGTTGCAGTATCAAATAAAACAGACCTTTAAGTTTATTTTATGGATATTGAATGAAACTAGTGTTCCATTCAGTTCATGTTTTTTGGTTTGACATGAAGGTGTTATATTCATGTGTGTTGCATTGGGGACTGCCTCCTTCGTCTAGAGGATAAAGCATCTGCCCTGAGAGTGGAAGGTCGCTGGTCGATCCTCGGCAGCATTATACCAAAAGGCATTAAAAGATGTCACTTGTTGTTTCCCTGCCTGGTACTCGGCATTGACATGGTTAAGGGGCTAAAACAAGGAATGGTTGTCTCAGAGACAGTATACTGTGTCTGAGCGGGTTATTCTTGCTAAAAGTGTGTCATGGTATATCTGTGGGCTATCTCTATGAAACTGGTATCAGTCTGGACTAGTACAAGGAGCCACACACAAACACGCATACAGGCACATCGCTTTAGAAGTGCAATCATCTTAAACATGATGTTAACCCTCCATGTGTGGTGAGGGCAAAGTGTCTGCTCAAGTCTTGCTACAACCATGTATCTAGCACAATAAGTATTAGGCTTACACCAAAGCTCCAGATCATTTTTTGAGCAATTAAGTTTTGACTCTAGGGTTTTGATTTTAATTGGGTTATTACATTTTTCATTAGGTAACCAATTTTTTTTCATTTGGCTTTCTCAAAATTAGTGAACATTTTAAGATTAAAAAAAAATGAGGTGATGTTTAAGATGTATATAACTGTTCTAAATATATAAGCTTGACTCTGAAAGTAAATTAGCTCGTAATTGTGTTTCGGAAATTAGGTCCTTTGTACGCATGCTGAAAAAGCTTCATTTGGTATTTACGCGAACTGTTTTTCTACATTTGAGTTTTTCAATTAATGCTGGGCGGTCGGGTAGCCTAGTGGTTAAAGCGTTCGCTCGTCACGCCGAATACCCGGGTTCGATTCCCGACATGGGTACAATGTGTGAAGCCCATTTCTGGTGTCCCCCGCCGTGATATTGCTGGAATATTGCTAAAAGCGGCGTAAAACCATACCCACTCACTCACTACAATTAATGCATGTGTTTCTGTACGCAAGTTAATTGAAAGTAATTGGGTTTTGAATATTTGTTTGGGGTACTTTACGCAAATACGCAGCTTATCTGTAGCTCTGCTTACACTCAACATTATGGCATTTGCTATTTGAACAAGAATCTCCAGTTGAGGAGACTGCAGCCCTCATCACCTTCCACCTTTCTGTTGCAGCTGATGCCGATACTGTGGAAGTAGACGAATCTCTGTTCCAGGATATGGATGACCTTGACCTTGACGAAGACGTGGGTTGACGTATTGTTTTATACATGTTAGAGGAATGAATTGTAAATAAATGTATCATTATTTACCTTAAAGACTCTTTTGTTGTGAAGTATCACTCTACAGGTTATTATACATGTAAACATCTGGGGTAGAATATGTCTTCAGCAACACATACTTGCCCTAAAAGACGACTATGCTTGTCAGGGTATGAAACTCCCAAAATTTTCAGCCAGACCACAGGACTGGCTAGCTGAAATACTTGCCAGCCCTGACCAAAACCTGCCTGCCCACTATAATCATATGTTTCTCAGGATAATTTAATTAAAACTTTAAATCGAATTCATTGAACATGAAGTAATGCAAGAAAAGAAATAGCAAACACTTTTTAGGTCAGATTTGTATTTAATATCCTTGAATACATCATGTAAATAATGCTTATCATCGGGAAATATTTAGAATATTTTTACATATGAAATATAACCCGACCGTCGGGCAGGGGGATTTGAAAATCTGGCAGCCCGAGTTGAAATCAACCTGTCTCCTACGGTCGGGCAGGCAGGTATTTCGAACACTGTGCTTGTCGTAAAAGGCGACTATGCTTATCGTAAGAGGCGACTAACAGGATCGTGTGTTCAGGCTCACCTAATTGTGTGGATCGATAATCATGACATGAATCACTGGATTGTCTTGTCTGTAATATTTCTGGGTACAGCAACAAACAAACTACAGGTTATTCTAGTTCCTGTTTTCAGAGTGAGTGAGTGAGTGAGTTGGGTTTAACACCGCTTTTAGCAGTATTCCAGTTATATCACAGCATGTCAGCATAATGTGGGAGGAAAGCCTGAAGTGATGCAGGTCTCAGACGTTTACCACTTCGGTAAAACCTACGATGGGTATGGTGCTGACAAACCTAGAAACATAATCAGGGCGACCCGGGATCGGAACCAAAATCATAGGTTTCTGGCTTTCCGAGGGAGGCAACTCTACACAGCGAATCACGAATCACGGTGCCTTAGACGACTGGGCCACCCGTGCCCCCGTTTTCAGAAATGTATGGTCACCTGACTGTGTTGGCGGCACACTTTGACTGTTGATTAAAGAATTTACTTCAATATTTTTGTGTTTATGGAGTTTAAAATGTAAAAACCACAGGGACTTGTAACCCAATGAAATAGCAATTTCAAGATATATGGTCACACCCAGTGTCCTTTTATATAGTACTGACACTGGGTGTGTTTGTACCGTAATATCTCAATAAATGTGAAAACATTGAAGTCAATCCTTATCAATACATTTACCAAGAATAATATGGAGTGAGTGAGTGAGTTTGGTTTAACGACGTTGGATACAATAGTTTGTGTGCACCTCAGTTCACGTCGTTGCACGCGAATTTACCGTGGCGAATTACCTCCCTTGACGTGCCCTGTCTTCCACATAGTTGGTGGTAGAAGCAACGCCATGTCCTGTCCGTTTATGATTGTGTAAACGTGTACCTTGGCTATCCTTCCCAAACATGAGCCGATATATAACTGTTCCAATGCATCTCAGAATTTTCAGATTCAGTGGGAAAACAGTGTGTAGAGTTCCTACACATTATTTTATTAACTTGGCACATTTTATTCTCCATCCTGAATTTTTAAAATATTCTTTCTTTCTTTTTTTGGTACGAGAAGCATAGCTATTTATGATTAATTAATTGCTATTAATGGATAAACGGAAAGCAGTGTAGAACATCAAACCTGCCTGTTATGTTATATCTCAACACTACTCAATGACAAGCATAAAATGTGATTGATTATATCTAGATAATTAGTTATCTCCCTTTTCAGGTATCAGGATTGACACCCATAGCTTTCTTTGGGCATGCAAATACTCAATATTTTGCGTGGAGACCTACAGATTTTTTTCTACATTTATGTTGCTTGGAGGATATTGTACGTTGCGTGAAAATGGTGACTCTGTAGTGGGTTTAGATCTTCTAAATAACCATTTACATCCTTTGATACCAGAGCCACATTAAATATGTTGCTATTTTCCCTCGATTGTTTCTATTTTTGGTCCTTTTTTACCATACTTATATGTAGTTAACAAACGTAAATAGTAATAAATACTACAAAGTAAGTTTAATTAGACTATTAGGTTAATGTGTTTCAAGGAGTCAGCTTAAGCAATTTTATTATAGTGATGGTAAATCATGTCATTTGAGGCCTACCCCTCTATACGTGGGTGCCACCTACAACAAAGTATAGCATGGAAAGGTATTATTTTTTTATTATTCGGGACAAGTATACTATACTCTCTCTTCATGTTGCATCTCAGAGCGTTGTAGTGGGTTTCACTTATTGTGTCAAACGTTTAACACTGCATTAACAGTATTCCAGTTATATCACGGTGTGTCAGCTTAATGTGGGTGGAAAGCCCGAAGTGATGCAGGTCTCAGACGTTTACCACTTCGTCTAAGGCGCCGCGATTCGCTGTGCAGAGTTGCGTCCCTTGGGCATGCCAGAAACCTATGATTGTGGGTTGGAATCCCGGTTCGCCCCGATTATGTTTCTAGGTTTGTCAGCACCATACCCGTGCTCGTGGGTTTCACCGAAGTGGTAAACGTCCGAGACCTGCATCACTTCGGGCTTTCCTCCCACAATAATCTGACACGCCGTGATATAACTGGAATACTGTAACAACAGTTAAAAGCGGCGTTAAACCAAACTTACACATACACACAATCTTATTGTCATCCTGGGTACAGGCTAAAACATCACCTCCGCAAGAGGTTTACATGGTCCTGTATTTGCGAAAATGGCTACTGGAGGCCAAGCGAAAAGTGCACCTGATATCAATATCTATGATAATGAGAAGAACGAGTACATGCTTGATTCATTGGTAAGATTGAATCTAATTTTAGCCATATTTCCCCAGCTCTAATGTCATTGTCATCTAATACCCTGTCATGCATCTTAAAAACAGTTTGACATTGAGTAAGGGGAGTGAAGACAGTTAAGTCTCCCAATCACCGTCCACATGTAAATTGGAGTAGAGGCTAATTTCTAATGTGAACCTGTTTTGACAATTATTTGAGTTTTGATATGAACCAGTTGGTTAAATTGCAGTTATAATTTGTATTTAAAAACGAAAAAACTTCACTAACTCGTCGTAGTAACCGTTTTGGCTATTGTCGAGGTTCCGTCTTCGCCATTTGGTGCAGTTTTTTCCTTTGACGACAATAATGATAAAAATGTCAGACAATTGACATAACATTTCAAATATGAAGCATCAGCGCAAGCTTGAGTTGTATACAGGACAATCAACACGTTTCTTGTGACAACAATGGCTGTCAAAGTATTTCTTTTAAAATATATGGAAGATATTATTGTTCCTTTTTAAGATTTTGTGTGTGTTAGTGTGTGTGCGTGTGCGTGTTTCGCGCGTGAGTGCGTGCGTGCGTGCGTGTGTGCGTGTGTCAGAGTGTGAGAGAGAGGCTTACAAAGTAGGGCATATTTTCATTTAGTGACCAAAGAGTTCCTGTGTTTGGACACCAGCACTCCATTCCTGCTGAAAAAAACCTTACCTGATCATGGTATTTTGAGCAGCATGGGTATTGCACGTGTTTGACTGAATTGTCATGTTGCATGTGAGTATATGCGTTTTGTGTAACCACACCATTAATCAGTTACAACTTTTGATGTTACACCTTTATTAAAGTATGTACATATGGGTAACCGTAAGAGTTATCTCCCTTAGACCGACACCGCAATATTGCCCAAAGTACAAGGACGACTTATTGTGTGACGGATGTAATCTGAATACCGTAAGAACTCTATAATCATATTTTGGTATGTAATTGTCTGTACAGTTTTGTGTTTATCTGAAGAACATGGGAAGTATGCAACAATGAGGTCCGAGAATTTTAACTTTATAATTTACATCACTTTACTAGTGTAAAGTATAAACTGTTGGTAGAAAATAAAGGAACGAATTACTCGGAAAGAAAGAGTGTCCATCGGGGCAATGAACACCCCAGACAACCAGCGAGTATCAAGCACGGCAATGAACACCCCAGACAACCAGCGAGTATCAATCACGGCAATGAACACCCCAGACAACCAGCGAGTGTCAAGCACGGAAATGAACACCCCAGACAACCAGCGAGTATCCAGCACGGCAATGAACACCCCAGACAACCAGCGAGTATCAAGCACGGCAATGAACACCCCAGACAACCAGCGAGTATTTGGCAGGCGTGCTATGTGGAACATTGTTCCCTGGCCACTCCCTTCCCGTGCATTGTAAAACATTGTTCCCTGACCACCCCTTCCCGTGCATTGTAAAACATTGTTCCCTGACCACCCCTTCCCGTGCATTGTAAAACATTGTTCACTGACCGCCCCTTCCCGTGCATTGTAAAACATTGTTCCCTGACCACCCTTTCCCGTGGATTGTAAAACATTGTTCCCTAACCACCTCTTCCCGTGCTATATGCAACATTGTTCACTGACCACTCCCTTTCTGTGCATTGTGCAACATTGTTCCCTGACCACTCCCCTCCCGTGCCATGTGCAACATTGTTCCTTGACCACTCCCTTCCCGTGCATTGTGAAACATTGTTCCCTGGCCACTCCTTTCCTGTGCGATGTGAAACATTGTTCCTTGACCACTCCCTTCCCGTGCATTGTGAAACATTGTTCCCTGGCCACTCCTTTCCTGTGCGATGTGAAACATTGTTCCTTGACCACTCCCTTCCCGTGCATTGTAAAACATTGTTCCCTGACCACCCTTTCCCGTGGATTGTAAAACATTGTTCCCTAACCACCTCTTCCCGTGCTATATGCAACATTGTTCACTGACCACTCCCTTTCTGTGCATTGTGCAACATTGTTCCCTGACCACTCCCCTCCCGTGCCATGTGCAACATTGTTCCTTGACCACTCCCTTCCCGTGCATTGTGAAACATTGTTCCCTGGCCACTCCTTTCCTGTGCGATGTGAAACATTGTTCCTTGACCACTCCCTTCCCGTGCATTGTGAAACATTGTTCCCTGGCCACTCCTTTCCTGTGCGATGTGAAACATTGTTCCTTGACCACTCCCTTCCCGTGCATTGTGAAACATTGTTCCCTGGCCACTCCCTTCCCGTGCATTGTGAAACATTGTTCCCTGGCCACTCCTTTCCCGTGCGATGTGAAACATTGTTCCCTGGCCACTCCCTTCCCGTGCATTGTGAAACATTGTTCCCTGACCACTCCCTTCCCGTGCATTGTGAAACATTGTTCCCTGGCCACTCCTTTCCCGTGCATTGTGAAACATTGTTCCCTGGCCACTCCTTTCCCGTGCGATGTGAAACATTGTTCCTTGACCACTCCCTTCCCGTGGATTGTGAAACATTGTTCCCTGACCACTCCCTTCCCGTGCATTGTGAAACATTGTTCCCTGATGTGCAGCTCAAACACTCGTGGTAACTGGTGATGACGTCACATATAGTTTTCAGGACACCTTTCATTGTGTTTGTTGTCATAACTGAGGTGGATCTATCACGTGGCGTGTCGATACCATTTGATTGTTTGCAACCATTACTTTTGTTCCTTTTGTGGTTTAACACCGATCTCAGTATTATTCCAGCAATATGTAAATAATCGAGCCTGGACCAGACAATCCAGTTATTGACATCATGAGCATCGATCCACGCAATTGGAATACGATGACACGCATCAACCAAGTCAGCGAGCCTGACCACCCGATCCCGTTAGCCGCGGACAATCATAGACGCCTTTTACGGCAAGCATGGGTTGCTGAAAACCTATTCTGACCCGGATTTCCACGGTTTCCAACCATTACCCCATCAATGATTATCGCGTTCCTGATCACAGCCCCATTCCTGTGTTATTTCAGAATCATTTTGGACAAAGATACCCTTCATCCGCATAGTTTCTTAAGCCTGAAAGTATATTAAAAGTCACACAAACTACTTGTCCAATCAAAGAGCGCATCATCCGTCAAAACCTTCAAAGATGACAGAAATATAATACATACTACCTTGTGTATGCTGGCAGTGATATTTTTTTCAATAAGGTCAACCTTAATCTACACTACTTTTACAAAGAGCCAATAAAACGCCGAAACCCCCAACCCCTGAGAATGTACAGTGTGTTGGTGTGGTTCTCATATCGAATGTCCAGCGTTGTAAGAAAACGGGGGTCACACAAGAAGCCCGACTGTGGGAACACTACATCTGTACCTCTCCTGAAGACACCAGTCGCCCTCACAGCACAGGTGAAAAGCCCCAGAGATCTACAAGTCGTCAGTATTTCAATAAACATATCTCCAACAATACCTCATCACTTAATGTGTTGGAAACAAACCCGAAATCCTAACATATGCTAATCCCCCGACTAAGCCTGGTCATCCGATCCGCGTATCCATCTCACAGAGGGTCGTTACCGGCAACGGGGGTCATAGGTCACGCTGGGCTCCGCAGGGAAGCGGGAAATTAGAGGAGTTTAGACCTCTTTTGTAGCAATTAAACCCGAGAACAGACGAGTTTTTCTTTTGCCACACAAGAGACGATTCATCAACACCAGAGTCGGTTGTTGTCAGGCCTTGATTTGCAGCTAACACGATCGTGGAGATTACAAGTAATCTTGATGAACTTTCCAAAGTAAAGAATGATAGGGGCGGCTTTCGTGATCGCCGACAGGTACATATGACGGGATTAGAGGTGTTTACTCACGATGGGACAGGGGGAAGTTGGGGGGGGGGGGGGGGGGGGGATGTTGTTTCGTGAGCTGGATGAAGCATTATACGTGATAATTGTATTCTAGTTAACCTATGTGAGTTTGGTTTAACGCAGCTTTGAACGGTATTTCAGTTCAGCTTATTAATTTGATGTAATTAACGTATTAACAAAAACAACGTGTTCTTCTGTTAAGTTCACACATAATAATAATCTGCGAGACGAGAGATCTTAATGTTAGTTACATCTATTGTCCATGACATGAACCCAACATAGTCTGTGCTAAGAGGGGCACAGGTGGCCTAGTGGTTTATGTTGTAAACGTATCTGCGAGGTCCAAACATGAAATGAATTCTTGGTCTGCCATGTCCAAACCGCGAGTTCACCAAGTTGTAAATGTACACAAGATATTTTGACATTCTTTTCTAGTGTAGCTGGAAGTCTACGATATAACAGAAGAACTGTTAAAAGAGCGTTAAACCCCACTCACTTTCAGTCCATCAAAACTCGCCTCCGTGGTCTAGCGGTAGAGGGTCCGCCCGGAGAGCGGAAGGTTCGGGGTTCGATCCCCGACCGCGTCATACCAAAAGACGTTGTTGTTACCCTGTCTTGCGCTCGGCATTAAGTGGCTAAAACAAGGACTGGTCGGCTCGGAGTAGGTATACTGTGTCTGAGTGGGATATTCATGTTAAACTGCGGCATGGTATCTCAGTGAGGTATATAAGTGCAATAATCTTGGACGCGACGTTAAACCCCATTTCACCTCACCTCACCTCTGTCCATCAAACACTAATCTGGTTTCCTTTCTGTCACAAACATACCCCTGATAAGAAGCTTTAATAATTTGCAACATTATTTGAAGGGGGTGGAGCCCAGTGGTTAAAGTGTTCGTTCGTGGCGCGGGTTCGATTCTTTATAGTAGTACAATTTGTGAAACCATTTCTTGTGTTCCGAGCTGTGATATTGCTGGAATATCACAAAAAAAAAGGGTTGTCAAACTAACCTTAGGGGCCGACCATGTGACATTCTTGGGGCAGGGTAGGGTGGGGGTAGGATCTTGTATGGAAACTAGATATTTATCAGCTAAAACACACCAAAAACAGATATTTATATAATTAAAACTATGAGCCGAAATGTTTTAGTTTGTTTTTTACTCTGTTTACATCAGCCTGAAGCATGATTATATTTTTCAAGCATATGCTTTAACAATAATTACTTCCATTAAAATCCCGGGGGCACGGGTGGTCCAGTCGTCTAAGGCGCCGTGATTCGCTGTGCAGAGTTGCGTCCCTTGGGCACGCCAGAAACAAATGATTGTGGGTATGAATCCCGGTTCGCCCCGATTATGTTTCTAGGTTTGTCAGCACCATAACCGTGCTCGTGGGTTTCACCGAAGTGGTAAACGTCTGAGACCTGCATCACTTTCCTCCCACATTAAGCTGACACGCCGCGATATAACTGGCTTACTGTTAAAAGCGGCGTTAAACCCAACTCACTCACCCCACTAATATCCCGAAACTAATAGCGAAATAGTAGGCCCCTCACTCAATCACACACTACATACTACAGATCGTACCAATGCACTGCTCTAAATACCCTGTTTCTACGTGTCTACCTCTGCCCTCATATAGTCATCCGCTCACCTTTAACCTGTGAAATCAAAGATTGCACACTCATCGTTTTAGACTTTGTGTATTTCTGTTATAGACGCAGTGTCTTAACGTACCCCTCCTAATGTAACTCTGATAGACACCTAACAATACATGAAGAGACGTGTATCCGTTATAGCTGGGGAAATGTTCAGCCTCAAGTGACACCTTCCTTGAAACCCAGCACTGCAAACGCAACCGTCGCAATAAACGGGTGTCCCGTCGTTGATTCGCACCAAGGCGATATGTCGCCGAGGTACTCTGTGTGGCATTAGGACAGAGTGGGCATTGTGAACTAGCCTGGTTCCCTGGGTATGCTGCGCTGGCGCTACACTGATGCGTCAGCGCAGCATACCCAGGGAACCAGGCTGATTGGGACCACGCAATCTCCATTCCAATCACAAACCTCCTTCCCACGTGACTAGCTAACATAGACTGATCAACATTTGTCTCCCGTATCTCCGTGACGGGCTGGTATAGACTGACAACCATTTGTCTCCCGTATTTCCGTGACGGGCTGGTATAGACTGATCACCATTTGTCTCCCGTATTTCCGTGACGGGCTGGTATAGACTGATCACCATTTGTCTCCCGTATCTCCGTGACGGGCTGGTATAGACTGACCACCATTTGGACAAAGTGTAGATTGACCAATCTCTGTCTCGTATATCTCGGTGACTGTCTGGACAAAGTGTAGATTGACCCATCTCTGTCTCGTATATCTCCGTGACTGTCTGGACAAAGCGTAGATTGACCAATCTCTGTCTCGTATATCTCCGTGACAGTCTGGACAAAGCGTACATTGACCAATCTCTGTCTCGTATAACTCCGTGACTGCCTCGACAAAGTGTAGATTGACCAATCTCTGTCTCGTATAACTCCGTGACTGCCTGGGCAAAGTGTAGATTGATCGATCTCTGTCTCGTGTATCCCCGTGACTGTCTGGACAAAGTGTAGATTGGCCAATCTCTGTCTCGTATATCTCCGTGACAGTCTGGACAAAGTGTATATTGATTAATCTCTGTCTCGTATATCTCCGTGACTGCCTGGACAAAGTGTATATTGGCCAATCTCTGTCTCGTATATCTCCGTGACTGTCTGGACAAAGCGTAGATTGACGAATCTCTGTCTCGTGTATCTCCGTGACTGCCTGGACAAAGTGTAGATTGACCAATCTTTGTCTCGTATATCTCCGTGACAGTCTGGACAAAGTGTATATTGACCAATCTCTGTCTCGTTTATCTCCGTGACTGCCTGGACAAAGTGTATATTGACGAATCTCTGTCTCGTATATCTCCGTGACTGTCTGGACAAAGCGTAGATTGACCGATCTCTGTCTCGTATATCTCCGTGACAGTCTGGACAAAGCGTAGATTGACCAATCTCTGTCTCGTGTATCTCCGTGACTGTCTGGGTCTGACACGGGTCCAGACAATATATCCTGTATTCAACTGGTTGCCCCGAGAAGGGACATCCAAATGTTGACAAGCCTATAACACTCAGAGTAGTTTCTCTATTTAAGAGCAAGGCTGTCACGTGTACACGGCTACAAAACAGGGGATCCTTCTATGTGTCCATAAACACTGCTCGTTTGCGTGATGAACTCTGCTCAAAGGAAGTTAAAAAACATCCTTTTTTTTAAACGAATGTAGTTTATCTGTCATGGTCCTGACAGATTAACTATATTAATATAAAACTCGGGTGTTCTTTAAGTTCTTTTGAGTTGTAATATTTGGAAGTTGCCCAGAAGCACAAACATTAGATTGAGAAGCCAGCTTGCGGGATAAGTGAATGCCACCCTTCTCATATATAGAGGTAGTTGCATACAGTTTGCAGGATAAGTGAATATCACCCTTCTCATATATAGAGGTAGTTGCATACAGCTTGCAGGATGAGTGAATATCACCCTTCTCATATATATAGGTAGTTGCATACAGTTTGCAGGATAAGTGAATGCCACCCTTCTCATATATAGAGGTAGTTGCATACAGTTTGCAGGATAATGAATATCACCCTTCTCATATATATAGGTAGTCGCATACAGCTTGCAGGATGGGTGAATATTACCCTTCTCATATATAGAGGTAGTTGCATACAGCTTGTAGGATAAGTGAATATCACCCTTCTCATATATAGAGGTAGTTGCATACAGTTTGCAGGATAAGTGAATATCACCCTTCTCATATATAGAGGTAGTTGCATACAGTTTGCAGGATAAGTGAATATCACCCTTCTCATATATAGAGGTAGTTGCATACAGTTTGCAGGATAAGTGAATATCACCCTTCTCATATATAGAGGTAGTTGCATACAGTTTGCAGGATAAGTGAATATCACCCTTCTCATATATAAAAGTAGTTGCAGACTGTTTGCAGGATAAGTGAATATCACCCTTCTCATATATAGAGGTAGTTGCATACAGTTTGCAGGATAAGTGAATATCACCCTTCTCATATATAAAAGTAGTCGCAGACTGTTTGCAGGATAAGTGAATATCACCCTTCTCATATATAGAGGTTGCCGCATACAGCTTGAAGGATGTGTGAATACCACCCTTCTCATATACAGAGGTAGTTGCATACAGTTTGCAGGATGGGTGAATAGCATCCTTCTCGATTAAGATAATCTAGTCATGTTATGATCCTATAATCGGTATGTGTGGACCATCAATGGTTCTTTCACAGCTGGGAAATCCCCATTACATCTTATCTCCCTGTACATCTTCTATGTCGTCGTTCTCGGGATACAAATAGCGAAATACGAAATAGCGTTGGATAACTTCAGAAAACTTCAGAAAACGATGTACTTTGTCACCTGTATATAACATGCTTAGACTAGTCAAAAAATACAATCTCTATGCAGAAATAGAAGATTATTTAATTAAATGTAGCTTCCCAAGTAAAAAGGCATAGTCTGATATTGTTAAGGAAAGGATTATTTTTGCAGACCAGGAAGCTGTATGCTCTAAGCTGCTATCTAGACGTAACTTAAATAGATATGTTTCGCTACGTAATGATAAAGAACACAGACTCTGGCTGCTTGCACTTGGGCGTCCTGAACAGTTCCCAAACCTGTCTCATCTTGTACGGCTGGGATGCCTAAATATAAATTTAGAATCTAGGGAATGTCGATGTAGAATTGTAGCTCATGATATTATATCATTTTGTATTGTACATTGAATATGAATGACAGAAATGAACTATTTGAAATCATTTGTGATGTGATAGATGTCTCTACATTTGCAAGACTATGTAGTGAGGAGGATGATATAATCCTGTCTGTACTACTTGGCGGTTTGCCTGAGTGTGTTAGCTCTTTATCTCAAAGTCTATGGGGTGACCTTATGGTTATTGTGTCAAGATACTGTAGGAAATGGCTGTATCTGTTACAAAACAGTTATAAGAATGCTTGATTGTCATGCATTTTGTAGTTATCATTTCTCATAATATTGTTAAATTGTACTACTGTACAGCTCTGTAATTATACATAATATCATATATGATATGTATCTTCAATATCTGGAGGAAATAAAGAATATCTATGCGAGACGTATGTAAAAACAAATCCGTTAAACAGAAGCTTGTACAATGACGTCGAAAAGATCGAAAAGATATTTTTTAAAGCAATTCACAGACTCTACTAAACATATTATTTAAACATCATTATAGCTAAAATGGATAGAATTATCACTAAACCGCCCGCATGTTATCAAAAATGAGCGGGCCACTGTAACTTGATAATGCCCTCATATTGCTTGACGACGGGCCATTATCACACCCGGTGACGTCATAGGATAGGGATATGTGACGTCACGTTCAATAGTGACATCATCTGGTTTGTTCTATGGCGTTTCCATATTTGTAAAAGTGGGTCAGTGACATTCGTGTTGATTGCAGTAAATGTTTCAAAAACCGATATTGTTGTTCCTTTTTATTTGATAACAAATTCCATCCATTTAGCTATAATAACGGTAACGCTCTTTTTTCAGGGCATTATTATTCGCAGAGGCATCGATCTTTTCAACTGCCCTCCTTCGTCGGGGAGTTAATGGAAGATCTCGGGCTTCTGCAAATGATAATGCCCTGAAAAATAGCGTTACCCTTATTATAACCTACACAGTCACATGCAGCAGTTGAAGACTAATAATTGAAGATTATTTCAAGATATGCATTATAACACTGTTGCGAAAGGCATACTAAGAGAGTAACGCGGATTGAATATCAATTATTTACGACAATAAAACTACACTGACCATATTTTTAGCAACTCACAGTCCTCTCTGAGTTGGACCATGAATTCAAAAGAGGAAAATATTAATTAAAAACACCAAGATTGTCACACTGGCGACCAGTTTAATCACATAAAACATTAACGCACTGCTTAAACATACAAACATCTTCAGGCTTTGTTAGATGTGATCTCTCCGAGCAGTGCCAGAATGTTGGAAACGTGGCAGGTGAGAATAAAACGAACATAGGTGATAGTTATAAACAGCGAACACCGGTGTTGTACACAGCGAACACCGATGTTGTACACAGAGAAGACCGATGTTATAAACAGCGAACACCGATGTTGTACACAGCGAACACCGATGTTGTACACAGAGAAGACCGATGTTATAAACAGCGAACACCGGTGTTGTACACAGCGAACATCGATGTTGTACGCAGAGAAAACCGATGTTGTACACAGCGAACACCGATGTTATACACAGAGAACACCGATGTTACAAACACCGAACAATGTTTTAGATTAACCTGTACCACTGTGAATGCCATCCTCGACTATCCAGGGTATCATATTTCCATTGTGTTATCATACATACCCCGGACCTTTTCGCCACAGAAAACGACGTTCAAATAGCCGACTAATCATAGGCAAGAGAATGTTCATGCGAGGCTACTACGAGGAGGTATGCAGGTCGTTACGTCACTTCAAAAAATGAAGCTACGCCAGCGAATGAGTGTATGTTATTTATCATAACAGAATGAAAATATAACACACTTGTTACCCGAGGATGTACGAACACCCTCACCATGTGAAGTCTTGCAGCTGTTCTATTTGCTGTAGATGTAGCTCCGCGAAGATCCGGGGTAGAATAGGTCTTCAGCAACACATGCGTGCCGTAAGAGGCGACTATGCTTGTCGTAAGAGGCGACTAACGGGATCGGGTGGTCAGGCTCGCTGAATTGGTTGATGCATATGATCGTATCCCAATTGCGTGGATCAGATCAATGCTCATGACATCAATCACAGGCTTGTCTGATCCAGACTCGATTATTTACAGACCGCCGTCATATATTTGGAGTATTGCTGAGATCGGCGTTAAACAACAAACAAACAAAATATGAAATAATTAATAAACATAAAAATAGTGTCTGAAATAGAATCAGCGAGTGAATGTTGTTTTAAGCCACATTCCGCGAGGCATGTAAATAACAGTTACTGGGTCAGGGAAACCGGGGCGTTGTTAATGCGTAAAATATATTTAGCTCTTGTATAGAAGCAAATTGACCACAGAAATCCAAATGCTACTTTTGGAATGTTATTTTGTAATAAAAGTAAGAACATGAGAACTTTCTATCACTTCCTTCAGGCAAAGGCCACACACTCAATTGATCACTTGTTTGTAGGATGCTCTTAAGGGTCAACGTCGGTTTGGCGCCGTCGGTCACTTCCGGGTAAGTAGGTGCTTGTATTACTTGTAATCAGAATCTTATAATATCGACACAACAAAGTGCAACTGTTCCACCCAACAAATAAAGCAGCTGTTGTGGTATGGTGAGTCGTATATTCATCAGCGATAATCCAAAAGCAATAAATAGCCATTAGCACAATATCCTAGCTGTAAATGGTTGACTCGCGCCACCAGTACATCACCTCCTGCAAGATGGGCACAGAAACAATGGAACGACGATTAAGTTGAGGATTCCATTGGTGCATCAAATAACAAACAAGTCAGCTATACTGACTCGGTCATTCGTTCTTCTCACTCCATGGCTATGTTCTCTCCGCGTACCATTACAATACAGTAAGCTCATATACTGTCGTGCCGTGGAATGGTGGCAAATCCGCAATAACGACATGCATTCCTCCATCAACAACTCAGCAATTTCCATTCGCATTGGGCGTGTATGTTGGAAAAAATCGATTTTTCTCAATTTCATTAACTATAGTTGTTCGCATACTATGGCGGCAACAGAATGGGAATCTGTGTACAGGCAGCGAGTCAAGCGGCAAGACGTCATCATCTTCATCACCATCAGTGTGTGTGTGTGTGTGTGTGTGTGTGTGTGTGTGTGTGTGTGTGTGTGTGTGTGTGTGTGTGTGTGTGTGTGTGTGTGTGTGTTTATTGTTTACCGCTGTACTCAACAATAATCAGGTTACATGACGGCTGTACATAATCTCGTGTCCGGACCAGACAATTCAGGGATTGATATTATGAACGACGATTGGGACACGTTGACTCGACATAACCAAGTCACCGAGCCTGACCACCCGATCCATTTAGTCGCCTGTTACGACCAGGATAGGTTGCTAGGGACCAATTCTATCCCTGACAAATAACCACAGTTGGTCAGTCTTGGAGTACAACACCCAGTGACACAGGCAACTCCCAGACCGTGCATGCCAAGATGGTAGTTCTTTTGTAGTTTGTATCGCACGTGGTGGATCATGATCTAATGAGGACTTGGTCACACACTCGTCTTTATCCCGCACACATTCGTCCCGGAACGCTTTGAAAGAAGGCGAGGTGTCTTAGTACACCTGTTGCACAATACTCAGGGCCATTTGCAACGTCTCTGTCAGGTCTATTGCGTCACATCAGCGACCCGCCGCAGAGATCAAGATAGCCATTGGTATGAACGTTCACTTGTGCGCATGACGAGGGAAAATGCACGAGGTGAGCACATCTTCTTGGTTGTCCCGGGTGCACTTGCTGAAACAGATACACTTGAGTCAGTTGTTGTCATATATTCGGATAAAGCAAGTGCAGTATGATAAAATAATTTCTTTCGTACGAATAATAATAAAAGCGTGTTTATGAGAATCGTCAATAATTTCATACGTCATCAGTTTCCAAAGCAGTGATTTTTACACTGACTGAAGGCGAATATGAAGGGTCCTTAGAGACAAAACTATGATTTCGAAGCGGTAAGGTCATTCATTATAAATCCTTCTTGACGTCAACAATGTGTTAATTTCATAACATACTGTTTTTAAACGCAGATTAGTTACCGTTTTAAAACCAGTTGGTATTGACAAATACCAAAATTTACCATGCTCCCAAAGCATTGTTCGGGAGTTTGATCAGATTGCAAAATGAACAAGGAATTCTTATAATTGAATTTGTGCTATAATTAAGCCTGGCACAAAGCTGTATTCAGTATACAAATAATGTGGGCGTTATCCGACTAAAACATGCGGACTTTGTCTCAAACTATTCAGATAAAGGTTCATAAAGTTTTGAAACGTCATGTTAAGAAGAAATTTTACATTGAAGAATGTATTTATTTTATGTAATACATACATGTGGCCCAGGATCGATATTGCTCAGATTAGTGGAATTTGAACATGTTTGCGGTAGATTTCTTTAAAGGCCTGAAATTGCATATATCATGCCAGCAGAAAATGTCTCTATACGATGAAATAATTTTATTAACTTAGTAGTCCAGTAGCAATGAATCCCTTGTCCAAAATAAAGAGATAATAAATTACAATAACACCCTTCATAAAATGATTTTTGATGTCTCAAAAAAAGTTTGGTTGCACTTTTACTTATTCAGATTTGAACATATATGACCCGTATACATTTGTACCAGATACATCGAAGTTACAATATTAGAAAAAAACATATTGTATCCAAGTGATGCTCCGATTCATCTGACCCCAAGGAGGTGTTATGGGGGCGTTAACTGCTGTTTGGTCAGTTAAACATGACACTTTTCAACCAAACAAGCTGTACAAGGTCACCTTGTAGTTTAATGACGTCAATCACGTCATATAACAATACATAACGTCCGATCTCGGCGGGAGATTCACCTTACAGAAACCAGTTCAGAAACGTTTCCCCAAAATGGAATGAGAATGGGTAATAAATACTTGGAATTCGTGATTACGGAAAAAAGGTCACTCATTTAATTAAATAATTTCAGCACACATACCACCCCCACCCCAGACCACCGACACCAACACCGACACCAACACCCACACCAACACCCACACCAACCCCAACCCCATAGATCGATGCTCATGATGTCCATCAATGGATTGTCTGGACCAGATTCGATCATTTACAGACGACGTCATATTGCTGGAATATAACTGAGCAAGGCGTTAAACCATAAACAAACGATAGTGAAGTGAATCGAAACGTGAAGATACGGATTGGATTAGTCTTCAGCAACCCATGCTTGCTGTAAAAGGCGACTATGCTTTACGTAAGAGACGACTGATGGGATCGGGTTCTTGGTTGTCATGTCATCGTATCCCAATTGCGTGGATCGACGCTCATGTTGTTAATCACAGGATTATCTTGTCAGACTCGATTATTTACAGACCGCCGTCATATAGCTGGTATATTGCTGAGTGTTGCGTTAAACAACAAACAAACAAACAAACAATCAGTGAAGCTGCAAATCCATGTGGTATACAGTATTCATTGCTGACCCAAGTTATGATTATTTGGGTACACTCGGCTTATTTCGATCCCTGAGTGGAATATTACATGAATTCACTGTAAACCGAGTCAGACCAGACCTCGCCGCAAATAGTTCGCATAACAAGACGCTGGTATTGAAAACAGTTATTCTGTGCTTAATAGAAATTAGGCGTACACTTCAATTTGAAGACAAAAGTACATTGTAAATGCAAGTTACACGAATTCCACCAGGTGGCGTTGTGGCATGTGATAGTCACGTGAACGAAACTACTTTCAATATGGATTCCTGCCAGTGATGGACGAGGTTGGTCCCTTTGGACTGAGACGAGCCGCGCCCAGTGAACTTATGACATGACCAATCCCTCCAGATTTGCCCACCGCCATGTCCATTGTTCTGTGAGACGGGTGCCACCGGTGGGGCAGGATAAGTTCAACTTTTCCCCAACACCTTGTATCATCACTGTTGATAGTGATTCATAAACACATACTTAAGCCCATGTAGCTCATTTCTGGTGTCCCCCGGCGTAATATTGCTAGAATATTGCCAAAAGCGGCGTAAACACCATACTTACTCACTCACTCATGCTTATAATATAATCAGAATCGTACAACGGACTCTCAGTGGACAAACAAGTTTAATTGTACATTCGAAAACGCATATTTCAAAGATTGCTTGGTTTGGTTAATGTAGAGAGTGAGCATGGTTTTACGCCGCTTTTAGCAATATTCCAGCAATATGACGGCGGGGGACACCAGAAATGGGCTTCACACATTGTACCCACTTTGGGACTCGAACCACTAGGCTACCCGCTATTCGTGAACTATAGGCAGTACACGGGTGTGGCGGTGTGTATTACCGCTTCCACTCTCTGTATCCCGCCGCTCACTTCTTCCACTCCAATCCCCCAAGTCCTCCATCACCACGCCTGGCTCCATCTCCACAGACTCCCCTTTCACACCACAACCCGTCACTCCACATCCACCCTCACCATCCATATCCTCACAGTCCCTATCCGCTCCATGGCCATACACCGATATCTATATCCTCACCCACGATCTCTATTTGCACCCCTGTCAAACCTTTCACTCCGTCCCTTCATCCCTTCCCCCAATCTCATCCTCTGCCCCCGGCCTCTCCCCCATAATTCCTCTCCCCATCCCACCTCACTCTTTAACCTGTTTAATACAATACCAAGGTGTTTGATAACGAGTATACAACAAAGTGTTTTTAACAAGACAACCTGGATAATGTGTTACAACGATCAGACTACAATGCGGTTTGTAATTACAAGATAACCTTGCATTTTATTACAACCAGACCAGGCTTTTTTATAACGACTAGACAACTTGGAAGGAGTTTTATAACGACAACACAACCAGGTATTCCCTTACAACCAGACCAGGGATTATAAACAACAATATACATATAAACAACAATACCAGGTATTTCATAACGTTCTAATACGAATAGACAACCTGGGAAGTGTTTTGTAATAAAGAGGCATCATGGGAAGTGTTTCAGAGTGACTAGACAACCTGGGAAGTGCTTTACAACAAATAAACATCCTGGGAAGTTTTTTACAACGACTAGACAACCTGGGAAGTGTTTCAGATCGACTAGACAACCTGAGAAGTGCTTTACAGCAAATAAACATCCTAGGAAGTTTTTTACAACGACTAGACAACCTGGGAAGTGTTTCAGATCGACTAGACAACCCGGGAAGTGATTTATGACAAATAAACATCCTGGGAAAAGTTTCAGAGTGACAAAACAACCTGGGAAGTGCTTTATAACAAATAAACATCCTGGGAAGTGTTTAAGATCGACTTGACAACCTGGGAAGTGTTATTTAAAAAATAAACATCCTGGGAAGTATTTTATAACGACTAGACAACCTGGGAAGTGTTTATAACAAACGAACAACCTGGGAAGTGTTTCAGAGTGACTAGACAACCTGGGAAGTGCTTTATAACAAGTAAACATCCTGGGAAGTGTTTAAGATCGACTTGACAACATGTGAAGTGTTATTTAAAAAATAAACATCCTGGGAATTATTTTATAACGACTAGACAACCAGGGAAGTATTTATAACAAATAAACAACCTGGGAAGTGTTTCAGATCGACTTGACAACCTTAAGCTTGGAAGTGTTATTTAAAAAATAAACATCCTGAGAAGTTTTTTTTATAACGACTAGACAACCAGGGAAGTGTTTATAACAAATTAACAACCTGGGAAGTGTTTCAGATCGACTAGACAACCTGGGAAGTGTTTTATGACACATAAATATCCTGGGAAATGTTTCAGAGTTACAAGACAACCTGAGAAGTGTTTCAGATCGACTAGACAACCTGGGAAGTGTTTTATGACACATAAACATCCTGGGAAACATTTCAGAGTGACAAGACAATCTGGGAAGTGTTTTATAACGACTTGACAAATTGGGAAGTGTTTTATAACGACTAGACATTCTAGGAAGTGTTTCTTACAAAGAAACATCCTAGGAAGTGTTTCAGGGTGACTAGACAACCAGGGAAGTGTTTATAACAAATAAACATCTTGGGAAGTGTTTCAGGGTGACTAGACAACCCGGGAAGTACTTTATAACAAATAAACATCCTTGGAAGTGTTTTATAAGGACTAGACAACCAGGGAAGTGTTTTATGACACATTACCATCCTGGGAAGTGTTTCAGGGTGACTAGACAATCTGGGAAGTGTTTTATAACGACTTGACAAATTGGGAAGTGTTTTATAACGACTAGACATTCTAGGAAGTGTTTCTTACAAAGAAACATCCTAGGAAGTGTTTCAGGGTGACTAGACAACCAGGGAAGTGTCTATAACAAATAAACATCTTGGGAAGTGTTTCAGGGTGACTAGACAACCCGGGAAGTACTTTATAACAAATAAACATCCTTGGAAGTGTTTTATAAGGACTAGACAACCAGGGAAGTGTTTTATGACACATAAACATCCTGGGAAGTGTTTCAGGGTGACTAGACAATCTGGGAAGTGCTTTATAAGAAATAAACATCCTGGGAAATGTTTCAGAGTGACAAGACAACCTGGGAAGTGTTTTATAACAAATAAACATCCTTGGAAGTGTTTTATAACGACTAGACAACCAGGGAAGTGTTTATAACAAATGAACATCCTGGGAAGTGTTTAAGATCGACTTGACAACCTGGAAAGTGTTATTTAATAAATAAAAATCCTGGGAAGTATTTTATAACAACTTGACAAATTGGGAAGTGTTTCAGAGCGACAAGACAACCTGGGAAGAGTTTTATAACGACTTGACAAATTGGGAAATGTTTTATAACGACTAGACATTCTAGGAAGTGTTTATAACAAATAAACAACCTGGGAAGTGTTTCAGATCGACTAGACAACCTTGGAAGTGTTATTTAAAAAATAAACATCCTGGGAAGTTTTTTTTATAACGACTAGACAACCAGGGAAGTGTTTATAACAAATAAATAACATGGGAAATGTTTCAGAGTGACAAAACAACCTGGGAAGTGCTTTATAACAAATAAACATCCCGGGAAGTGTTTCAGGGTGACTAGACAATCTGGGAAGTGCTTTTATAACAAATAAACATCCTGGGAAGTTTTTCAGGGTGACTAGACAATCTGGGAAGTGCTTTATAACAAATAAACATCCTGGGAAGTGTTTCAGGGTGACTAGACAACCTGGGAAGTGCTTTATAACACATAAACATCCTTGGAAGTGTTTTATAACGACTAGACAACCAGGGAAGTGTTTATAACAAATGAACATCTTGGGAAGTGTTTAAGATCGACTTGACAACCTGGAAAGTCTTATTTAATAAATAAAAATCCTGGGAAGTATTTTATAACAACTTGACAAATTGGGAAGTGTTTCAGAGCGACAAGACAACCTGGGAAGAGTTTTATAACGACTTGACAAATTGGGAAATGTTTTATAACGACTAGACATTCTAGGAAGTGTTTATAACAAAGAAACATCCTAGGAAGTGTTTCAGGGTGACTAGACAACCATGGAAGTGTTTATAACAAATGAACAACCTGGGAAGTGTTTATTAATGACTAGACAACAATGGAAGTGTTTACAACAAATGAACAACATGTTAAGTGTTTCAGAGTGACTAGACAACCTGGCAAGTGTTTTATAACAAATTAAATCATCGGAAGTGTTTTATAACAACTTGACAAATTGGGAAGTGTTTTATAACGACTAGACATTCTGGGAAGTGTTTTATAACATGTAAACATCCTGGGAAGTGTTTCAAAGTGACTACACAACTTGGAAAGTGTTTTATAACTACTAGACAAATTGGGAAGTTTCAGAGCGACTAGACAACCAGTGTAGTGATTTATAACGACTAGACAACCAGGGAAATGTTTATAACAAATGAACAACCCTGGAAGTGTTTCAGAATGACAAGACCATCTGGGAAGTGTTATAGAGTGACTAGACAACCTGGAAAGTGTTTTATAACGACTTGACAAATTGGGGAGTGTTTTATAACGACTGGACTTTCTGGGAAGTGTTTTATAACATGTAAACATCCTGGGAAGTGTTTCAAAGTGACTACACAACTTGGAATGTGTTTTATAACTACTAGACAAATTGGGAAGTTTCAGAGCGACTAGACAACCAGTGTAGTGTTTTATAACGACTAGATAACCAGGGAAATGTTTATAACAAATGAACAACCCTGGAAGTGTTTCAGAATGACAAGACCATCTGGGAAGTGTTATAGAGTGACTAGACAACCTGGAAAGTGTTTTATAACGACTTGACAAATTGGGGAGTGTTTTCTAACGACTAGACTTTCTGGGAAGTGTTTTATAACATGTAAACATCCTGGGAAGTGTTTCAGAGTGACTAGACAACTTGGAAAGTGTTTTATAACGACTTGACAAATTGGGAAGTGTTTTATAACACATAAACATCCTGGGAAGTGTTTCAGGGTGACTAGACAACCACGAAAGTGTTTTATAACATGTAAACATCCTGGGAAGTGTTTCAGAGTGACTAGACAGCTTGGAAAGTGTTTTATAACGACTTGACAAATTGGGAAGTGTTTTATTGCATGTAAACATCCTGGGAAGTGTTTCAGGGTGACTAGAGAAACTGGGAAGTGTTTCAGGGTGGCTAGACAACCACGAAAGTGTTTTATAACACATAAACATCCTGGGAAGTGTTTTAGAGTGACTAGACAAACTGGGAAGTGTTTATAACAAAGACACAACCTGAGAAGTATTTTATAACAAATGACCCTAGGAAGTATTTATAACAAAGAAACACCCTGGAAAGTGTTTTATAACAAATAGAAACCTGGAAAGTGTTTTATAACGACCAGACAACCTGGGAAGTGTTTTATAACGACCAGACAACCTGGGAAGTGTTTATAACACATAGACAACCCCGGATTTTTTATAACGACTAGACAAGCACGGAAGTGTTTTATAACGATTAAACAACTTGGGAAGTGTTTTATGAGACTAGTGCCCAGGTGTTTAAACACTCACAGGTTTGCCATGCATCCCAAACGACTAGGCCAGGTATTTATAACGACAAGATAATCTGGAAGATGTTTCATAACGACAAAACAACGAGGTGTTTGAACACTCACCGGTTGACCTTGCATCCAGTTCCGGCCGCCGTCGACGATGTTATGAATGTCAGAGTTGACGTAGACTTGGTGTCCCCCGCAGTCCCTCCTGGCGTCACGTGCGCGTCTGTCATGGTCCGTGATCATGTCTTCCAGTTGTCTAATATAGTCTATAGCCACTCGGAGAGTCTTCACCTTGGACAACCGCTTGTGTTTCGGCTCATACGGGACGTGTTTGCGAAGTCGGGAAAAGGCACCATTGACAGCTTGAACACGACGACGTTCACGTGCGTTACGTCTCTGCACGAGATGAGGGGGTTTCTGACTGTGGGGCACATGACGATATGGTGCCCCCTTCTTGCTGACCGATCTGACGGGGTTGTCAACTCTGGCCCTTGGTCTGTCCTTGCCCTGACGGAAGGCGGTGCCCGGCTGTGTTTCTCTGGGAGGGGTAACTGTAGTGCCTGTCGACAGACGCGAACATGCCGCCATGTTCGTCCTCTGAAGCTCGCACGTACTTATCTCAATCATCTGATTCCCTGGTCGCATGATCAGATCCCTCCGGATATTAAATCATTGAATATTAATGCGAACAGATAAAGCAGTTAGGAGTAGTTTAAGATTGCAATTACTGGTCGTTTCTTAGATAACGCCCCGAGGTAGATCGTTCCATCAACACAAGCATCGCCATCACAGCGGCCGTTACCCACACCGACAACGCTAAACTTCATGATGCCAAATCTAAATGGATTTCAATTGAAGCATTAGCTATAATACACTGTCACCACGTCATCAGCGCAGTGTCGCAGACGGCCACGCCTTCCTTGAGAAGAGGGCACTGTCTGAGTTGACAGGGTAACGCAAGGGTATATAGGATTTATACAGCCCAGACTGTATTGTTGGAGGTGTTTTACGATTGTAACCTGCCGCTGAAGACGGGATTCGTATATACATAAAACCAGATCTCGGGTTTTAGTTCAGTTTCACTGGCCCCAGATCGAGCGAAACACGACTCAAAGGAGCGAGTACTGAAACCAATATTCGAGGCGGCAAAGACGTTTAAACACGTGAGGTGTGATGGTTGGGGATATATGTCACACGTCGTTGCATAGAATGTAGCTACACCACAGTCTTCCGACCAATATAATTCTTAGGCTGACTTTCATTATCATTTTGTGATGAAACAAATGAATGCTTGCATTTAGTGGCACTCGTGTGTGTGGCGTTACGTGCTCTGACCTTCACCTCTGTCCGATTGAGTGTTCGCTGTGTCCATTTGGAACTGCCGACGTGAGAACACGATAGCAAATAGTAGGATCAGCATCCACTGCTGACTCTCCTATTACGCTGTTAAATGGTTCACGTTTCAAATACACAGAACCTTCTTGTTGGGCAATAACATAAAAGACATCTCCTTAAACAGGTATGGGATTTATAGCTGAACGGGTCTAAGGAGGAGGGTCCATCACGACTGTCGTTAGAAGAGTATAAACGGGAATTAGATGGATACTATGACTCTCTGGTGAAGACCACCCGTGAAAACATTCTTATTCTGTCTATTTTATAGATGTCCGCGCGGTCAATCACTGGATTGTCAAGATGATTCACACCTGGGTCGCCATTATGAATAGGTTCAGGTAGAAAAACTACTAATTTATTCAAATGGGCTTTATGTACACGCTGTCAACTTCTGGTGTGTCTGAGCCAGGAGAGACCACACCTGGATCATCATTAGGATTTTGTTTGTTTGTTTGTTGTTTAACGCCGCACTCAGCAATATTCCAACTATGTGTGTGTGTGTGTGTGTGTGTGGGGGGGGGGGGGGGGGGGGGGGGGGGGGGGGGGCATGACGATACGGGATCACGTTGTGCAGCATGCCGCTCGCAAATGTCTCGTGATTTCTCAAACCAAAAAAACAAGCCCCCAGTCTGATCATTGAAGAAAGAGGCATAGTGACAATGACAAAGTAGCTCTACTTGATGGAAATTCTGGTGTTCTGTTGTTTCCTAGTCAAAACGTAGTACTGAGATTGCTTCATTAATAATTGATATCTCTATTTCCGCCGATCTGCCGACCTCCCTTCAGAAACGGGCGGCTTCCACTGGGTAATTAACGATGCGTTTGTCGGTCGAGATGTTGTTTGTCTGAAGGTTCATCGCTGACAGCACGGAAGGGGTCATAGGTGAGAGTTTTTCTTAGGTGCGGCTGTCCTGTGGGTACGGGGCACTAGGGGTGAAGGTAGGGGGAGAAACTGTTGATCATGTTGAGTCGGGACAAGATAAATCAGTGGTTGGTTACATAAACACATATCCACTCTGACTTAGTACATTGATAGTGAATCAACCAGATTGAACATCTTAAACACGGACCCTCATCTTACAGCGTGCATGGTACTGCAAGATGGCGCAAAAGGTCCTCCCTCTCTCTCTCTCTCTCTCTCTCTCTCTCTCTCTCTCTCTCTCTCTCTCTCTCTCTCTCCTACATGTGTTCTTGCGCAACCAACATACTTCATTCATTGGTTGGTTAGTTGGTTGGTTTGGCGACAGGTTGGCTGGTTGGTTTGGGTTGGATGGATGGTTAGTTGGTTGGTTAGCACATTCATTCATTCATTCATTCATTCATTCATTCATTCATTCATTCATTCATTCATTCATTCATTCGTACGTTATATAAACATTCCAGTGTAGCGTAGTGGGGACCTGTTCTATCGTCAAATAACCCTCGTCAGGTTGATAAGTACTGAAACACAACTCCTATATCGTCTGATTTTAAGGAAATAATAATAATTTGTATATTCAGCTTTTTCGATGGCGTAGGACAAGGTATGACAAGGGCACTCTTTGGCCTATGGGATCTACGTAATTTGAGCAAAAACATTTAGCAGTCGACGAAATCTGCACGTAGAAAACCATATTGTTTACGAAGCGGATGTCTCGTTCGTTGTGGGATTTTGATTTGACTACGCATGGACTCGTTAGTCCAGCCTAGTTCGGCAAGGGTGGAAACTGGACTTTTACAGTCACTTAACTCCCTTGCCTCGGGCAGATGTCAACTGAATGAGCATGTCTGATGACCACTTTCAAAGCATTTTGCAACTTTAATACTTGCCCTTCTCCTACGATTTGACAGACTGGTATTGTTGGTATTGGTCACGTGGCCTTTGACATCATAACCAAAGATGTACAACCCAAATGTAATGTAGTCTAATACTATGAACAACGGTCAGTTATCGTTAACATATATCAGAATTTTAGTTTTAAATTTGGATTTATCAACTTTTCCTCCAACTGAACAATTTCATAAAGGGATGCTTTATAAACAGAACATAAAAAATGATAGCATTTTATTGAGATCCAGAGCCTGTTGGTCACTGTAACGGTGTTCGCTGGTCCTGTAACCTCCGACACTCCGGCACTGTCAGAGACCGCCAACACAAGGTCATAATAGTAGGTGAGGCTTTGACTGTTGTTGCTTTGTGCCACAATCAGCAATATTCCTGCAACATGACGACGGTATGTAAATAAACAAATCTTGACCTGTCAATCCAGTGATTGATATTATAAGCAACGATCAACACTGTCGCGTACGGTCACACTTAATCAACCAAACCACGAAGCATGACCACTGGATCCATCAACACGCTTCTTTAGAACAAGTTGCTGGGGGGTTTTCTAAGCTGGAATCCCCATTGCGTCTATACGGGTAAGACGGTGACTTCGTCTACATGTATGTGCAGATATTTAACCGTAAAAATCTACCTATCTAACTGGGGTTAACTTTTTTGTTACATTTTGATACCTGCGACAAAGCTATACCGTTTACATGATGTGATTTGATCCGCTGTCAGATGGTTGCAAGGAAATGGGTCTAAATAGGTCGTTTCAAACATGTAACTACTAGTATATAACGTCAAAGCCAGAGAATAATCAGTATTGATTATCTGCCGAAACACATTCCATTGCAGGTAAAAGTCACGTATTTAATGGCTGGTGGTCAAATATGGACTCCCTGGACAGTGTAACCAAACACGTTTTGACCTCTCGAGGTTACTTGGCAGTAGTTTTAGATTTCTAAATAACGCCATGATTACCCCCCCCCCCCCCCCCCCCCCCCGTGGCGGTTATAAACACCATAAAATCATTTAGTAAGCGCATCTTGCGTGGCAAAGGCATCCTTAAACGTTTTTGGTTCTTAAGTTAATAAAAGCCATTTCAATTTTAACCAATGTATATTTTTCAACTGGTTAAAATATAACTTTGCAACAACCTTCACTACACACACCACTCAAAGTAAACGGTTTTCAGGTTTACCGTAAATCATTGAATAAGAGCCCACCTTGTGTAATCCCCAAAGCCAACCCCAACCCACCTATCAACAAGTGCACAGAATTAAATAAAATAAACGCCAACAGTGAACAAAGATCTGGTCAGACGTTACGACGTTAGATGGAAAAAAGAAAGAATTTAAAAAATAAAATTGAAATACCATAATTGATGGCTAAGGAACTCTTGAAAAAGACAACCTTCGGGTGCCGGTTCATCGATTTACCGTAGGTCTCTGGGTTCCAACTTAAACTTTTAAAGGGAATTAGACAAGTGTTAAAGCATAAAAGGGGCGTGGTCTATGTCTTCACTACCAATCGATAAACTACGAATACTTGGACAAGCTGTATTCATTGAACAGGATCGAGTAAATATGTATCTGAATTCCGACTATTGGACAGTTATAACGTACACGTTGGGAAATCCAATATAGCTGACCAAACAAAATTTTAGAGTCGGAGATTTTTAAAAGCATCGTTTTCCTTAATTCCCATAGTTAGAAAAAGTTAGTCACTCCAACAAGTGTGAATTTGGCACATTAAAACGCCAGGGCGTCGCAGTGTTTAAGGGAGATCATGGTACAGACAAAAGCCTACACTAACAGTATCAGTTGCTTCAGAAAGGGGAGATGGCTGGAGCATGTTCTTCCCAGTGTTTGAGGGAGAGCATGGTGCAGACAGAAGCCTACACTAACAGTATCAGTTGCTTCAGAAAGGGGAGGGGGCTGTGGCATGTTGATATCGGATCCCGTTGTGCAGCATGCCGCTCACAACTGTCTCGTCGTTACTGAAACCAAAAAAAGCATTTATTCCATTCCGATCATTGACGAAAGTCGCTGAGCGACAGAGACAAAGTAGGTATTCATGGTGTAGAATCTGCTGTTAACCTATTAACCAAACAATCAGATCTCCAGACTTCAAGGCCTTGAAGAAACTGTTATAGTCATCATTCCGACACTGGAACAGTCACCATCAAACAAACAATAGCAACAAAAGAACTATTGAAACATTGTTTCCAAAATGTTATAGGATATAGGTTTTAAATGCTAGTCACGAGTATTAACATACACTTAGAATTGCGTATTTTAAAAATATGTAATTTATTTCGAGACAAGGTCTTAATCAAGTTTAAAGTTCTGCATGAGAATGAGATATTGACTACCCACTATTTGTGTGTGTGTGTGTGTGTGTGTGTAAATAACGTTTATTTCAGAGACTAGATGTTAGTCTAGGGCGGTGGGATGGCCCAGTAGTTAAAGCGCTCGCTTGTCACGCCAAGTTTCGATTCCCCACATGGGTACTATTTGTGAAGCCGATTTCTGATGTCCCCACCGTGATATTGCACTGAATATTGCTAAAAGCGGTTTAAAACAATATTCACTCTCAAACTCATGCCGCACAGTGAATGACTCACCCCGTGGGGATGCGGGGTTAGAATATGTCCCCGGCAACCTATTCTGGTTGTAAGAGGCGACTAAATGGATCGAGTAACGGTTGATTGTGTTATATCGTACCGCTGTGATGCGAATCGTTGCTTATAATCTCGATCACTGGATTGTCTGGTCCAGGCTTTATTATTAACAACCTCCGTCATATAGCTTATATTTGCTGAGTCGGGCGTTAAACAAAGAAAGAAAGAAAGAAACAAACAATGAACTAGTGAACACCATGAGTCATCACGCAAACACACATTTTGTTTGTTTGTTTGTCTGTTGTTTAACGCCGCACTCAGCAATATTCCAGCAATGTGACGGCAGCCTGTAAATAATCGAGACTGGACCAGACAATCCGGTGATTGACATGAGCATCGATCCACGCAATTGGGATATGATGACATGCATCAGCCAAGTCAGCGAGCCGGGGATGTTCCAGTCGAGATGTCTGTCCAAGTGGCCACGGACCTACAGCTTTGCGATAACTTTGATCCGATTATTTTGGGTTGACCGAATCCTCTCCGAGATTCAGACGCATCCGTCATCTGAAGTCTGTTCCTGGGCAGGGAGAATATTCTTCTTCCGGGGATTAATCCATTGAAGCATTTTGTTCCTGGCGCAGGCAGGATATTCTACTTCCAGGGATTAATCCATTGAAGCATTCTGTTCCTGGCGCAGGCAAGATATTCTACTTCCAGGGATTAATCCATTGAAGATTTCTGTTCCTGGCGCAGGCAGGATATTCCACTTCCAGGGATTAATCCATTGAAGCATTCAGTTCCTGGCGCAGGCAAGATATTCTACTTTAAGGGATTAATCCATTGAAGCATTCTGTTCCTGGCGCAGGCAAGATATTCTACTTCCAGGGATCAATACATTGAAGCATTCTGTTCCTGGCGCAGGCAAGATATTCTACTTCCAGGGATTAATACATTGAAGCATTCTGTTCCTGGCGCAGGGGAGATATTCTACTTCCAGGGATTAATACATTGAAGCATTTTGTTCCTGGCGCAGGCAAGATATTCTACTTCCAGGGATTAATCCATTGAAGATTTCTGTTCCTGGCGCAGGCAAGATATTCTTTTTCCAGGGATTAAGCCATTGAAGCATTCTGTTCCCTGGGCAGGCAAGATATTCTGCTTCCAGGGATTAATACATTGAAGAATTCTGTTCCCTGGGCAGGCAAGATATTCTGCTTTCGGGGATTAATACACTGAAGCATTCTGTTCCCTGGGCAGGCAGGATATTCTGCTTTCGGGGAATAATACATTGAAGCATTCTGTTACCGGGGCAGGCAAGATATTCTGCTTCCAGGGATTAATACATTGAAGCATTCTGTTCCCTGGGCAGGCAAGATATTCTGCTTCCAGGGATTTAAACATTGAAGCATTCTGTTCCCTGGGCAGGCAAGATATTCTGTTTCCAGGGATTAATACATTGAAGCATTCTGTTCCCTGGGCAGGCAAGATATTCTGCTTCCAGGGATTAATACATTGAAGCATTCTGTTCCCTGGGCAGGCAAGATATTCTGTTTCCAGGGATTAATACATTGAAGCATTCTGTTCCCTGGGCAGGCAAGATATTCTGCTTCCAGGGATTAATACATTGAAGCATTCTGTTCCCTGGGCAGGCAAGATATTCTGCTTCCAGGGATTAATACATTGAAGCATTCTGTTCCCTGGGCAGGCAAGATATTCTGCTTCCAGGGATTAATACATTGAAGCATTCTGTTACCGGGGCAGGCAAGATATTCTGCTTCCAGGGATTAATACATTGAAGCATTCTGTTCGCTGGGCAGGCAAGATATTCTTCTTCGAGGGATAAATCCATTGAAGATTTCTGTTCCTGGCGCAGGCAAGATATTCTATTTCCAGGGATTAATCCATTGAAGCATTCTGTTCCCTGGGCAGGCAAGATATTCTGCTTCCAGGGATTAACACATTGAAGAATTCTGTTCCCTGGGCAGGCAGGATATTCTGCTTCAAGGGATTAATAAATTGAAGTATTCTGTTCCCTGGGCAGGCAAGATATTCTGCTTCCAGGGATTAAGACAATGAAGAATTCTGTTCCCTGGGCAGGCAAGATATTCTGCTTCCAGGGATTTAAACATTGAAGCATTCTGTTCCCTGGGCAGGCAAGATATTCTGTTTCCAGGGATTAATACATTGAAGCATTCTGTTCCCTGGGCAGGCAAGATATTCTGCTTCCAGGGATTAATACATTGAAGCATTCTGTTCCCTGGGCAGGCAAGATATTCTGTTTCCAGGGATTAATACATTGAAGCATTCTGTTCCCTGGGCAGGCAAGATATTCTGCTTCCAGGGATTAATACATTGAAGCATTCTGTTTCCTGGGCAGGCAAGATATTCTGCTTCCAGGGATTAATACATTGAAGCATTCTGTTCCCTGGGCAGGCAAGATATTCTGCTTCCAGGGATTAATACATTGAAGCATTCTGTTACCGGGGCAGGCAAGATATTCTGCTTCCAGGGATTAATACATTGAAGCATTCTGTTCCCTGGGCAGGCAAGATATTCTTCTTCGAGGGATAAATCCATTGAAGATTTCTGTTCCTGGCGCAGGCAAGATATTCTATTTCCAGGGATTAATCCATTGAAGCATTCTGTTCCCTGGGCAGGCAAGATATTCTGCTTCCAGGGATTAACACATTGAAGAATTCTGTTCCCTGGACAGGCAGGATATTCTGCTTCAAGGGATTAATAAATTGAAGTATTCTGTTCCCTGGGCAGGCAAGATATTCTGCTTCCAGGGATTAAGACAATGAAGAATTCTGTTCCCTGGGCAGGCAAGATATTCTGCTTCCAGGGATTTAAACATTGAAGCATTCTGTTCCCTGGGCAGGCAAGATATTCTGTTTCCAGGGATTAATACATTGAAGCATTCTGTTCCCTGGGCAGGCAAGATATTCTGCTTCCAGGGATTAATACATTGAAGCATTCTGTTCCCTGGGCAGGCAAGATATTCTGCTTCCAGGGATTAATACATTGAAACATTCTGTTACCGGGGCAGGCAAGATATTCTGCTTCCAGGGATTAATACATTGAAGCATTCTGTTCCCTGGGCAGGCAAGATATTCTTCTTCGAGGGATTAATCCATTGAAGATTTCTGTTCCTGGCGCAGGCAAGATATTCTATTTCCAGGGATTAATCCACTGAAGCATTCTGTTCCCTGGGCAGGCAAGGTATTCTGCTTCCAGGGATTAACACATTGAAGAATTCTGTTCCCTGGGCAGGCAGGATATTCTGCTTCAAGGGATTAATAAATTGAAGTATTCTGTTCCCTGGGCAGGCAAGATATTCTGCTTCCAGGGATTAAGACAATGAAGAATTCTGTTCCCGGGGCAGGCAGGATATTCTGCTTCCAGGGATTAATACATTGAAGTATTCTGTTCCCTGGGCAGGCAAGATATTCTGCTTCCAGGGATTAATACATTGAAGCATTCTGTTCCCTGGGCAGGCAAGATATTCTGCTTCCTGGGATTAATACATTGAAGCATTCTGTTCCCTGGGCAGGCAAGATATTCTGCTTCCAGGGATTAAGACAATGAAGAATTCTGTTCCCGGGGCAGGCAGGATATTCTGCTTCCAGGGATTAATACATTGAAGCATTCTGTTCCCTGGGCAGGCAAGATATTCTGCTTCCAGGGATTAAGACAATGAAGAATTCTGTTCCCGGGGCAGGCAGGATATTCTGCTTCCAGGGATTAATACATTGAAGCATTCTGTTACCGGGGCAGGCAAGATATTCTGCTTCCAGGGATTAATACATTGAAGCATTCTGTTACCGGGGCAGGCAAGATATTCTACTTCCAGGGATTAAGACAATGAAGAATTCTGTTCCCTGGGCAGGCAAGATATTCTGCTTCCAGGGATTAATACATTGAAGCATTCTGTTACCGGGGCAGGCAAGATATTCTGTTTCCAGGGATTAATACATTGAAGCATTCTGTTACCGGGGCAGGCAAGATATTCTGCTTCCAGGGATTAATACATTGAAGCATTCTGTTACCGGGGCAGGCAAGATATTCTGCTTCCAGGGATTAATACATTGAAGCATTCTGTTACCGGGGCAGGCAAGATATTCTGCTTCCAGGGATTAATACATTGAAGCATTCTGTTACCGGGGCAGGCAAGATATTCTGCTTCCAGGGATTAATACATTGAAGCATTCTGTTACCGGGGCAGGCAAGATATTCTGCTTCCAGGGATTAATACATTGAAGCATTCTGTTACCGGTCCAACAACAATAATTCAAATCTCGAAAACCATTTGAAAAAGAAATATTACAAAATATTATCTAGTTCATAACTT
Source organism: Haliotis rufescens (assembly GCF_023055435.1). NCBI lineage: Eukaryota > Metazoa > Mollusca > Gastropoda > Lepetellida > Haliotidae > Haliotis > Haliotis rufescens. The sequence continues at coordinate 2,573,692 of NW_025964024.1, read as the reverse complement.
TGCGACAGCTTGAGCGTTCGAATGTCACCATGTGATGTCATTTGTTGTGTGTTGTGTGTGTTTGTGTAATGTCATATGTGTGTTCTGTCCTTTGGCAAGTGCTGCGTGATGTGTGACGATAATCGGTTGATACTGGCGATATCGCTAAATGGTGACATTTGTGTTTATTTTTAGAGCTGTGTATCCTTTAAAATTGTCACTGAAAGGATCTGAAATGTAATCAGTTACGAAATAATCAGTCTCATGCTTCAGTGTTGACGTTCAACAACAAGACTTTATAACTACGTGACATACATCTGTACGTGACATGTCCATCTATTTTCATCTGCGATGTACAGTTTGGCCCCTGTAAAACAGCCTCGACTTGACTTACACAATACTAGTATACACTGGCTGAAGCAAGTGAACTGCAGGTTATGGGTCGATATATATACGGCTGTACTTCAAGTCTGTCTGTCCCAGTCCACATGGCGCGCCACAGCTACGGCCCATACAGCGTCACTGCAAGGCGTCAGGCGATATACCATACCAGAGTTACTTCCCTTCCATTGCTAAATCAGCGATTGTGTGGAATTGATGGATGAGGCTTCCCACTACACCAGTCACATGTTGTTTGGGACTTGTCATTTATAACAGGTGCGTGCGGGTGCGTGTGTGTGCGTCTGTCTGCCTGTCTGTCTTACTGTCTGTCTCTGTGTGTGATATGCCTTCGGACTGTATCATATTTAGCTGACCAACCCCTGTTTTATGTAACGTTTGCCCATGTAGATTTCGATATTTTCAAGAATTAGTTTAATTAATCCGATATTATCATCCGAAAATAAGAATACAAAAAAACAAAACATATTCTGAGTGAAATCTATATGACGAAGGGATCGGACATATGTATCATTTATCCCTGATGCCAGCTTCAATAGTTTTTTGAAAAGTGTATGATAAAGCATTTGCCAATAACAGACAATGGTTATAAAAGAGTGAGTGAGTTAGTTGGGGTTAACGCCGCTTTTAACAGTATTCCAGTCATATCACGGCGTGTCAGCTTATACTGATACTGATACTTTTTACCCATACTTGGAATTGGACCCAGTTTTTTCAGTTAGACGCGCCAACGCTTGATCCATTTGCCTGGGTCTGGTCTCAGGTCGATGTTATTTATAGAAGTTAAGTGATAGTGAGTGAGTGTGTTGGGTTTAACGCCGCCTTCAACAGTATTCCAGTCATATCACGGCGTGTCAGCTTAATGTGGGAGGAAAGCCCTAAGTGAAGCAGGTCTCAGACGTTTACCACTTCGGTGAAACCCACGAGCACGGGTATGTGCTGACAAACCTAGAAACATAATCGGGGCGAACCGGGATTCGAACCCACAATCAAAGGTTTCTGGTGTGCCCAAGGGACGCAACTCTGCACAGCGAACTGCGGCGCCTTAGACGACTGGGCCACCCGTGCCCCCTGGTTATAAAAGACCCAGTAGGCCGAAGCGCCCCAGTACACTGTGCAGAGTTGAGTCCTTCGTACGAGCCAGAAACCTATCATCGAGGGTTCGAATCCCATATTTACCCTAGTTGTGTATTAAGGTTTGTCAGGAAAATACCCACGTTTCTAGTTTTCATCAAAGTGGTAACTTCTAAGGACTGTATCACTGCAGGCTTTCATCCCACATCAATCTGACACGCCATGATATCACTGAAATAGTGATAAAAGCGGCTCAAACCCTCTCACTAACTCACTCACTCTCTCACTTAAACGACAAGGAGCTCTCATAGAAGGGATTTTATTCCTCAAGATACGCAAAACAACCATCACATAAAATGGTTGACTACCCTTAACACATGACGTCAGAAGAACTGCCTTCAGCGTCAAGTGTTGTTTGTTTTTGTATAACGCCGCACTCACCAATATTCCAACTACATGACGGCTGTCATGTTCCATGAAAATGCTCCAAGGACGTTGATTTGGTGTTTATCCCCCAACACATAACACACACAACACACTCAACACATAACACACACAACACACACAACACACATAACACACATAACACACACAACACACACAACACACATAACACACACAACATACTCAACACACAACCCCACCACACCTCCACCCCCAAGTTTAAGACGTTGTGAAACCAACAGTAATGTCTGTTTGTTGTTTAAGGCCGCACTCAGCAACATTCCAGCTACATGACGTTGTTTGTTAATAACTGAGTCAGTGATTGACATCACGAGCATCAATCCACGCAATTGGGATACGATGACATGCCTCAACCAAGTCAGCGAGCCTGACCACCCGATCCCGTTAGTCGCATGTGACAAGCATTGTCGACTTTGATGGCAAGCACGGGTTATGAAGACCTAGTCTACCCCGGATCTTCACGGGTCGCGTCAAGTATTGACTTCTCCTGACACCATACACGATACATATTTATGGCATCCACCCCGTCCCCGCTCTACATTGTATACGGGCAGACCATGCTGCTGATGAGCTTAATTAAGGCCACACACTTTGCCCAGTCTGGTGGTGCTTGCTGCAAACTACAGTTTACCTTTGGCACAGAGTACAGTCCTTGTGCGGGTGACACCTCCTTCAGCATCATGTTTGAATGGAACTTCCCGGAGACGCTGTTTACCTGCCCCGTGTAGTAGAGGTACATACAGGGCAATAGGCAGGGGGTCCACCCCGGGGGCCCCTCAACAGAGTTTTAAGGCTAGATGGTTAATCATGATGTTTATGCTGGGGTAAGATGTTTTCTGATGGCAAATGTTTGACCTAACCCCTGAAAATCATGTTTGCAAACAATCTGGCAGCAATTGAAATAGCTATGATATAGTTGTTGACTCACGTTTATTTAGTTTTGGTGTGATTGGACGTCTTTGTGTTTGTACCTTTGAATCGAGATTGATTATACATTCGAAAACGCATAATTCAAAGATTGGTTCGGTTAATGTAGAGAGTGAGTATGGTTTTACGCCGCTCTTAGCAACATTCCAGCAATATCACGGCGGGGGACACCAGAATTGGGCTTTACACATTGTACCCATAAGGTGAATCAAACTCGGGTCTTCAGCGTGACGAGCGAACGCTTTAACCACTAGGCTACCCCACCGCCCCTCAGTTGAAGTAAGGCTAAATGCATGTTTGGCTTAGGATTCAATAAAATACGAAGAGTTTGACAGCTATGCCAAATTACAGGTCAGAACAAGTTCCCAGTATCCATCAAGAGGCGACCAATAACGACATTATGCGCCTGCTGGGTATCAACTGTTGCAGGAGTGGAGTATTTCTGTTCAAGCACGACGCGTCAGAGCGAAGTTGAATAGATACAGGTCTGGCAGCAATTAAAATATCTATAATACAGTTGTTGACTCACATTGATTTAGTTTTGATGTGAATGAACGTCTTTGTGTTTTTACCATTGTATGCGAGTTTCGGTTAATGTAGTGAGTGAGTGTGGTTTTAGGCCGCATTTAGCGCCATTCCACGGCGGGGTACCCCAGAAATGGGCTTTACACATTGAACCTATGAGGTGACTCGAACCCGGGTTTTCGGCGTGACGAGAGAACGCTTAAATCACTAAGCTACAGGTCATATGCGTCAGAGCGAAGTTCGAATTGATACAGGTCTTTTTAACCACTGTTTTATAATACAGTCGAACCTCACAGTGTCGAACTTGGATGTGTCGAATTCCCGGTTGTCTCGAACTCACCTTCCTGTCCCTGCGAATTCCTCCTATATTTATCATCATTTATCATATAATCTGTGCTGATTATCAGGAACCCTGGATAACTCGAACTTTGTCCCGGTTTCTGCTGTACATGCACACGGGCGTTTTATACGAAGGGTCATAATCGGCTCGAACACTGGATTCGACTTCGACAAGGGACACAATTCTGCCCAACGAATTGCAGTGTATTACACCACTTGACCACGAGTGCTCTTATTAGTTAACTGGGGGCACGGGTGGCCCAGTCGTTCAAGGAGCCGCGAGTCGCTGTGCAGAGTTGCGTCCCTTGGGCACGCCAGACACCTATAATTGTCGGTTCGAATCCCGGTTTGCCCCGATTATGTTTCTAGGTTTGTCAGCACCAAACTCGTGCTCGTAGGTTTCACCGAAGTGGTAAACGTTTCAGACCTGCATTACTTCGGGCTTTCCTCCCACATTAAGCTGACACACCGCGATATGACTGTAATGCTGTTGAAGGCGGCGTTAAACCCAACTCACTCACTCACTATCAGTTAACTTCTATAAATAACATCGACCTGAGACCAGACCCAGGACATGGTGGATCAAGCGCTGGCGCGTCCGACCGAAAAAACTGGTTTCAATTCCAAGTATGGGTAAAAAGTATCATCATTGTTTCTGGGGAGGTACCTGTTGATATACCAACCAGTTATTTCACAAATCGATCCTTTTTAATAAAAACGGATCTGACAATTCGTTGAGTGATAAAGTCAGTTCAAGCAGCATAATTGAAAGAGACGAGTCCATATCATATTATGCCGACTCACTGCCATTAAGGGCCACTGCATCCTGGAGAGCCTCGTTCTGGTTGGTGTTTTTGCTCCACGCCCGTAATACGAACATAATTTGTCTATGTTAAAGTGGTTGAGTTGTATTGCTGACATCGCGTCGTGGAACGGGAGCCTGTCCATATTGTTCTAACGGCCACCGAATCTCGGCTGCATTTATGGCGATGACGTGAACCCGACACCTGCTCTGTAAATCATTTAACTACACTTAACATGGTTGATTGGATGTCCTAACATGTCTCCGATGTTTATCGCACGAGGTATCTATAACAAGAGACAAAGCCGTCGCGTGCTCGTCACGAGTCTTGCTCGAGAACCCCCCAGAAACCTGCACCCCGGGGGTGGGAGCGGCTCCATCACGCTGGTGAAACAAACTCATCATGGGCTGTCTCTATAGCTCATCTCTGCACGGTGGCTATCTCAATACCGCGCGACATTCTGCAACAGAACACGTGCGCTCATTACCGCACGTGTTGTCAGAGTTGCTGCCACAAGTGAGATGTAGTGTGAAGTCATGCGCAGTGATTGCGTCCATCAACAAAGGCGACGTTTCCGTCTCTAATCACCAGCGGCGACGGGGTCGCGTAATTGGCGCATGGTCTTTGGTGTAATCTTCTCTAACGCAGCTTATTGACGCTGGACGGACATGTGACGAGACAATGACGCACTCCCAGTCTCCGTGTCGCACTTAAAAAAACTAATACTTGTGCCTCATGAATAGGGCATGCACATCGACGGCACCCTTTCTTCTCCAGAACAACGTCTAGGACAGCCGTCGCCCCACCAGAAATCGGCCCAGGAATCACGTCTTTTCTACACGTAACCCTACCTGAAGGGCAAGGACGCCGTTTTCAGAAGAAAATGACAGAACGTCCTCCATTCTTCACGAAGAACGTCCAGGACGCCATTTACCATACGCTCTGTCAGAGCACCTGCCATTCTACCCGAAGAAGGTCTAGGACGCCATTTACCATCGGCCCTGTCAGAGCATCTGCCATTCTACCCGAAGAAGGTCTAGGACGCCATTTAACATAAGCCCTGTCGGAACATCTGCCATTCTACAGGAAGAAGGTCTAGGACGCCATTTACCATAAGCCCTGTCAGAACATCTGCCATTCTACCCGAAGAAGGTCTAGGACGCCATAAACCATATGCCCTGTCAGAACATCTGCCATTCTACCCGAAGAAGGTATAGGACGCCATTTACCATAAGCCCTGTCAGAACATCTGCCATTCTACCCGAAGAAGGTCTAGGATGCCATTTACCATAAGCCCTGTCAGAGCACCTGCCATTCTACCCGAAGAAGGTCTAGGATGCCATTTACCATAAGCCCTGTCAGAACATCTGCCATCCTACACGAAGGTCTAGGATGCCATTTACCATAAGCCCTGACAAAACATCTGCCATTCTACCCGAAGAAGGTCTAGGATGCCATTTACCATAAGCCCTGACAGAACATCTGCCATTCTACACGAAGAAGGTCTAGGATGCCATTTACCATACGCCCTGTCAGAGCACCTGCCATCCTACACGAAAGTCTAGGACGCCATTTATCATGAGCACGACCAGAACATCTACTAAAACAACCACTATGGCACCGTTTACCACAAGCACAGTCAGAACATCTGCCATTCTATACGAAGAAGGTCTAGGACACCACAACCATTAGTGGTGCTTGGACACCCAGCATTCTTCAATATTTACCACAAGCAATGCCGGGATACCGTTGTTTAACGCCGCACTCGGCAATATTCCAGCTATATGACAGCGGTCTGTAAATCATCGAGTCTATACCAGAGAATCCAATGATTGATATCATGAGCATCGATCTACGCAATTGGAATACGATGACATGCAACCAAGTCAGCGAGCCGACCACCTGATCCTGTTAGCCGCCTGTTACGACAAGCATAATTGCCTTTTACGCCAAGAATGAGTTGCCTTTAACGCCAGGAATGAGTTACTGAAGACCCATTCTACCCCGGGTCTTCACGTGTCTATCCTAATCCCAAATCACACACAAAACATTGTCATGTTACTGAGGTCAGCTATCCTTCCCGATGCCCATCCGAGATACCCGTTTCTCTATGAGAGTCACATGTTTCTTGGACGTCCAGTACCCTGCCAGATGAGGTACCAAGGACCAAGATACTGGGATCTGGTACATCTGCTGCCAAGTCTAAGGCATATCGTAACAAAGAAGCCAGTCGTCATTCCACATACACACGACAGCAAGATCACCGGTTCTTCTGACAGTGCAGCCAGGATACAAGTTCCAGAAGTGCGTAAGAAAAACCTCTCACTATTCCCAAAAAGGAGCTTTAAGACGACCAGCACACGCCAAAGGTACAAGGACAGTTGGTTGCCAAGCAACAAACACACAACGGACACCAGTCGTCCAGCAACGGACACCAGTTGCCGAGCAACAGACACACCAAGGACACCAGTTGCCCAGCAACAGACACATCAAGGGCACCAGTTGCCGAGCAACAGACACATCAAGGGCACCAGTTGTCCAGCAACAGACACGCCAATGACAGTACCTATCTGGCAAAGGATACGCGAGACCAGTTGAGTTCCCTTGGGTGCATCTTGCACAGCCGTTATCTGACCAGGGTGAATGTAAGACGCCGAGCTTCCTTACACGACCCCCTCCAGCTCCCCTAAAGTTTTCCACCGTCAGGATTTATTATTAAAGGCAAAAGAAAATGTCCCTGAATTTGCCCCACTTTTGAAACCATGGTCGTTAACCCATTCTCTACCTACATGAGACTCATTACGTGGTATACCTGATTTCTACAGAAAGGTCCTTGTCTTTCTATTGTGCCACACAAACTGACAGATCTGACTCCCCCTGTCGTTCACACACGCATGGTCCACGCGTATATATAGGTCACGCTAGATCGCAAAAGGAGAACGCCAGCGGGTAGGCGGGAGGAAGCTGTTGCCATCGTATTCACATTCAAAACATATATCTTTACTGTAATTTGTTCACCGTCTCTGTCTATTTATAAAATCGTATTGAAAAAGGAAGCGCGTGCCGCTGGCGCTACCACGCGGAACAAGTATATCGTGTAGGTATATCACGTGACTTTTAGACGTGAGGCCCCGAGTTTTAACAAGCCGACCCCCCGTGGCGCGCGACTGCCAGCCAAGTCTCAGTGAACACACATATCACGTGGCAAACCCGAGCCAATGCGCAACATGCCCCTATCTTACGCAAGTCTCTTGTTCCGTATTTGGTCCTCATAATGCCTTCAGTGTCGACTCCTCCCCACACAGACACTTACGCACGTCCAGACGTCCACCATCGCCGGGACAGGCGATGGTTCTCGTGTCTGCAAGCAGAAGATACCTCGCGTGTTTGGGAGCAGACGATAGGTAAGAATGCAGCGCTCGATGGGACACACGACCCGCTCACGCGGAACACCGCTCGAGCAGCGCACGAGACCAGGCGAGACCTGAAATGTTCAGAGCTTTTGGAAAAGTGATCCTCATTCAAATAAAACACATCGCATGAAGAAACTAAATATTCCTCATAACTGTAGTAGACCCGAATGGAACAGACGAATGCATCTGACACGATATTTCTCTTTAAAGATTTAATTTAAACTGTAAAATGACTATCCACACTGTTTTTCCTGCTTTCTGATAACAGAGAAGGTAATCTGGTCCCCATTGAATCCTTTCATCGTAGAGAAAACCATATAGAAACTGTTAATGTTCACATGACACCTTGCAATTTAATATTCATTATAACACAGCGATGAAAATCATGAATATGAGTATTTTGATTAAGCGATAGTCCCAGTTGTGTTTCTTGTGATAGCGGGGTTCGACAGTCTGCACGGCGATCCCGCGAACATCGAGGTAACTCTATCTCGTCCAATCTTGGGGCTCTTCATTCAGCATCGAGGAGCTATCAAACAAATTTGAATATCTTTTCATCCTTGCAACAATCTTGGCAACTCTTTTTACGGGAACTTAATGTAACATTGTTAGTTATATTGCTACAATATAAACGTTATGAGCTCCCACTTCTGAGACGACGTGCAATAACAGAAGGCAAGTCCATCACCTGAAGACATGATCTCGCCATGTTTCAAAGCCAGTAGATATTCAGTTGTGATTTTGAAGGAAGCATAAAATATATGATAATGAGGAGTTAATAACAAAGATACGTGATCAAGTAAATGGGGCATTGAAGGGGATGGGGGTTGGAGTGCGAGTGACTCCAGAAAAGGTTTGGGTTGATGGTATTGTATCGTCTGGATATATGATGTGCCGATATGCGCCGTTTATGCTTGTGGTAGAACGAGATGTGTCGCTTAATGATTAGAAGCCCGTATTTTATACCTTATCTTTGAATCTACCGACAGACGAGGAAATAAAACAAAATAGCGGCGACTCAGTCCACTCAAGTGTTACACTGATGCCATCCAGTACGCTGGTTTACACAATGGGGGAGTATTATGAATACTGTACGAACCTAGTGAGTTGATGTAGCTGGAAAGATGCCTTGGCGGGAGGGATATGTTTACGTTCTGAACGCTCAGTGAATAAAGGCGACAAACCCCTTTCCTTATTCATGAGGAACCTCTGCCAAAATCAGAGTCGACCCTACAATTCCGATTATACCATGGGCATGTGTTATTGTCAAATAGTGAGGAAACCAGGTGTTCGCGAAAAGGGGAGCGTATCCTGCCCCACCCGTGGCACCCGTCACAAACACATGCAAAGGCAAGTCAGATGTTCACCTGGCAAAAACACGGACATGCATGATATTGATTTATACCATGGAGGAGTTTGTTTGTGACAAGGTGAATTTTAAATTTGTGTGTTCATCTCTTCATCTGTGTGCCGTTCAAACGTAATATGCACATCATCATCATCATCATCATTATTATTATTATTATTATGTGAAATGATTATAAGCGTGATTGTGAGATGTCAGTGCACGTGGACGCGTGGCAATTATACTATTTACATAAATGATTATTATTATTTTTATCATTATTAAATATACAATCAACTTCTTTTTAACAAGAAGGATTACTTCCAGCAAATCCATGAGAATTAATCTTAAAAAATGGACCAGAGAAACACTACTCTGATTATTTCATTGCGTATCAGCTTAGTGTTGGGCAACAGTCTTACGTCACACTTGCCGTAGACGTCCGAATTCACCACTTTGCCAATTCCACTTTGGTACTGAGAAATGACCAATAATCTACAGTTCGCAGTTCTACACTGTGAGTTGCAGTAACTAAACTCACTATTACCCCGAATAGGAAACATTCTAATGTGTTTGTTTTTTTCTTCAACATACAAAGTGCGGCGTCCTCTCGCAAAGAACGACCACGTGTGCCTCGCCATTGCAACACAGAGTTTTCACTCGACCGTCGAGGTAGCTATACAGCTACAAAAGCTGCCCACACAATCGAAATTTAAATGACACGAGTATGTATGAATGGGCGACGAGGGGAAGTATGGAAATGAACTGCTCCAATGCTGCCCCGAGATATTAAACGTAACTTTAGCACATTTAATGTGACGATATTGAAACGCGCAGCCTTGGAAATAAGTGCAGCGAGGTTTTACAGGGTACTCGCTACAGAAATACTCAGTTTTGTTGTTCCCTGGTTTAGCAAGGTACACGCCTCACATGCACTTAGTTACGTCTGTCTCGGGGGCACGGGTGGCCCTGTCGTCTAAGGCGCCGAGATTCGCTGTGCAGAGTTGCGTCCCTTGGGCACGCCAGAAACCTGTGATTGTGGGTTCGAATCCCGGTTTGCCCCGATTATGTTTCTAGGTTTGTCAGCACCATACCCGTGCTCTTGGGTTTCACCGAAGTGGTAAAAGTCCGAGACCTGCATCACATCGGGCTTTCCTTCCACATTAAGCTGACACGCCGTGATGTAACTCACTAAGTCTGTTTCGGGTTTTAACAGGATACACGACAGATATGCATTATGTACTTATTATTCTCAATATCTCACTGGCTGGCAACACGCTGTCATTTGAAACGACATCTTCCCAAGGCAAGGGAGTTATCTGACTATGAAAGTCCAGTTTACACCCTTGCCTAACAAGGCTGGAATTATGGAGTTGTATTTTGGCTGGAGTAACGAGTCTATGCATAGTCATAAATCGCGTAACGAAATCGTGCCGTGCAGAATTCAGTCGATTGCATGACTTGCAAAGAATGCGTACCGCCAACTCGGCGTCAACAGATATTTTCCAAATCCTTTCATGTTTTTAATCAAGGTGCTCAAGTGATTTTGACTTCGCAAATTAAGACCCGTTTTATCACAATATAGATTTTGATTATCGATCAGATCGTCTTGATTGGGCGCCGCCATTTTGTTTAAAGCAAATGCAAGTGATTTGAGAGGTGGAATCTGATTTGTCAATAGGAGGGACATAACTCGTTTTTAGCTAACACACCGTTGTATAACTGAAATTAAGCTTAAAACGGCGTTAAACCAAACACTCACTCACCTATCCCGTATATGAGGATGCAGCAGGCCATGTTTGTTTGTTGTTTGTTTGTTTAACGCCGCACTCAGCAATAATCCATCTATGTGACAGCGGTCTGTAAATAATCAAATCTGGACCAGACAGTCCAGTGATTGACATCATAAGCATCGATCTACGCAATTGGGATACGATGTCATGCATCAACCAAGTCAACGACCCTGACCACCCGATCCCGTTAGTCGGCTCTTAGCACAAGCACAGTCGCCTCTTACGGCAAGCATGGGTCGCTGAAGACCTATTGTAACCCGGATCTTCACGGGTTGGTGGGCCATGAGTTGTTCTCAGAGACTATCCCGTTGGTAGCCAAACTGATTTCCAAGTAAGATAATGAAGTTCGGCCATCTCGTTGGTTTGAACAAAGTGTTAAACGCTCAGGGGCTCCGTTAGTTATTCTCCACCCACATTAAGTCAGACGTATAACACCGTCACCGTCAAGAGGCTTTAATCCAACTCACTCAAAACATATCTCGTAAACATTTAACTATGGGCGTAGATAAACTTGAAGAACTACATTACATGAATGCAATATGATATATTTCAATTAATCTCTATTCAAGCACTTAACAGGCCACGTGCCTAAAATATACTCCTATATCACAGAGGTGTTGCACACTATTTTGACTATTATTTACGAATTTGGTTCTAAATTACAATGCGTAGTATATATACATTGTCATTTTTTTGCGTTAATCTATCTAAACTTTTAAACTGATGTTAGAATTTCACGATATTTAAATCAATAAAGTTAAATACAGAAATAATGATTCCTCACTGTAGAGCAAAATGGACATGCAAGTGTGAAGGACCCGTGAAGATCCGGGACAGAATAGGTCTTCAGCAACCCATGCTTGTCGAAAAACGCGACTATACTTGATAGGGTGGTCAGGGTGGTGACTTTGTTGATGCATGTCATCGATCCCAATTGCTTGGATCGATGCTCATGATGTCAATCACTGGATTGTCTGATCCAGACTCGATTATTTACAGACCGCCGTCATATAGCTGGAATATTGCTGGTGCAGCGTTAAACAAACAAACAAACAAGTGAAAAGTGACTTTCATCTTCGATGGATATACACATTTTACATAATAATCGTTCTGACCTTGGAGTTGTTATATATCGTGCACTCTCGATGCATAGATCATGGGATGAACATCGAAATTTTGCCAATGAATTACGATATTTCTGTTTATTTTCATCAAACAGATACAGTTCAGTATTTATACATATATGCGTTTTCAACATTCTATAACATATAAATTTGTAGGATAATCAACGAAAATGACCATGAGTGCAGATAAGCCTCTGTAGAAAAGAACTGATATAACACTTTCAGATTGTACAGATTGTTGATACCAAACATTTCCAAAACCAGTATTGCATAAAACAATTCATATCAGTTACCTAGTTATTCTATAGTATCTTATAACATAATCATATTGTAACATTTCTTAGGGAATATCAGTGACGTCATCATGAGATCTTAGGTACAAGATAAGTGTTAATGTCTGTCCATCTCCACGTCATGATTGGTTTTGGGGAGAAAACGTTGTGCATTTTAAGGGGTTAAACAGGTGGAACATACTAGACGTCGGAGGGTTAACACAGAGGAAGGAGCTCGGGTGAGTTAGGGTCACATGTGTTACCGCTTTCAGTAAACAGGAGAAGGCACAGATACCCATGATGAATACCGGGTAGGTAACAGGTGTCGCCTCTCACGGAGGGAGGGGATGGGGGGAGTACTGCCAGGGTACAGGAATGTCGCCAGCGGCGCATGTGTGCCACGTGGCATGTGGGATGGCGATATGTAAAACATAAAAGAATATGAAAAATAAATAAATACAATCTAGTTCTGTGCACTGGTCCGCCACGGAGAATTTGCTGGGTAACAGATGGGCGACCTTCACAACTGTCATGACTCATCGAAAGGCTTACATCATATCGTGCAGGAGGAAGGGTTCGGGTTGGTTCGGAAAATAAAACCTAGATCCTGTTTTGTAAGTTCCGATTTATGTGAGTGGGTGTTTTCCTACTACTCGCATACAAAGAAACACGAAAGCAATTTATTTGTTTTTAACTTATAAACTTTTTTCTACCAACATACAGTGTAGAAATAACGCGTTTGATATTTTTATTGCATATCGAAGAGTGCACGCGTTAAAAGCTTAATGAAAAGTCTATCTCGCCGAAAACAGTACGATGTTACCTTAATGATTGAGCACTGATGGAGAAAATCTTCTCGTTTCTGGGGAATTGTAAGCACATTATGTGATGAAACAGCTCTTGGTTTTATTTCTCCAATTTTCACCCAAGCGAAGAAAGGCCTAATCTCACAGGATTGTGTTACTTAGTTTTTAACCACACTAGATTATCACCTTTCTCGCTTGACAGACTTACACAAGCGTTGTCGTGTGCTGACAGTAGGTGGATTTCTACACACTAACTACAGTGGGTAGTGGAGTAGATATCGGTGTTGGGAGGTGTGGTTCCCTTCAAGGTTGTCGTGTACTTGATGGGTGGGGGTAGAGGTGTAGATGTTGGTGTGGTGAGGGGTTGTTCTTTACAAGATCGTCGTGCACCTGGTGGGTGGGGGTAGAGGTGTAGATGTTGGTGTGGCGAGGGGTTGTTCTTTACAAGATTGTCGTGTACCTGGTGGGTGGGGGTAGAGGGTAGATGTTGGTGTGTGCTGGGTGGTTGGGGGTAGAAGGGTGGATATCGGTGTTGGGAGGGGTAGTTCCCTACAAGACTGTCGTGTGCTGGGTGGGTGGGGGTAGAGGGGTAGATATCGGTGTTTGGAGGGGTAGTTCCCTACAAGACTGTCGTGTGCTTGGTGGGTGGGGGTAGAAGGGTGGATATCGGTGTTTGGAGGGGTAGTTCCCTACAAGACTGTCGTGTACCTGGTGGGTGGGGGTAGAGGTGTAGATGTTGGTGTGGTGAAGGGTAGTTCCCTACAAGAATGTCGTGTGCTGGGTTGGTGGGGGTAGAGGTGTAGATAATGGTTTGGTAAGGGGTAGTTCCCTACAAGACTGTCGTGTGCTTGGTAGGTGGGGGTAGAGGGGTGGATATCGGTGTTGGGAGGGGTTGTTCTCTGCAAGACTGTCGTGTACTTGCTGGGTGGGGGTAGAGATCGGTGTTGGGAGGGGTAGTTCCCTACAGACCGTCGTGTGCATGGTGGGTTGGGGTAGAGGGGTAGATATCGATGTTGGGAGGGGTAGTTCTCTACTGACCATCGTGTGCAGGGTGGGTGGGGGTAGTGGAGTAGATATAAGTGTTGGGAGGGGTTGTTCTCTGCAAGACTGTCGTGTACTTGCTGGGTGGGGGTAGAGATCGGTGTTGGGAGGGGAAGTTCCCTACAAGACTGTCGTGTGCTGGGTGGGTGGGGGTAGAGGGGTAGATATCGGTGTTTGGAGGGGAAGTTCCCTACAAGACTGTCGTGTGCTGGGTGGGTTGGAGGGGAAGTTCCCTACAAGACTGTCGTGTGCTGGGTGGGTGGGGGTAGAGGGGTAGATATCGGTGTTTGGAGGGGAAGTTCCCTACAAGACTGTCGTGTGCTGGGTGGGTGGGGGTAAAGGGGTAGATATCGGTGTTTGGAGGGGAAGTTCCCTACAAGACTGTCGTGTGCTGTGTGGGTGGGGGTAGAGGGGTAGATATCGGTGTTTGGAGGGGTTGTTCCCTACAAAACTGTCGTGTGCTGGGTGGGTGGGGGTAGAGGGGTAGATATCGGTGTTTGGAGGGGAAATTCCCTACAAGACGGTCGTGTGCTGGGTGGGTGGGGTAGATATCGGTGATTGGAGGGGTTGTTCCCTACAAGACTGTCGTGTGCTAGGTGGGTGGGGGTAGAGGGGTAGATATCGGTGTTTGGAGGGGAAGTTCCCTACAAGACTGTCTTGTGCTGGGTGGGTGGGGTAGATATCGGTGTTTGGAGGGGTTGTTCCCAACAAGACTGTCGTGTGCTAGGTGGGTGGGGGTAGAGGGGTAGATATCGGTGTTTGGAGGGGTAGTTCCCTACAAGACTGTCGTGTGCTGGGTTGGTGGGGGTAGAAGGGTGGATATCGGTGTTGGGAGGGGTAGTTCCCTACAAGATTGTCGTGTGCTGGGTGGGTGGGGGGAGTGTACACATGGACTTGCTTGCCGTAGGATAAGGATGGCGTGGTGTTAGGAAAGAAATGCTTGGTGTAAGTTAAGGATGTCGTAGTGTAGGGCGAGGTTGGTGTGGTGTAGGGCGAGGGTGGTGTGGTGTAGGGCGAGGGTGGTGTGGTGTAGGGCGAGGGTGGTGTGGTGTAGGGTGAGGGTGGTGTGGTGTAGGGTGAGGGTGGTGTGGTGTAGGGTGAGGGTGGTGTGGTGTAGGGTGAGGGTGGTGTGGTGTAGGGTGAGGGTGGTGTGGTGTAGGGTGAGGGTGGTGTGGTGTAGGGTGAGGGTGGTGTGGTGTAGGGTGAGGGTGGCGTGGTGTAGGGTGAGTGTGGTGTAGGGCGAGGGTGGTGTGGTGTAGGGCGAGGGTGGTGTGGTGTAGGGTGAGTGTGGTGTAGGGCGAGGGTGGTGTGGTGTAGGGTGAGGGTGGTGTGGTGTAGGGTGAGGGTGGTGTGGTGTAGGGTGAGGATGGTGTGGTGTAGGGTGAGGGTGTACGGTGAGTGTGGTGTGGTGTAGGGTGAGGGTGTAGGGTGAGGGTGGTGTGGTGTAGGGTGAGGGTGGTGTGGTGTAGGGTGAGGGTGGTGTGGTGTAGGGTGAGGGTGGTGTGATGTAGGGTGAGGGTGGCGTGGTGTAGGGTGAGGGTGGTGTGGTGTAGGGTGAGGGTGGTGTGGTGTAGGGTGAGGGTGGCGTGGTGTAGGGTGAGTGTGGTGTAGGGTGAGGGTGGCGTGGTGTAGGGCGAGAGTGTTGTGGTGTAGGGTGAGTGTGGTGTGGTGTAGGGTGAGGGTGGCGTGGTGTAGGGCGAGGGTGGTGTGGTGTAGGGTGAGGGTGGCGTGGTGTAGGGTGAGTGTGGTGTGGTGTAGGGTGAGGGTGGCGTGGTGTAGGGTGAGGGTGTTGTGGTGTAGGGTGAGGGTTGTGGGGTGTAGGGTGATGGTTGCGTGGTGTAGGGTGAGTGTGGTGTGGTGTAGGGTGAGGGTGGCGTGGTGTAGGGTGAGGGTGGTGTGGTGTAGGGCGAGGCTGGTGTGGTGTAGGGTGAGTGTGGTGTGATGTAGGGTGAGGGTGGTGTGGTGTAGGGTGAGTGTGGTGTGGTGTAGGGTGAGGGTTGCGTGGTTTGAGTGAGTGTAGTGTGGTGTAGGGCGAGGGTGGTGTGGTGTATGGTGAGGGTGGCGTGGTGTAGGGTGATGGTGTTGTGGTGTAGGGTGAGGGTTGTGGGGTGTAGGGTGAGGGTTTAGGGTGAGTGTGGTGTGGTGTAGGGTGAGTGTGGTTTGGTGTAGGGTGAGTGTGACGTGGTGTAGGGTGAGGGTGGTGTGGTGTAGGGTGAGTGTGACGTGGTGTAGGGTGAGGGTCGTGTGATGTAGGGTGAGTGTGACGTGGTGTAGGGCGAGGGTGGCGTGGTGTAGGGTGAGGGTGTAGGGTGAGTGTGGTGTGGTGTAGGGTGAGGGTGGCGTGGTGTAGGGTGAGTGTGGTGTAGGGCGAGAGTGGTGTGGTGTAGGGTGAGGGTGGTGTGGTGTAGGGTGAGGGTGGTGTGGTGTAGGGTGAGGGTGGTGTGATGTAGGGTGAGGGTGGCGTGGTGTAGGGTGAGGGTGGTGTGGTGTAGGGTGAGGGTGGTGTGATGTAGGGTGAGGGTGGCGTGGTGTAGGGTGAGGGTGGTGTGGTGTAGGGTGAGGGTGGTGTGGTGTAGGGTGAGGGTGGCGTGGTGTAGGGTGAGTGTGGTGTGATGTAGGGTGAGGGTGGCGTGGTGTAGGGTGAGGGTGGTGTGATGTAGGGTGAGGGTGGCGTGGTGTAGGGTGAGTGTGGTGTAGGGCGAGAGTGGTGTGGTGTGGGGTGAGGGTGGTGTGATGTAGGGTGAGGGTGGCGTGGTGTAGGGTGAGGGTGGTGTGATGTAGGGTGAGGGTGGCGTGGTGTAGGGTGAGAGTGGTGTGATGTAGGGTGAGGGTGGTGTGATGTAGGGTGAGGGTGGCGTGGTGTAGGGTGAGGGTGGTGTGGTGTAGGGTGAGGGTGGCGTGGTGTAGGGTGAGGGTGATGTGGTGTAGGAAAGGGCTGTACATGGTCTCAAGGCTGAACTGGTCAACATCTGGACGAAGGTCTCATCTTTATCAGACGAACATTCAGGAGCTTTGATCCCTCTAGGAAATAGGGTAGGTTTGGCCTAATAGGGGTGGTGTTACTATCACAGCACCCGAGGGCCAGTGGGTTGTCTTGGGAACGAAAGATATTGAACAAGGCACCTAGATCTATAACGTTAAACTGTAAGGGTCTCACGTTCTAAATGGTGTGGGAATAATGCTGGATTCAATGGCTGGGTAGGTGTAATCTGGACCAGAGATAATGACCCTGAATGGATGCTTTTCCCAGCAAGCTCTATACAACAGGGATGTATGACAGCCTATGGGGTAACCATGGTAACATCTATATAATGTACAACAAGGAGGTTTATTTGGCCTCTCCTACAGAGGCTAGTGGGTAATGTGGCAGCACTTGTATTTGATTGACAAGACCAGCAGTCGTCAGTTTCATCATCACTTTAATTACACAAACCCAAACCCGGTCATTAGCAAACAGTTGGCCACAGTGGGGCGAGAGGGGGTTGCGGAGCCCTGGGGTGGAAAACTGAAGAGGGGGTGAGGGGAAGGGGGTGACAGTCCCGCCAGAGAGGGTGAAAGGCCTCAGTGTTACCTCTGTGATCACACGTCGGTGTGATCAGGTTACCTATTCTACCTGCGCGGCTGAAGGAGGGGCCTACAGGATTACTCCGTCACAACGGTAATTTGGGGAACAGCCGAAACCCGACACCCCAACAGCACGTGACTCCCTCCTCTTCGCCGACTCCCAACTAGCGTCTGTAATGAGAGGCTTCCAAGAGGTGTTATTACTCGCCTACTGTACTGTACAGACATACTCAACACCAGGGCTCTGTTCACGCTTTAACTGTTCACAGAAACTACAAGCAAACGTCATTATGAAATGCAAGAAAGGCCACTACTGTTACCCTGATTCATTTGACGTAGTCCTCAGGTGCCCGTCTTTGTCGGCGGAGCTCACTTTCCTTTCTGTTGGTCGACTTCCCCTTCTGTGGTCTTACTCCTTTAACTATGCGCCATGCGGTGAAACCTTCTTAACTCGAATCTTTATAAACCTGAATCTTTCTTTATTGACTCTCCACTTGTCTCGAACTTCGGTTAAATCGATAAATTACCTACCATTCTAGTTGACGATGTACTGTTCTTAAGTTCGATTTGTTACATAGCTGTATTTTTTACATCGACTATAAGGAACCTGTTTCTGATATCTCAGTATTACCCGTTACTACAGTACGGTACTAGCCAGTACTATAGTACGGATGTAACGAAGTTATAGAAACGTTGACAGAACAGACTGTATAATTCCTTCTAGCGAAACCGTCATAAGATTTATATATATTAAAACGTCAATGCCAGAGAATAACCAGTCTCGATTATCTGCCGAAACAGATTCCATTGGGAGTAAAAGGTAAAATGGCGGTGAGCCTCATTCGAATGGATCAGTGATGACACTAGGGGTTCGGGAAAAGGGTAAGCGTGTCCTGTCCAATCGGTAGCCACTCACACACTTTCCATTAAGTGTTGCCTGACGCCGCACTGTAGCACTCCTTCCATACGACGGTGGTCTGCAAACAATCGAGTTTTGACCAGGCAATCAGACCCGTGAAGATCCGGGTTAGAATAGGTCTTCAGCTACCCATGCTTGTTGTAAAAGGCGACTATGCTTGTAGCAAGAGGCGACTAACGGGATCGGGTGGTAAGGCTCGATGACTCGGTTGATATATGGCATCGTATCCGAATATCATGATGTCAATCACTGGATTGTGTGGTCCAGACGTGATTATTGACAGACCGCCGTCATATAGCTGGAATATTGCTGAGTGCGGCGTTAAACAGCAAACAAAACAAACCAGGCAATCAAGTGATGGACCAGACAATCAAGTGACCCGAAAGCGCATATATTGATTTCGTAGACACTAAATACGATATGTTCATTTTGAATTACGTCTGCTGTGTACAGAACACATTTAAGAAACGTTTAAGAAGTGTGTTCGTTTTGAAAAATAGTGATCAGATCTGATGTCTCGACCAAAACATTTCTTACGTCGTTTTTCGGCTTAACTGATAAATGCTTCTGAGCTTATGGCAAAACTCGTGAACTTCAGTCCACGTCAACGCCAGTGAATAATCAGTAATAAAGCAACATTGTATTGCTTTGAATTTTCACCGGTACAACCTTACACGTGGACCCATCCGAGCGGGCGTGATATGAACGGTAGTGACATTGTTGACGGGAGTGGCATGAACACCCGACTTGACCACGTCTCGTGTTGTCCCCGCGGAACATTACAGCATTGTGAGACACGGGGAGCTTTGGGTCACTTAACTCTGTCAACATGACAGCAGATTGCCGCGATATAGACAAACGTCTTTACGCCCTTCTTCACTTATATATGGACGCATCCACGTCCATGTTGAACGCCATGATTGATGTGGCGCCCTCTAGTGTCGGATCTGGCAGCTGGAACAACAAGGACCGATGTTCTTCACATGTTCAAAACGATTACTGGTGTCTATAGCGATCAACGGCTACATTGGCTATTCAGTTCTACACGTAGAGGTTTATTGTTGTTAACACAACATTTGATAGATGATAATGTCTATATATCGATATGCATCATCTTTCTCATTCGTGGCCCAGTTCGTGTTATTCCGGGACAAGCCGAAAAGCGACGCGTGTCCCTCTCCTGGCCATTTTTGCGACCGGGTTCCGTCTAAGCGCAAAAGGGGCACAGCTAAAAGAATTGTCAACTCGTTGCGTAATGATTCACTTATATTTCCCCATATATTTTATATGTTTCAGATGCAATTTAAAGCACATCGTAACATATTATAAAGTATGATTTAACTCGTTAACTGTATCTTGGGTATATTTTTAGATGCACGACATATGTAAAATCAAAAATGATTCCTGAGGGATCGATAGGGGGACGAATCTTCTTGCAGGTCACGGAAAGGGGCGAGTGGGGACGAATGCATCTTTCCGGGAGACGGCGACAATCGTCCATTTAAAGCTATAAGTGAAGGTCATTATCCTTACGGGTAGATTCGGACTGTGGTCATCAGTTTGGACGTTGGACAATATATAAATTAAAAATAACGATAAAACTAGGAAGTTGGTTCTGTCGAGGCAATCCCTAGTCGAATGTCGACACACGCCTATTCCTTGTGTAACTTATGTGAATCTTTGTTGTTGGTAATATTGCAGCTATATGACGGCGGTCTGTAAATAATCGAGTGTGGGACAACTATTGTGTGAGTTGTGAAGAACTATCAACGCCGATTGGTGCGAAGTCACAACATCAACCAAGTCACTGAGTCTGACTATTTGATCCATTTGAGATGAGGCCTGGTGAGGCCGTCGTGACGCCATAATACGACACCATCGTGTAGTGTGTGACCCCCCTCCCCCCAAACTGGACATGGCAGCAGCCTAGACATTAGGGTCACCAGGGGCCATGGAGTATCTTCTACTACAGACCCAGAAAAACTGGGAGTGGAATAAGTTCCTGATACCAGGTGGTGATGAAAGTGAGGATATTTACTCCAATTCCACTTAAGTGACTATATTTTCGTGTTCCCACACTGTGTTCTTTGTGTTGTTTTTTTTACTTAAAGAAGGCCTTTGCTCCACTTTCCGTCTCCCTCTGTTGTTTTGATATTTGTCACATATGTGAAACTGAGATATTGTTTTATTTTTATCATCACAGTAAAATGAAGGAATTGGTTTTAAAATCTTTTCTACAACATCACTATCTCCTGTTTTAGATATGTATTTTTGGCTCGTGTCTGTAATAAAAAGATGTGTTATTCATTACGCTCAGACTTTTTGAAATATCGAATTAGGAAACAACAACGTTATCCCGAGAAACTCTCGTACCCTGATGTATACTACTCAAAACCAGTTAAGGAGCACCTGATTTTTAATATTGCTGCGGCTAATCTGTCATGGCATGATAGATTAACCATAGTAATACGAAATAATTGGGTGTTCTTAAACTTCTTTTTAGTAGTATATATCTCACGCGTCCATTGTAGAAAGAAGTCAAGCAACAGTTCGGTTTGATATATAAATGTATGTCTTGCACACGTGAAGTAAAGCTGAAAATTGCCGTAATTTTACCTTTCACCCATCACAGCTCTGTGGACTGACATCATGTCAGATGTCTTCGTGACACCACTGGGTACAGGCTTAGGGTTATCGTTCAACGTACATACGAAAGATGGCCACAATTGTATATAGAATTACAGAATTAGGTATTTGTTGAATTTAGATCAACACGAACTGTCCCTTTGCCAATGTTGGTTGTAGTTTATCCAATGAAGTGTAAGTGATAATCAGCTTACAAACAGTGACACGGGCCGCTGACACGAGACACTGACAAGTGCAGGACAAACGCCTGGATAACGCTGATCATCCAGTCACCCACGACACGCGTCCTTAATTTCGTTAACCGATTTACTGAGCGGATAAGGGGAGTTATGAGGAAGGGCTATTTTAACGAGTTCCCCCGGGCCGATATTTGATCTGGTTTGAGTTTATAAAGCAGGTGAGATTGACTTGAATTGAAGTCATTGTTTAATACAGCATACCTTAGCATGTTCATTAGTCGCGAAGCGGTGGCAGCATGTCCGCTAATTCTCCTGTAGTGTGTAAATCAGGGGGGCTGTGAGGGAGAGGAAGGGTACAGGGCGGGGCCCGTGGTGTTCACAAAAGACAAGCGCCTGGGGCCGATATATAGGTAAATATCTGCGCGCCGCACGTGGGGAGGGACACGTAAATACTGACTTTATCCATGTCAATTAAAGATCTGTGAATAGGTCACTGGGCGAGATCAAAGGCGGTTCGGTGGTACGGGCCTGCAGTATACAATATTGTGTAGGAGACTACATAGGCAATTGAGCGTCCCGTATTAGACCTCCGCTAACAATAACGGTCAGAAGTGCAGGGGGCGTTACCGGACAGAGCGGATCTCAAGGCCGGGGTTTGAAATGAGTCATTTGAGGACGCAGCACCTGTATATGCCCATATAGCACCTGAGTATGGCCATATATAGCAGAGGTTACACGCATGTCGACCACAGTAGGACAGCACCCTTCTACAATGCTTGTGTGGGCGGTATAATTATTATGATTATAAGCTTGGGGAATAAAATGTAAAGATGTCCTTACTGCCTGTGATTAGTCGTAGAAAATATGTGCATAGGTATTTTTCTGTATTATACCTAGATGCCAGTGGGTGTTTTATATATTTCCGAGTTCTTTGAACAATACGAGATTTCACGACGATAGAATTAGACTGCCAAAAGAAAGTATTCACTTGAAAATTGAATTTGACCAAACAATTATAATCGTTACGAGGCTGAAAACAGTCCCCGAAATACTGCAAACTTGAGATCCCAAACACGACTATGACACGCCTATCGTATACATCACCATCGAATAACTATTTCTTACTTACTTACTTACTTACTTACTTTGGAGATTTAACGTGCGCTTTCCGACTGATGCGTATTTCGCACACGGGCCAGGCCCGGCCATTTAATGTCTTTCCGAAAGGGGCGAAAGTGGTGTGTGCAACCCAAGAGAGGGCTTTAGGGGTTGCTTATATAGAATTTGGGAATTTTGAGATTTGGAATAGATGCCGATGGGGTTGGGGAGGAGAACTAAGGGAGCTGGGTATGGTGGATGTTTGTTTGTTTATGTGATTTTGATTTGGTAGATTATTATGTTTTTAGATGCGTTTTATTAGTTCCGTTTTGATTAAGAATACGCCTAAGGCCTTGAAGTTTTCTAGTTTATTTTGTGGGTTTAGTATTGCTTCTAGAGTGAGAGCCTTGTTTAGATTGAGGGTGGTTTGTAATGCGGTTCGATGTGTTAGGTAGTGTGTGCAGTGGATGAGTGCGTGTTCTGGGGTTTCTAGTTGTTTGCAGTGTGGGCAGTTACCTGTAGTGTGTGTTTTTTTTAAAATTAGGTGGTTATTTAGGTTGGTGTGTCCTGTTTGGACCATTTCGTGTTTATTTCATTTTTAGCTACCATGACACATGGGTGTATATTTTCTTTTGCCCGGCAGTGTATTACGGGGTGACACTTTATACCGTGATATATCGCACCACCGTGGTGCTTTCCGGATTTTATCAGGATTTGTTTCATTGAGGTTTTGCAAGTATTCCGATGGATTGGATATCAAGTATGCAGTTGGTGTCGAACATCTGCATTTTACTACTTACTGCCTTGAATCACTTTACAAGGGGTGAGGTCTGGCAGGGGATGAGGTCGACCTCACCAATCTCCGCTTCCTCCGATTGATGTTACATCCGGGTATTTGATTCCTCGAGAGCAGAAGACGTTTATTCCCGGCCTCACGTTTTGTTTCTTGTGAAAATAATATGTCCTGAGTATTTAAACAAAGCACCGTCTCCCACAGCGTCTGTATTCATACATAAACAAATATAGCATACCATAGATACAAAAACATACACATTATTCACGATGTATATCTGTACAGCATATCTACGAATTGTAATCGTAAAACACGTCCACACTGGATACCTATATAGCATACCCACGATACGTTACTATATAGTAAACCCACGATACATAATGATATAATATACCCACGATACATAATGAAATAGCATACCCACGATACATAATGATATAATATACCCACGATACATAATGATATAGCATACCCACGATACATAATGATATAATATACCCACGATACATAATGATATAGGGGGCACGTGTGGCCTAGTCGTCTAAGGCGCCGCGATTCGCTGTGCAGAGTTGCGTCCCTTGGGCACGCCAGAAACCTATGATTGTGGGTTCGAATCCCGGTTCGCCCCAATTATGTTTCTAGGTTTGTCAGCACCATACCCGTGCTCGTGGGTTTCACCGAAGTGGTAAACGTCTGAGACCTGCATCACTTCGGGCTTTCCTCCGACATTAAGCTGTCACGCCTTGATATAACTGGAATACTGTTAAAAGCGGCGTAAAACCCAACTCACTCACTCACTCATAATAATATAGCATACCCACGATACATAATCACATAGCATACCCACGATGCATAACCATATAGCATATATACGACATATGAGCATATAGCATATCCAAGATGCATAATCATATAGCATCTCGACATGTCGGCAGCATCACAGTGGCTACCACCTCTACTTCCACCGAAGCAGTGACAACACGTCCTATACTTTGCAGCATAATCCATGGGACATTAAGTCTGGCCAGTAACAGGGCGAATGAGCACGTACGCTGCACAATCCGTTACAAGAAAAAAAATAACGTATGTAATGCAGAAACAAATCAAGTTAAACCAGTCATATTTGGGATAGGATGTTCAATTCTTTTTCTTTATTGTGTAGGATTATCTGAGGGATTAATAAATACGTGATCATGAGTATTATTATAATATGTGAGACAATGATGCATATCCTGCTGGAGTCGACCTGGGACACCAACGGCCCGGTACAGTACCGTCTACTGGTAACGTTAACAACGACAGCCCTTCTCAAAATAACAGTTTTGTAATAGTATGGTCTTGCATCAGCATATATTCAAGTACAGTTCTGCACGAGTGGTAATGTAACAACGCTGAGATTAACGTGACGTCTATAAAACACGTGGGGGTTAGCTGGTTGAGTGACAATACGAATTTAATTAATTAGGCGAGACGTGAAATGTGTGAGTAATGGAATTTGTGAGATGAAGAAAAATACTTATAAAAGTAGGGTTGTACAATAAATTATGTTGAGACGTGGTACGTGAGACACGATGGGATATGGTGCAGTGAGACATGGTGTTATGAGACTTGGTGCAATGAGACATGGTGCAGTGAGACATGGTGTGATGAGACTTGGTGAAATGAGACATGGTGCAGTGAGACATGGTGTGAAGAGACATGGTGTGAAGAGACATGGTTTGATGAGACTTGGTGTAATCGGGAATGGTGCAGTGAAACATGGTGTAGTGAGCTATGGTGTGACGAGACATGGTGTGATCGGGCATGGTGCAGTGAAACATGGTGTAGTGAGACATGGTGTGATCGGGCATGGTGCATTGAGACATGGTGTGATCGGGCATGGTGCAGTGAAACATGGTGTAGTGAGACATGGTGTGATCGGGCATGGTGCATTGAGACATGGTGTGATCGGGCATGGTGCATTGAGACATGGTGTAGTGAGACATGGTGTGATCGGGCATGGTGCAGTGAGACATGGTGTGATGAGACATCGTGTGGTGAGACATGGTGTGATGAGACTTGGTGTGGCGAGACATGATGTGATGAGACATGGCGGTATCAGGCATGGTGCAGTGAGACATGGTGTGATCGGGCATGGTGTAGTGAGACATGGTGTGATCGGGCATGGTGTAGTGAGACATGGTGTGATCGGGCATGGTGTAGTGAGACATGGTGTGATGAGACATGGCGGTATCAGGCATGGTGCAGTGAGACATGGTGTGATCGGGCATGGTGTAGTGAGACATGGTGTAGTGAGACATGGTGTGATCGGGCATGGTGTAGTGAGACATGGTGTGATCGGGCATGGTGTAGTGAGACATGGTGTGATCGGGCATGGTGTAGTGAGACATGGTGTGATCGGGCATGGTGCAGTGAGACACGGTGTAGTGAAACATGGTGTAGTGAGACATGATGTCATGAGACATGGTGTGATCGGGCATGGTGTAGTGAGACATGGTGTGATCGGGCATGGTGTAGGGAGACATGGTGTGATCGGGCATGGTGTAGTGAGACATGGTGTGATCGGGCATGGTGCAGTGAGACATGGTGTAGTGAGACATGATGTGATGAGACATGGTGCAGTGAGACATGGTGTACGGAGACATGGTGTGATCGGGCATGGTGTAGTGTGACATGGTGTGATCGGGCATGGTGTAGTGGGACATGGTGTGATCGGGCATGGTGCAGTGAGACATAGTGTAGTGAGACATGGTGTGATTGGGCATGGTGCAGTGAGACATGGTGTAGTGAGACATGATGTGATGAGACATGGTGCAGTGAGACACGGTGTAGTGAGACATGATGTGATGAGACATGGTCCACTGAGACAAAGTGTAGTGAGACATGGTGTGATCGGGCATAGTGCAGTGAGACATGGTGTGATCGGGCATAGTGCAGTGAGACACGGTGTAGTGAAACATGGTGTAGTGAGACATGATGTCATGAGACATGGTGTGATCGGGCATGGTGCAGTGAGACATGATGTAGTGAAACATGGTGTAGTGAGACATGATGTCATGTGACATGGTGTGATCGGGCATAGTGCAGTGAGACATGGTGTGATCGGGCATAGTGCAGTGAGACACGGTGTAGGGAAACATGGTGTAGTGAGACATGATGTCATGAGACATGGTGTGATCGGGCATGGTGCAGTGAGACATGATGTAGTGAAACATGGTGTAGTGGGACATGATGTCATGAGACATGGTGTGATCGGGCATGGTGCAGTGAGACATGGTGCAGTGAGACATGGTGTAGTGAAACATGGTGTAGTGAGACATGATGTCATGAGACATGGTGTGATCGGGCATAGTGCAGTGAGACATGGTGTGATCGGGCATAGTGCAGTGAGACATGGTGTAGTGAAACATGGTGTAGTGAGACATGATGTCATGAGACATGGAGTGATCGGGCATAGTGCAGTGAGACATGGTGCAGTGAGATATGGTGTGATCGGGCATGGTGCAGTGAGACATAGTGTAGTGAGACATGGTGTAGTGAAACATGGTGTAGTGAGACATGATGTCATGAGACATGGTGTGATCGGGCATGGTGCAGTGAAACATGGTGCAGTGAGACATGAAGTGGTAGGTGTGGATGACTGATCAAGTAGTTGATGTGAACACAGAGTAAAAACGCGAATACGGTTATATGTGATCCGCTCAAAACAAAACAAAGACATATAGAAACCCGTTCTTCGTTGTCACAAGCACATGACAATACAGGAGGGCGGCGACAACACGTGTCCACCGAGGGCTGACCAGCTGCCAACGTGACGTGCATGTACAGACATCCCCGACTGACACTACAGATACAAACAACATCCTGGTGTTCCCTCGCAACGTTTAAGGATGATTTATCCTGTGACAAATGTACCTTATGCCTGACATGTCTCTCAATGGTGAGTGAAGTAGGAGGGAATCTGACAACCAGGGAAATGAAGCTCCCTCGCATTCAAATAAATTACAATATTCATTACCTATATATGTTTCAGGACGCCTTTCTTTCACCTCTGCAAGATAAAACTTACAGCATAAAATGATTGCAATTAAACAGATACAGACACACATCTGCTAAAATAAGATACGAGTGTCCGTCACCCTTGCATTCATTCAATCTTGTATGTAATTCAGAAAGAATATGTGCTTTGTAGTCATACAAGGGATATGGTTTTTAGAAATTCTCAAATAAAGGGGAGAACATTTGGATAAGTCTTCAACCTTTTAAAATAAAAAGGTCAAGCACCCCATTCCCCAATTTCGCTTTGATGTACATTTGCCTCTTTCATTCATGATGTTCTTGGCTTGGCCGAAAGAGCGTGTAAGTGATTTTATCCATTGTCGTATACGGACTTACGGGTAATAAAACGTGTGTAGGTTGCCACTGAATGAAGTGTACGCCGTGGTACAGATAGGCTGAAGGCTGTTGGCGCGGGGTCGGATGGGGTCGGGGAGATTCCACTGTGGGGTGGGGTGGGGTGGGTGACTATTGGTGCACATGGCTAATATTATATTATTCATGAACTGATACGTACGATATCTTCTATTGTGTACAGAACTACGATATCAGCTCTTGTGTACAGAACTACGATATCAGCTATTGGTGTACAGAAGTACTATGTCAACTATTGGTGTACAGAACTACGATATCAGCTATTGTGTACAGAACTACGATATCAGCTATTGTGTACAGAACTACGATATCAGCTATGGGTGTACAGAACTACAATATCAGCTATTGTGTACAGAACTACGATATCATAATGTGTACAGAACTACGATATCAGCTATTGGTGTACAGAACTACGATATCAGCTACTGTGTACAGAACTACGATATCAGCTATTGGTGTACAGAACTACGATATCAACTAGTGTGTACAGAACTACGATATCAGCTATTGTGTACAGAACTATGATATCAACTATTGTGTACAGAACTACGATATCATAATGTGTACAGAACTACGATATCAGCTATTATGTACAGAACTATGATATCAGCTATTGTGTACAGAACTACGATATCAGCTATTGTGTACAGAATTACGATATCAGCTATTGTGTACAGAACTACGATATCAGCTATTATGTACAGAACTACGATATCAGCTATTGTGTACAGAACTATGATATCAGCTATTGGTGTACAGAACTACGATATCAACTATTGTGTACAGAACTACGATATCAGCTATTGTGTACAGAACTACGATATCAGCTATTGTGTACAGAACTACGATATCAGCTATGGGTGTACAGAACTACGATATCATAATGTGTACAGAACTACGATATCAGCTATTGGTGTACAGAACTACGATATCAGCTACTGTGTACAGAACTACGATATCAGCTATTGGTGTACAGAACTACGATATCAACTAGTGTGTACAGAACTACGATATCAGCTATTGTGTACAGAACTATGATATCAACTATTGTGTACAGAACTACGATATCATAATGTGTACAGAACTACGATATCAGCTATTATGTACAGAACTACGATATCAGCTATTATGTACAGAACTATGATATCAGCTTTTGTGTACAGAACTACGATATCAGCTATTGTGTACAGAATTACGATATCAGCTATTGTGTACAGAACTACGATATCAGCTATTATGTACAGAACTACGATATCAGCTATTGTGTACAGAACTACGATATCAGCTATTGTGTACAGAACTATGATATCAGCTATTGGTGTACAGAACTACGATATCAACTATTGTGTACAGAACTACGATATCAGCTATTGTGTACAGAACTACGATATCAGCTATTGTGTACAGAACTACGATATCAGCTATGGGTGTACAGAACTACGATATCAGCTATTGTGTACAGAACTACGATATCAGCTATTGGTGTACAGAACTACGATATCAGCTATGGGAGTACTATCACATTCAATGCCATAACTGAAATACTTTTACAAAAGGGACTATGCACTGTGGTCCAGAGCCAAGATCTGGATGTTGTTATTAATGCCTTGAATGAAATGAAAGGTATCATAAATACGTAAGTAGGGTAGTTATTAACTTAACCCTTATTGATATACATTTTATTATGTATTCATCATCTCCTCTCCCCCTCTGTTTATCTCCTCTCCCTCTCTCTCCCCTCTGTCCCTCTCTTTCTCTCTCCATCTCTCTCTCTCCCTCTGCCTCTCTCTTTCTCTCTCCACCCTCTCCACCTCTCTCTCTCCCTCTGCCTCTCTATTTCTCTCTCTACGCTCTCTGTGTCTCTGACTCTCTATATCTACTCCCTCTCCGACTCTCTCTCTCTCTCTCTCTCTCTCTCTCTCTCTCTCTCTCTCTCTCTCTCTTATAACCGTTATTGTTATTCGGGGCCTTATTTGCGAGGAATAGAGACTTGAGAATAAAATGTGGCTTAGCAGGACAATTGGGTCAAGATTGACTTTAATTTGCCAGGAACACCCATTTGGCCGAGCTTAGTGCCCCTTTAAAGCCCCACCCACCCACTCATTAACATACGATAGCTGGGCAACTGATGCGCAGCTGCTCTGTAGTTGACTACTGTAACACCTGAATAACAAACAATTTAGTTCTAAGCTCTTATCGTACATCTAATTACTTCACTTCAGAACTGGTTGCTGCATTTTGCTGCATCAGATATCAAAGTTGCGACTTGTCATATTTAGTCTATCTGTCGTCCTTCTGCCGCGATGCACACCCCAACCACCATACCCGTATGTTAGGCTTCACCCCTGCCTAGTAATCTGCTGCCGCCGCCATCAGGTGGTATAAAGAGAAAGGCGACAAGCGTTTTACCTGTACCATACCTCCGCGTTCAACCGTCTCCCAACATGACAGCCATTGTCTGAGAGCGGACAACAATTTCTAATTTTGACACTGCCCTCTGAAAAGGATCCTCGAGAGAGTGTCGATATGTCCGTTCACTGCCCCCCTAGCAATCAACATATTGTCACCCTAGCGTTGTTCGCCCGGCCCCCTCGCCCCCTCCCTAATCATCCACTCATCATCCATTGAACCTTGCTACATGAGATATTATCAATACATATACCTGTCACCAAAAGTCCGTGATAAATAACACATATTCACAAATCCCGATATTTCTGATTAAGATAGCATGCTGACCCAAACTGACCTCTGTTTTTTACTGAGTGGGGCAGCAAAGAGCAATAGATTATGTCCCCCGAGCGGCGCCCCCGTCTGACACCAACGTTATATTGCCGATTCATGTACCCATCACTCCTTCATCAATGTTTATTGCTTGGAGATGCTCGCCTCTTTAACATGTCACCAGATATATCGACTCCTCTGAATGTTTTCAGGTGTCAGCGAGAAATACCTGGCCACAAATACAAAACACTTAGTTTAACATAAAAAAAATATTCATTCATTTCTAAATAGACAGCGAGAATAAAAGGCGAAGGCCTGAAATATATATCAAATGTCAGAATATCCTTGTCAAGGCTTCCCGTCGGGCGTGAAACCTACTCAACTTAATTTTCAACAGTTCCGTGAAAATGGCTAAACGAGTAAATACCTCTTCTTGATACTATGAAATTACGGATGGAACACATCGTAAACTCTAAATGGAGAAAGTCACTTTGTTATTGCAGAAACGAGATACATGTGTGTAACTCAATAAACAAGGTACTTGAGACAACGGTTTATTTATAACGTTTTAAAAAAAAACATGCGCACAATCTACGCGCGTAAATTGGTGTTGAGATGACTTAAACGTGTTTGTTTTGTTGAAGACAGGGTTGATATGAATTTCAACTTCTTTGTTCTTTCAACGCTAGGTTTTCTGTATTGATGAACTGTCGGGTAAAAGAAAGTATAATCGATTCGGCCAAAATATTACCACCCTCAAAACGTCACCACGCTGAAACAGTCGCCGAAACACTGCAACTCAAAGTCCAAAACACAGCTATGATACCCGTATCAAATATTCACCATCGATTAACCATTTTTTGCTAACTTAAAGTCATTTTCAGCCACCATGAATCATGGGTGTATACTTTCTTATGCCCGGCAGTATAGTACCGTTACATGGGCGGGTACAGAGCGGGGGGGGGGGGGGGGGGGGGGGGGGGGACCACACCCTTTTTATTTCGAAAAAGATCTTTATTTCTGTATAAATTACCACCAAAGACAATAAATAGATCTTAATTGTGCACCCCCCCTTTTCAAAAAAGCTGTATCAGCCCATGCGTTATCTAGCATTGATTATCTCATTGATACAGCGCTTAAATGCCACTTAAAGATATTAATTGGTATACGTCCAATAGGCATGTTGAAACTCCTCTATAGAAAATACAACTGGGAAGAATAAAAGTTACATTTTTAATATTGTAAATATGATGTTAGATCAATAGAATGTTTCTCCACGTGATTATTTGACAAATGAAAATGAAAATAATTACACGGCTGTTCAAGCATCAATGTTCGTTCAGTGTAGTCATTCTGGTGCCATTCGGCACGAATGTATGATAGGTATAAATATGAAAGGACGTCAAAATATCAAAACATTATTTTTCTTTCATTTGCTTTACCATAAATCGGTGTACTGGGGGTATATAATGGTGTTTAATCTTTCGCAGCGTGTTGTATTTTGGCCATAATACGAAGTAGTGGAATGTGTCTTCGTAGAATTTAACACTATTCGTAGCGGCTTCCGTGGGTGTTTAAATAACCGCACAAGCAGGACGGTGGCAATCACATGAGCACCTATTCGTTACCTCTCACCGGCACGAGAAAGTACCAATATATGGTTTTAACGAGATGAAGACAATCAAACAAAATAGTGATCCAAAATTTAAAACGAAACAGGAATGAATAATGTTGCTTTGAAATAAAAATGTTATTATCTTCTTGATATATCTGCATTGTTCTTACAAATTCGAAGTAGGCCTACCGTGACTCTATCTATGTCAAGCGGCGGTCGGGTAGCCTAGTGGTTTGAGCGTTCGTTCGTCACGTCGAAGACCCGGGTTCGATTCCCGACATGGGTACAATGAAGCCTATTTCTGGTGTCCTCCGCCGTGATATTACTGGAATATTGCTAAAAGCGGCGTAAAAATATACTCACACACTATTTATGTCAAATACCGACTTTTATAAATATATCATAATCTTATTCTTGTATACAGTTGTGAATTTGAGGGATTCTTTTTCAAAAATAATGTCATTTTGAATTTATATATTAAAGCTTTTTTATTATTGTTTTATGGATATATTTTTGGCCGAAACGGCTACGGGCAACAACCAAGACGTCTTTCCTCTCTGTCTCATGTGTCAGTCCTTTCGCCCTCACACATCCAGTACACACAAATGCATATTCAAAAACATGTTAATTG
The DNA here is from genome assembly GCF_023055435.1 of Haliotis rufescens. Lineage (NCBI taxonomy): Eukaryota > Metazoa > Mollusca > Gastropoda > Lepetellida > Haliotidae > Haliotis > Haliotis rufescens. The sequence goes on along the minus strand of NW_025964024.1, from coordinate 2,540,790 downwards.
TACCGAAGCTTCTATTTGCCATAATTAAACAAATATTCATATCCGTCGCTCACTGTAATCCGTGATGGTCGCGTTCCCTCTAAGTACCACAGCCTTCGCGGCATTATTAATATTAATTTGGTGTAAATGGAGACATCTCGTACATATAATGTCTAAACTGTAGGTTTTTTTTGCACGAAGCCATCAGCAAGATGGAGGCCTTGCACATACATCAGAGGAAAAGCACGTGTGTTACAGCCGAAGACGTGTGCTTTGCACATTAAACATTGTCTGAGAATTGAAAACTGTTTTTTGAATTATTTATTGCTGTCGTATTGATCAAAACCTTGTCTGCTTCATGACATTCGTGCAAAATGTGTATGTATAATTGTTTTGTTACATAACACCCAATATAGAGCTTCCATGTCAGAAGATAGGCCCCTCGTCATCCCACGCTTGTCGTAAGATGCGATTGGTTGGTTTGGTTTGTTGTTTAATGCCGCACTCAGCAATATTTCAGCTATATGACGGCGGTCTGTAAATAATCGAGTCTGGACCAGACAATCCAGTGATTTACATCATGAGCATCGATCTACGTAATGGGGATACGATAACACACCGAGCCTGACCACCCGATCCCGTTAGTCGCCTCTTACGAAAGCATAGGTTGCTGAAGACCTATTCTACCCCGGATCTTCACGGGTGCAGTGCGATGGGGGTTTATACTATTGGGGATTATAATAGGGGTTTATGTGATATTGGAATTAACTTTGTGTCTTTTATTTACCTGACTAATTGTATGTCGGGGGATAATAATGTCTGAATAATTGTAGCCATAATATATGAGGATAGTTGCTCATGCTATCAAACACTGGTTTATCTAGACCGGACTCGAATATTTGCAGTAAGCCGTATAAAAACAGTAACGTTCGAGAAAGCGACGTGAAATTGAACTGTCGGGGAAAAATGTATATACTTGAAAATTGGATTTGACCAAGGTAACATTAAGGTTATCCAAACGTTACTTGGTTGACAAAAGGTGCCAAACACTGCAAACCTAAGGTCCAAAACAATACTATGATACGACACGTGAAGATCTGGGGTAGAATAGGTCTTCAGCAACCCACGCTTGCCGTAAAAGGCCACTGTGCTTGTTGTAAGAGGCGACTAATCGTTGTGGTCAGACTCGCTGACTTGGTTGATGTATGTCATCGTATCCCAATTGCGTGGATCGATGCTCATGATAGTACTCACTGTATTGTCTGGTCCAGACTCGATTATTTACCGACCGCCGTCATATAGATGAAATATTGCTGAGTGCGGCATTAAACAACAAACAAACACACAAAACAACTTTGAAACCATTAGTTTCATTTGCATTTGTTTCAAAAGCTATGACCGAGTCACCACCCGTTAATTGACAACGTGTGTAGCTAAGACAAACGAGGTATTTAGGTTTACAAAGATACGCGAGCAGGTGCTACCCGGGTCACGAGACGTCAAAACTACCCCGTCACTTCTGCTTTACTAGGACATAAACACTGTTTTAATGACGGTCATTTCATGGGTCATTTGAAAAGGATAAACAAGTTTATGTGGGACTCTCTTCTGGACATATATGCATTTAACCGTTATCAAGCTGTCTCGACTGTCGGTAGTACATAAGACTATAAGAAAACTTCTTAATTTCTTATGTTAGTGTGCACATTTTTCGGCAAATGGATAAAAAAAAGTACGGATTTACGTATGTCTCTTAATGTACGAGAAGCAATATCCATTGATGACGTCATACATTGTTTGACAATGTTGGAGATTTAACGAGCGCTTCAAGTTGTTGCTCCTTTCGAGCTTTAAACAAAAATTCCGTCAAGATCAGGGGTAGATTGGACTTCAGCAACCCATGCTTACCGTAAAAGGCGACTAACGGGATCGGGTGGTCAGGCTCGTTGGCTTGCTTTGATGCATGTCATCGCATCCCAGTTGGATCGATGCTCATGATGTCGAACACTGGAGTGTCTGGACTCGATTATTTACAGACCGCCGTCATATAGCTGGAATATTGCTGAGTGCGGCGTTAAACAACAAACAAGCAAACAAACAAAACAAACATGAAGTAAAGTTTACACCTGTAGCGGATCTCCCACTCGGCCCGAGCCTCCGGTCGCCAGCCCCACACACCCTGGGCGGGTATAGACACTTGGGAAAAGGGAATATGAAACTCTTTGTGCTGCAACTCAGGAGGCAAATATTCTTTTTTGTTATTGCTATTTAGAACATCAAGGGGCGATTGGGTAGCCCAGTGGTTAAAGCGATCGCTCTTCTCACTGAGGACCCAGGTTCGATTCCCTACATGGGTAACTTGTGTGGAGCCCATTTTTGGTGTCCCCAACCGTTATATTACTGGACTATTGCTAAAAGCGGCATAAAACCATACTCACTCATGTTTACATCCAAATCCTAGATGCCTGTAAAGCCCAATGTTTAACAGCGCCGTTATTCTACATGTTTTCTACACAAAGCTTGCATATTAGTTTTGTTATCATCGCCTTAGTATTGGATTCATCTTGTATTGTACCGCCTTTGTTATTTCGACTTAAGTTTGTTTGTTTCTTGTGTTCTGTATATAGTCGAGTCTGAACCAGACACTCAGACATGCATCAACCAAGTCAGGGAGCCAGACCAGCCGATCCCGTCAGTCACCTCTTACGACAAACATGGGTTGACGAGTCTAACCCAAAATATCATAGGGGTCCAAATCTTTGCGAATCTTTGCTCATGATATCTCCACCCCACCCCAATATCAATCAGCTGTAATATCGACGACTGCGGCGTTAAACAAGATTCACCTATTTTGTTTAAAGAAGATGGTGAGCAACGCAGGTTCAGAGGTCGCCAGGGGAGCTGGATTGTAGTCTAGATTGTAGAATCCCGGTTCGCCCCGATTATGTTTCTAGGTTTGTCAGCACCATACCCGAGCTCGTGGGTTTCGCCGAAGTGGTAAACGTCTGAGACCTGCATCACTTCGGGCTTTCCTCCCACATTAAGCTGACACGCCGTGATATAACTGGAATACTGTTAAAAGCGGCGTTAAACCCAACTCACTCACTCTAATGCTGGCT